>NC_053496.1:21527586-22170086 GCF_905171775.1 Rana temporaria | reverse complement strand
CTTACATGATCTCTTAACAATAAACAAAATACAGGCAGAGAAGCAGAGTACTTTATTGGGACCTGAAGAAGGGCACAGAGAGGGCTTCTGTTAGAGAGTCTGTTGGATGTTCGGCGACCCCACCTCTGCAGGCGCCTGGGTGCAATGCACCCTGCCTAGGATCGGCCCTGAGCTGTTGTTACTGCCAATGGGTGCCTTTCATGATGCCCAGGGTACACTTAAAGGGGGAGATTTACTAAAACTGGAGCACACAGGATCAGATGTAGCTGTGCATAGTGACCAATCAGCTTCTAACTTCAGCTTGTTCAAGTAAGCTTTGCCAATCAGGTTGGGTACACAGGGCCAGATTCACGTAGGGCAGCGGCGGCGTAACCTATCGTAGATACGTTACACCGCTGCAATTTTTCATCGCAAGTGCCTGATTCACCAAGCACTTGCGATGAAAACCTACGCCGGCAGCCTCCGGCGCAAGGCGGGCCAATTTAAATGGGCATGTGCCATCTAAATTAGGCGCGCTCCCGCGCCGGACCGACCGCGCATGCTCGACCTCCCGCCGTGCTTTGCGCGAAGTGACGTCATTTTTTCGAACGGCGACGTGCGTAGCGTAATTCCGTATTCCCGGACGGCTTACGCAAACGACGTTATTTTTTAAATTTCGACGCGGGAACGACGGCCATATTTTATACAGCAATACGATTGCTGTGTAAAGTTAAGGCACCAAAAAGAACGTCTAACTTTGCGACAGGAAACTAGACTAGCGGAGACGTAGCGAACGTGAAAACCGTCGGGAATCGCCGTAACTCCTAATTTGCATACCCGACGCTGGTTTACGACGCAAACTCCCCCCAGCGGCGGCCACGGTATTGCATCTTAAGATCCGACAGTGTAAAACAATTACACCTGTCGGATCTTAGGGATATCTATGCGTAACTGATTCTATGAATCAGCCGCATAGATAGAAATAGAGATACGCCGTCGTATCAGGAGAAACGCCGTCGTATCTGCTCTGTGAATCTGGCCCACAGTACCACGACTTGGGATCCGACATGTCAGACCCTAAGTCCTGTGACGTGTGAAATGTCAATGAGAGCTGTGTTAATGTACACTACTGAAGTCGCTCCGACTTTAGAAAAGGTTCCTGTACTACTTCAAGGCGCAGGGCCGGGGCTACCACTAGGCAAACTAGGCAGCCGCCTATGGGGCACTGCTGTTTAGGGCGCTCGGCCACTGGTGTTCCTACTCTCTTCTCTCTGCAGCAAGCAACTAAGTTTCAGCATCAGCAGGCAGAGGACAGTGTCTGTGTCCCAACTCCCGAATGAATTGAAGCAAGCAAACAATCATTGATGAGCGCTGGTGAGGCTGCATTGATGAGCGCTGGTGAGGCTGCATTTGATGGGCGCTGGTGAGGCTGCATTGATGAGCGCTGGTGAGGCTGCATTTGATGGGCGCTGGTGAGACTGCATTTGATGGGTGCTGGTGAGGCTGCATTTGATGGGCGCTGGTGAGGCTGCATTTGATGGGCGCTGGTGAGACTGCATTTGATGGACGCTGGTGAGGCTGCATTTGATGGGCGCTGGTGAGACTGCATTTGATGAGCGCTGGTGAGGCTGCATTTGATGGGCGCTGGTGAGGCTGCATTTGATGGGCGCTGGTGAGGCTGCATTTGATGGGCACTGGTGAGGCTGCATTTGATGGGCGCCGGTGAGGCTGCATTTGATTGGCGCTGGTGATACTGCATTTGATGGGTGCTGGTGACGCATCATTTGATGGGCGCTGGTGAGGCTGCATTTGATGGGCGCTGGTGAGACTGCATTTGATGAGCGCTGGTGAGGCTGCATTTGATGGGCGCTGGTGAGGCTGCATTTGATGGGCGCTGGTGAGGCTGCATTTGATGGGCGCTGGTGAGGCTGCATTTGATGGGCGCCGGTGAGGCTGCATTTGATGGGCGCTGGTGAGACTGCATTTGATGGACGCTGGTGAGGCTGCATTTGATGGGCACTGGTGAGGCTGCATTTGATGAGTGCTGGTGAGGCTGCATTTGATGGACGCTGGTGAGGCTGCATTTGATGAGTGCTGGTGAGGCTGCATTTGATGGGCGCTGGTGAGGCTGCATTTGATGGGCGCTGGTGAGGCTGCATTTGATGGGCGCTGGTGAGGCTGCATTTGATGGGCGTCGGTGAGGCTGCATTTGATGGGCGCTGGTGAGACTGCATTTGATGGACGCTGGTGAGGCTGCATTTGATGGGCGCTGGTGAGGCTGCATTTGATGAGTGCTGGTGAGGCTGCATTTGATGGGCGCTGGTGAGGCTGCATTTGGTGGGCGCCGGTGAGGCTGCATTTGATGGGCGCTGGTGAGGCTGTATTTGATGGGCGCTGGAGAGGCTGCATTTGATGAGTGCTGGTGAGGCTGCATTTGATGGGCGCTGGTGAGGCTGCATTTGATGGGCGCTGGTGAGGCTGCATTGATGGGTGCTGGTGAGGCTGCATTGATGGGCGCTGGTGAGGCTGCATTTGATGGGCGCTGGTGAGGCTGCATTGATGGGTGCTGGTGAGGCTGCATTGATGGGTGCTGGTATGCAGGGCAGCCATCACAAACACTGCTTTAGGCAGGGCCCCCCTGGAGCAGAAAATCGGACCCACCCATACTGCACATTACTTATAGCACTTTTACGGTACATATACCTGCCCTACTGCTGCTCCAGACCTCTGAGAAGCCAGGACCTTGTTACGCCCAGCCCTGTATGTGCCTCTCAAGGTCTCAGTTTTAGTGTCCTGCTTTTCATTGGTTACATGGGGCATGCGAGTGTGCACAAATGGGAGCAGGCTCTTCAGTGCTGCTGTCCTTAGCTCTTTTTTCCAGTGGATGGGGTCTTTTGTGGGCCAAAGAGTGGGCAGCTCCCTAAGGCCTCGTACACACGGCCGAGGAACTCGACGTGCCAAACACATCGAGTTCCTCGGCCAGTTCAGCCCTGAAGCCGCCGAGGAGCTCGGCGGGACGAGAGCTCCCATAGAACAACGAGGAAATAGAGAACATGTTCTCTATTTCCTCGTCGAGCTCCTCGTCGGCTTCCTCGGCCGAAAGTGTACACACGACCAGTTTCCTCGGCAGAATTCAGCCAGAAACTCGGTCGGAAGCTGAATTCTGCCGAGGAAACTGGTCGTGTGTACGAGGCCTAAGTCTATCAATAAATTCCCCAAGGAACTCCCTTTCATTGAATGGATTAATTTTTTCTGCAAGACAAAACAAAAGACAAATATACTAATGTCAATCACATCATCTATAAACTCTAGTAATCTTTATCCCCATATAGGCCTTGATTCTCTTTGCAGTATAGGCCACTGATGTCCCAAGTTCAAATCATACCTTTGTTCACACGTTCGTCGCTTTAACGACTTCCTCCGCACACTGAACATAGGGACAACACATGTGTGTTAAGCTTTATATACACTACGCATGCGTGACACTCCGCACACGTCGCCCACCCATGACGTTCTTATTTGATGTTTCTCCGCCCCTTCTCTGTCAGGGCGCAAACGAAATGGCGGAATCAGATGAGCAGGTGTCTCCAATTAGGCCTAGATCATCCAAAAACGATGACATGGCGGAATCAGATGAGCGGGTGTCTCCAATTAGGCCTAGATCATCCAAAAACGACGACGTGGCGGAGTCTGATGAGCAGGTGTCTGTAATTATAAATTCGTCGAACGACGACACAACAAGCCCGGAGCCTGATGAGGAAACGTCACAAACGAGGAGCAGATACAAGGCATCTAACATGTCCTATGCGGAAATGGCGAAAATGGTGGACATATTGCTAAAGTCTGATTACGATGGCAGGCATGGACCTTATACCCACCCTAATTTAAGGAAGGGCAACATTATGGATAAAGTGCAAAAAAGTCTGAATAGACATTTTGGGGTGAAACGATCGAAGGAGCAGCTCAGAAAGAGGAGGTCAGACCTCAAACTGAGGGAGCCGGAACAGTTAAGGAGCATTAAGAAAATGCTTGAAAAAAGTAAGTACTTCTCCTGTGTCCCTATTATTATTGTTTTTCCGAACTTGCATGTTGCTCCATGTTGTTGCTTTTGAATATAGGACCTTAGAAAATAACGGTAATTTCAGACACATCCGTTCGGCCATTACATACAATGTTTTATGAAGATACAGGGTAAAAAATATTTTAATATGTCTGTTTATATTCAAGAAATATGTTTACATTGGTGTTTAGCTGATGTGTTTGTAACTAGAATTAAAATCAAAATTACATCAGTGTAAAGGAGAGGACACTCAGCAGCTTTTTACACATCTGCACTCAAGAGCACTAGTGTGGTCCACCAGAACAACCTTTTTAGGGTGACCCACACAGATGCTCCTGTGCATTTTTGGGGTGTCTACATGTGTGAAACTTGTCCCAAAAAGGTGAGTAGTCAAGATTTGTGTTTGCAAAAATCATGTCTTCTGCTTGTAACTGCCCAAACAGACACTTGTACCCCACTTCCAAGCAATGTTTAATATTCCTATTTTTTCCCTCAAACATGTGTGTGCTAAGTGTACTTTTTGTTTCATTCTCATAGGGGACAGAAGACTGGGAGGATACCACTCCTCCGAGCCCAGGAAACACAAACATCACCAACCACCTCGCCAGGAACCCAGACCTAGCCAGGAACCCACACCTCACTGACCACCTCACCAGGAACCCACACCTCACTGACCACCTTGCAGGAACCCACACCTCACCGACCACCTCTCCAGGAACCCACACCTCACCGACCACCTTGCAGGAACCCACACCTCACCGACCACCTCTCCAGGAACCCACACCTCACTGACCACCTTGCAGGAACCCACACCTCACCGACCACCTCTCCAGGAACCCAAACCTCACTGACCACCTTGCAGGAACCCACACCTCACCGACCACCTCTCCAGGAACCCACACCTCACCGACCACCTTGCAGGAACCCACACCTCACCGACCACCTCTCCAGGAACCCACACCTCACTGACCACCTTGCAGGAACCCACACCTCACCGACCACCTCGCCAGGAACCCACACCTCACTGACCACCTTGCAGGAACCCACACCTCACCGACCACCTCTCCAGGAACCCACACCTCACTGACCACCTTGCAGGAACCCACACCTCACCGACCACCTCTCCAGGAACCCACACCTCACCGACCACCTCGCCAGGAACCCACACCTCACCGACCACCTTGCAGGAACCCACACCTCACCGACCACCTCGCCAGGAACCCACACCTCACCGACCACCTTGCCAGGAACCCACACCTCACCGACCACCTCGCCAGGAACCCACACCTCACCGACCACCTTGCAGGAACCCACACCTCACCGACCACCTCGCCAGGAACCCACACCTCACCGACCACCTTGCCAGGAACCCACACCTCACCGACCACCTCACCAGGAACCCACACCTCACCGACCACCCAGACCACAGGATGTGGAGGAAGGAGAAGTGGACGAAGTGGTTAAAATTCCTACAACAGGTCAGTATCTGTCACAACAGCTTCAAGTAATATGAGATGTAGGCCTGCATATTTCCTAATACCTTTTTTTTTTGTATTTGGTTTAGGGGATGAACATGTGGCTTAAGAAAGGCCTTGATTCTCACATTCGAGGGCCCAAAACACCCTCCTCCAAATCAAGGCGTGCAGTAGGGAGATGTACGTCATCAAATAAAAAATGGCCTTTATTGAGGAAACATTTAAGGACATAATTGATGACTTGGGGGGGAAACTAAGAAAACCCCCTTTTTTTTGTTCCCAGTTTGACTATAAAATTTGAAGATGCACACAGTGGGTCAACATGTGCTATCTGCCATCTCGGGATATCTATGTCCGTGTTTTGTGGGTGCAACCCCTTCCTCGCTACTCAAGTAGGTGAAAGGAAGAAGGGGTTGCACCCACAAAACACGTCCACTGATCACCCATGATGGCAGATAGCACATGTTGACAATAGGGATCAGGAGGGAAATACCCATTTTTAACCCTAAGAAGACTGTGTGCATCTTCAAATTTTGGCTTGTCCAGGGGTGACAACAACCCATCTTATTATGGGCAGATACACAATTTAATACAAATTAGAATGTCTGAGTTATTGCCTAGAGGTTTACATTGTTGTATTTTGTGTTATGTTATTAAAACATTTTTATTTTCTTAAAAGAAAAATGCCAGTTTATGGCAATAAAAAAAATAATTATACACCTCAAATATTTTATAAAGACCATGTGTGTGAATATGCACCAAGTAAAAATGTAAAAAAAAAACAACAAAGTGTGGCTTGTTTTTCTTAAATCCCCTAGAACTTTTGATGTGTTTAGTTTTGGTGTTACCAGTGAAATGGTTGTTAGTTCATAATGAAAATACACTTGACACGACAAGTAGTACACTAGGAAAAACTAAGAGATAGCTTAAATAAACACAAGCAAGACATCAAAAATGTAATTTCAACAGATTTCTTTATGTTTTTTTCTGAAAATAATGAAGTTACAGATTGGCTGGCATAGCAATGGCCCCCCTACCCATGAAATACTCCACATACATATCCCGGACTCCACGGGCACTTTGGGGGGACAAGCCAGTATGGTCATGTTCTAGACCCGGCAAGGTGATTACACCTGAGGAAAGTCCGGCCTCGGGCCCACCTGTGGCCATATAAGTAAGAGACTCCTTAGGAAATTATGTAGAATACAGCAACAAAAAATAATGTAGTTTTATTTATATTCCGCCATGTGTATAGAGGTTAAAAACAGGCGGAACCGGCTGGCCATTATCCCGGAGGCGTTCTCCACAACTCTTTGGGCTCTGGCCAGCTGGTAGTTGAATGGGGAATGGCCTCATGAGATGCTTTCCCAGTCCAAAGGCTTCATCAGCCAGAAATTCAAAGGGGAGTCCTTCCACATTCTCTGCATCCAGTGGCAATGCAAGATCATCACTCTGGAGACGAAGCGTAAACTCTGTCTACCTGAAGGCTCCTCCATCCGACATCCGGTCATTCTTCCCCACATCCACAAAGAGGAACTCATACTGTGCTGACACCACCACCATCAGCACAATACTATGAAACCCCTTGTAGTTGTAGTATTGGGAACCAGAACGGGGTGGTAGCACAGTGCGGACGTGCTTCCCGTCAATAGCTCCACCGCAGTTGGGGAAGTCCCACCGCGTAGCAAACTCTGATGCCACAGTCTGCCATTCCTGTGGCATGGACGGAAGCTGTGAAATCAAACAAGAAAAAAAAATGAGTACTTTTGCACATAACATTGCAAGCAGGTTTTAGAAAAACACTATTGACCAACATCATTCTAACATTTATTTCAAGGAGCATTTAAATTCAAAAATATAAGGCCCAATTATCACATTCCTCACCCCCTCTGATGGACCATTGTAAAAATTTTGGGGGGGGAGGCTAGATAAGTTTGGGACCTAAAAAAAAAATAAAAAAAGGTGAAGCTATACTTGAAAAAAACATTTTAGGGGGGGGGGGTGGCTAGATGAGTTTGGGACCTCAAAAAAAAAAAAAGGTGAAGCTATACTTTAAAACACATTATTTTTTTTGGGGGGGGGGGGGTAGAGGATAAAGCACTACAATGGATCTTACAAAATACATTGGGAAGTGACTAGGCTAAGTGTGTTTGGACCCAGGATAGCATGCTGGAGAGGTAAGTGAAGGGAAGTATGCATGTAGGCCAAAAAAGGAGCATTAAGAGCTTACAGCATGCATTACATCTAATATTTAGGGACTCATTAATGACGGGAATAGTACCACTGGATTGGCGCAGGGCCAATGTGGTGCCCATATTTAACCACTTGACCACCAGACACGTAAACCCACTTACTAACCAGACCAATTTTCAGTTTTCGGTGCTCTCACAATTTGAATGACAATTACTCAAGCCTCGTACACACGGCCGAGGAACTCGACGTGCCAAACACATCGAGTTCCTCGGCCAGTTCAGCACTGAAGCCGCCGAGGAGCTCGGCGGGACGAGAGCTCCCATAGAACAACGAGGAAATAGAGAACATGTTCTCTATTTCCTCGTCGAGCTCCTCGTCGGCTTCCTCGGCTGAAAGTGTACACACGACCAGTTTCCTCGGCAGAATTCAGCCAGAAACTCGGTCGGAAGCTGAATTCTGCCGAGGAAACTGGTCGTGTGTACGGGGCTTCAGGCATACAACATTTTACCCAAATTAAATTTTCGTCCTTTTTTTCACACAAATAGAGCTTTCTTTTGGTGGTATTTAATCACCGTTGGGTTTTTTATTTTTTGCGCTATAAGAGAAAAAAGACTGAAAATTCTGTAAAAAAATGATTTTTTCTTTGTTGCTGTTATAAAATTTAGCAAATTTCGTATTTTTTCTTCATTCTTTTGCATAAATGTGAAAGATGAAGTTACGCCGAGTAATAGATACCCAACATGTCACCCTTTAAAATTGCACACGCTCGTGGAATGGCGCCAAACTTTGCTACTTAAAAATCCCCATAGGCAACGTTGCAGGGTATTGTGGGGTATTGCAGAGTAGTGTGGGGTATTGCAGAGTGGACGAAGTGGTTAAAATTCCTACAACAGGTCAGTATCTGTCACAACAGCTTCAAGTAATATGAGATGTAGGCCTGCATATTTCCTAATACCTTTTTTTTTTGTATTTGGTTTAGGGGATGAACATGTGGCTTAAGAAAGGCCTTGATTCTCACATTCGAGGGCCCAAAACACCCTCCTCCAAATCAAGGCGTGCAGTAGGGAGATGTACGTCATCAAATAAAAAATGGCCTTTATTGAGGAAACATTTAAGGACATAATTGATGACTTGGGGGGGAAACTAAGAAAACCCCCTTTTTTTTGTTCCCAGTTTGACTATAAAATTTGAAGATGCACACAGTGGGTCAACATGTGCTATCTGCCATCTCGGGATATCTATGTCCGTGTTTTGTGGGTGCAACCCCTTCCTCGCTACTCAAGTAGGTGAAAGGAAGAAGGGGTTGCACCCACAAAACACGTCCACTGATCACCCATGATGGCAGATAGCACATGTTGACAATAGGGATCAGGAGGGAAATACCCATTTTTAACCCTAAGAAGACTGTGTGCATCTTCAAATTTTGGCTTGTCCAGGGGTGACAACAACCCATCTTATTATGGGCAGATACACAATTTAATACAAATTAGAATGTCTGAGTTATTGCCTAGAGGTTTACATTGTTGTATTTTGTGTTATGTTATTAAAACATTTTTATTTTCTTAAAAGAAAAATGCCAGTTTATGGCAATAAAAAAAATAATTATACACCTCAAATATTTTATAAAGACCATGTGTGTGAATATGCACCAAGTAAAAATGTAAAAAAAAAACAACAAAGTGTGGCTTGTTTTTCTTAAATCCCCTAGAACTTTTGATGTGTTTAGTTTTGGTGTTACCAGTGAAATGGTTGTTAGTTCATAATGAAAATACACTTGACACGACAAGTAGTACACTAGGAAAAACTAAGAGATAGCTTAAATAAACACAAGCAAGACATCAAAAATGTAATTTCAACAGATTTCTTTATGTTTTTTTCTGAAAATAATGAAGTTACAGATTGGCTGGCATAGCAATGGCCCCCCTACCCATGAAATACTCCACATACATATCCCGGACTCCACGGGCACTTTGGGGGGACAAGCCAGTATGGTCATGTTCTAGACCCGGCAAGGTGATTACACCTGAGGAAAGTCCGGCCTCGGGCCCACCTGTGGCCATATAAGTAAGAGACTCCTTAGGAAATTATGTAGAATACAGCAACAAAAAATAATGTAGTTTTATTTATATTCCGCCATGTGTATAGAGGTTAAAAACAGGCGGAACCGGCTGGCCATTATCCCGGAGGCGTTCTCCACAACTCTTTGGGCTCTGGCCAGCTGGTAGTTGAATGGGGAATGGCCTCATGAGATGCTTTCCCAGTCCAAAGGCTTCATCAGCCAGAAATTCAAAGGGGAGTCCTTCCACATTCTCTGCATCCAGTGGCAATGCAAGATCATCACTCTGGAGACGAAGCGTAAACTCTGTCTACCTGAAGGCTCCTCCATCCGACATCCGGTCATTCTTCCCCACATCCACAAAGAGGAACTCATACTGTGCTGACACCACCACCATCAGCACAATACTATGAAACCCCTTGTAGTTGTAGTATTGGGAACCAGAACGGGGTGGTAGCACAGTGCGGACGTGCTTCCCGTCAATAGCTCCACCGCAGTTGGGGAAGTCCCACCGCGTAGCAAACTCTGATGCCACAGTCTGCCATTCCTGTGGCATGGACGGAAGCTGTGAAATCAAACAAGAAAAAAAAATGAGTACTTTTGCACATAACATTGCAAGCAGGTTTTAGAAAAACACTATTGACCAACATCATTCTAACATTTATTTCAAGGAGCATTTAAATTCAAAAATATAAGGCCCAATTATCACATTCCTCACCCCCTCTGATGGACCATTGTAAAAATTTTGGGGGGGGAGGCTAGATAAGTTTGGGACCTAAAAAAAAAATAAAAAAAGGTGAAGCTATACTTGAAAAAAACATTTTAGGGGGGGGGGTGGCTAGATGAGTTTGGGACCTCAAAAAAAAAAAAAGGTGAAGCTATACTTTAAAACACATTATTTTTTTTGGGGGGGGGGGGGTAGAGGATAAAGCACTACAATGGATCTTACAAAATACATTGGGAAGTGACTAGGCTAAGTGTGTTTGGACCCAGGATAGCATGCTGGAGAGGTAAGTGAAGGGAAGTATGCATGTAGGCCAAAAAAGGAGCATTAAGAGCTTACAGCATGCATTACATCTAATATTTAGGGACTCATTAATGACGGGAATAGTACCACTGGATTGGCGCAGGGCCAATGTGGTGCCCATATTTAACCACTTGACCACCAGACACGTAAACCCACTTACTAACCAGACCAATTTTCAGTTTTCGGTGCTCTCACAATTTGAATGACAATTACTTAGGCATACAACATTTTACCCAAATTAAATTTTCGTCCTTTTTTTCACACAAATAGAGCTTTCTTTTGGTGGTATTTAATCACCGTTGGGTTTTTTATTTTTTGCGCTATAAGAGAAAAAAGACTGAAAATTCTGTAAAAAAATGATTTTTTCTTTGTTGCTGTTATAAAATTTAGCAAATTTCGTATTTTTTCTTCATTCTTTTGCATAAATGTGAAAGATGAAGTTACGCCGAGTAATAGATACCCAACATGTCACCCTTTAAAATTGCACACGCTCGTGGAATGGCGCCAAACTTTGCTACTTAAAAATCCCCATAGGCAACGTTGCAGGGTATTGTGGGGTATTGCAGAGTAGTGTGGGGTATTGCAGAGTAGTGTGGGGTATTGCAGAGTAGTGTGGGGTATTGCAGAGTATTGTGGGGTATTGCAGAGTATTGTGGGGTATTGCAGAGTATTGCACAGTATGGGTATGGAGTATTGCACAGTATGGGGCAGGGATGGCTGAGCAGGGATGGATGGCTGGCTGGATCTGTGATTGCATTTGTCACAGATCCAGCCCACAGCACTCGTGCTGCATCCGCTCTCTCCCCCCCCCCCTCTCCTCTCACACTGTACCGTTCGGTACAGAGAGGGGAGGGAGGAACCGGCGTCAACACATGACGCCGGTTTGTTTACAAGGGATCGCTCCGTCATTGGACGGAGCGATCACGTGGTAAACTGCCGCTATCAGCGGCGATTTACCGTGATCCGTGATGCGCCGGGTCACGGACATTCCCTTGTGCGTGCCCCAGAGGGCGTGCGGGAGCGCGATTCTGGGAGGACGTCCATGGACGTCCTCCCAGAGTTAAGCAAACGCCTTGTAGACGTATATCGTCTATAGGGCGGTTAGTAAGTGGTTACCAAGGGAACAAAGTCTTTACCAAGTAACCATAGACCTGTTAGTCTAACTTCTATAGTTGGGAAGATACTGGAACGTTTAATAAAAGACCACATGGATGAGTTCTTGCTGGAAAAAAACTATTTAAGCAACAGACAACATGGATTCATAAAAGACAGAAGTTGTCAGACAAACCTGATTTCCTTTTATGAAGAGGTAAGTAAAACCCTGGACAGAGGCGTGGCTGTGGACGTGATATATTTGGATTTTGCAAAAGCGTTCGATACAGTTCCGCACACACGGCTCATGTGTAAGGTCTACAGGATTGGATATATCAGTTTGTAAATGGATAGAAAACTGGCTGAAAGACAGAATTCAGAGAGTCGTGGTTAATGATTCTTACTCTGAATGGTCCAAGGTTATCAGTGGTGTACCCCAAGGTTCAGTGTTGGGACCCTTACTTTTTAATATATTTATAAATGATATCGGGTCTGGGATCAAAAGTAAAATTTCTGTCTTTGCAGATGACACCAAGCTATGCAGTGGAATAACGTCCTTACAGGATGTCTCCAATTTACAAGCCGACTTCAATGCTCTGTCTAATTGGGCAACTGAGTGGCAGATGAGGTTTAATGTTGATAAATGTAAAGTTACACCATGAACTTTTGTTTTTGAGAAAAAACTTTTAGCGGACATAATCTGAACTTACATACTTATATATCCCCAAATATACTTCAGATTATAATTCATGGCGGATATATAGGCAATTATTGTGTATTGGATTGCAGATTTTACACATCTCTTAGTTTAGATTTCAGTATACTTATTAAATCCCTAGGTTTATATTAGTTCATGTGAAGTTTCTGAGTTCTCACACCCCCATCTTTTTGCGATAAGAACAATTGACACCTATTAGCAAAAGTTTGTAGGCAAAGGACTAACCCCCTGCCACACCCCTTTAAAGGTGAATTATAAAAATATATATATATTGGTTAAACCCAAAAGTGCTTTTTTCTAACCACTATTATTCCTTATATTTTGAAATTTACCAATGGCGAAATTTAGAAAATTGGATGAAAGGTTTAGCACTGGGAAACACTTCTTGAAAGATACAAAGTGCATTTTATATATATATATATATATATATATATATATATATATATATATATATATATATATATATATATATATATATATATATATCTATATAGATCAGACCAAAATGAGGGACAGAGGGACATTGTTTAAAAATCAGGGACAGTCCCTCGAAATCAGGGAAAGTTTCTCGAAATCAAGTACAGTTCCTCAAAATTAGGGATGGTTCCTCAAAATCAGGGACAGTTCCTCAAAATCAGGGACAGTTCCTCAAAATCGGGGACAGTTCCTCAAAATCAGGGACAGTTCCTCAAAATCGGGGACAGTTCCTCAAAATCAGGGACAGTTCCTCAAAATCAGGGACAGTTGGGATCTATGAGTTCTTCCGTTGTAGTGGAAGTCTCAGAAGGTCATGACATTCCTGTTATTGATCTGGTCACAAACCCCCTATAACTCATGGAAAAGATAATAAGCAGCAGGTAATTCACATTTCCAGTTCTGATTTATGACAACAAATGCTTCTATTATATAAACCCTCTCAGGCTCCATAAGGTGATCTGAATACAGTCCTATTTAGACTTGGGGATTTATTTGTTTGTTTTTGCGTTTCGTTTAGTGGCATTATCTATCACATGATGTTTTATAATATCTTATCTGAGTATGTTTTTTTTTTTTTTTGCATTTCTCTGTTTATTGTATGAAAAATTAAACAAAGTTTCCTTAGAAGTAGATCTAAACGCAAATGGTGGGGCATTTAGTTTGCTAAAGCATTGTATACCAAAACCAATTGGCATGAAGATTTTTTTTTATGTTTTAGAAAATACTTGTTTTCACTTTTTTCACATTTCAGTTCTATTGATATCCTCCAACCATTTTCAGCCGCTTCCTGGATACATGAACATGTGCTTCCCACTCTCCAGCATTGCACAGGGGGACATGCTTCCTACTGACCAACACTGTAAGGGGGACATGCTTCCTACTGACCAACACTGTAAGGGGGACATGCTTCCTACTGACCAACACTGTAAGGGGGACATGCTTCCTACTGACCAACACTGTAAGGGGGACATGCTTCCTACTGACCAACACTGTAAGAGGGACATGCTTCCTACTGACCAACACTGTAAGGGGGACATGCTTCCTACTGACCAACACTGTAAGGGGGACATGCTTCCTACTGACCAACACTGTAAGGGGGACATACTTCCTACTGACCAACACTGTAAGGGGGACATGCTTCCTACTGACCAACACTGTAAGGGGGACATGCTTCCTACTGACCAACACTGTGAGGGGGACATGCTTCCTACTGACCAACACTGTAAGGGGGACATGCTTCCTACTGACCAACACTGTAAGGGGGACATGCTTCCTACTGACCAACACTGTGAGGGGGACATGCTTCCTACTGACCAACACTGTAAGAAGGAACATGCTTTCCACTGTAAGGGGGGTAGGCTTCCCACCTTCTCCACTGTAAGAAGGAACATGCTTTTCACTGTAAGGGGTGACATGCTTCCTACTGACCACCACTGTAATGGGGGGGTAGGATTCCCACTGACCACCACTGTAAGGGGGCATGCTACCCACTAAACACCACTGTAAGGGGGACATGCTACCCACTGAAATCCACTGTAAGGGGGACATGCTACCCACTGAACACCACTGTAAGGGGGACATGCTTCCCACCTTCTCCACTGTAAGAAGGAACATGCTTTTCACTGTAAGGGGTGACATGCTTCCCACTGACCACCACTGTAATGGGGGGGGGGTAGGCTTCCCACTGACCATCTCTGTAAGGGGGACATGCTACCCACTGAACACCACTGTAAGGGGGACATGCTACCCACTGAACACCACTGTAAGAGGGGGGGGGTAGGCTTCCCACTGACCATCTCTGTAAGGGGGACATGCTACCCACTGAAAACCACTGTAAGGGGGACATGCTACCCACTGAACACCACTGTAAGGGGGACATGCTTCCCACCTTCTCCACTGTAAGAAGGAACATGCTTTTCACTGTAAGGGGTGACATGCTTCCCACTGACCACCACTGTAAGGGGGGGGGGGTAGGCTTCCCACTGACCATCTCTGTAAGGGGGACATGCTACCCACTGAAAACCACTGTAAGGGGGACATGCTACCCACTGAACACCACTGTAATGGGGGGGGGGTAGGCTTCCCACTGAACACCACTGTAAGGGGGACATGCTACCCACTGAAAACCACTGTAAGGGGGACATGCTACCCACTGAACACCACTGTAAGGGGGACATGCTTCCCACCTTCTCCACTGTAAGAAGGAACATGCTTTTCACTGTAAGGGGTGACATGCTTCCCACTGACCACCACTGTAATGGGGGGGGGGTAGGCTTCCCACTGACCATCTCTGTAAGGGGGACATGCTACCCACTGAAAACCACTGTAAGGGGGACATGCTACCCACTGAACACCACTGTAATGGGGGGGGGGGTAGGCTTCCCACTGAACACCACTGTAAGGGGGACATGCTACCCACTGAAAACCACTGTAAGGGGGACATGCTACCCACTGAACACCACTGTAAGGGGGACATGCTTCCCACCTTCTCCACTGTAAGAAGGAACATGCTTTCCATTGTAAGGGGTGACATGCTTCCTACTGACCACCACTGTAATGGGGGGGGGGGGGTAGGCTTCCCACTGACCACCACTGTAAGGGGGACATGCTACCCACTGAACACCACTGTAAGGGGGACATGCTTCCCACTGATCACCACTGTAAGAAGGAACATGTTTCCCCACTGTAAGGGGTGACATGCTTCACACTGACTGCCACTGTAATTGGGGGGGGGGGGGCTTCCCACTGACCACCACTGTAAGAAGGAACATGCTTCTCACTGTAAGGAGACAAGATTAGATGTTGGAAGAGGAAAATTCCCCTATAGATGGTGAGCAGTCCTCACCTTATATAAAAGGTGTGTGTGGGATAATTGCTGTTTGCGATAAGCCTTAGCTCAGGGGTGTCCAAACTTTTTTCAAAGAGGGCCACATTTGATGAAGTGAACATGCTCGAGGGCCGACCATTTTGCCTGACATTCTTTGAACCATTAAAATTTTATCTGAGTGTTTTTGCCCGAGCACTAATACACCGCCCAACAAGAATTCTCTTGCCTTTGTGGCTGTGTGTGGGGAAGAGATGAGCTGTTATTTGGATATACCGTATATATCTCTTTTGTGGCCCCAACAAATCCCTGAGCGCTGCTCAGGAGGACTAAGGATGAGCTTGGGCGTGTTATTTGGATATACCGTATTTATCAGCGTATAACACGCACAGGCTTACAATTGCCATGAATGCAGCCTCACCATTGCCATGAATGCAGCCTTACCATTGCCATGAATGCAGCCTTACCATTGCAATCAATGCAGCCTTACCATTGCAATCAATGCAGCCTTACCATTGCAATCAATGCAGCCTTACCATTGCAATCAATGCAGCCTCACATGTGCTATGAATGCAGCCTTACCATTGCTAATCGATGCCCATCTGCAGCCTCGGAGGGGACAGGGAGGGGGAGGGACAAGTGCCGTCAGATTACAAACAGGAGAATTTCTTGTTTACTCGTGGCCTCTTTAATACAAAGTCTCGCCTCCTATGATAAACAGAACAGTCATCCAATGGCATCCCAGGAAATGGGACTTCTTATTACAGCCGCCGCACAGTAAACAGGAGATTCTCTTTATGTAATCTGACGGCGCACGTCCTGTCCCCTCCGAGGCAGCGCTGATAAATACGGTATATATCTTTTGTGGCCCCCAGGGCACATGTGAGGCTGCAATGGGGGGGGGGCATATTAAATCACCAGGGGGGCCGCAATTGGCCCCCGGGCCAGACTTTGGACATGCCTGCCTTAGCTGAATTCAGCCACAGACGATGTTCTAAACAAGGTCAGTGGAAGTATTTTCCATTTCCAGCATCTAATTATTGGCCCTTTTTGTACAATCATTATGGAGTAACCTGAGGATGGGAGATTTCCTATCTATGATATACAGTAATTGCCTCCATAGGGTCTTGGTACATCCATATAAGTAGGAATAATGTATGTGAAGTGATACACCACTACTCTATAAGACTGGGAATAAGTGCCGGGGTAAGAATTCCAACAAATAGTTTACCGTGGAATGTTTATTTTTATTGCGCTCAATGTGTTAAGATAAAACATGCTGAGAGTTATTAAACCCAATATCAAAAATGTAATTTATTGTAATAAATGTAATCATTAACCACTTGCTTACTGGGCACATAAACCCCCTTCATGCCCAGGCGAAATTTCAGCTTCTGGCACTGCGTCGCTTTAACTGACATTTGCGCGGTCGTGCGACGTGGCTCCCAAACAAAATTGGCGTCCTTTTTTTCCCACAAATAGAGCTTTATTTTGGTGGTATTTGATCACCTCTGCAGTTTTTATTTTTTGCGCTATAAACAAAAAAAGAGCGACAATTTAAAAAAAATATATATATTTTTTACTTGTTGCTATAATAAATATCCCATTTTTTTTTTTAAAAAAACTATTTTTTTTCTCAGTTAAGGCCGATACGTATTTTTCGACTTATTTTTGTAAAAAAAAAAAAAATCGCAATAAGCGACTGATTTGCGCAAAAGTTATAGCGCCTACAAAATGGGGAACAGAATTATGATTTTTTTTAATTATTTTTTTTTTTACTAGTAATGGCGGCGATCTGCGATTTTTATTGGGACTGCGATATTGCGGCGGACGTATCGGACACTTTTGACACAAATTTGGGACCATTCACATTTATACTGCGATTAGTGCTATAAAAATGCACTAATTACTGTATAAATGTGACTGGCAGGGAAGGGGTTAACACTAGGGGGTGAGGAAGGGGTTAAATGTGTATCCTGGGTGTGTTCTAACTGTGTGGGGGAGGGGGGTGACTGGGGGAGGTGACCGATGCTGTGTCCCTATGTACAAGAGACACAGATCGGTCTCCTCTCTCCCTGTTTACACATAGAGCTCCACGTCCCTGCTGTCTTACCGGCGATCGCGTGTACCCGGCGGACATCGCGGCCGCCAGGTACACGCATCAGCTTCCCAGCGATGCGCCAGGACAGTGTTTACCCGCTGCACGCCCCCCAGGGGCCCGCGCGGGTAATGCACTTCAAATGACGTCCAAAGACGTCCAGTTGGCACCTGAGACCTGCGCTGTTGACGTCTTTTGTCAATAGCGCGGGTCTCAAGTGGTTAAAGCATAACTAAAGGCAAAACTTTGGGCCAGATTCACATACATTTAGATGGGTGCAGCGTATGTGAGATACGCTACGCCGATGTAACTTACTTTATAATTCTTTGAATCCACAAAGAATTTGCGCTGTAAGTTTTGGCGGCGTAGTGTATCTCTCGGCGCGTAATTCAAATCGGCGAGTAGGGCGCGTGTTTCATTTAAATGAAGCGTGTCCCCGCGCCGAATGAACTGCACATGAGTCGTCCCTAAATTTCCCGCCGTGTATTGCGCTAAATGACGTCGCAACGATGTAATTTTTTTTAACTTAGACGTGAATTACGTCCATCCCTATTCACGGACGACTTCCGCAAAAAAAATAAAAACTCAAATTTCGACGCGGGAACGACGGCCATACTTAACATGGCAAGTCTAACTATACGCCGCAAAATACCAGCTTTAACTATACGCCGAAAAAAGCCGACTAGAGACGACGTAAGAGAATGCGACGGCCGTGCATACGTTCGTGGATCGTCGGAAATAGCCAATTTGCATACCCAACGCGGAAAACGACGCGAACTCCACCCAGCGGACGCCGAAGTATTGCATCTACGATCCGAAGGCGTACGAAGCCATACGCCTGTCGGATCGAACCCAGATGCCGTTGTATCTTGGTTTGAGGATTCAAACTAAAGATACGACGCGGGAAATTTGAAAGTACGCCGGCGAATCAGTAGATACGCCGGCGTACTCTCTCTGTGGATTTGGCATTTTATTTGTATTTGTTTTCTACACTCTGGATGACAGAGATATCTTTGGACAGGAATATTGTTTGGAAGTCTGGAAAAGGGAAGCTTTAGAGTGTTAAATGTACCAGAAGATTTAAATACACTGATGCCCCGTACACACGATCGGAATTTCCGATGGCCTAAAATCCCATGGAATTTTTCGTCGGTATTCCGTTCAAGCTGTCTTGCATACAGACTGTCAGACCAAATTCCGACCGCCCCAAACCACGGTGACTTAAAACAATACGACGAGCCGAGAAAAATAAAGTTCAATGCTTCCGAGCATGCGTCTACTTGATTCTGAGCATGCGTGTTTTTTTCTCTGTCAGAGTTCCACACAGACGATCGGAATATCCGATAGGATTTTTTTTCTATCGGAAAAAAATAAAACATGTTCTATTTCTAAACACTGATGCCGCGTACACACGATCGTCTTTCGGCATGAAAAAAAAATGTCGTTTTTCAGCATGTCCAAAAAACAAAGTTTGTCCAACTTCATCATTAACCACCTCCATACCGGGCCTATTTTGGCACTTCTCTCCTACATGCATAAATCATAATTTTTTTGTTAGAAAATTACTCAGAACCCCCAAACACTATATATCTTTTTTTAGCAGACACCCTAGGGAATAAAATGCCGGCCATTGCAACTTTTTATCTCACACAGTATTTGCGCAATAATTTTTCAAACGCCTTTTTTTGGGGGAAAAAAACTGTTTTGTGAATTAAAAAATAACAAAACAGTAAAGTTAGCCCAATTTTTTTGTATAATGTGAAAGATGAAGTTACGCCGAGTAAATAGATACCTAACATGTCACGCTTTAAAATTGCGCACACTCATGGAATGGCGCCAAACGTCAGTACTTAAAAATCTCCATAGGCGTTGCTTATTTTTTTGTTACAAGTTACAAATTTAGAGTTGCAGAGGAGGTCTAGTGCTAGAATTGTTGCTGGCGCTCTAACGCACGCGGCGATACCTCACATGTGTGGTTTGAACGGCGTTTACATATGTGGGCGGGACTTACGTGTGTGTTTGCTTCTAAACGCGAGCTACCGGGGATAGGGGCGTTTAAAAAAAAAAATTGTATTATTTATTTTACTCGATTTCATTTATTTTCACACTTTTTTTGTCATTTTTTTTTTTTGATCACTTTTATTCCTATTACAAGGAATGTAAACATCCCTTGTAATAGGAATGTGTGTGACAGGTCCTCTTTATGGAGAGATGCAGGGTCAATAAGACCCCACATCTCTCCTCCAGGCTGGAAAGCATTAGCTTGTGAAAAAAAATTCACCGATCTAATGCTTTCAGCCGCGATTGCGGCTGTGTTTACATTCCAGGACCCGGGCGTGACGTCATAACATCGCGCCTGGGCCTCCGACGATCATAGAGATGACTGGTGACCATCTGGTCACCAGTCTACTCTATGGTTTCCATCGGACGCCGGCGGATCGTTTCTCAGGGTCTCCAAGGGCAAAGGAGAGCCCGGAGAAGCACCGGATGGCGGCGGGAGGGGGTAACCGAAGCAGTGACCGAAGCTTGCACAGTGCGTTCGGTCACTGCTGAGGGAGCTGACATGTTCCCTCTGCGCTTCTTCTGGGATTGCTGGCACCAGGGGTGCGAGTGCCTGGAGCCGCAATGATGTCACTCCCACGCATGCGCGCGGTAGCCCTCCGATGCGGCAAGTTCTGGCAGGATACGCCGGACCTGCAAAGCGAATGCGCCTCTGACGTCTGCAGCTGCTTGCAGAGTCATTATCTCCTAAACTGTTGTAGCGCCCCCTTACTTTCAGTATGGGCACTACGCTAAAGTTAGTGGGGAATGGGAGAGTTATTCTTGCTCCCATTCACAATTTGTCAAATTTGGGCTGCTGTCATTCCAGAAATGTCCTGTAGGTCAGCCTGCGCTCCAGGGGTGTTGTTTCCACCCCTGGGCGACAGGTGGCGCTAGAGGGGCTCTGGCAGAGCAATTTTCCCCAGCAGCCAATTAGAGGAGTTTTCCCTCGCGGGGCATGCTGGGGGAGAGTACGGGCTAGATTCAGGTAGCTGCACCCCTTCTTACGGCGGCGCAGCGTATCGTATTTACGCTACGCCGCCGCAACTTACAGGAGCAAGTGCAGTATTCACAAAGCACTTGCTCCGTAAGTTGCGGTGGCGTAGCGTAAATGGGGCCGGCGTAAGCCCGCGTAATTCAAATGTGGAAGGGGGGCGTGTTTTATGTTAATATGTGATGACCTGATGTGATTGACGTGTTTTACGAACGGAGCATGCGCCGTCCGTATACATATCCCAGTGTGCATTGCTCCAAATGACATCGCAAGGACGTCATTGGTTTCGACTTGAACGTAAATTACGTCCAGCCCTGTTCGCGAATGACTTACGCAAACGACGCAAAAAATTCAAATTTCGAAGCGGGAACGACGTCCATACTTAACATTGGCTGCGCCACCTAATAGCAGGAGCAACGTTACGCCGAAAACGACTTACGCATACTACGTAAAAAACTACCGCCGGGCGCACGTACGTTTG
Source organism: Rana temporaria (assembly GCF_905171775.1). Lineage (NCBI taxonomy): Eukaryota > Metazoa > Chordata > Amphibia > Anura > Ranidae > Rana > Rana temporaria. The sequence continues at coordinate 22,148,572 of NC_053496.1, read as the reverse complement.
TGAATCGGCGTAACTAGGTAATTTGCATACTCTACGTCGAAAACAACGGAAGCGCCACCTAGCGGCCAGCGTGAGAATGCACCCTAAGATACGACAGCGTAAGAGACATATGCCAGTCGGATCTTAGGCTAATGTTGGCGTATCTTGCTTTCTGACTACAGAAAGAAGATACGCCAGCGCAGCTTTGAATTTACGCAGCGTATCTATGGATACGCCGGCGTAAATCGTTGCTGAATCTAGCCCTATATCTGTGGCAGACGCCATCTTTATTGGTTCTTCCCGCGGGTTCCAGGTTCCAGGTGCGGCATCCACCTTTAGGGTGCGCGCATCCAACGGACCCCGGCGATGGCCTCCCAGGCCGGGGTCAAATGCTACGCAGAGCTCTACGTTGCCGAGAGGGGCCCCAGTGACTTACTGGGTCCCCAGTTCTATTGAGAGGATCCCAGGCTGGGTGCCGTTCGATTGGGGGGGCGGCTTGAGGAGAACCCGGAGGCAGGTTGTCCAACAGGGCTTGAACAAACCAATCGGGGATCTGGTGACCGGAATGCTGACAGGTACACTTATCCAGGCTTGATACTGCAAAGTTCTCGGGCCAGATTCACAAAGAGATATGACGGTGTATCTACAGATACACCATCGTATCTCTGACTTACACTGGTCCTATCTATACGCCTGATTCATAGAATCAGATACGCATAGATAGGGCTAAGATCTGACAGTGTTACACTGTGTTACACTGTCGGATCTTTTTTTCAATTTAAAAATGGCGCCGGGGGCGTTCCCGCTGATTTATGATAAATAATATGTAAATCAGCGAGATACGCAAATTCACGAACGTACGCGGACCCGTCGCAGTGTTCTTACGTCGTTTCCGTAGCGGTTTTCCATCGTATACTTACCCCTTCTTTTATCAGGCGCAGCCAATGTTAAGTATAGCCGACGTTCCCGCGTCGAATTTAATTTTTTTAACGTCGTTTGCGTAAGTCGTTCTCGAATACGGACGGACGTCGTTTACGTAAGCGTCGCAACCACTGACGTCCTAGCGACGTCAGTGGGAGCAATGCACGCCGGGAAATTTCGCGGACGGCGACTGCGCATTTAAATCGGCGCGGGAACGCGCCTGATTTAAATAGTACACTCCCCTAGCCGCGGAATTTGAATTCCGCCGGGGGATTTAGGATCCGCCGTCGCAAGTTTGGAGGTAAGTTGTTTGCGGGAGCGGATCTTAATTCACGTAGAACGAGCGGATCTATAGATCCGCTGCGCTACGTGAATCTGGCCCCTCCTCTTTCTTCATCAACCTTTTCTCCTCATTTGATGTTGATGTTGGCCGTGTTGGCCTGGAAATAAAGCATTGGAAAACCTCCATTCCTTGCCTGGACATTCGCTCAATACTCTGTTCTCCAACTGCACCCCTAGACAACACTAAGGTAGCTTAATACGCCGATCCCAACAACAAATCAGCGGCTCCTTCGGGGGTAGCGCTACACTGTACAGGTTTAGGAAATATTATTTTTAATTACAGGTAAGCCTTATTATAGACTTACCTGTAGGTACAAATGTCCAAGCGGGGGATAAAACCGATTTAAAGTGTTTCTAAACCCAGGACTCTGCATTCACTATATCTGGTCTCCCACAGTACACAGGCCATGGAAATGCAATCATTTTAGTAAATATAAACTGCTAAACACCTTTCCTCATCAGCAGTACATAGCAGTTTTGCGACTTCTATCAGTACCTGGTTAACCACTTAAGGACCGCCTCACGCCGATATACATCGGCAGAATGGCACAGCTGGACACAAGCAAGTACAGGTACGTTGAGTGAGTGCGTAAGTACGTTACGCACGTCGCCATTCACAAACACGTCGGGGCGCCGTAATTTCGCGCAAAGCACGGCGGGAAATTTCCAAACGGAGCATGCGCCGAACGTTCGGCGCGGGAGCGCGCCTAATTTAAATGGTGCCCGCCCATTTGAATTAGGTGGGCTTGAGCCGGATGGCTTTACGTTACGCCGCCGCAAGTTTACAGGTAAGTGCTTTGTGAATCAGGCACTTACGCTGTAAACTTGCGGCGGTGTAACGTAAATGGGATACGTTACGCCGCCGCTGCGCAACGTATTTGTCTGTGCATCTGGCCCTTCATTTTTAGGGTGGAACTGCGCTTTAACTTGTTATTTTGATTAACAAAAAACAAGCCTTTCCAATCACTTTAAGTGTTTTTTTGTTTTTTTTTTATAGACCTGCCCAGAGTTTTACTTGAAATTGGAGGTTCTTTGACATGTAGATTATCCCTGTACCGTCTGCTCTGCGCAGAAATCACTGGCGGTGTGGAAGACGTCAGTACAACGCGGTATAATTCCCTTTGTCTGTAAGGAAAACATTTCTCGAGTTTCAGAAGCAAAGTATTGAAAAGATCATTTGCTGCACATTGTTTGACAAGAGCGAGCAGAGCGGTAACCCAGTACCCACCCGGGGACCGGATCACATTAAGACTCCCTTGTTTTGGTCCTTGTTCTAGTTTTCCATGCATTAAGACATAATTAGGGCTGGCAGCAAGTTGGAGGCGATCCGGGGGAAGGTAACATACGTTTTTACACTCTGGGCTGAGCCAGAATTTGGGGCCAGGGAATACTTGGTGAAGTTGGAACTAAATAGAAACCATAACTACAGAGCAGTGGAGTTAAAAGGTGATTGTTATGATTTAACAGCGCCGAGTAAAGTACGGAAACAGAGACCGCGGCATTAAAGGAGATGTCGAGGGAAACTCATAATGCCGTCATAAATATGTAACGCGAATCGCTATTTACTGGGGTCTGCTTTTTGTTTTTTTGGGATACATTATTTGGCAGAAAAAAAAAGTCCAGTAAAATTGTGGGACTGCGCCATGAAACGTTATAAAGCTGAACTCCGACCTCATTTTTAGTTTTGCACCGTTGTACCGGTGTATTGTCACAGTTTGCTGCCTATCGTACAATGCTCCGGAAGGCACGTGGCGGCCAACTGCGCATGCGCGATGTGTTCCAAACGCAAATGCGATGCGTTACAATGGATTCACGACAGTACACACCAGTGAAACCTCGGTCGGCATCCAGGCTCTTTCCATAACATCCCCGTGGATTGGAGGATGTTAAAAAAAAGAGCCAGGAGGCCGACTGGCCACTTTCCTCTAAATCCACGTTGCCCTGAATGCCGGGTTCGCTGGTGTGTACTGTCATAAATCCATTGGAACGCATCGCACTTGCGTTTGGAACGCATCGCGCATGCGCAGTTGGCCGCCACGTGACTTCCGCAGCATTCTACGATAGGCAGCAAACTGTGACACTACACCAGCTCCTCTCTTGTACGGAAATTGCTTGCTCTGACTTCATTGCACATCGGGGGTTGATTTACTAAAACTGCAGAGTACAAAATCTGGTGCAGCTGTTCGTGGTAGCCAATCAGCTTCTAACTTCAGCATTATAGGTAGGTGCACAGGGTGTGCCGGAAGAAGGGCCGTTTGAAGGAATTTGGGGGCCACAAGCAAAATGGGGGCCCCCAAGCACCCCCCCCCCTCGCATGCAAAGCCTACGTTAACGCTACACTAATTTATTTTTCTATTCAGGGGAGGGCTGGCAGGGGGGGCAGGGTGGAAATCTCCCCCCGGGCTGATGACACTATGCACAGCCAGCAGCCAGCAGCCGCCACAACCAAATGCTGTTTTTGCAGAGCAGGAATATGCCTGCTGGAGCTCTGTTAACACAGCTGTGTCAGCTCCGAGGTAGATGGCTGCAGAGCTGAGCTATGTCTCGTCTCACACATAGCTCAGCCTCAGTGCACACCAGCGACTTTTTACACAATAGTCCACAGCATGCACCCTTAAATCAAGTTTCCCAGAACACCCCTTACATGAGATATGATGTATATAGTGTCTGTGCTGACTCAGATGTATATGGGGTCTGTGCGGACTCTGATGTAAGGGGAGGCTCTGTGCGGACTCTGATGTAAGGGGGGCTCTGTGTTTACTCTGATGTAAGGGGGGCCTCTGTGAGGACTCTTATGTAAGGGGCGGTGTCTCTGTGCGGACTCTGATGTAAGGGGGGGCCTCTGTGCGGACTCTGATGTAAGGGGGGGCCTCTGTGCGGACTCTGATGTAAGGGGGGCCTCTGTGCGGACTCTGATGTAAGGGGGAGCCTCTGTGCGGACTCTGATGTAAGGGGGGCCTCTGTGCGGACTCTGATGGGGGCCTCTGTGCAGACTCTGATGTAAAGGGGGCCTCTGTGCGGACTCTGATGTAAGGGGGGCCTCTGTGCTGACTCTTGTGATCATGAAAAATCTTAGACTGTTTTCCTCAATCCATCACTTTTCCACGCTCTATGGGCTACTTGACTGGACTCGCCCCCCAGGCCTAAGGCTGCCAGCCCTCCCCTGTTTCTATTCTTACCTCCCGTTCTTCCCTGTAGGCTGCCGCTGTAGCATGGCCGAGCTCCTCTTCCCCAGTCCCCTATCAGATAGTGCCGGGTACCGCGCGTGGTACAGGAGATTCAGTTTTCTGTCTTCCCGGCTGGACTGAAAGAAAGTTAGCAGTGAGCACTCAGTGTGCACTTCCGGTCAGTCCGGCCGGTAACAGGAAACTGAATCTCCTGTACCACGCGCGGTACCCGGTCAGACTGACAGGACTGCAGGTAAAAGGAAGAGGACCTCGGCCACGCTACAGCCTGGGAAGGTGAAGTTGGGGGCCCCAGGCCAGCTCGGAGCCCCAAGCAATTGTTTGTTTTGCCTGTCCTGTAGCGACGGGCCTGGCCGGGAGTAGGGTGACCACGTGTCCCGGATTGCCCGGGACAGTCCCGCATTTTGCAGGTCTGTCCCGGACACCTTCATTCCAGGACAATACAGTGTCCCGGAATGAAACTGACACAGCTTCCCCCCCGGGCAAATCTGATGCCCCAAACAATGGCCGCCACATCACTGCTTTACTCACTGACAGTACTTGCCCTGGCCGGGAATGCCTGGAGGAGCACAATCCTCGCCCCCTGCTTGTAATTGGAGAAATCCTAAATCCTGCCTCTTGTGTCCAATCACTGTGCTGTGATTCGTTACAGCACAAGCTGATTTTTGGGAAGGGGGGTGTCCCTGAATGGTATGAGTTTGGAAATGTGGTCACCCTAGCCGGGAGTGCCTGGGCACATCCTAATCACGCTGTGCAGCGCAGATTGCCCTTGCTGCCCGGCCCCCCTCCCATTTCCCCCCTGCAGTGGCGGCTGGTGATCATTTATTTTTTTGGGTGGGGCAAATAGTGCAAAACTCACCTTCAGTCTGGAGCTATCCCCTGCAGTACCTCTTCTCTATATATATTAAAATATTTACAAAAATGTGAGGGGTGTACTCACTTTTGTGGGATAGTGTATGTATATTTATTTATTGCACAGTTTATCACACCGTTGCGCATTTTTTTTGCATATTTTGGTTTTAGTTATGGTTTCTTAGATATATATAATGTACAGTGATCTTGTGCATTCAGGCCTCATGCACACTGGACGTTTTTGGAAGTTTTTTACAGCAGCTGTTTTCGGCAGTAGATTTTTTCTTCAGTCATTAAACTCTCCATCATGTTATCCTATGTGTCCGTGCACACATAGGCTGTTATCAGTAGTTTTGCGGGGGCGCTCCTGTGTCCATAGATGCCAAGTGTATGACTCAGCCCCGCCCACTGTCCGTCCGCATCATTGGGTTTGATTGACAGCAGCGGAAGCCAATGGCTGCGTTGCTATCAATCTATCCAATGAAGAGCCGAGAACCCGCGGAGAGAGCGGCGCGGGATCGCGCCCACGGAAATTTGGGGCTCTGGTAAGTAAAACGGTGGGGGGGGGGGGGGGGCGGGGGGCCGGACAATGCAAGGTGTTTTTTCACCTTAATGCATAGAATGCATTAAACCGGAGTTCCGCCCAAAAAAATATTAAAAGTCAGCAGCTACAAATACTGCAGCTGCTGACTTTTAATATATGGACACTTACCTGTCCTGGGCGCCCGCGATGCCGGCACCCGCAGCCGATCTCTCCCTCAGTTTTCGAGTACTGCTGCCGCCATCTTTGGTAAGGGAATCAGGACGTGAAGCCCTTCGGCTTCACTTATTGGCTCCCTACTGAGCGTGAGTCGTGCTGCACGATCCCACTGGTCCTTGCTGCCTTCTGGGACCTGTGTGTCTCCCAGCAGACAGCGGGGGGGGCGGAATAGGCACCGGACATGGTGTAGGTCACCGCGATCACTGTGGTGATCTATGCCCGGAAGTGGGAGCAAAATACCTATTATACACAGGTATCTGCTCCCCCCTCCCCCCCTGAAAGGTGCCAAATGTGACACTGGAGGGGGGAGGGTTCCAAAAAGTGGATGTTCCATTTTGTGTGGAACTCCACTTTAAGGTGAAAAAACACGAAGGTTTACAACCCCTTTAAGTTACATTAGGGATGTGGTACCTTGGCATCGGTCAGACTAATTTTTGATATAGAAATACATACTTTATTTGCTAATATTTGTTTTAACTGCTTGCCGACTGCCCACCGTCATTTTACGGCGGCAAGTCGGCTCCCCTGCGCGAGAGCCCGTAGCAGGCCCCCCCGCCCTTCCGACTCCTGTGCGCGTGCACTGCCAGTGGCATTTTTATAGTAATCCAATGCATTTTTATAGCACTGATCGCTATAAAAATGCCAATGGTCCCAAAAATGTGTCAAAAGTGTCCGAAGTATCCGCCATAATGTCGCAGTACCAAAAAAAAATCGCTGATCGCCGCCATTACTAGTAAAAAAAAAAATATTAATAAAAATGCCATAAAACGACCCCCTATTTTGTAAACGCTATAACATTTGCGCAAACCAATCAACAAACACTTATTGCGATTTTTTTTTAGAAAAACAGGTAGAAGAATACGTATCGGCCTAAACTGAGGGAAAACATTTTTTTTATATATTTTTGGGGGATATTTATTATAGCAAAAAGTAAAAAATATTAATTTTTTTCAAAATTGTCGCTCTATTTTTGTTTATAGCGCAAAAAATAAAAACGGGAGAGGTGATCAAATACCACCAAAATAAATCTCTATTTGTGGGAAAAAAAGGACACCAATTTTGTTTGGGAGCCACGTCGCACGACCGCGCAATTGTCAGTTAAAGCGACGCAGTGCCAAATCGCAAAAAGTGCTCTGGTCTTTGGGCAGCAATATGGTCCGGGGGTTAATCAGAGTTTAGTGTCACTTTAGTGGGTTCAGTTGGATTTTCTGTCTTTTTCTAATAATCGAAAAACGTGTTTTTAAGCAAATCAGCTTCGGACTAAATTGGTCCCACTGTGTATTTGTATGACTATGAAAGACATTAGATTGTAAGCTCCTGTGGAGCAGGGACTGGTGAGAAAAGTCTGTGCACTGTGTAAAGCATAGCAGAAAATCCTGATGTGATAAACTGGAAAGAAAATTTTGATTTAAAGGGACAGAGATAATTTTATAAGACATTTAATAATAAAACCAACGTTTCGCCTTGTACTAAACATCAAGGGCTCCATCTAAGCGACCTGTCAGATCTCCCATACTATCTGATTGTAATTCTTCCCTTTATGGTTCTGGTAAATCTCTGCCGTATATATCTGCATGGAGTGTGAATGATATTCTGTATTCTGCTGGGTAAGGTGAAATTTACAGGGGAATTACTATGTTAATTTCTAGAAATCATATGCAGGATTGTTTGCCGTATACCTTTTATGAGGACATATTTACCAATGTCTCTATTTTATTATTATTGCATATTAAATACATCCTTATTCTTTTCAGGGATATTGGAAATACAGCAAAAGCTGGATACCGAGTCGGTTTTGAAGATCCTGTCTAAATTCAGTAAAACTTTTTTGTTTTTTTTTAAATTTTTGTAGGAAAGGGTAAAAGCCAAACTCTAGGCGCTGCCTTGCCCCCACTTCTTTTTTTTAGACTTACCCTTTTAACCACTTGCTCACTGGGCACTTAGGGCCAGATTCACGTAGAATCGCGGCGACGTAACGTATCGTAGATACGTTACGCCGCCGCAATTTTTCATCGCAAGTGCCTGATTCACCAAGCACTTGCGTGAAAAATTACGCCGGCGGCGTAAGCCCGCGTAATTCAAAGGGGCGTGTGCCATTTAAATTAGGCGCGCTCCCGCGCTGGACCTCCTGCGCATGCTCCGTTTCGAAATTCCCGCCGTGCTTTGTGCGAAGTGACGTCATTTTTTCGAACGGCGACGTGCGTAGCGTACTTCCGTATTCCCGGACGTCTTACGCAAGAAGGAAACATTTTTAAATTTTGACGCGGGAACAACGGCCATACTTTATACAACACATATGTGTGCTGTGTAAAGTTAGAGCACCTAAAACGACGACTAACTTTGCGACGGGGAAACTAGACTAGCAGCGACGTAGCGAACGTGAAAAACCGTTGTGGATCGCGGTAACTCCTAATTTGCATACCCGACGCTGGTTTACGACGCAAACTCCCCCCAGCAGCGGCCGCGATATTGCATCCTAAGATCCGACAGTGTAAAACAATTACACCTGTCGGATCTTAGGGATATCTATGCGTAACTGATTCTATGAATCAGCCGCATAGATACTCTGAGAGATACTCCGTCGTATCACCGCTGTGAATCTGGCCCACAAACCCCTTCCTGCCCAGACCAATTTTCAGCTTTCAGCGCTTTCAATCTTTGAATGACAATTGCGCGGTCATGCTACACTGTACCCAAATGAAATTTTTATCATTTTTTTCACACAGATAGAGCTTTTTTTGGTGGTATTTTTTTTTTTTTGCTAAATTAAACAAAAAAGGACCGAAAATGTTGAAAAAAACCCCCAAAACTGTTTCATAGTTTGTTATAACATTTTAATAACAGGTAATATTTCTCCTTCATTCATGTGTGTTGATGAGGCTGCGCTGATGGGCACCGATAGGCGGCACTGATGGGTACTGATAGGCAGTACCGATGGGCACTGATAGACACTGATAGGTGGCACTGATAAGCACTGATGAGGCGGCACTGATAGGTGGCACTGATGGTTGGCACTGATGGGTGGCATTGATAAGTGGCACTGATAGGTGGCACTGATGATCACTGATGGGTGGTACTGATGGGCACTGGTAGGCAGCACTGATCTGTGGTACTGATTTTGAGACACTGATGGGCATTCATGGGTGGCACTGTGGGCACTGGTAGGTGGCACTGTGGACACTGGTAGCTGGCAATGATGGGTACTGATAGGTGGCAATGGTAGGTGGCACAGTGGGCACTGGCAGCTGACACTGGTGGGCACAAAATATGCAGCTGCAGCTTTCTGTGTGAGGGACCGTTGATTTGCTTTTTTTTTCCCTCACGCTGACGGCGTGATGGAAAAAAAATACTGATTACCGACCTTCTGTTTACATCACATGATCAGCCGTCATTGGCTGACAGCTGATCACATGGTTATAGGTCGGGATCGACCCCTGAATCAGATTTGTGATCAGCCGAGTCTCATAGACCTGGTGATCACGGAGCGCACCGCGCCCGACCCGCAGGGTGATTTGAATATATACTGTATTTATCGGCGCTTCCTCAGCGGGGACAGGGTGGGGGCGGGACGAGCGCCGTCAGATTACATACAGGAGAATCTTCTGTTTACTCAGCAATGTCTGTAATAGGAAGTCCTGTCTCCTGGGCTGGCATTGGACAATTGTTCTGTCAATCATAGGAGATTCTCCTGTCTGTAATCTGTTGGTGATCGTTCCGCCCCCTCCCTGTCCCCGCTGAGGCTGCAGATGGGCATCTATCAGGCTGCACTGATGGCAATGGTGAGGCTGCATTCATGGCACATGTGAGGCTGTATTCATGGCAATGGTAAGGCTGCATTCATGGCAATGGCGAGGCTGCATTCATGGCAATGGTAAGGCTGCATTCATGGCAATGTTAAGGCTTCATTCATGGCAATGGTAAGGCTGCATTCATGCCAATGGTAAGGCTGCATTGATTGCAATGGTAAGACTGCATTCATGGCAATGGTGAGGCTGCATTCATGGCAATGGTAAGGCTGCATTGATTACAATGGTAAGACTGCATTCATGGCAATGGTGAGGCTGTGTTCATAGCAACGGTGAGGCTGCATTCATGGCAATGGTGAGGCTGCATTCATGGCAAGGGTGAGGCTGCATTCATGGCAACGGTGAGGCTGCATTCACGGCAATGGTGAGGCTGCATTCTTGGCAATGGTGAGGCTGCATTCATGGCAATGGCGAGGCGGCATTCATGCCAATGGAAGGCTGCATTGATTGCAATGGTAAGACTGCATTCATGACAATGGTGAGGCTGCATTCGTGGCAATGGTGAGGCTGCATTTATGGCAATGGTGAGGCTGCATTCATGGCAACGGTGAGGCTGCATTCATGGCAACAGTGAGGCTGCATTCATGGCAATGGTGGGACTGCAGATGGGCACTGATTAGGCTGCATTGATGGGCACTGACCCTTATTCACAGTTCTATATTTAAAATGTAGTGCTACGTCACTGGGGAAGCCCCGTCTTCCCTCTTCCTGGGCTTCCCCAGTGACGTAGCAGAGGGTACGTCAGAGGGTGCGGGGTCACGTGATGGGTGGCCCTGCCTCCCCTATATAAGTAATGTCACAGCTTCAGCGCGTCATTCGCTGGGCTGTGTCCAGCGGTGAGAGGAGGTCGGCGATGCTGCTCTCTGGATGTATAGATCTTCTCATCGCTGGAGATCACCCGTTGCAGGATCAGGACAACGTTGGAAGCCGGGAACGAGTGGATTATCACCGCTGGAGTTTTTTTCTTTTTCTTTTTATTAATAAAGGACTTTATTCTATGGTGTGTGTGTGTTTTTTTTTTACAAGAATTTACACTTCCTTCGTGAAATGGTAGGGGTACAGTGTACCCCATTACCATTTCACACAGGGGAGGGGTCAGGATCTGGGGGTCCCCTTTGTTAAAGGGGTCTTCCAGATTCTGATAAGCCTCCCGCCCGCATACCCCCACAACCACCGGGCAAGGGTTGTGGGGATGAGACCCTTGTCCCCATCAACATGGGGACATCCTCCCCATGTTGAAGGCATGTGGCCTGGTACGGTTCAGGAGAGGGGGGGGGCCGCACTCTGTCCCCCCCTCTTTTCTGCGGCCGGCCAGGTCAATGTGCTCGGATAATGGGTCTGGTTATGGATATTTAGGGGGAACCCCACGTCATTTTTTTTTTTTAATTGACGGCGGGGTTCCCCTTAACCTCCCTGGCGGTATGATTCTGTCTGAAAAAACATGCTGAAAGCGGTACAATTATTTGCAAGGAAATTTGGCGTTTTATACTGTAGGCCTGTAATTTTTAGGAATAACTCACTTAAATCTGACCAAACCAGAGTCTAGTAGGCATCCCGGGTATGACATTTTTTTAAAAACAAAATGTTTAATTATAATATAATAAATAATTATAAATAATTATAGCAAGTAATAATATAATTGAAATAAAAATTATTCAATAATGTAATCAACTCAAAATCACTGAAATTTTCTCAGTTGCAGAATCGTTGCTGTCATTATTTTTATTTTTTTATGACGAATTTCCCCGCAAATCGTTATCGCACAATTCTGCAAGTGATTATAATTTATTATCGCTGCTTTCTAGCTGATCTAAAACCATTTTTGACATAAAAAGACACTTTTGGTTGCTATGGACAATCTACAGTTTGCAGGCAGAAAGAAAAGTTTTTATTATATAAAAGTACATGTAGGGCACTGGGCAGACCACTAGGGACAAGTGGTGTGTATTTTTTACATACAGTACTGTAATCTATAAGATTACAGTATACTGTATGTATAGTGTTTGTTTACTTTTTTGAATTTGGCACCGATCTCCGCTCCCGTGCGTCGTAACGTCGCAGGGAACGGAGATCGGCGGCACAGGAGGACGCTGTGTGAATCGAGCGAGGTCCGGCTCGCTCACACAGCGTGGTGACATCGCTGGATCCAGGAGAAGGTAAGCCAGCGCACGCTGCAGGCTCTGCATGTCTACCCCGAGCGTGACTCGGGGTTACCGATTTTGGTAGAAAAAATCAACCCCGAGTCACGCTCGGGGATACCGCCAGGGGGGTTAATATCCATACCAGACCTAAAGGGTCTGGTTATTGAATTTACGGGGACCTCCGCGCATTTTTTTTCCCCCGAACTCCGAACCCGGACCCAAACTTTTTCCAATTATTCGGGTTCGGGTCCGGGTTCAGGAAAAAAACAAAGTCCAAACCGAACCCGAACTTTACAGTTCGGGTTCACTCAACTCTACTCGTGTCCTCTTACACTCCTTGTGACTGAATAGTTTTTTTCCTATGCTGGAATCCCTATTGATATTTTTGTAGATCGCTATCATGTCCCCTCCCAAGTGTATTTTCTCCAGCGAGAAAAAATGAAGTGCTTGCAGCCGTTCTTAGTAATTGAGGTCCTCCAGACCCCTTATTAGTTTTGTTGCCCGTCTTTGGACTCTCTCCAGCTCCAGCACATCCCTTCGGAGGACTGGTGACCAGAACTGAACGGAAAACTCCAGATGAGGTCTGACCAGAGCTTTATAAAGCTTATTAACCACTTCCCGCCCAGTCAATAGCAAATTGACGTCTGGGAAGTGGTTCTGTTATCCTGCTGGACGTCTATTGACGTCCAGCAGGATAACATGCCGGCACACGCCCGCATCTCCGGTCTCGGTAAAGATCTCCGTAAAGAGGAGGCTACAGCCGCCGCTGTATCACAGGAACGCGCTCGCAAAAGCTTTCCACCATGCAAGCTCGCTCGCATGAAGGTGGAAAGCTTTTGCGAGGAGGAGCTGAGAGAGCCGCCGAGGGACCCCAGAAGACCGGATTCGGGGACAAAACGAGCTGCACAGTGGAGGTAAGTATAACATGTTTGTTATTTAAAAGCAAGCCTGCCCCCTGCCAGCTCTTTAACTGGGGATTGGCTGAGGCCCTCATAAATATTACAAAACGCTCCTCCTAACCTCTACCCACCAGCTCTAGACCAGGGGGTGGCACCAGAGAAGCTGTCAGGATAAGTCATCCAGCCCTGACTCATTGAACCCTGACCCAGATTCACAGCTCAGGATGAGCCCTGAGCTAAATACATTTACCTACAATAATAGACCTACACTAACACCTAGCACACACTAGAGGGTGCTACATAAGGCTGGCCTTACATTATATATTTTTCTTGTACTATTTTCCTTTAGATCAGGGGTCTCAAGCTGGTGGCCCTCCAGCTGTTTAGGAACTACAAGTCCCATCATGCCTCTGCCTGAGGGAGTCTTTGTAACTGTCAGCCTTGCACTGCCTCATGGGACTTGTAGTTTCACAACAGCTTGAGGGCCACCAGCTGATACTTGCAGTACAGATCTTAGAGCACACATCTCGGAGTACAGACCTTAGAGCACATATCTCGGAGTACAGACCATAGAGCACATATCTCGGAGTACAGACCATAGAGCACATATCTCGGAGTACAGACCTTAGCACACATATCTTGGAGTACAGACCATAGAGCACACATCTCGGAGTACAGACCTTAGAGCACATATCTCGGAGTACAGACCATAGAGCACACATCTCGGAGTACAGACCATAGAGCACATATCTTGGAGTACAGACCATAGAGCACACATCTCGGAGTACAGACCTTAGAGCACATATCTTGGAGTACAGACCATAGAGAACATATCTCAGAGTACAGACCTTAGAGCACACATCTCGGAGTACAGACCATAGAGCACACATCTCGGAGTACAGACCATAGAGCACATATCTTGGAGTACAGACCATAGAGCACACATCTCGGAGTACAGACCTTAGCACACATATCTTGGAGTACAGACCATAGAGCACATATCTCGGAGTACAGACCATAGAGCACACATCTCGGAGTACAGACCTTAGAGCACATATCTTGGAGTACAGACCATAGAGCACACATCTCGGAGTACAGACCTTAGAGCACATATCTTGGAGTACAGACCTTAGAGCACACATCTCGGAGTACAGACCTTAGCACACATCTCGGAGTACAGACCTTAGAGCACATATCTCGGAGTATATGTGTATCCGAGTTTCACAACAGCTTGAGGGCCACCAGCTGATACTTGCAGTACAGATCTTAGAGCACACATCTCGGAGTACAGACCTTAGAGCACATATCTCGGAGTACAGACCATAGAGCACATATCTCGGAGTACAGACCATAGAGCACATATCTCGGAGTACAGACCTTAGCACACATATCTTGGAGTACAGACCATAGAGCACACATCTCGGAGTACAGACCTTAGAGCACATATCTCGGAGTACAGACCATAGAGCACATATCTTGGAGTACAGACCATAGAGCACACATCTCGGAGTACAGACCTTAGAGCACATATCTTGGAGTACAGACCATAGAGAACATATCTCGGAGTACAGACTTTAGAGCACACATCTCGGAGTACAGACCATAGAGCACACATCTCGGAGTACAGACCATAGAGCACATATCTTGGAGTACAGACCATAGAGCACACATCTCGGAGTACAGACCTTAGCACACATATCTTGGAGTACAGACCTTAGAGCACATATCTTGGAGTACAGACCATAGAGCACACATCTCGGAGTACAGACCTTAGAGCACATATCTTGGAGTACAGACCTTAGAGCACACATCTCGGAGTACAGACCTTAGCACACATCTCGGAGTACAGACCTTAGAGCACATATCTCGGAGTACAGACCTTAGCACACATATCTCGGAGTACAGACCTTAGAGCACATATCTCGGAGTACAGACCTTAGAGCACATATCTCGGAGTACAGACCATAGAGCACATATCTCGGAGTTCAGACCATAGAGCACATATCTCGGAGTACAGACCATAGAGCACATATCTCGGAGTACAGACCATAGAGCACATATCTCGGAGTACAGACCATAGAGCACATTTCTCGGAGTACAGACCATAGAGCACATATCTCGGAGTACAGACCATAGAGCACACATCTCGGAGTTCAGACCATAGGAGATTATGGGGCCCCCGGGCAATAGGAGATCATGGGGCCCCCCGGGCAATAGGATATTATGGGGCCCCCGGGGGAATAGATTATGGGGCCACACAGTATACACACACAGGGGCAGATTCACAAAGATCTGCCCCGGCGCATCGTATCCGAGATACGATACGCCGCCGTACCTTACCTGGCTTTAAATCTAATCCATACAGAATTTGCGCCGTAAGTTACGGCGGCGTAGTGTATCTCAAGCGGCGTAATGGCGCGGAATTCAAATCGGCAATTAGGGGGCGTGTTTCATTTAAATGAAGCACGTCCCCGCGCCGAATGAACTGCGCATGCGCCATTCCTAAATTTCCCGCCATGCATTGCGCTAAATGACGTCGCAAGGACGTCATTTGTTTTAACATCCCGATTCACGGACGACTTACGCAAAAAAAAAAAAAAAAATTAAAAATAAACACGGGAACGACGGCCATACTTAACATGGCAAGTCTAACTATACCCCCGCAAAACACCAGCTTTAACTATACGCCAGAAAAAGCCGACTAGAGACGACGTAAGAGAATGCGATGAACGCGCGTACGTTCGTGGATCGTCGGAAATAGCTAATTTGCATACTCGATGCGGAAAACGACGAGAACTCCACCCAGCGGACGTCGAAGTATTGCATCTAAGATCCGAAGGCGTACGAAGCCGTACGCCTGTCGGATCTAACCCAGATGCCGTCGTATCTTGGTTTGAGGATTCAAACCAAAGATACGACGCGGGAAATTTGAAAGTACGCCGGCGTATCAGTAGATACGCTGGTGTACTCGCTCTGTGGATCTGCCCCACAGTATACATACACACAAAACACACATACACACACTGAAAAGGTACCGGAGAGGAGGGACAGCTATAATCTTGGGATTTTTAGACCATAAGGATGTCGGTAAGGGACATTTCAGGGACAGATGTAAAAAAACACTGATTTTTACATACTGTCCCAGGTTTTACTGAGGCTGGCAACCCTGATGGGGCCCCCTAGTGGCATGGGGCCACAAAATTGGTGTTCTTTTTTTCCCACAAATAGAGCTTTCTTTTGGTGGTATTTGATCACCTCTATAAATTATAATTTTTTTCCTCAGTTTAGGCCTATACGTATTCTTCTACATATTTTTGGTAAAAAAAAATCGCAATAAGCGTTTATTGATTGGTTTGCGCAAAAGTTATAGCGTTTACAAAATAGGGGATAGTTTTATGGCATTTTTATTAATATTTTTTTTTTTTACTAGTAATGGCGGCGATCAGAATTTTTTTATGACTGCGACATTATGGCGGACACATTGGGACCATTGTCATTTTCACAGCGAAAAGTGGTATAAAAATGCACTGATTACTGTAAAAATGACAATGGCAGTGAAGTGGTTAACCACTAGGTTGCGCTAAGGGGTTATGTGTGCCCTAAGGGAGTGAGTCTTACTGTAGGGGGGTGTGGCTGTAGGCAGACGATCAGTGTCACTGCCACAGTGAAGAACGGGGAAGGTGTGTTTATACACACCTCTCCCCGTTCTTCAGCTCCTGTGACCGATCCCGGGACACCGGCGGCGATCGGGTCCGCGGGTGCCGCAGGCGCGGGCACGGAGCTTCGGACCCGGTCACATGCGTGCGCCCGCGGCGCGTGCGCGACCCACGGCTGGGCTCTTAAAGGCGACGTACCTGTACGTGCCTATGCCCAGCTGTGCCATTCTGCCAATGTATATAGTCGGTAGGGGGTCCTTAAGTGGTTAAAGGGGTTGTAAACTCGTTTTTTTTTAACATAACAAACATGTCATACTTACCTCCACTGTGCAGTTTGTTTTGCACAGAGTGACCCCGATCATTGTCTTCTGGTGTCCCCCGGCGGCACTGGTAGCTCCTCCTTGTACCGAGTGCCCACTTTGGAGTAAGCTCTTCTAAGGTGGACACCTGTGCAGGCGCGCTCCCGAGTCCTGCCTCTGTGTACATTCACTTAGAATGCTGGACTCAGCCCCCCCCCCCCCCCCCGGCGCCCGCATCATTGGATTTGATTGACAGCAGCAGGAGCCAATGGCCAGAGCCAGAGGTATCTCCGCTGAGGGAACGAACCGGCTTAGGTGAGTAAAACGGGGTTGGTACACTTACCTGTCAAGGGATCCAGCGCTGTTCTCTCCAGAGCTGATTCTTCAATCGGCTTGGGTCCAGATGCCGGCATCTTAACTGAGGGAAATTGGCAGTAAAGCAGTTTCCAATTGCACATGCATGAGCCGCGTTGCGTCCTGTAAATGGTCCTGCAGTCTTCTGGGACCTGTGATGTGTCCCAGAAGGCTGCATGGGAAGAAAGGTGGGGTGAACATCTGCTATGATTGCTGGAAGTGGTTGCAGGTTTCTGTCAAAACCAGGTACCCACCCCCAAAAGTGCCAATTGTTAAGGAGTTATTGATTCCACCCATAGTGTCAGGAGTATACAGCTCAGCATCACAGGACAGAGAATACAACTCAGCATCACAAGACAGAGTATACAGATCAGCATCACAGGACAGAGTATATAGATCAGCATCACTGGACAGAGTATATAGATCAGCATCACAGGACAGAGTATATAGCTCTGCATCACAGGACAGAGTATATAGATCAGCATCACTGGACAGAGTATATAGATCAGCATCACATGACAGAGTATACAACTCAGCATCACAAGACAGAGTATACAGATCAGCATCACAGGACAGAGTATATAGATCAGCATCACTGGACAGAGTATATAGATCAGCATCACAGGACAGAGTATACAGATCAGCATCACAGGACAGAGTATATAGATCAGCATCACTGGACAGAGTATATAGATCAGCATCACATGACAGAGTATACAACTCAGCATCACAGGACAGAGTATATAGCTCTGCATCACAGGACAGAGTATATAGCTCTGCATCACAGGACAGAGTATATAGCTCTGCATCACAGGACAGAGTATACAGCTCAGCATCACTGGACGAAGTATACAACTCTGCATCACAGGACAGAGTATACAGCTCAGCATCACAGGACAGAGTATATAGCTCTGCATCACAGGACAGAGTATATAGCTCTGCATCACAGGACAGAGTATATAGCTCTGCATCACAGGACAGAGTATACAGCTCAGCATCACTGGACGAAGTATACAACTCTGCATCACAGGACAGAGTATACAGCTCAGCATCACAGGACAGAGTATATAGCTCTGCATCACAGGACAGAGTATATAGCTCTGCATCACAGGACAGAGTATATAGCTCTGCATCACAGGACAGAGTATATAGCTCTGCATCACAGGGCAAAGTATACAGCTCAGCATCACAGGACAGAGTATACAGCTCAGCATCACAGGACAGAGTATACAGCTCAGCATCACAGGACAGAGTATACAACTCAGCATCACAGGACAGAGTATACAGCTCAGCATCACAGGACAGAGTATACAGCTCTGCATCACAGAACAGAGTATATAGCTCTGCATCACAGGACAGAGTATACAGCTCAGCATCACAGGACAGAGTATACAGCTCAGCATCACAGGACAGAGTATACAGCTCAGCATCACAGGACAGAGTATATAGCTCTGCATCACAGGACAGAGTATATAGCTCTGCATCACAGGACAGAGTATATAGCTCTGCATCACAGGACAGAGTATATAGCTCAGCCTCACAGATCAGGGTATATAGGTCAGCATTACAGATAGGGTATATAGGTCAGCATTACAGATAGGGCCAGATTCACAGAGAGATACGACGGTGTCTCCTGATACGCCGTCGTATCTCTGACTTAGGCTGGTCGTATCTATGCGCCTGATTCATAGAATCAGTTACGCATAGATATGTTACACCGTCGGATCTTAACTGTATTTTAAAAATGGCCGCGGGGGGCGTGCTCGCTGATTTACACTGAGAAATATGTAAATCAGCGAGATATGCCAATTCACGAATGTACGTGGGCCCGACGCAGTGTTGTTACGACGTTTCCGTATCGGTTTTCCCGGCGTATACTTACCCCTGCTTCTATGAGGCGCAGCCAATGTTAAGTATAGCCATCGTTCCCGCGTCGTTTTTTGTTTTTTTTTACGTCGTTTGCGTAAGTTGTTCTCGAATACGGATGGATGTCATTTACGTAAGCGTCGAAACCACTGACGTCCTAGCGACGTCATTTGGGAGCAATGCACGCCGGGAAAATTCGCGGACGGTGCATGCGCATTTAAATCGGCGCGGGAACGCGCCTGATTTAAATAGTACACTCCCCCTAGCCGCGGAATTTGAATTCCGCCGTGGGATTTACGATCCGCCGCCGCAAGTTTGGAGGTAAGTGTTTAGTGAATTAGCCACTTGCCTCTCAAACTTGCGCCAGCGGATCTTAAATCACATAGATCACGCGGATCTAAAGATCCGCTGATCTATGTGAATCTAGCCCATAGTCTATATAGCTCAGCATTACAGATAGCGTATATAGGTCAGCATTACATATAGGGTATATAACCCAGCATTACTGTGATTAGGGTATATAGCCCAGCATTACTGTGATTAGGGTATATAACCCAGCATTACTGTGATTAGGGTATATAACCCAGCATTACTGTGATTAGGGTATATAACCCAGCATTACTGTGATTAGGGTATATAGCCCAGCATTACTGTGATTAGGGTATATAGCCCAGCATTACTGTGATTAGGGTATATAGCCCAGCATTACTGTGATTAGGGTATATAGCCCAGCATTACTGTGATTAGGGTGTGCCAAGGCACACTCAGCACACCCCATGCACACGCCTATGGTCATGCATTAGCAGTGGGTGTGCCGTTCTGCATCCTCGCCCTGGACGCTGGACATCCTGGTCCCGGCACTGAATATGATAAACATAAAAGTACAGCAGGCACAAAATGTTCAGCAGACACTTTGTAGACATTGCAGTATCAGGGTAGAGTTCCCCTTTAACCCACATACAATTTTATAGGATGCAGCAGAATTGTATGTTGTATATGTAATGACCTGTATTCCGTGTTTCTGCAGAGTTCTGGCTTTGATTTCATACAAAAATGTAATATCATCCATTCTTCACCTCTGCCGCACAAGGTTAAATATTTTAGTGAAAGTGTCGGGGAAAATATATGGACATAAGGTATTGCTGTAATCCACTTCTAAAAGTAGCTGTCTTCATGCCACAATCCTGAAATCCCCTGATGAAGGCCCTTTTCAGGAAGGAAACCCGCCAGGTTAAAGGTCATGTATCAGGTGACCAAAAGTTCAAGTTAAAATGCACTAGGAGTAGCCTCCGGGGACCTCAGCTACGAGAGCCACTAAGACGTCACCAGCGCTCTCACACTGTCAGCTAGAATCAGAAAAAATAAATGTTTCATATTTAGTTGCCAACCAAAAAAAAGAAACATTCTCAGAATAAAGAAAACAGGATTGTTACCATTTAAGAAAGACGGATAAATGGTTTTAGACACTTAGTGGCGTATTTATAAAAATAAATAAAAAATCACATAGCTGTTCGTCCATAAATTTGTTTTGTGCAAACAGGGCCAAGCCCAATGTTCTCAGGCTACATTCTCTGCAATTTTGAATGTGTGAATGGGGAAAATACCACATTATGGCCACTAGATGGAGCTGAGCAGCATACTCTACTTAGGGCCAGATTCACAAAAGAGATACGACGGCGTATCTCCTGATACGCCGTCGTATCTCTGTGATCCGCCTGTCCTAACTATGCGGCTGATTCATAGAATCAGTTACGCATAGATAGCCCTAAGATCCGACAGGTGTAATTGACTTACACTGTCGGATCTTAGGAATGCAATTCTATGCCGGCCGCTAGGTGGCGAGGCCATTGCGGTCGGCGTAGAATATGCAAATGACTAGTTCCGGCGATCCACGAATGTCCGCGTTACCCGTCGCTCTAACTTTACGTTGTTTCCGTCGAGATACGCGTCGTAAAATTAGGGCTGAGCCCTAGGTGTTCTAAGCCATGTTAAGTATGGCCGTCATTCCCGCGTCGAAATTTAAAAAATCATGTCGTTTGCGTAAGTCGTCCGTGAATGGCGCTGGACGCCATTTACGTTAACGTCTACACAAATGACGTCCGTGCGACGTCATTTAGCGCAATGCACGTCGGGTAATTTTCCAGACGGAGCATGCGCAGTACGTTCGGCGCGGGAACACGCCTAATTTAAATGGTGCCCACCCCATTTGAATTAGGCGGGCTTGCGCCAAGCGAATTTACGTTACACCGCCGCAAGTTTACAGGTAAGAGCTTTGTGAATCAGGCACTTACGCTGTAAACCTGTGGCGGTGTAACGTAAATGGGATACGTTACGCTGCCGTGGAGCAACGTAAATGTATCAGAATCTGGCCCTTAGTTCTTATGATAGCACCATCTAGTGGCCTTAATGCAGTATTTTCCATACTAGGTAATATGGCCTTTGAACGGTA
This sequence comes from Rana temporaria, assembly GCF_905171775.1. Lineage (NCBI taxonomy): Eukaryota > Metazoa > Chordata > Amphibia > Anura > Ranidae > Rana > Rana temporaria. The sequence continues at coordinate 22,127,063 of NC_053496.1, read as the reverse complement.
GTCTCCAAACTGTGGCCCGGGGGGCCAGATACGGCCCTTTGCTTGCTTATCTGACCCTTGGGACACTATTTCATCCACTGATACTAACATTGGGGTATAAATCCTTCCACTGACACCAACGATGGGACACAATTCTTCTCAACTATACCAATGATGGGGCAAAATTCCTCCCAATGACACCAACGATGGGACACAATTCCTCCCAACTACACCAATGATGGGGGACAATTCCTCTCAATGACACCAACAATGGGGACCAATGACATGAGTGATGGGGCACAATTCCCCTGAATTATACCAATGATGGGACACTTTTCCTCCAACTGACACCAATGGTGGGGCACTTTTCCTCCCAATGACACCAACGATGGAGCCCAATGACATCAATGATTAGGGTTGTCCCGATACCGATACTTTGCGATACCGCGCAAATGCTCCTGATGCTTCACCGGGGGGGGGGGGGGACTTTTTCTCAAGGACGTCAATCATCTGGGCGAAGTCCCAGGTGACATTGCGCCTCTGCATAGAAACACCTTCTCCCGCGGTAGTCAGTACTCAGAAGCCGGGTGGAAAATAGCCATAATAAGTTATGTAGAGCCAACAAAAAAAAGGGCATACTGTACATGGCGGAAGTATAAAGAATACGATCTTATATACATGTTATTTGGGTGAACCTCCGCTTTAAGAGGAAAAAAAATAAAAAATCAAAGAACGATATCATACATTACTGCCTACCTTGATCTGAAATAAAAACCGGAAAGTTCACACTGAGGACATCTAGTGGTGCAACTGAATTACTGCAGGGGATAGCACCAGACAAGAAGTAAGTATTGAAGCCAAAGGTCTTTCTTTTATTAAAAATCACAAATTTACAAAAACAAATTGTCTGGAAATGAGCTTTCAGTGTAAATTAGATAAGGATAATATTCTCTCTACGTGACATTATTGAAGCCTAACATTGTTACATTTATTCAAACGTCTTAGGGCCCTTTCACACGGGCGGATCAGTAATGATCTGCTCCGTGGCCGGGATTCAGATAGAGATACGACGGCGTATATCCTGATACGCCGTCGTATCTCTGAGTTCCGTCGGTCGGATCTATGCGGCTGATTCATAGAATCAGGTTCCGCATAGATCTCCCCAGGGGCGGACTGACAACTCATGGGGCCCCCGGGCAATAGAAGATTATGGGGCCCCTCTGGCTTACAGATGACCACCACGCCAGGAGGTAGTGCAGAGGCGGCCAGCTAAAATCTTGGGATATTCACATTAAAAGCATGTCATTTTCGGACATATCAGGGACAGATCTAAAAAAAACACAGATTTTTACATACTGTCCCTGGTTTTACTGAGCCTGGCAACCCGGATGGGGCCCCCTAGTGGCATGGGGCCCTCGGGCAGTGTCCGAGTGACTCAATGGTCAGTCCGCCCCTGGATCTCCCTAAGATCCGACAGGTGTAAGTGACTTACACCGTCGGATCTTAGGCTGCAATTCCAGGCCGGCCGCTAGGTGGCGTTTCTTTTTTTACACAACGAATATGCAAATGAGGATTTCCGCCGATTCAGAAACGAACGCCCGCCCGCCGCTTTTTTTTAATGTCGCTTGCGTTCGGCTTTTTCCGGCGTATAGTTACCCCTGCTATGTGAGGGGTATCCTATGTTAAGTATGGCCGTCGTTCCCGTGCCGAGTTTTGAATTCTTACGTCGTTTGTGTACGTCGATTCAGAAAAGAGCTGGACGCAAGTTACGCTCACGCCGAAACCAATGACGTCCTAGCGACATCATTTGGAGCAATGCACGCTGGGAAAATTTCTGGACGGCGCATGCGCTGTTCGATCGGCGCGGGGACGCGCCTGATTTAAATTGTAGACGCCCCCTAGCCACGGAATTTGAATTCCGCCGGGGGATTTACGATACGCCGCCGCAAGTTTCGAGGTAAGTGCTTTCTGAATTAAGCACTTGCCTCAAAAACTTACGCCGGCGGATCGTAAATCACATAGGTTACGCGGATCTAAAGATCCGCTAACCTATCTGAATTCGGCCCCGTGTGTCCGCATTTGCTCAGCGGGATCCTCCGTAAAATCCCCGCTGAGCTGGCAGCTGACAGGGCGGTCCCCGCACACTGTGCAGTGACCGCCCTGTCTTTCCTCCGCTCTCCCTTATGGGGGGGATCGGATGAACACGGACCGTATGTCCATGTTCATCTGATCCGACACACGGAAGAAAAATAGGATTTTCTTCCGTCCGAGAAAACGGATCTTTGCGGAGGCGGACGTTTACGGGTGTCAGCGGATGGTCATCTGCTGACACCTGTAATCACACAGGGCCAGATTCACAGAAAAAGTACGCCGGAGTATCTGCTGATACTCCAGCGTACTTTCAAATTTGCCGCGTCGTAAATTTGCCGCTGGGTGGAGTTTGCGTCGTTTTCCAGCGTCAGGTATGCAAATTAGCTGTTTACGGCGTTGCATTCTCTTACGTCGTCGCTAGTCAATTTTTCCCGTCGCAATCTTAAGTCTGCTATTTCATGGCTTAGATTTAGAACAGCCATGTTAAAGTATGGCCGTCGTTCCCGCGCCAAATTTCAATTTTTTTTGCGTAAGACGTCCGGGAATACGAAAGTACGTTACGCACGTCGCCGTTCAAAAAACACGTCGGGGCAGCCGTAATTTCGCGCAAAGTACGGCGAGAAATTTCCTAACGGAGCATGCGCAGAACGTTCGGCGCGGGAACGCGCCAAATTTAAATGGTACAAGCCACATTTGAATTAGGCGGGCTTACGCCGGACGGCTTTACGCTACGCCGCCGCAAGTTTACAGGCAAGTGCTTTGTGAATCAGGCACTTACGCCGAAAACTTGCGGCGGCATAACGTAAAGGGGATACGTTACGCCGCCGTAATTATTCCTGAATCTGGCTCATAGGGACCAATGTATGTCCCGTTTTCATCCGCAACGGATGGATGAAAATGCGGACATACGGTCCGCACGTGTGAAAGGGCCCTTAGATATTCATTTGTTTCCTCCGCCTCTGTTGTATACAAAGCACATAGATGTGCAGATTCCTGGATTGCTGAGCTTCCGGCCCATTTGCTTCTGGTTGCCCATTTTAACCCTATTCAAAACCACTGAGAAAATCGATTCAAATATGAGTCACTCTTATATAATAGCGGAGTCAATAATGTTGTTGTTTTCTAGTTGATAAAATTAGTTGAGGGAGTTGAAGTCTCAGCTCAACATACGCCGGCTATTACTAGCGGTGTCTAAGGTAAGCAAAAAATAATACAAAAATTGTTAAATAAACATTATGATATTTAGTTTTAATGGGCACGTTTTTCTTTACGGTCTCCTGCCGGTAGCCTGGGATATGGACGGAGGTAAAGTCAATACACTATAATTAAACACAACTAGCTATAATTAAAGGAGAATTCCAGCTGGTAACGTTGTTTTCAAAAAACACACGAGTGCAGGACCTACCCCATTTAAATAATACAAATGTGTTGGTAATCCAATGAGATTGTAATGAAAAAATATATATTACACACCAGGGAATCGTTTGTCATTGTTATCTGCAGCCTTGGAACCCAGTGGTTGCTACCGATGTTCTCAGTGCATTGGCTTGTTATAAATCTATAAAATCAATCCCACAAATGGATTATGTGTGTAGCACCCTGATTTAGTTGCCAAGTGATAGTTGCCTTGGCCAATTGTCAGGAGGTCAATTGATTTCACCCTAACTCTGGAATTGCTGCACTTCTCTCTTCTGTCACTAGATGGCCGGGTATCACCCCCTTCCTGCCCAGACCAATTTTTAGTTTTCAGCGCTGTTGCACTTTGAATGACAATTGCGTAGTCATGCAACACTGTACCCAGTGCTTTAAGTGGGCCGGAACGCGGCGGTACTCAGTACCGCCACTTCCAAAAATGGCCCTGGAGAGTACCAGCACCTCTCCGTGCGCCCAGTACGTGGGTTTCCGGTACCGGAACGCAGCGGAGAGCTAGCTACAGCATTGTAGTCAGGGGCGTCTCCAGGGTGGGGCCTGAGCGGGCCACGTCCCCTCCAATTTTACTGTGTGCCCCCCCAAGTAATGTTGTCTGTTTGTATTGCAGACAGACCGCGAAACAATAGCCGCCGCGGCTGTCCGCGATCTGTCTGCGGCGCTGAATGACGGAATCATGACTGTTATTGTCATGTGACGTCGCCACAGTGCCGCTAATTATCATGGGAGTTGTAGTCTCCGCGGCCGTGCGGGCGGCGTCGGCTATGTGCTTGAGTCAAGCTCAGCCTGCTCCCGGGGGGTGGAGACGAGTCAGTCAGTTACTGTGAGAGCAGCGGAGCCAGGCCGCGTGCTAGACCAGACCTCCCATTTGCCCGCCGACTTCAGTGCCTGCCTCGCTCTGCTGCCACAAGGTAGGTCAGGAAAAAACGTAATTTGATGGCAATTGGAAATACCATTTTATTGGTGGTGATGGACAATTTTCATTTCTGTTAGCTCCCTCCCTCCATGTTACCTCCATGAGAGCTCATATATATATATCAGTATAGAGTATAGAGTACCGGCACCTCTTTTGGCCCACTTAAAGCACTGACTGTACCCAAACTAAATCTTCATGTTTTTTCCCCCCACAAATGGAGCTTTTGTTTGGTGGTATTTGATCATCTCTGCGGTTTTTATTTTTTGCGCTATAAACAAAAGAAGAGCGACAATTTTAAAAAAAAACACAATATTTTTTACTTTTTTATTTAACCACTTAAGGACCAGCCCATGTACATATACGTCCACAATATGGCACGTACAGGCACATGGGCGTATGGGTACGTCCTCGCCTATTAGCGGGTGGGGGGTCCGATCGGGACCCCCCCCGCTACATGCGGCGGTCGGGTCCGCTCGGGGAGCGATCCGGGACCACGGCGCGGCTATTTGTTTATAGCCGCTCCGTCGCGATCGCTCCCCGGAGCTGAAGAACGAGGAGAGCCGTGTGTAAACACGGCTTCCCCGTCCTTCACTATGGCGGCGCATCGATCGCGTCATTCCCTTTATAGGGAAGACACGATCGATGACGTCATTCCTACAGCCACACCCCCAAACAGTTGTAAACACATACTAGGTGCACCCTAACTCCTACAGCGCCACCTGTGGTTAACTCCCAAACTGCAACTGTCATTTTCACAATAAAGAATGCAATTTAAATGCATTTTTTGCTGTGAAAATGACAATGGTCCCAAAAATGTGTCAAAATTGTCCGAAGTGTCCGCCATAATGTCGCAGTCACGAAAAAAATTGCTGATCGCCGCCATTAGTAGTAAAAAAAAAATAAAAAATAAAAATGCAATAAAACTATCCCCTATTTTGTAAACACTATAAATTTTGCGCAAACCAATCGATAAACGCTTATTGCGATTTTTTTTACTAAAAATAGGTAGAAGAATACGTATCGGCCTAAACTGAGGAAAAAAAATGTTTTTATATATGTTTTTGGGGGATATTTATTACAGCAAAAAGTAAAAAATATTGCTTTTTTTTCAAAATTGTCGCTCTATTTTTGTTTATAGCGCAAAAACTAAAAACCGCAGATGTGATCAAATACCACCAAAAGAAAGCTCTATTTGTGGGGAAAAAAGGACGCCAATTTTGTTTGGGAGCCACGTCGCACGACCGCGCAATTGTCTGTTAAAGCGACGCAGTCCCGAACTGTAAAAACACCTTGGGTCTTTAGGCTGCATATTGGTCCGGGGCTTAAGTGGTTAAGAAATATCACAATTTTTTTTTAAAAAAACATTTTTTTCCTCAGTTTAGGCCGATACATATTCTTCTACATATTTTTGGTAAAAAAAAAATCGCAATAATCGTATATTGATTGGTTTGCGCAAAAGTTATAGCGTCTACAAAATAGGTGATAGATTTACGGCATTTTTATTTTATACATTTTTTTACTAGTATTGGCGGCGATTTGCGATTTTTTTACTGTGACCGTGACATTGTGGCGAACACATCGGACACTTTTGACACGTTTTTGGGACCATTCACATTTATACAGCGATTAATGCTATACATATGCATTGATTACTGTGTAAATGTGACTGGCAGGGAAGGGGTTAACCACTAGGGGGCGTTGAAGGGGTTAATATGTTCCCTAAGGTGTGTTCTAACTGTAGGGGGGAGGGGACTCTCAAGGGGAAGAGACCGATGTGTGTTCCTCTGTACTGGGAACACACATTGGTCTTCTCACCGCTGACAGGAGGTGGATCTGTGTGTTTACACACACAGATCCACACGCCTGCCGTGATTACCGGCAATCGCGGGCACCCGAGCCGGGTCACGAGCACTGCCACGGGCGCACCCTAGATCGCCGGGAACACAGGACGTCATATGACGTCCACCCGGATCGGCGAGGGGTTCCTGCCGCCGTCATTTCCCTATGACGCGGTATGGAAGTGGTTAAAGTGGTTCTATACCCCACTTTATGACTTTTACCTCCAGGTAAGCCTATAATAAGGCTTACCTGTAGGTATAAAGAATATCTCCTAAACCTGTACGGTTTAGGAGATATTCCCCTCGCAATGCGCCGCTGATTGCAGCGGCGCATGCGCAGGGGGGATCCTCGGCTAAACGGCCGGCCCTTGCCGGAATGAAATCTCCCGCGCACATCGCCGCTCCAGCCAATCACAGCGCTGGAGCAGCGATACCTGGAAGACGCGCTGGAGCAAGATGACATCTCGCTCGGCGTGGACCAGGTAAGTTCCCTACACCTCGTTTTAAGTTAAGTATTTCATATTGAGCTAGTTTGAAAATTTGTATAAACACATAAAGTTTGTAAAGTTTGTATGTCTTCCCACGCATAAACTCTTTAAACGTGTCTTTCTTATTTTACATATTCATCATCTATTTTGCATAGCATGAAGGAGGAGTGACAGGGACCCTTTAACTCACGTCCGAAGGATCTACAAAAACATTGACGTTCTCCTTAGTTCTATTCCCATGTTGGGTGTATTTTATATTTGCAACAAAAAAGATTTATGAAAAAAAAAAAAAAAGTCTAATTTCTGCTTAGCACCAAAATGACATTTTACGTGGCGTCTGTGGGAAAAGGGTAAACTACACCAGCGCCTTCATCGGCGACATGAGATACGGCTTTGATAGCGCACATCAGACTTTGTGTGACTTTGGGTGAAGTCTTTTATACCTACAGCGGACCCTTCCCGTGTGAATTATTCCTCTGTTTAGGTTTTCATTATGCCTCTGCTCGTAGCTCTCATGTAAGAGACAAGTTGCCATTTCATGGGTAGAAATGAAGGGAAATGATCAGTAAAGGAGAGAGTAGAATATTAGAGGAAGACGCCAGGGATTCCTATAGAGGATGAACAAAAGTCCTCTTTCAGGATTCCGGCGCCGTTTTGCCCCAGAAAACGACAGAACGTTGTATACAAAGGAAGTTGTCAGGAATATCTGCCATTCTGCATGTGTTTAATGGAAAAATACATATTCCACCTTTAGGGTATGTTGTTTATCAGATGTATTCATGAGGTTGCTCATTTATTTAGAATAAACTTATTCCAACTTATTTTCACTGACAATTGATATGTTTTAATGAAGCCTTTTCAGTGACACCAGGCATGTCCAAAGTCCGGCCCACGGGCCAATTGCGGCCCGCGTTCTGGTTTAATGTGACCCCCCTGGTAATTTGGGTATATATATATTTTGTGACCCCCAGGGCCACAAAAGATATATACTCTATTTATCGGTGCTGCCTCGGAGGGGACAGGGAAAGGGCAGGACGAGTGCCGTCAGATTACATACAGGAGAATCTCCTGTTTACTCAGCGGTGTCTGTAATAGTAAGTCCCGGCTCCTGGGCTGCCATTGGACGACTGTTCTGTCTATTATAGGAGGCGGGACTTTGTATTAAAGGGTCCACCATGTAAACAGGAGATTCTCCTGTATGTAATCTGTTTGGTGCCTGTCCCCCCTTTGATCAGGCTGCACTGATGGCAATGGTGATGCTGTGTCCTGATGATGCTGTGTCCCAATGATGCTGTGTTCCAAAGGTGCTGTGTCCCAAAGGTGCTGTGTTCTGATGATGCTGTGTCCTGATGATGCTGTGCCCCGATGATGATGTGTCCTCATGATGCTGTGTCCTAATGATGCTGTGCCTCAATGATGCTGTGTCTTGATGATGCTGTGTCCTGATGGTGCTGTGTCCAGATGATGCTGTGTCCTAATGATGCTGTGCCCCAAAAATACTGTTTACCAATGATGTTGTGTCCGTCCCGATGATGCTGTGTCCTGATGATGCTGTGTCCCGATGATGCTGTGTCCTGATGATGCTGTGCCCTGATAAAGCTGTGTCTTGGCAGGACCAGTGCTACCACTAAGCAAACTAGGCAACTGTCTAGCACTGCTGCCTATGGTGCAGCCCTGGTCAAAATCCCCCCCCCCCGAGGGTCCTTCCCAAATACCCAGTGTCTCTACCTCAACAGCTCAGGCTGTGCAGCAAGCAGAACTGTCCCTTAATGTATGGTGGCTGACAGCTTCTGCCGCGGCCCGCTGTTCTCAGCACCAGGATTTGATTGCTAGTCCCCATCAGAGTGTCCCCTTAAAATAATATGTGCCCATCAACGTGCCCCTTTAACATAAGATGTGCCTATCAGAGTGAACCTAAACATAAAATAGGGGGCATGCTAATGGGCACATTTTATGTTAAGGGGCACTCTGATGGGCATATTTTGTTGTGCCCATCAGAGTGCCCCTTAATATAAAATGTGCCCATCAGAGTGAAGCATAACATAAAATAAGGAGCATGCTAATAGGCACATTTTATGTTAAGTAACACTCTGATGGGCATATTTTAATTTTAAGGGGCATGCTTGTGGACACGTTAATGTGATGGGCACAACAAAATGTGCCAATCTGGGTGTCCCTTAACATAAAATGTGCCCATCAGTGTTGCCCTTAAAATAAAATATGCCCATCAGCGAGCTCCTTAACATAAAATATGCCCATCAGTCCCTTTCTTCCCCTTTTGCATTGCACAGGGGCACTCGTCGAGGGTGTCCGTTATCTCCCCTTATATTTGCATTTGTTAATCCGTAAAAAACATGAAATTGTGGGATTTTGCAGGGGTCAGTTGGAGGACAAGATATCTCTCTATGCAGACGATGCATTGTTGTATTCATGGGGTACCAATGATTAATTGCGAACTTTGATGGCAACCATTAGTAAGTTCAGTGAATTTTTGGAATTCACCATAAACTGATCTAAATCTGTGATTATGTCCCTCCATCCGCTTGTATCACCCTTTCCTGCAGGTGCTTCTCAAATTACTATTGTTAGCTCCTTAAAATATCTGGGAGTGGTGATTTTACCGGATCCATCTGAATACCTGAAACTTAATCTAACTCCCTTACTGGACAGACAACGTATTAAATGCCAAGGGTGGTATAATCACCGTCAGTGGTGGGGAGGGTAAATCTAATCAAGACGATCTGGGCTCCACAGCTCTTATATATTTCCCATAATTCCCCTATGTGGATTTCTAATAAATGGTTCAAATGGATTGACTCCCAATTTCGTGATCTTATATGGAAAAAGAGACAAGCCTGTATCAGTTTGAGTACTTTACAATATGGCAAAGATAGGGCCCCCCCTGGAATCAGGGATAGAATTGGCACATTCAGCACAGTGGCGTCGCTATGGGGGTGCGGGCAGCCAGTGGGGTGACGCCATCAAGGTGCCGGAAAGCCCCCCCATCAGTGTAGTGTGACTGCAGGCTCTTTTTCCCTGCTCAGTCCAGCAGAGAACTCAGTGGCGCTGTGTCAGGAGAAAGGCAGGCTGCGGGCTGTCCGATGTTTCCCCCGCTCGGCCCTCCTTTCTCCTGTCAGGCTCTCACCAGGTTCCCCGCCCAGCTTCCTGCCGGCTCTGTTCCTTCCCCATTGGCCATAACTGAGGGCCAATCAAAGGAGGCTAGGAGAGAAAAACATCATGGGACATGTAGTCCCGAAGATTGGTGGCCCCATTTTCCACAGGAAGGAGGCTACAGCTCAATCAAGAGAGCGATTGAGAGACTGCAGCCTGGAAAAAAGCTGAGGGAGTGAGTGCTACAGGACAAAGAAAGAGGCATGTGCTAGGCGGAAGCCAGAGAGAGCCATGCTGCCCAGTACCACCAGAGAGAGCTAGGCTACCCAGTGCCAGAGAAAGATCCACGCTACCCAGCACCACCAGAAAGAGAGACACGCTACCCAGCACCACCAGAGAGAGAGCCACGCTACCCAGCACCACCAGAGAGAGAGCCACGCTACCCAGCACCACCAGAGAGAGAGCCATGCTACCCAGTGCCACCAGAGAGAGAGCCACGCTACCCAGCACCACCAGAGAGAGAGCCACGCTACCCAGCGCCAGAGAGCCATGCTACCCAGCGCCACCAGAGAGAGAAAGACTGAGCCACTGCCAGGGTACAGACAGGCTACACTACTGACCAGATTCGCCCCCCACAGAGTGAGCGATCGTCCAGCCGGAGGCATCACTGTTGCAGTTTCGTTGGGTCTGGTAAGAGGGCCTGTCGGCCATTATCCATTACTTTTCCTAGGGACTGTACTATGCCTGCAGTCTCTGATTATTATAATGTGATAATGACATTGTCGAAAAGAGGCAGCGCATGGGTGACCCTAAAATGATGCCCCCCCCCCCCTGAAAAAAGTTCTGCAGACGCCCATGTCTGGTGGTACACTCAAGTTGTTTCATCACCTATGCACGGAATATTCCGCAGAGGTGATCAAATACCACCAAAAGAAAGCTCTATTTGTGGGAAAGAAAGGACGTCAATTTTGTTCGGGTGCAACATCGCACGATCGCGCAATTGTCAGTTAAAGCAACGCAGTGCCGAATCGCAAAAAGTGCTCAGGTCAGGAAGGGCGTAAATTCTTCTGGGGCTGAACTGGTTAAAGGAACAGGGTCTGTTTGTTTTTTTTAGGTTAACAAACACTTTAAGGCTTGTTATGGTTTTTATTGCTGTCTGTGTCCCCATTGGGGAGATTCACCTTGTCTATTTGTCCTGGCAAGCGTTACCACTGAAAAAGTGAGATTTATAGAAAGTCACAAATTTTGGGTTGTCACCAGAACATGAAAAGAGGGTAAATCTTCCAACGGGGACACGAGACCCCCTGGAAGAAGTATGTTTTTTTACGAAACGGACGTAGGGCGAGCGGCGCGCTGTCATCACCATAGAAGCTCTTGACGTTCCCCCAGTGGACGGGTGCCTGAGAGTTTTGTGTACCGGCCGGCACATTAGATTCAAGGCAAATTTTAAACTGCATGACTGTAAGTGAAATTTTAACTTTTTAAATACATTTCTACACATTTAATGCACTATGTGGAGCTGTCACTGTTTTTTACACGGTGGGCATTGATACTGCTAATAATCTCTTGGAGAACGAGATCCATCAGGACTGCATATCTGAAACTGTGAGATTGGGACCTATTATATGCTGTTTCTGATCCCCTGTCATAAGGGATCGTGGGAATTCGGTAAGAGGCCAATACATAAGTCTGGTGGAGGAGATGTCACACTTTTCTTTTGGACACGTTCACAATTAATCTGTAATGTGGCATAGATGCACGGGTGTTTGACATACTACCTGTTATCTAATGGACTCTCTACTGTCAACATTTTGGACTGTTTATTAACTCATTCAGAGCCAAAACTCATATTCAGTTGATGGTCTTTTTGATCCAAGTGCCTTTTGTTTCTGTTTTTGGTTTTTGTTTATTTTTCTTGTAAATCACCATCACTATGACTGTTGAGGGATTTTGAGGTGGCCATTATAGGTCACTTCTGACATAGCAGCCAGCCTTTTACTTATACTACTATAGTTCAATCACTTGCATACATTTGTGTTTGGCAAGAAGGGTGGTTGAGGTAGCGCGATTTATATTTTCCTTATGTTTATTTCTTGTATTTATTGTTTACAGAGTAATCGCAGCACCTGGAGGAAATAGACTGTGACTACATTGCAGGTTCTCTTTTCCCCCCTTTTTCTTCTTTCTGGTATTTTTTAGCGCAGTTTCTTTCCATTTTTTCCACACGAGTTCTGGTGACATTGGTGACTAACAGGGATTCCTTCACTTTATGTTGCAGCTATGGGACAGGAAGTGAAGGCAATTCTCCCCAATGGGACACCGATTAATAAAAAAAATACTGACAGGGGTTCTAACAAAGCCCTAATCTATCTAATATAAAAGGAAGAAAAAAAGTTCTTTAATAAGCGGACAATTTTAGAGCAATGTCTGCTTTAAATTCCCAACCAGAGAATAAAGCATGTGAAGGTAACATTGTACAGACTACTTATGCGATGACATTCCCATATCAATGTCTTTATCAGGCTCACCTTTGAATGAATATCAGTAAATGTTGATGGCCGTCGTACCCAGTAGTGATTCAGCTTCTAGTCAATTTGTACCGTGGAACAGCATGCTAAAATCGAAAAACACACAGCCCAGGGACCTGGTATATTAAACTTATTTTAATAATACTTAGAGGAAATTAACATCTGTTAAATGGCATCATTATAAAAGAGAAAAAAATGCCTTTCTTTATCGCAAAGGGAAACATTAATCAGGCTTATGCTTTGAAAGCCTCCCATCTCTGCTGCCTGTGATTATGATGCCTCTAATATACATGTTTAAGAATATAATTATGGAATTCTGCTGAAAAGCTTCAAATAATCATTAATGCGGCTTTCTGTGAAAGATGTTACCGTCCATAATTTTAAAAGATAACTCTAGCCAAAACCTAATCCAGCTGTTTATTTTCTTGTCCTGTTTGCCAGTGGCGGTACGTCCATAAAGGGCGCAGTAGCGCCGCCCCCTCTCTCCTGCACCGTTCTATCACCATAGATTGATTCCTACATTGCATGAATCTATCTATGGTCGCCGCTGACACCCCCTATTCAGGTGTCCGGCCCTTTTTCGGACGCCGGGCACCTGAATTACACCAGCGGGGGTGTTTTTTGGAAGCACCCGATTAGAGCCGTAGGGCGCCATGCTGGGCGTTCGCTGTTCACTCAGCTGTGTGTTAGCAAAGCGAAAGAACTCGCTTTGCTAACACTAATGCCGCGTACACACGATCATTTTTCGGCATGGAAAAAACGTTATTTTTCAAAAACGTCATTTAAAATGATCGTGTGTGGGCTTCACATCATTTTTCAGGTTCTGAAAAACGACAAAAAAAAATCTGCATTTTTTTAACGTCGTTTTAAACGATGTGATTTTTCGGGTTGCAAAAAATTATTGTGTGTGGGCTAAAACGACGAAAGAAAAACACGCATGCTCAAAAGCAAGTTATGAGACGGGAGCGCACGTTCTGGTAAAACTACCGTTCATAATGGAGTAAGCACATTCATCACGCTGTAACAGACAAAAAAGCGCGAATCGTCTTTTACTAACACGGAATCAGCTAAAGCAGCCCAAAGGCGAATAGAACTTACCCTTTATAGTGCCGGCGTACGTGTTGTACGTCACCACGCTTTGCTAGATAATTTTTTAAAAATGATGGTGTGTAGGCAACATCGCTTTAATGATGCCGCTCACTGTATCACTCGGCCCCACCCCTCGGCGCGCCGCGTCTAGGGATGTGATTGACAGCAGCGCCAGCCAATGGCCAGGCTGAGTGGCGAAGAGGATCTCGGGACCCTGCGCGGGACTTTCGACGGGTCAGGTAAGTAAAACGGGGACTTGGGGGGGGGGTATACACTGAAGTTTTTTCACCTTAATGCATAGATTCTAAGTCCCTGGGCACGCGTAGTAGTCATCGTTGTCTCCATGGAGGAAGAGGTGGACAACGATGACTACTACGCGCTGCTAAACGTCAGGAGGGAGGCTACTCAGGAGGAATTGAAGGCATCATACCGCAGACTGTGCATGCTATACCACCCTGACAAGCACAGGGACCCTGAACTGAAAAAGCAAGCAGAGCAACTCTTCAACCTTGTCCACCAGGCCTATGAAGATGTTATGATTTATCCATGCCTATTTTGACCTCTTTTTAGTTAAAGAGGTCAACATCTTCTGGTAAGGTGCCATCCATGAGCACTTTTATTTGCGGTGATTATTTTCAATCTTCTGGTGGAGGTGGAAGTCTGCACAGAATAGTGGATACATCTTTCAAATTTTTCTTCACTGCTGTTTGGACTGTTCATTGCACATTATTGTATATGATCTCCCCTAACAAGGAGTCTTGCACTTTTGTTGGACATTAATATTTCTCACAGTTATATTGTATGGTTTATTATCCCACCATTCACTTTTAATTTTTCACTTATTATTGCTGGTTATTTCTCATTATTATTATCTTGACCAATTGGTTATTTATTTCTTTACTTATTCAATCGTTCAATTTTCCTAGCGCATCTGCTTCTTTTTCACATATTCACATTATTGCAGGATTTTCTTGCAGTCACTTGGATTGCAGCTCAGGTTATTCACCAATTGGTTATTTATTTCTTTACTTATTCAATCGTTCAATTTTCCTAGCGCATCTGCTTCTTTTTCACATATTCACGTTATTGCAGGATTTTCTTGCAGTCACTTGGATTGCAGCTCAGGTTATTCACTAGTTACACATATATTGATGTAATTTAGGTTTGGCGCGAGATCTTACCCCCCATAAACCATATTCTGTTTACTGTCTCAAATTAACCTGTTTATTTTTATTTTTTATATTTATTTATTTATTTATTTTTTATTTATTTTTTGCTTTCCTTGTTTTGTTGACCAATAAAATTACTTTCAAATTTTGAAGTTTGTTTTTTGTTACTTTTTCATGCTACAGATTTTGACAGCTGCAGCTGAATTAGGGCTGATTGGTTACAACAATCAGTTGTGAATTGTCTCGAAGCTCTTTTCCTGGTGTGTATGCATGAAATGTTTGCTGTCATGTTTAGTCGAGAAAACCGAGCGTATGTACGAGGCTCCTAAACCTTGTGGACAGCCTACCCATTAGAGATGAAGCTGTTATAGCTGCAAAGGGTGGGCCAACTCAATATCGAACCCTACGGACTAAGACTGGGATGCCATTAAAGTTCATGTGTGTGTATAAAGGTAGGCGTCCCAATACTTTGGTAATATAGGGCCAGATTCACGTAGAATCGCGGCGGCGTAACTTATCCTAGATACACCGCCACAATTTTTCATCGCAAGTGCCTGATTCACCAAGCACTTGCGATGAAAACCTACGCCCGCGGCCTCCGGCGCAAGGCGGGTCAATTCAAATGGGCGTGTGCCATTTAAATTAGGCGCGCTCCCGCGCCGGACCTACTGCGCATGCTCCGTTTCCTAACTCCCGCTGTGCTTTGCGCGCCGTGACGTCATTTTTTTGAACGGCGACGCGCGTAGCGTACTTCCGTATTCCCGGACGGCTTACGCAAACGACGTTGATTTTAAAATTTCGATGCGGGAACGACGGCCATACTTTATTGATTGATTGATTGATTTAATGGATTTATAATGCGCCAAATACTGACCCGTTAGGGCAGTGTCTAAGCGCAGGGACACTTTAGACAGCAATACACTTGCTGACTAAAGTTCAGGCACCGGAAAAAAAAGTGTAACTTAGCGACGGGAAACTATACTACCGGCGACGTAGCGAACGCGAAAAACCGCCGTGGATCGGCTGTAACTCCTAACTTGCATACCCGAAGCTGGTTTACGACGCGAACTCCCCCCAGCGGCGGCCGCGGTACTGCATCCTAAGATCCGACAGTGTAAAACAATTACACCTGTCGGATCTTAGGGATATCTATGCGTAACTGGTTCTATGAATCAGCCGCATAGATAGAAACAGGGATACGCCGGCGTATCCCTTTTGTGAATCTGGCCCATAGTGTGTGTGTGTGTGAATATATATATAAATTTACACAAATTACACAGGTGTTACCTACAATTTGTTTATTGAATATAAATACATTTAATATTTTTGCATTTTCTAACACATTTCTACATATTTTGTTCTGTATGTGTTTATTTTGTGAATTAAAATACACATATTATGTATATTGTTTACTGATCCAGGTCTGTTTCACCCAGGGCTCTATTTGAGTTCTCTGATGGATGATAACACACTATATATATTAGGGGTGCAACGGATCGAAAAACTCACGGATCGGATCGATCCTCGGATCAGGAGTCACGGATCGGATCATTTTTCGGATCAGCAAAAAAGGAAAAAAAAGACTAATCTTGTTACACCCAACAGAGTTTTAGATTCAGTTATTTTCAACACAAAATGTAGTTTACATGTTAAATTTTAAAAGCCGCAGCAAACCTTACATGTATGAAAATCAGAGGTGTTCTGTCACATTAGCAAACATGTAAGGTTTGCTGCGGCTTTTAAAATTTAACATGTACTCCTTCACATAGATATTGACAGATACCCATGCAACATGAGACCAGTTGTCACCCACATACTGTTAGAAACGCGTACCATGATCCTACGACATTGGAAATCCAATAAGGCTATAAACGTGTCGGACATAGTTGCAGGGACCCATAGGAATTACACATTTGAAAGACTTATAGCTATCAACAATATGAAATGCAAACAGTTTGATGCCTATTGGTCCATATGGCCCAAATGTTTATGAGGATTCTAAAAAGCTCTGTTACATTGTTTTGATTTTTGATTCGTGACTACTGTTCTCTTCTGTTTTCCGTCACGCAAGCACCATGGAAGATGTGTATGTCCTTTCCCCTGTGTATGTCATTTCTCCCTATTTTCCTTGTTATCCCTGGAAAAATATTCAATAAAAACATTGAAACAAAAAAAAATTTAACATGTAAACAGTATATACGTATGTGAGATTTTATATAAATATACACAGTTTTTTTATTTTTTTGCAAATTTGTAAACTTAATTTTTTTTTTTTTAAATTGCCCAAAACCTTTTATGGCTTCATTTCAAGCTCTATAACTGCTGGTACCCTCCTGGGCTACATCACTGACCTGTGCCATCCTTCCTATCCACCTGGTCTGTTTGCAGGAGAAGTTTAATCAGTGTGCAGGCAGATTGCATGGAGTGTGCGTCACAGTGTATTTTACAGTGGAAGCCAAGGCACCGGAATGAAGACACATGTCAGCAGAGATGATTCCCAGAGCGCCGCCAAGTAAGCCAGCCAATCCGGGCAGCTCATCACGCGGGCCAATCAGGTGCAGAGACCGGACACCCCATCCAACCAATCACAGCCGATCTGTGATTGGTTGGGGTGGAGCAAGATGGCCGCCGCTCCGGAGCTAGGCCGAAGCCGGGGACTTTCCTACGGCCGAGGCTCCGGAGCGCTCCGCGGATCGCCTGGTGTGCCGATCCGAACGGGGTGACCTGTTCGGATCACGGATCGGTGACGATCCGTTGCACCCCTAATATATATCGTATTTTTCGGGGTATACCGCGCGTCGGCGTATAACGCGCACCCCAAACCTAGAAAGTTAGTTTAAGGAAAAAAAAGAAAACTACAATTTTTGCCCTGCGTCCATCGGCGGCCTTGTCCAGCATCCGTCTGCGGCCTTGCGCAGGGTCCATCCAGCCTTGTGGGTGTCCGTCTGCGGCTTCGTTGCGCGGGGTCCGTCTGCGGCTTTGGAGGTGTCCGTCTGCGGCCTCCATCCAGGTGTCCGTCTCCATCCAGGTGTCCGTCTCCGTCCAGCGTGTCCGTCTGCAAGTCCATCCCTACCTTGCCCAGGGTTGCAGCGGTGTTTGTTTTTGGATTTGGCGCGAGCCGAGAGGAGCCGGATTTCCTGTGTGTTCGGCTCCTCTCGGCTTGTCTAGGCTTCTCTCGGCTTTTCTCACGTGGCTGCGAGCGGAGCTGAGCGTGGCCGAGCCTAGCCGAGTGCTCAGTACACTCGGCTCGGCTCTAGGCTAGCGGCTCAGAGACAGCGGGGATCGGCGTATATCGCGCACCCACCATTTTCCCCTGATTATAAGGAGCAAACAGTGCGCAGTATACGCCGATAAATACGGTATATATGTATAGGAACTGGTATATTGACACTCTTTTTTGAGGGAAGGGGGGTTGTATGCAGGTCCGGTTGGAACAGGAGAGGCAAAGCAAGCAACTGCTTGGGGCCCCGAGCTGGCCAGGGGCCCCCAGCAGCAGCTTGCTATAATTGCTGCAGCGTGATGCCCTCTAAAATATCCCTCACATCGCTGCTGTTACTTACTGACATTCTGTGGTGGACCCCTGGCTGGTGAGACCCTTTTTACATTTGCCGCTGGCTCAGTGCCCAAATGGTTGCTAGCTTCCACCCGCTTGGCTTGTAGCAACCAGTGACGTCATGAGGAGGAGAGAGGTAGAGCCCCAGCATTCACAGCGTGTGAGAGCGGAAGATTTAATTTCCTCCTCACTCAGTGCCTACTCATTAGCTCCACCCACCTCTTCCCCGCGTCCAGACACAGCAGCATGCAGACATTCATGAAGGAAGGATTAATGAAAGGCAAGATTAATGAAAGGCAAGTACAATCTGATGCACTCACCATGACAGTTTGGGGTTAAAATGCTCAGTCAGCTCTACCCCAGCAGCCAGCGTTCTGTGCTGAACTGTCAGCACTTCACAGGAGCTCCAAGTGTGTGTCGGACAGGACGGTAGGCAGATAAGGGGTCATCTCAGAAGAAGAAAGGACACCAACATATGAGATTACACCCTCCAAGGGATGGCAGGAGGACAGATCCTTAAATATCCCCCCAAAAGTGAAGGACTACAGGTCCCAGCAGAACCCCCTCAGAACTGAAGATGCCCCCCTTAATCACTGAAGAACTACAGGTCCCAGCATTAGCATGTGAAATCTATGGGCTCACACCCTTAATTAGTCCATGCTGGGACCTGTAGTCCTTCAATATGGGGGGGGTGGGATCACATTCCTAGATGTTAGGGTTCATGCTGGGACTTTTGACCCCCCAAAAGTGAAGAACTACAGGTCCCAGCATGAACCCCCGCATGGGATGAGTCACATCAGCAGCCAGCGGCGGGAGGGGTGTTCACTTTCCCCGGGCTCTGGTGTGTCGGACTGGTGGCACACTGCATCTGGTGTCAGGCTACGGGTGGAAAGTGGCACACTGCATCTGGTGTCAGGCTACGGGTGGAAAGTGGCACACTGCATCTGGTGTCAGGCTACGGGTGGAAAGTGGCACACTGCATCTGGTGTCAGGCTACGGGTGGAAAGTGGCACACTGCATCTGGTGTCAGGCTACGGGTGGAAAGTGGCACACTGCATCTGGTGTCAGGCTACGGGTCACCCGTAGCCTGACACCAGATGCAGTGTGCCACTTTCCTCTTTTTTTTACTTTCTGCTATAAAACATTTCTTCATCAATTTAGGCCAATATGTGTTCTGCTACATATTTTTGGTAAAAAATCCCAATAAGCGTATATTGATTGGTTTGAGGGAGGGGGAGGGGGGAGTAAGAAGGACACAGGGAGGGGGGAGTAAGAAGGACACGGGGGGAGGGGAGAAAGAAGGACACAGGGAGGGGGAGGGGAGTAAGAAACAGTAGGCTTTGCGTGCGGGGAGGGTTGGGGGGCCTCCATGTCCAATTTGCTTGGGGCCCCCAAATTCCTTCAAACGGCCCTGGTTGTATGTTTGATTCCATGAGCTATATCTGTTGTATTTGTATAGTGTCTGTCAAATAATTTATAATAATAATAATAATAATAATAATAATAAATGGTGCGTTAATTCAAGAAGCTAAGCAGCAAAAATAAACAAATATGCAAGAATGACTATCTTGAATATTAAAAGAAAAAAAAATGCAGTAATATGCGATAAAGTTTTGAAACAATGATAAAGTGCGCTAATTCAAAAAGCTATGCAGCAAATATAAACTAATATGCATTAATGATTATCCCTATTATTTAAAAATTAATAAAAATGCAGTAATATGCAATAATACGTGAAACAGTGATAAAGTGCGCTAATTCAAGAAGCTATGCAGCAAAAATAAATTAATATGAATTAATGACTATCCCTATTATTAAAAAATAAATTAAAATGCAGTAATATGCGATAATATGTGAAACAGTGATAAAGTGCTCAGATCAAAAGCATTGATCTGATTTTTTTTTTTTTTTTAATTAGGGATAGTCATTTATGCATATTTGTCTATTTTTGCTGCATAGCTTCTTGAATTAGCGCACTTTATCATTGTTTCAAAACTTTATCGCATATTACTGCATTTTATTTTATTTTGATATTAGGCATGGTCATTCTTGCATATTTGTTTATTTTTGCTGTTTGGCTTCTTGAATTAGCGCACCATTTATTATTATTATTATTTGTGTTACAGCGTTAAGATCACTTGCTAATGGTTGCAGCTTTTTCATGTGCATCTTTAGGGTGATATGTTATTCTTTGGTATTTATTTTGTATATCAGTTTTGGTTGGTTGTGAGATCCATAGCAGCACACAAGTACTTCACATTTAATATAATATATAATAAAGTTATTTCACAATTTTTATGGTTTATTTGTTTCCGAGTACATTTTTTCTTGTGGGTTTTTGTATTCTATTTTGTATTCTATTTTGGATCTCCTTTTCCAGCCTCCTTTACAATGTTCTTTTTTTCACACCTGACTGTAAATTGACCCAGTAACTAAATTGAACTTGCACCAATGGAAGGAGTGCCAGGCCAAGAGTCCAAATTAATTTATTGGTTTACACTAAAAAAAACAACCAATGTGTATTTGGGGCCAGTAAAAACATCCTTTTCATCAGGGCTTTAGTTAAAATAATAAGCATGAATGGACTCAAAACAGGGCTTTCCTGTGTTAATCTATGTAGGAAAGCTAATTCAAGGTTCTCAATGAATCACACAGATACTGCTGGACAGTATGGCCCAGATTCACAAAGCACTTGCGCCGACGTATCTCAAGATACACTGCGTAAGTACAAATATGCGCCGTCGTACCTGTGCGCCGGACCCAGAAACTAAGATACGCCTAAAAATAGGCTTCATCCCGCCGACGTAACTTGCCTACGCCGGCGTAGCGTGGGTGCATATTTAGGCTGGACGCATGTTGGCGCTCCCATTGATCAGCCATTCAAATATGCAAATTAGGAAAATACGGCGATTCAAGAACGTACGTGCGCCCGACGCAGGCTACAAGTGGTGCGCGTAAGTTGTACGTCCAACGTAAAGTTAAGCCCCATAAAGGAGGTGTAACCCAGCAGCAGACATGCAAACGTCTGCACCAAGGAATACAAGCTGGCGTATTTTACATAGTTTACGTTGGACGTGAGTCTGGCTGGGCGTAGGATACGTTCATGGCGTAGGCAGTGATCCGGCGTATCTTAGGCAGTTGTTCCGACGTGGTTGTGAGCATGCGCAGGGGGATGCGTCCACGGCACGATGCATGCGCAGTTCATTAAATGTACTTGTCTGGCGCTCGGACCATCATTTGCATGAGGTCACGCCTCATTTGCATGGGTTTGCATGGGTCAAGCCCACTTCCACATACGCCGGCCTGCGCCTTCGAAACCTACGCCACGCCGACGCAGCGTTGGGAGCAAAAGCTTGCTGAATGCAGTGCTTGCCTCTCTGCGCTGCGTCGGCGTAGCGCACAGGGGGATGCGCTGAGGCGGTCTGTGAATCCGGGCCAATCTCTCCTAATCCAGCAATTCTCTTCCTTACATAGATTCACACAGGAAAGCCCCAAAGGTTTCTATTTTAACTGAAGCCCTGATGAAGGGTGTTTTTTTTCTGCCTCCTGAAACATGTTGGTGTTTTTTAGCATTAACCACTTAATTAATTTAGACTCTTTTATCATTTAGTCTTCCTCCACTGGTGCATGTTTTTTTTCTGGTAACCTGCTGGGTATCCACAAGAAGGTATCCCTGTCTGTTGTAAGTAGAGATAGACCGATATATCGCCCGGCCGATATATCGGCCGATATTTGGCCATTTTTGATAAATCGGCATCGGCGGATTATTATCAAAATTATTTTACATTGACCGCCGTTCCTCCTCCCTTCTCCACACTCAGCGGCTCTGGCAGCATCAAGCGCCATGCTGAGTGTGAAACTGACAAGTAACAGAGAGAAGAGAGAGAGGAGCTGTCAGCTCGATGTCGGGGGTGGGCAGGACACGGCCGTGGTGGGCAGGACACGGCCGTGGTGGGCGGGACCCAGCAGCTATATTACACCAGCCAATAGGATGGTATCTGGGTGGGCTGCTACATGTATGTGACCCATCCCCTTTCTAAAGCAGCAAAATCATTGGCTGGTGTAATTTAGCTGCTGGGTCCCACCCACCCCTGACATCGAGCTGACAGCTCCTCTCTCTCGGCTTAGTGTAAAACCTAGATCCCCTTCATCTGCTTTGGCTCTCTCATCGGATGAGCCTTCTGAGGGTGAAAAATCCCTTTCTGGAGAAATCTGATATTTTAAAAATTTTTATAGAGCGGGGGAGGGTTAGAGTCTTACATTTCCTCTTACTTCCTGTACTGGGGACCAGGATTCCCCTATTAAATTTGCCCATATTAAACTGTGCCCATCAATATTGCCCCTATTAAACTGCCCCCATCAAAACTGCCCCATCAAAATTGCCTCTATTAAACTACCCCATCAAAACTCCCCCCATCATATTCCTCTATTATAAATGATAAGTGTGTCTGACCCCTCCCCCAGGCTCTGTATGTAATCAGAGCTGAGATTCTCCAGCCCCCTCCCTCCACCGCCTATCACTGTGTCCCCACCTGCCAGTGCCATCTGTCAGTTCCAAACCAGTGCCACCTGCCAGTTCCAAACCAGTGCCACCAACCAGTGCCACCTGCCAGTGCCAACCAGTGCCATCTGTACTGAGGACATCAAGTGTGTGCTAGAGTGACAGGAGTAAGCAGAAGGAGTGGAGTGGGTGAGTTTTTTTTTTAAATCGGCCAAAAATATCGGCCACAAAAATCGGCATCATATATCGGCCATCAGCCACCCCAATTTCTAAATATCGGCATCAGCCAGAGAAAAACACATATCGGTCTATCTCTAGTTGTAAGCAGCCTAAACTGAGTCAGTGAGATCTTCCAATGTTTTGTCCTCTCACTAGTTTGCATGAACTCACATCAAAGTTCCAGCTCTTTTTCAATGCTTTTTTTATTTATTTATTGGAGACTAATTTGAACTTGGCATTAAAAGCTGTCCCTGAAAAGAAGAAAATCATTTCTTACCTTTCCTGCCTCCAGCATTACTGAATTATGCTTCATTGAAGAGAAATTGTCTGAAGTTTCTTCCTAAATCAGAGGTTTCGGTTGTATTTAATGGTTCCTCGCTGCCAACTCCCACATAACTACTTTGTCCTGTAGAGCAGGGGTCCCCAACCACCAGGCATCACTGCCACCAGGCCGCAAGTGTGGCAGGCCGGCGGGCAGCATGAGAGAGGCAGAGAGTCAGCAGGCAGCATGGGAGAGCCAGCGAGTTGGTGGGCAGCATGGGAGAGCTGGGAGGGAACATGAAAAAAAGGTACTCAAAGAGTAACCATAGTCCGGACTTTAGAAGCAACAATGGAGAAATTGAAAAAAAAAAAAATTTTATTAAGAAAAATACATAATATAAACAGAGCATTACATTTTTAAAAAAAATCATATAAATTGATACAAATTGTACAGTGAGCCCTTGTGTGTCAGATGCACAAGGGCTCACTGTACAATTTGTATCATTTTGTGTAATCCACAGACATCTCCCCCACTGTAATATCCACAGACATCTCCCCCACTGTAATATCCACAGACATCTCCCCCACTGTAATATCCACAGACATCTCCCCCACTGTAATACCCACAGACATCTCCCCCACTGTAATATCCACAGACATCTCCCCCACTGTAATACCCACAGACATCTCCCCCACTGTAATATCCACAGACATCTCCTCCACTGTAATATCCACAGACATCTCCCCCACTGTAATATCCACAGACATCTCCCCACTGTAATCCACAGACATCTCCCCCACTGTAATATCCACGGACATCTCCCCCACTGTAATATCCACAGACATCTCCCCCACTGTAATATGGTCCACATCTCCCCCACTGTACAGATAGATTAGTGCTTGCTTAGTCTTACCAGAGATGGTGATGACGTCAGTGCGCCACTCTAGGCTCACCTAGGCCACCGCTGAGTGGACCAAGATGGTCGCCGCTCCAGGAGCTAGGCCGAAGCCGCGGCCTCTCCTATGGCCGAGGCAGCAGCGGAGCTCTGCGGATCACATGGTGTGTCGATCCGCATATGGTAACCCGTTGGGATCACGGATCATTTACGATCCGTTGCACCACTAGTACCGATCAAAAGGATTTTGATCGATCAAAAATGTTTTACGATGGACCGCCTATCATAGATATACTGTGGCAGGGCGGCTGCTCTGTGCCAGATCACGTGCCCCCTTCGGGCCGGCTGTGCTGCGATTGGCTGCAGAACCAACCAATCAGTGGGTGCCAGCTGATGATTGGTCACGGGCACCTAATGATCGGCTCTGGACATTATCGAAGAGAGCCCTGTGTATAAAAACAAACACACGGCTCTCTTCTGACAGCAACAATGTGCTGTTTTTTTTTTTCTTCCTGCAAAGCATATTGCTTTAATAAAAAACAGCACACGCTAACACATGTTGGCCACACATTTAACCCCTTGGTCGCCCTAGATCTTAAAGCGGAGTTCCACCTATTTAAAAGTGTAGCTGCTGACTTTTAATAATCAGACACTCACCTGTCCCACGGTCCAGAGATACGGGCGTCTGAAGCCTCGCTCCCCCCGCCTCCTCTCTGTAGCGCCGGCATTTCAAGTGCCTGGCAGCACGTTATGAATGGCCGGGCAATCTTCTGGGATCTGTGACGTGTCCCAGAAGACTGCAGCGAGGGAGGGGGGAGAGGTGAACTTCAGCTCAATGCTGCGGAGCTCCGGGAGGAAGTGGGAGCTGGGTACCTGTGAAAGCTAGGTACTCACTCCCCCCCGCATAATGTCAGGGGGTCACAAGTACTTAAAGCGGAAGTTTCATTTTTGGGTGGGACTCCGCTTTAACCCCTTCCCTGCCAGTGTCATTATGCCAGCGTCAGTTATGTGTTCGACTTGTCTGCGGCAATATTGACGTCCCGCTATAAGTCACTGAAAATTGTCGCTCTTTTTTTGTTATTAGCACAAAAAATAAAAACCGCAGAGGTGATCAAATACCACCAAAAGAAAGCTCTATTTCTGGGAAAAAAGGACATCAATTTTATTTTGGCACAGAATTGCACGACCGCGCAATTGTCAGTTAAAGCAATGCAGTGCCGTATTGCAAAAAAATGGCCCGGTCATGAAGGGGGGTAAATCTTCCAGAGGTGCAGTGGTTAAGCACTGTGAAAGATATTTGGAACGGTCAGGGGTTAGCGCCGTTACGATATTCCATTCCACCAACCCACGACAGCTTATCCGACACTCCAACAATCCAGCAGACAGGACCCATTGGATTCCCCAGAAAAACGAGACACAAGCTCTGTTCTCTGGATCCAAACGAATAAATACTTTAATGGTAAACTCAGCTTGTTATATACAGTTAGAAACCAAATCTGGACAATGACTCAACTCCACCCACAACATGACACAAGGAACTTCAATACACATTCCGTTAGATAATGGCATTCAGATGAGCTAATTACTAATCATTACCCAGACGTCCTGACTCTGCGATAAGTTATTCTCACCTGCTACATAATAAACATTCCTTTTGTAAACAGAATTGACATGCTAATCCACTACACCTGAAAGGTCAGACATCAGACCTTTCAGACTGCCAACACATATCTAGCATCAATAGAACTTTCACACAATACAGTGTCATTAGCATCCCACAATGAGAGGTCCTTCAGAAGCCAGACTTAATTAGCACAATAGACAATAGAATGCAATCACAGCAGGTAGGTAGCTGGAGGTGATTAACATCAATTAACATCTTTCAATTAACCTGTTGAGTTCAGAATCAACAACTTGTAATATTTCAAGATATCCTGCAATACATGAATTATCATTACTGTCCCATCTCATGTAATTCATGATATCATTTCTCAGTCATCCTATGCCCCTATTGGACATAGGATGACCCTAGACCCAAGAGTCATTGGTGAAGCTGACACAGGAGTACCCCGCATCCTTCAAAAGTCTCTGGGTATCACGGGCCATTCCGTTACAATATTTATTTTCTTATTTTCAGGAACAGATTTTAATGACAAGCTCCGTTTGGTGAAAGTCACTTTAACCACTTCCGGACCGCCTCCTGCACATATACGTCGGCAGAATGGCACGGCTGGGCACAAGCACGTATATATACGTCCTGTACTTCTCAGCCGTGGGTCGTGGGCGCGCGCCCGCGACCCGGTCCGAAGCTCCGGGACAGGGACCGCGGGTCCCGCGGATCAGATCGCCGCTCGAGTGCGGCGATCGGTCCCCGGAGCTGAAGAACGGGGAGAGCCGTGTGTAAACACGGCTTCCCCGTGCTTCACTGTGGCGGCGTATCGATCGCGTCATCCCTTTTATAGGGGAGACACGATCGATGATGTCACACCTACAGCCACACCCCCCTACAGTTGTAAACACTCACAAAGTGAACCCTAACTCCTACAGCGCCCCCTGTGGTTAATCCCCAAACTGCAACTGTCATTTTCACAATAAATAATGCAATTTAAATGCATTTTTTGATGTGAAAATGACAATGGTCCCAAAAATGTTTTAAAATTGTCCGAAGTGTCCGCCATAATGTCGCAGTCACGAAAAAAAACGCTGATCGCCGCCATTAGTAGTAAAAAAAATTAAATAAATAAAAATGCAATAAAACTATCCCCTATTTTGTAAACGCTATAAATTTTGCGCAAACCAACCGATAAACGATTATTGCGATTTCTTTTACCAAAAATAGGTAGAAGAATACGTATCGGCCTAAACTGAGGGAAAAAAAAATTATATATGTTTTTGGGGGATATTTATTACAGCAAAAAGTAAAAAATATTTAATTTTTTTCAAAATTGTCGCTCTATTTTTGTTTATAGCGCAAAAACTAAAAACCGCAGAGGTGATCAAATAGCACCAAAAGAAAGCTCTATTTGTGGGGGAAAAAGGACGCCAATTTTGTTTGGGAGCCACGTCGCACGACCGCGCAGTTGTCTGTTAAAGCGACGCAGTCCCGAACTGTAAAAACACCTTGGGTCTTTAGCCAGCATATTGGTCCGGGGCTTAAGTGGTTAAAGTGTAAAATGTTTTCCATGTTTCCCTTTTTCTCTAGAAATGAATAGATTTGTGAATGGATTTGTTGGCAGGGATAAGTAAAGGTGCGGAGCGGATGGCGGGAGCCTGACCCATCTCTAGATATAAAGAGTATATTTGGATTTGCTAGGATGCAATTGTTGCACAGCCTGTAAGCTGCCTTCCAGCCCAGCCAGACTGGGAAACATTCCTGTAATAGTCTGCATTACACGGATCATTGACTTTCAGCAATGTATCTATTGGAGCAAGTGTCCATTTATCTGGAAAATTACCACATGGCAAGACGACATTAAGCTGTTACTCACCGCTGGTCTCACTATACATCTGTATGTTATTGGACTCTGGCTGCAAAGCGTTTCCATGCATGGCTGTCCAGTGAATCCAAATATACAGAGACCATAGGAGCGAATGTGTGCGATTCTTCGTCACTGTCAAAG
The DNA here is from genome assembly GCF_905171775.1 of Rana temporaria. NCBI lineage: Eukaryota > Metazoa > Chordata > Amphibia > Anura > Ranidae > Rana > Rana temporaria. Next base: position 22,099,376 of record NC_053496.1, on the reverse strand, counting down.
TCATATCCTTCCCTGTGCCGTACCTCACATAATTATTATAATATACATATTTAAAGGGCCAGTAAGCATATATTTGTAGTTGTTGGAAATAGATGTATTTATATTGATGATATACCTTGAAATGCATGAAATTGTAACTGCTTGAGTACTAGTCTGTATTATCCTCTAATTACCAGGTTTTTTTTTTTTTAGTTTTCAGTGCTCTGATAGCTTGACTCACAATTACTCATGTCATGCAACACTGGACCCAAATAAATGTTATATCATTGTGTGTGTAGCACCCTGGAGTTTAGTCAGGGAGCTCCTTCCAAATGTACTTGTAAAGAGTAGTTATTTTGGTCGATCGATAGGGTTCTATTGATTTCTCCCTAAGCTTGGCCTTGTTGCACTTTTCTCTTCTACCACTAGGTGGCCGGGTACTTGGTGGTACTAGATACGAGAAGGGCAACCCAAGGTCAGGTTTTGGGTATGTGGGTGTCCAAGCCAATGGGCAGGGGTTTTCTTGAATGCCTTGGCCTGCTGGGAGAGCCTATATATACGGGTGAGGTCAGGTGATCTGTGTTCTGTGGCACCCAGACTGCCGTCTGGGTGGACGTGTGTCATCTGCCCCGAGCTGCTAGACTGGAGATTGGGCCTATCCTGGGGGCAACTGGCTGCCATGCTGTGTAAGGGCCCATCCAGAAGTAAGAGGGCAGTGCAGGGTTGGGACTGCAGCTTGCAGTCCAACCAAAAGTGCCGGTTCTGCCGGTTGGAAAGCCTGTTGGTGGTCGAAGGTAGAAGGGAAGCTGTCGCCACAAAGGGAGCAATCACCTTTATCAGGGATCAACAGTAAGTAATTGATGCAATTTCCCGAACCGTATTCTCACCAAAGGGCACGGTGGAGAATCGAGAAATTTTACGGCGGTGATCAAGTCAGGGACCCAACCACGCGGAGGTGACGCTTGCAGAGCAGCCTTGTGTGTCAAGCCAAGGAATGAGCCAGTCAGCAGGGGTTGTAGCTTGAGAAGTATCTGGAGTGTCAAGCTAGGGACCCAGCAGAGGAGCAGGGGTGACACTTGAGGGGATACCACCGCAAACCTCGGAGGAGCTCAAGGGATTCAGAGTCAGTGAATCAGACCGGGAGCTCAGTGTTGAAGAACTACAAGGAGCAGTTGTAGTGGAGCTGACAGAACTGATACGTTGAGTTAGGACCTGTTAAAGGACTGTTACCATAGGAGACAGCAATCCTGCATGTGCAGAAGTGGTGCCTTCTTGGGGCCTTTCCCTGTACGGCTGTCTTCCTATTGAAGTCTCGGAGTCTGCCAATTGAATTTGCAACTATCTCAAATGATTTGGACCAGTGCACAAAGCAAGGTCCATAAAGACATGGGTGAGCGAGTTTGGATTGGAATAACTGGAAATGCCCCCGGTGCTGATTATAACCCAGACAGCATCCAAGGCCGATCACTCGCATATGATTTCTGCATAAGTGATCGCATGCGAGTGGCTGAGATTAGATGTGGGAGCTGGCAGTCTCCCATTGCTTTCAATGGAGCTGATCGCTGGGAACCTCGGCTGGGTTTCTCGTATGGTTCTCGAAAGTTATCAATTTCGGGTGCAGTCGTCAGCATGGTGAACTACAGAACATCACCACTATATTATGGAAATAAAGAGTGGGGAAGGTGTAATATACCGTATTTTTCGGCGTATAAGACGACTTTTTGGATGCAAAAAAATGCATCCAAAGTCGGGGGTCGTCTTATACGCCGGTGACAGTCTCCGTGCTGCTGCGGGCATCCATGATTTGAAAGCCGCGCCTTCTTCTCAGACTGTCCTGTGATAGGCGGAACACAAATCTTCCCAGCAGCGCCTCTGTTCTGTGTTCCGCCTATCACGGATGCCTTCTCATCCTCGGACGAGAGGACATCCGTGATAGGCGGAACACAGAACAGAGGTGCTGCTGGGAAGATTTGTGTTCCGCCTATCACAGGACAGTCTGAGAAGAAGGCGCGGCTTTCAAATCATGGACGCTCGCAGCAGACGGAGACTGTCACCGGCCTGGAAGCCAGAAGCTGCAAAACGTGAGTGATGGCACAGTGGGGGGGGAAGTGGGGGCAAGTGATGGCACAGTGGGGGCAAGTGATGGCACTGTGGGGGCAAGTGATGGAACTGTGAGGGCAAGTGATGGCACAGTGGGGGCAAGTGATGGCACAGTGGGGGCAAGTGATGGCACAGTGGGGGCAAGTGATGGCACTGTGGGAGCAAGTGATGGCACTGTGGGGGCAAGAGATGGCATAGTGGGGGCAAGTGATGGCACTGTGGGGGCAAGTGATGGCACTGTGGGGGCAAGTGATGGCACAGTGGGGGCAAGTAATGGCACAGTGGGGGCTTGTAATGTAATGTAAAATTAGGGGGTCGTCTTATACGCCGGCAAATACGGTAATTAGGATCACAGACCCAGGACAGAAAGTGCATAACTGGTAGGATCACAAGGTGCAAATAAAAGGGAAAAAAGCTTGGATAAAGAAAGTGAATGCATCACAACATTAATGAAAATGTAAGCTGTAATATTGGTGCAGATCTCTAATAAGGAAATGCAACACACTGTTGTGGTAACTAGCTCTGGCCCACCCTCTCCTTCTTACTTGGCACGTCACTGTGATGGGTGAAACCAGTATCAATAGGGATGAGCTCAGTGAGTTTGGACTGAACACTGGCTGCTTGGATATTCATCGGCTTGCTGAATGTATAGGGCATCTGACGTGGGCAAATGTGCCAGCTCTAGTTTAGATCATTATTTGCATGAGCGCAGTGGTGGGACTTCAAGTGGGTGCGTTCTAGACTTGCTGACCAACAGTTAGATAAGCATTAACCACTTAAGCCCCGGACCATATTGCTGGTCAAAGACCAGAGCACTTTTTGCGATTCGGCACTGCGTCGCTTTACCTGACAATTGCGCGGTCGTGCGACGTGGCACCCAAACAAAATTGGCGTCCTTTTTTTCCCACAAATAGAGCTTTCTTTTGGTGGTATTTGATCACCTCTGCGGTTTTTATTTTTTGCTCTATAAACAAAAATAGAGCGACAATTTTGAAAAAATATTATATTTTTGACTTTTTACCATAATAAATATCCCCCAAAAATATATAAAAAAACGTTTTTTTTCCTCAGTTTAGGCCGATACGTATTCTTCTACATATTTTTCATTAAAAAAAAATCGCAATAAGCGTTTATTGATTGGTTTGCGCAAAAGTTATAGCGTTTACAAAATCGGGGGTAGTTTTATGGCATTTTTATTAATATTTTTTTTTTACTAGTAATGGGGGCGATCAGCGATTTTTTTTCGGTACTGCGACGTTATGGCGGACACTTCGGACACTTTTGATACATTTTTGGGACCATTGGCATTTTTATAGCGATCAGTGCTATAAAAATGCATTGATTACTATAAAAATGGCACTGGCAGGGAAGGGGTTAACACTAGGGGGCGGGGAAGGGGTTAAGTATGTTCTCTGGGTGTGTTCTAACTGTAGGGGGGGTGGCCTCACTAGGGGAAATGACTGATCGCTGTTCATACATTGTATGAACAGACAGTCAGGCATTTCTCCCCTGACAGGACCGGGAGCTGTGTGTTTACATACACAGCTCCCAGTTCTCGCTCTGTAACGAGCAATCGCGGGTGCCCGGCAGCGATCGCGCCCGCCGGGCACGCGCACGGGAGTCAGCGACGAGTGGGCGGTGCGCGCGCGAACCTATTGGCTGCTGGGCGAGGTGACGTATATCTACGTGCTCTCGCCCAGCAGAGCCAACCTGCCGCCGTAAAACTGTGGCGGTTGGTTGGCAAGCAGTTAAAGTATACCTGTCATTAGAGATACACCATGCAGGTGTAGACTAAAAAAAAAAAAGGAGGCCAGAGTTCCAATTTGACTCCTTTGCTTCATATTGACACTTTGATATCCCAAGCTCTGTTAAGAAGCAAATTGACACATAAGGCCCTTAAATGCCTTTTAGGATTAAAGGTGAGCTATTGAGCAGGTAGGCTGTGTCCACTAGTGAGCTTACATGAAAAGACTGGAGTGTATAATGCTAATATACTAGAGAAGATGAGGATAATGCCTTCCGGGAGGACAGAAGAGGAGCCGTACTGTAACCGCGTCTCATTATCATTTTTATGAAGTGTCCTTGTACAGTAGCAATTTTCACCTACAGAGTTGGGAAACCTGTTCCTTTTATTAGTTGCTAAGCTCTTTATACTTTTGCCATATTGCAGCGGGTTAGAAGTCTAAGCTTTATTGTCTTATGTTATTGAAAACCCAGATTCCCTCTGCCTTTTCCCTCAGGTCAAGATTTGTCTAAGAATACATTCTTATTTCTCAGAGCACAAAGTCTGTCTGGAGAGAGGTGGGAAAAAAAAAAAAAAAGATTATGACTGTAATATACTTAAATCCAATTTATTTGCCTGACTAGAAACTTTGACAGTTCTCAATTGCTTCCTGGAGTTTGTATTTAATTCCTCAATGACAGTCGGAGACTCGGAGTCATCATCATAAGTCAGGGATCGGAAGCGCGGCGGACCCAAGAATCGAGCTCGGGATAAGTTTATTATGATAATTCAATAAGTTTACAAGTCAGAGGACGCAGAGGAATGGTGTGAGACAATACAAGTTTATGTCGGGCTACAGGGGGCCGTCCAACGCCTTACACAGCTCCCCAAAATAAATAGAACAATATACAGAAACACTACTGATTTTAATAGCCAGATTCAGGTAGGGGCGCGTATCTTTAAGGCGGCGTAGAGTATCGTATTTACGCTACGCCGCCTTAAGTCAGAGAGGCAAGTACTGTATTCATAAAGCACTTGCCTCCTAACTTACGGCGGCGTAGCGTAAATGGGGCCGGCGTAAGCGCGCCTAATTCAAATGAGGATGGGGGGCGTGTTTTATGTTAATGTTTGGTGACCCGACGTGATTGACGTTTTTTACGAACGGCGCATGCGCCGTCTGTGTACATATCCCAGTGTGCATTGCTCCAAAGTACGCCGCAAGGACGTATTGGTTTCGACGTGAACGTAAATTACTTCACGTCCAGCCCCATTCACGGACGACTTACGCAAACAACGTAAAATTTTCAAATTTCGACGCGGGAACGACGGCCATACTTAACATTGGCTACGCCACCTAGGGGGCAGCTTTATCTTTACGCAGCGTATCTCTTACGGAAACGGTGTATCTTTACTGCGACGGGCGCACGTATGTTCGTAAATCGGCGTATCTAGGCATTTACATATTCTACGCCAAACTCAACGGAAGCGCCACCTAGCGGCCAGCTGAAAAATTGCACCCTAAGATACGACGGTGCAGGCTGTCGTATCTTAGCTAGGTTTAAGTGTATTTCAGTTTGAGCATACACTTAAACTTACGACGGCGCAGATTCCGAGTTACGTTGGCGTATCTACTGATACGCCGGCGTAACTCTCTCTGAGCTTTTAAAGTGACATGCGCTTTTAAAGTGACATATTAACCAAATACCGCATATACTCGAGTATAAGCCGAGTTTTTCAGCACATTTTTTGTGTGCTGAAAATGCCCCCCTCTGCTTATACTCGAGTCACCTTTTTGCGCCTGATCTCCCAGACTTTGGGGACCCGGTACCAGCCGGTCGTAGGTCTCCTGAATGACAAACTTGGCACACATGTAGCCTCTACAAGTGTGCAAAGTTTGTTGTTCGGGAGACCTACGGCTGGGGAGCACAGATTTTTCAAAACCGGGCACCCCTTCCATAGACTCCCATGTTAACTGTAATTTCTCAGGTGACTTTGGGGACCCGGTACCGGCTGGTCGTAGGTCTCATAAATGCCAAACTTGGCACACATGTAGCCCCATTTCTCCTCTACAAGTGTGCAAAGTATTTTGTCTGAGGGACCTATGGCTGGGGAGCACCGATTTTCAAATCTGGGCACCCCTTCCATAGACTCCCATGTTAAACGTCAGTCTAGTCATGGGCACAGTGAGGCATGAACACAGTGAGGCATGCAGATGGACACCCTAAGCTTATACTCGAGTCAATACGTTTTCCCATTTTTTTGTGGTAAAATTAGGTGCCTCAGCTTATATTAGGGTCGGCTTATACACATAAAAGGCCCGGATTCACATACATCGGCGCATATTTATGCCGCCGTAGCGTATCTCTTTTACGCTACGCCGGCGCAACGCACAGAGGCAAGCACTGGATTCACAAAGCACTTGCTCCCACTCACTCTTAATGATACGCTGGGTTTCCTCGGCGTAAGCCAGTGTAGGTGGAAGTGGGCGTGAGCCATGCTAATGAGGTGTGACCCCATGCAAATGATGGGCCAAGCGCCATAGAAGTACTTAAAATGAACGGCGCATGCGCCGTCCCGTGGCCTCATCCCAGTGCGCATGCTCAGAATCACGTCGGAACAACTGCCTAAGATACGTCGAATCACTGCCTACGACGTGAACGTAACCTACGCCTAGTCATATTCACATACAACGTAAACGACAAAAGATAGGACGACTTGTGTTCCATGGTCCATAACTTTGCATGAGTTGCGCCTCCTATATGGGGAATAACTTTACGCCGGACGTACGACTTACACAAACCGCGTATATAATGCGCCGGGTGCAACTACGTTTGTGAATCGGCGTATCTCCCTAATTTGCATATGTGCATAGAGGGCCAGATTCACGTAGCTCAGCGGATCTATAGATCCGCTCGATCTACGTGATTTAAGATCCGCTCACGCAAGTTTGAAAGGCAAGTGGCTAATTCACAAACCACTTACCTCCAAACTTGCGGCGGCGGATCCTAAATCCCCCGGCGGAATTCAAATTCTGCGGCTAGGGGGAGTGTACTATTTAAATCAGGCGCGTTCCCGCGCCAATTTAAATGCGCATGCGCCGTCCGGGGAATTTCCCGGCGTGCATTGCTCCCACTGACGTCACTAGGACGTCAGTGGTTTCGACGTGAGCGTGACTTGCGACGCGCGTGTTTGTGAACGACGTTAGAAAATTCAAATTCGACGCGGGAACGCCGGCTATACTTAACATTGGCTGCGCCTGATAAAAGCAGGGGTAAGTATACGACGGGAAAGCCGCTACGGAAACGTCGTAAGAAGACTGCGTCGGGTCCGCGTACGTTCGTGAATTTGCGCATCTCGCTGATTTACATATTATTCAAGGTAAATCAGCGGGAACGCCCCCGGCGCCATTTTTACATCGAGAATAAGATCCGACAGTGTAACACAGTCGGATCTAGCCCTATCTATGCGTATCTGATTCTATGAATCAGGCGCATAGATAGGACCAGTGTAAGTCAGAGATACGATGGTGTATCTGTAGATACACCATCGTATCTCTTTGTGAATCTGGCCCAGAAAATCTATGGGAGCGGCAAATGCACCCGGCGTAAATATGCGCCCACAATACGACGGCGTAGGCAAGTGACGTCGGTCATAGGAAGCCTATTTTCAGGCGTATCTAGTTTTGTGGACACGGCGCACAGATACGATGGCGCATATTTACACTTACGCGGCGTATCTCGAGATACGTCGGAATAAGTGCTTTGTGAATCCGGGCCAAAATGAATACGTGAAAAAGGTGACACTTTGAAATAATCCTAATCCAAATCCTGAAACATAAAACTTATAAAGAGTCCTCCAGAAGATATTAAATTCCTCCAACCTCCAAAGTTTTTTAGATTTTCATCCAGCGCAGTTTTTTTCTTTTTTCGTATTTTTGAAATAGAAGTTAGGATAAGGAAACTTTATACTAATGAGGGAAACCTGAACTGAGGAAGTGTGTAACCTGCCACTGTTGCCCTCTACTTTTGAAATTACTAAACCAAAAAGATAAAGTAGGCGCTATTAGACTAAATATATGGGGCCATATTCCCGTAGTTTTTGGGCGGGCGGCGCGTAAGCCATTTACACTCCGCCGCCCCAACCTACAGGAGCAAGTGCTGTATTCCTCAAACACTTGCTTCGTAGTTTGGGGCGGCGTGGTGTAAATGGCCCGGCGTATGCCTGCGTAAATCCAAGGGGGCGGCTTGTATTTAAATTAAGCGCGCCCCCTATTCTAACGAACTGCGCATGCGCCGGGCTTAAAATAGCCCAGTGCGCATGCTCCAGTTCTCAGTGTAAAACGTCAATGACGCCGACGTGTGCGTCATTGACGTAAAGTCGTATTCGCGGACGACTTAGTAAAACGACGTACCCAACGGGAAAACACGACGCGGACTCAACGCCATACTTAACATGGCCTACGTGGGACTGGCGTAAGGTTACCCCTCATATAGCAGGGGTAACCTTACGCCTACGCAAACGACGTTAGCGACGGTTACGCGACGCGATTTCGTACGTGAATCGGCGTATCAGGCTCATTTGCATAAACAAATGAGACCTGAACGTAAACGCCACCTAGCGGCCGGCGGAGTAATTACATTTAGGATCCGACAGTGTAAGTGTCTTACACTAGTCGGATCCTAGCCTAAATCCGGCGTATATTGTTTTGTGAATACAAAACAATGATACGCCGGCGGGAATTTCGAATTACGCCGGTGTATCAGTAGATACACCGGCGTAACTTGTTTAAGAATATGGCCCTTGGTATATAAATTTGCACATATTATTCGATTTTTTTGTGCACAAATTCATCACGAATGGGACATTAATTTATGAATTTGTTGATTTAATCCCTACAGATTTTCATTGTTTTGTTTTTTTGGATTAATTACATTTATTGCACAGCATTGTCCATTTCAATGTTTAACCACTTCCATACTGCGCCTATTCTGGCACTTCTCTCCTTCATAAATGAATGAATGAATGAATGACTTGTATAGCGCTACACATTCAAACTGAATCTCCTCTAGGCGCTTTTTGCAGCCAGTGTCTTCCTGGACGGTGTGGTCATTTATCCCGTAGGATCTCGACTCACTTGGGTCATACACACATATATACATATATACTGGGCCAATTTGGACAGGATCCAATTAACCTACCTGCATGTCTAGTCTTTCATGTAAAAATCATAATTTTTTTGATAGAAAATTACTCAGAACCCTCAAACATTATATATATATATATATATATTTTTAGCAGACACCCTAGGGAATAAAGTGGCGGTCATTGCAACTTTTTATCTCACACGGTATTTGCGCAAACATTTTTCAAACGCCTTTTTGTGGGGGAAAAAACGGTTTCATGAATTGAAAAATAACAAAACAGTAAAGTTAGCCCAATTTTTTTGTAAAATATGAAAGATAATGTTACGCCGAGTAAATAGATACCTAACATGTCACGCTTTAAAATTGCGCACACTCATGGAATGGCGTCAAACTTCGGTACTTAAAAATCTCCATAGGCGACGCTTTAATTTTTTTTACAGGTTACCAGTTTAGAGTTACAGAGGAGGCCTAGTGCTAGAATTATTGCTCTCACTCTAACGCACGCGGCGATACCTCACATGTGTGGTTTGAACACCGTTTACATATGTGGGCGGGACTTAGGTGCGCATTCGCTTCTGAGTGCAAGCTGCTGGGGACAGAGGCTTTTTACAAAAAAAAATTATATTTATTTTTTTACTTAATTTTATTATTTTTACACTTTTTAAAAAATGTTTTATCACTTTTATTCCTATTACAAGGAATTTAAACATCCCTTGTAATAGAAATAGTATGCGACAGGTCCTCTTTATGCAGAGATGCGGGGTCAATCTCTCCTCCAGGTTGGAAAGCATGAGATCAGGATTTTTTTTTTAAGGGTCTAGAAAAAACGATTTTTTTTTCAACCCGATCATTAAAACGTCCTTGCATACACACGATCGTGAAAATAAAAATGCTATAGCAAAGCGCGGTGACGTACAACACGTACGACGGCACTATAAAGGGGAAGTTCCATTCGGATGACGCCACCCTTTGGGCTGCTTTAGCTAAGTTTGTGTTAGTAAAAGACGATTTGCGCTTTTCTTTCTGTTACAGCGCGATGAATGTGCTTACTCCATTACGAACGCTAGTTTTACCAAGACGAGCGCTCCCATCTCATAACTTGCTTCTGAGCATGCACGTTTTTTTCCCGTCGATAAAGCCCACACACAACCATTTTTTACAAACTTAAAAACGACAATGTTAAAAACGTCGTGAAAAAATACAGAATGTTCGAAATTTTGAATGCCCATTTTTTTAGATCGTGAAAAATGCTCTGAAGCACCACACACGATCGTTTTTAATGACATAAAAAAAAAACTTAATTTTTTTAGAACCCGAAAATTTGCCGCCATTACTAGTAAAAAATAAATAAATATGTCCCCGGATTTCATTTTAAAAATATGGTCACCTTACTGTACACTCCTGCTTGCCCTGCACTGTACACCCCTGCCCACCCTGCACTGTACACTCCTGCTTGCCCTGCACTGTACACTCCTGCATGCCCTGCACTGTACACTCCTGCTTGCCCTGCATTGTACCATCCTTCCCACCCTGCACTGTACCCTCTTGCCCACCCTGCACTGTACACTCCTGCTTGCCCTGCACTGTACACTCCTGCTTGCCCTGCACTGAACACTCCTGCTTGCCCTGCACTGTACACCCCTGCCCACCCTGCACTGTATACTCCTGCTTGCCCTGCACTGTACACCCCTGCCCACCCTGCACTGTATACTCCTGCTTGCCCTGCACTGTACCCTCCTGCCCACCCTGCACTGTACACTCCTGCCCACCCTGCACTGTACACTCCTGCTTGCCCTGCACTGTACACTCCTGCTTGCCCTGCACTGTACACTCCTGCCCACCCTGCACTGTACCCTCCTGCCCACCCTGCACTGTACACTCCTGCTTGCCCTGCACTGTACACTCCTGCTTGCCCTGCACTGGACCCTCCTGCCCACCCTGCACTATACACTCCTGCCCACCCTGCACTATACACTCCTGCTTGCCCTGCACTGTACACTCCTGCCCACCCTGCACTGTACCCTCCTGCCCACCCTGCACTGTACACTCCTGCTTGCCCTGCACTGTACACTCCTGCTTGCCCTGCACTGGACCCTCCTGCCCACCCTGCACTATACACTCCTGCTTTCCCTGCACTGGACCCTCCTGCCCACCCTGCACTATACACTCCTGCTTGCCCTGCACTGTACCCTCCTGCCCACCCTGCACTGTACACTCCTGCCCACCCTGCACTGTACACTCCTGCTTGCCCTGCACTGTACACTCCCTCTTGCCCTGCACTGTACACTCCTGCCCACCCTGCACTGTACCCTCCTGCCCACCCTGCACTGTACACTCCTGCTTGCCCTGTACACTCCTGCCCACCCTGCACTATACACTCCTGCTTGCCCTGCACTGTACACTCCTGCCCACCCTGCACTGTACCCTCCTGCCCACCCTGCACTGTACACTCCTGCTTGCCCTGCACTGTACACTCCTGCTTGCCCTGCACTGGACCCTCCTGCCCACCGTGCACTATACACTCCTGCTTTCCCTGCACTGTACACTCCTGCCCACCCTGCACTGTACACTCCTGCTTGCCCTGCACTGTACACTCCCGCTTGCCCTGCACTGTACACTCCTGCCCACCCTGCACTGTACCCTCCTGCCCACCCTGCACTGTACACTCCTGCTTGCCCTGTACACTCCTGCCCACCCTGCACTGTACACTCCTGCCCACCCTGCACTGTATACTCCTGCTTGCCCTGTACACTCCTGCTTTCTCTGCACTGTACACTCCTGCCCACCCTGCACTGTACCCACCTGCCAACCCTGTACTGTACACGCCTGCCCACTCTGTACTGTCCCCACCTGCCCACAATATACTGGCTTTGTGAGAAATGCATTATATCTGGCTTTGCGAGCAATGCTTTATAATTGGCTTTGTGAGTACTGCAAAGCCAGTTATAAAGTTATAAAGCCAGTTATAAAGCATTTTTCACAATGCTGATAACATGAAAGCCAAATCATAAAAGGAAGGAAGATCAAGACACTTACGCCGGTAGGATCTTAGGGAAATCTATGCGTAACTGATTCTCTGAATCAGGCACATAGATACGACCCCGCAACTCAGAGTTACGACGGCGTATCCGGAGATACGCCGTCGTAACTCCGTCATGAATCCGGGCCGAAGTTTTTTTCATGCTGAAAAATGATCGTGTGCATTTACCTTGGCACTGTGATGGATCTATTTGACATTTTAATGCAAATGAATATTTGAGGTGTATCTTTTAGCCTCCAGAGGATTTATTCATAATTTAGCAGAATCGCACGCTGCTACTCGCCGCCAAAACTTTGAGCGCGTTCCCCGGCAATTTGCAGAGTATTAGGGCTTATTACCCTGGAGTCGTTATTTTAAGGTGTTTGAAGCTGCAGCGGATACGCTATAAATTGTTGGAGTAAAGAATCTCAAACATCTGTTATTAACCATGAAAGCCAAATCATAAAAGACAAAGTCACATTTGTGATCATTCTCAATAGTCTTTTTATGGAAGGTAATTGCCAAAATAATCTGCAGGCACGTCTCCAATTATTAATGGAAAAGATGGCTTCCTTGCCTCTGTGCAGCGTTTTGCTGGCAGTCAGAGAGGGAGCTGTATAAAGTAATGATCAGCCGCGGGCTTACAAAACGCTTCAATCCAGGCTTCGGTACCTGCTGTCACCGCCGGTGGGCTGTAAAGGGAGCCGACCCCTTCTTCAAATTTACTTTTACCAATGGAAAGTCATCCCCAAAATCCTCCCTTTTTTTTCATATTGTAAGACGCTCAAGAATATTGACACTGCGGGACTTAATATCTATTTGTGCATCTGAAAGGAGATCAGAATTTCAACTGTTTCTTTTGCTTAAAGCGGAGGTTCACCCTAAAAACATGTACTGTATTTATCGGCGTATATCGCGCACTATTTTCCCCTTGAAATAAGGGGAAAATCGTGGGTGCGCGATATACGCCGATAGCCGCTTCCTGCGCTCAGTTTGAAATCCTGCGCCGACATATACCGAGTGCAGTACACTCGGGTACATTCGGCTAGTCTCGGCTTCGCTCGTGCTCACGCATAAACGCCGAGCCTTGCCGAATGTACCCGAGTGTACTGCACTCGGTATATGTCGGCGGAGGCGTTCGAATTGAGCGCGGGAAGCGGGGACTCGACTTGAGGCGCACGCTGGAGAAGCTGGGAGGACACCATTGAGGCCGCAGACGGACGCCGGACTGGACGATGGACGCTGGGAAGACACCAAAACTGTAAGTAATAAAATCATATAACATTTTTTTTTACAGGAATTTCGGGGGCAACTTTAGGGGTGCGCGGTATACGCGGGAGCGCGTTATACCGTGATAAATACGGTATATAGCTTTACATTCTGCATACTTCCAACATTTACAGTATGCTGTTTGTTTTTTGTTTTTTGCTGTACATACCGTATTATTGCTATTTTCCACCCCGGCTTCCGGGTACTCACTCCCGCGGGAGTCGGCTCTATACGGCACTAGACGGCGCCTGCGCACCGCCTAGGAGCCGCGTAGAGCTGACTGCGCAGGCGCCGTATAGAGCCGACTCACAGTTCGGCTATTTTCGGAAACTCGTGACGCGCCTTATCCGCCGGGGGGAAGTTTTTCTCAAGACGTCAATGACGGCACGCCCGGGCACCCGGAAGTATACAAAGCTGCAATCGTGGCTGTCAGCATGAGATCGGGGGATTTTTTCCCGATCTCATGCTTTCCAGCCTGGAGGAGAGATGTGAGGTCTTATTGACTCTGCATTTCTCCATAAAGAGGACCTGTCACTAAGATCCGTTTCACACTGAGGAGTTTTTCAGGCGGTACAGGGTAAAAAATAGCGCCTAAATACCGCCTGAAAAACTCCTGCACAGCCTTCTCAGTGTGAAAGCCCGAGGGCTTTCACACTGAGGTGATGCGCTGGCAGGAGAGAAAAAAATCTCCTGCAAGCAGCATCTTTGGAGCGGTGAGTGTATACCGCGCCTTCACCACTCCTTCCCATTTAAAATAATGGGAAACCGCGGTATTAACCCTTTATCGGGCGCTAGCGGGGGTTAATACCGCACCGCTAGTGGCCGAATCCTGCGGCAATTCTGACGGTATAGCGCCGCTATTTTTAGTGGCGCTATACAGCCTCCGCGCCTCCCGCCCCAGTTTGAAAGGGGTTTAACAATTCCTATTACAAGGGATGTTTACATTCCTTAAAAAAAGCAAAAAAACAACTGTCACTGCCCCTACCTATGACTGGTCTTCACAGTGTCAGGTCACCTGTGGCCAGGTGACAAGTGCACCCCGTTGGGGTCAGGAATGCACCACAGGGTAGTGAACCCTATGGCCGACTACGATCAGAGAGGAAGCGTGAGCCCAAGATTCCCCAGGGCGCGGAGTCTAAGACCCAGCTTTGTGTTCACCAGAGCCTCTGGTGGTGAGGATGGCCTTCGCCGCAGCTGGATCCAGGTCGCAACCCCTGGGGTCCCCAAGGTCACGCTCCGCAGGGAGAGAGGGGAAGCAGCAACATGGACAAGTGATAGTGATGGGTAAGCCGAGGTCGGGGCAACTGGCAGACAAGGGTAAACAAGGAACAGGCCAAGGGTCAGGGAAACAGGAGAAGTCAGAGACGAGCCAAGGTCGGTACACAAGAAGGTAAACGTAACACACTGCAGACAGGAACAAGCTACAAACAAAGGTTGAACAGCACTGCAGACCTGTAGTGCAACAGTTAATATAGACTTCCTGGGATGGCCTGGGTGGGGCCATACAGGGAGGAAGGTGATAAAAGACAGCCAAAAAGAGGGTCAGGCCTCTAATGGACACATGAGACAGGTAAGCTGCCAGACTTTATTGCATAACCATGACACACAGCAAGGAGCATTGGAAGGGCGGACACATGTCAATAAACACACAGAATAACCAAGCTCAACTTACCAACCAATCAGCAACCAGCCAAATTCACCTGTCTAACAGTGCGATAAAAACAGGGGTTTCGTTGCACGCATTTTCAAATAAATGCGTAAGCTGCAGGCCCCGTCAAGGCTCCCTGTATACTGCAGACCCTAACTCTAAAATTGTAAGTCTCCTCAAAGTTTACATTCCTTGTAATAGCAATACAAGTGGTAAAAAAAGAAAGATGTAAAATAAAGTGTAAAAAGAAAAAAAATTAAGTAAAAAAAAAAAAGAAAGAAAAAACAACGTCCCTGTCCCCGGTCGCGTTTAGAAGCGAACACACACCTAAGTCCCGCCCACATATGTAAACGGTGTTCAATCCACACATGTGAGGTATCGCCGCGTGCGTTAGAGCGCATGCAACAATTCTAGCACTAGACCTCCTCTGTAACTCTAAACTGGTAACCTGTAAAAAAAAAATAAGCGTCGCCTATAGAGATTTTTAAGTACTGAAGTTTGACGCCATTCCATGAGTGTGTGCAATTTTAAAGCGTGACATGTTAGCTATCTATTTACTCAGCGTAACTTCATCTTTCACATTATACAAAAAAATTGGGATAACTTCACTGTTTTGTTATTTTTTAATTCATGAAACCATGTAATTTTCTAGCAAAAAAAATAAATATGATTTTTACATGAAGGAGAGAAGTGCCAGAATTGGCCCGGTAGGGAAGTGGTTAATTTGGATAGACTTGGGAGAGATAGCCATTTTGTTAGGTTTTAAACTGAAGGATGTTTACATGCCTTGTGACAGCAAAAAAAGTGATAAACAAAAATAAATAAATTAACGCAAAAGTGTAAAAATATAATTAATTTTTTTAAATTAATAATTAAAAAATACATTTAAATGTATCTGTTTATTATGATGTGTAATAAATTGTTGTTGGTGTTGATATCTTATATTTCGTTTTTTGATTCCTGAAAAAGCATTTAGCGAAACATGTTGAGCCAACAGGCATTTAAATAGCTTTTATTAGCTTTATATGCAGTATATTGTTTGTTATCATGCTGTGATAATTTTATATATGGTTGTTTGTTTGTTTATAAGAGTCAACATCTGTTCACTCCCCTTTTTTTATATTTTCCTACTAAAAAAATATTTCATTTTTTTTTATAAAACTGTTGTCATATTTGTGGAACCATAAAAATCCACTGTACAGAGGATTACAAGAGTCTTATCAAGTTAAAGTAGTATTAAACCCTGTGGGCCAGATTCACAAAGAGATACGACGGTGTATCTCCTGATACGCAGTTGTATCTCTGACTTAAACTGGTCGTATCTATGCGCCTGATTCATAGAATCAGTTACGCATAGATATGGCTAAGATCCGACAGGTTACACCGTCGGATCTTATTTGCAATTTAAAAATGGCGCGGGGGCGTTCCTGCTGATTTACGCTGAATAATATGTAAATCAGCGAGATACGCCAATTCACGAACGTACGCGGACCCGACGCAGTGTTGTTACGAATTTTCCGTAGTGGCTTTCCTCGGCGTATACTTACCCCTGCTTCTATGAGGCGCAGCCAATGTTAAGT
This sequence comes from Rana temporaria, assembly GCF_905171775.1. NCBI lineage: Eukaryota > Metazoa > Chordata > Amphibia > Anura > Ranidae > Rana > Rana temporaria. The sequence goes on along the minus strand of NC_053496.1, from coordinate 22,082,914 downwards.
ATAGCCATCGTTCCCGCGTCGATTTAGAATTTTTTTACGTCGTTTGCATTAAAACGTTCTGTAATACGGATAGACGTCGTTTACGTAAGCGTCTAAACCACTGATGTCCTAGCGACGTCAGTGGGAGCAATGCATGCCGGGAAAATTCTCGGACTGCGCATGCTCATTTAAATCGGCGCGGGGACGCGCCTGATTTAAATAGTACACTCCCCCTAGCCACGGAATTTGAATTCCGCCGGGGGATGTACGAGCCGCCGCAAGTTTGGAGGTAAGTGGTTTGTGAATTACCCACTTGCCTCTCAAACTTGCGGCAGCGTATCTTAAAACCGATAGATTTAGCGGATCTAAAGATCCGCTGATCTTTCTGAATCTAGCCCTTTACGTTTTTAAGCTTAACACATTGAGCACAATAAAATTAACAATCTCCAGTAAACTATTTGTTAATTACTTCCAGTCTGGGCCTTTTCTGGCACTTTTTGTTCACATATAGTAATTAGTATTTTTTGCTAGAAAATGTATTTTGCCCTTGTTGTTGTTTTAACTTTGGATAGTAAAAAAAAAAATTCTGCCAGTAAATACCTTATACAGCCCACTGTTTCTTGTCTGGTAAAAAGCCTAGGCTTATGACATCATGCACAGCTCTCACTCTCCCTTGTGAGAGTTTGCCAGTAAGGGAAGAAGGATAAGTCATAAGAGGGCCAATGAGAGCTGCAGAGCTGGAGGTGTGCCTCTGTGTGTCTGTGTGTAACGGTCACCACCATTTACGACCTTCCATCAACCCACGACAGCTTATCGACACTCCACAATCAGGCAAATGAACACGGCCCATAAGAATTCCCCCCCAGACACGAGACACACAGCTCTGTTCTGGTTTCAAATGCAAGACAACTTTAATAGTTCACTCTCAGCTTTTAAGCAGTTACAGCATGTTACAGTACTCAAAGGAACAAAACCACACCCCACCCATACATCACACGATGAGCTTCAATCACATTCTTTTAGATAATTACATAGAGGAGTTAATTATCCCCCAGACGTTACGTCTCCGACAATAAGTCATTCACCTGCACAATACACATTGCACAGACGTCTGACCTTTAGAGTCACAACACTGTGTAAATCCAGGAAGTGAACAGGCAGCAGCTTCAGCTGCCCACAGTTAAAATGGCTGCAGCCAGACTTAGTGGAGGGAGATTTCTGCAGCATATTTGGCAAGTACAGTGGAACCTCGGATTGTAAGTAACGCGGTTAACAAACGTTTTCACAATACGAGCAATTTTTTTTATTATTAAATGCTCACTCGGTTTTCGAGTGTTGTCTCGCAAGACGAGCAGGATTTAAGCCCCTGCGGTGTGCAGTACCGCATTTGGCCAGAGGTGCGGGGGCTCCGGTGACGCTCAAAGCCGTTCGGAAATACTCATAAACCCTCAGAAATACAATAAAACCTTGGATTGTGAGCATAATTTGTTCCAGAGACATGTTTGTAACCCAAAGCACTTGTATATCAAAGCGAATTTCCCCATAAGAAATAATGTAAACTCAGATGATTCGTTCCAAAACCATTTATTTATAGGTCCTTCAGTTTATAGTCCATATAAAAAGATTTCAGCAATGTGATAAGGCGTGTAACCATAAAATGTCCGTCCACAAATGGAAGCCTCCACAAGAAGCAAAATCCAGGAGGAGCTACAGGAGTATAAAAGAGAAGAGTGGCGCATCTAAGTGTAGCAATATGTTGCTAAATGTTGTTCCTTCATTAAATGTAACCACATTGCTACACTGATGCCACGTACACGCGGTCAAAATTTCAGAAAAAGTCAGATGGGAGCTTTTCATCGGATATTCTGGGGCAGATCCACAGAGATCTGCACCCGCGCAGCGTATCAGAGATACGCTACGCCGCTGTACCTTACCTGGCGTTAGTTCGAATCCAGGAAGATTTTGCGCCGTAAGTTACGGCGACGTAGTCTATCTCTGGTGGCGGAATTCAAATCGGCGATTAGGGGGCGGGTTTCATTTAAATGACGCGCGTCCCCGCACCGAATGGACTGCGCATGCGCCATCCCAAAATTTCCCACCGTGCATTGCGCTAAATGACGTCGCTAGGACGTCATTTTCTTTAACTTAGACATGAATTACGTCCATCCCGATTCACGGACGACTTACGCAAAAAAAAGAAAAATTCAAATTAAACGCGGGAACGACGGCCATACTTAACATGGCAAGTCTAACTATATGCCGCAAAATACCAGCTTTAACTATACGCCGGAAAAAGCCGACTAGAGACGACGTAAGAGAATGCGACGGCCGCGCGTATGTTCGTGGATCGTCGGAAATAGCTAATTTGCATACCCGATGCGGAAAACGACGAGAACTCCACCCAGCGGATGCCGAAGTATTGCATCTACGATCCGAAGGCGTACGAAGCCGTACACCTGTCGGATCTAACCCAGATGGCGTCGTATCTTGGTTTGAGGATTCAAACTAAAGATACGTCTCGGGAAATTTGAAAGTACGCCGGCGTATCAGTAGATACGCCGGCGTACTCTCTCTGTGGATCTGTCCCTCTGACTTTTTCTGCCGGAATTTCTGCCGCAGGTTCTCTATTTTTCCATTGGAAATTACGACAGAGTTTTTCTTGTTGGAAAGTCCAGCCGTGTGTACACGCCATTAGAGGAGCCTCTCTTCTCTTTTATACCCAGTTGTGACATGACGCTACTTGTATATCAAGACATCGCTTGTATATCAAGTCAAAATGTATTAAAAAATGTTGCTTGTCTTGCAAAACGTTCTCAAAGCAAGTTACTCTCAAACCAAGGTTTTACTGTACTCGGAAATACTCAGTTTCCGAGTGCTTTTGAGCCTTTCCAAGGGTTTCCGAGTGCAGCTGAGCAGTCATTGAGAATTTCTGAGTCTCTCCAGGACCCCCCCCACATCTGGCCACATGCGGTATTGCATGCAATAGAAGTCAATGTGGAACAAATTATCTTCGTTTCCATTGACTTCTATAGGGAAATTCGCTTTGATATGCGAGTGCTTTGGATTACAAGCACACTCCTAATCACAGTATATATAAAATAATATACAAAGTGGTTGGAGGGAAGCTTCAGAGTGGCAAAGATGTTTTGATTACAAGTTATGTGAGCAGACTGCAGTTCCTCTCAAACCACTTGAGATGCGCGCTGTAGCTGAATGACGGCCACAGCGCGGACCTGAATCAATAGTTCAATAGTCAATAGACGTCCTCCCCTTCGCACGCTCCCCGCACGCCCCTGCAGGCCGCACGCGGCGCGCGCTGTGATCACCGAGTCACTGAGACTCAGGTGATCACAGATCCGAGTAAGGGGCCGATCCCGAACCCTTACCATGTGATCAGCTTATGACAGCTGATCACATGATGTAAACAAAAGCTTGGTAATCCGATCATCGGCTTATGTGCAAGGGACATCGGTCCTGAAGAGGAAGAGGCAATTCTCATCTTTGCCTATCTGTACCCAATGTCAGTGCCACCTGCCATTGCCCACCAGTGCCACCTATCAATGCCCATGAGTTCCAACTATCAATGCCCACAAGTGCCACCTATCAATGCCCACCAGTGATGCCAATCAGTGCCAGTGTAACCTACCAGTGCCAATCAATGCATATTATTGCCACCTATTAGTGCCCATCACAGCCACCCATCAGTGCCCATCACTGCCACCCATCAGTGCCGATCACTGCCACCTATTAGTGCCCAATACTGCCAGTTATCAGTGCCACCTATTAGGCCTCGTACACACGATAGGTTAACCAGAGGACAATGGTCTGATGGACCGTTTTCATCGGTCAAAACCGATCGTGTGTGGGTCCCAAAGGTTATTTAACCATCGGTTAAAAAAAAGCCAACTTGCTTTAAATTTAACCGATGGATTCCTAACCGATAGGTCAAAACCGATCGTTAGTAGGCACGACCATCGGTTAAAAATCCACGCATGCTCAGAATCAAGTCGACGCATGCTTGGAAGCTTCGAACTTCTTTTTTTTCAGCACATCGTTGTGTTTTACGTCACCGCGTTCTGACACGATCGTTTTTTTAACTGATGGTGTGTAGTCGCGACTGACCATCAGTCAGCTTCATCGGTTAACCGATGACAACGGTCCTTCAGACCTTTCTCATCGGATGGACTGATCGTGTGTACGAGGCTTTAGTGCCACTTTTCAGTGCCCACCAGTGCCACCTATCAATGCCCTTCAGTGCCACCCATCAGTGCCACCTCTCAGTTCACACCAGTCCCGCTTATCAGTGCCCACCAGTGCCGCCTTATCGGTGCCCATCAATGCAGCCCATCAGTGCAGCCTATCTGTGCCCATCAGTGCAGCCTCATCAGCATGCATCAATGAAGGAGAAAAATTACCTATTTGCAAAATTGTATAACAAAAAATAAAAAAAAAATAAAAAAAATCTGTCTTTTTATTTTTATTTTAACAAAAAATAAATAGGTAGATTTACAGAGAGTTAGGCCGGCTTATCAGTAGATAAGCCAACCTAACTCTGAATCTACGCCGACTTATGTTTAAGTGTATGCTCAAACTGAGATACTCTTAAACATATCTAAGATACGACGGCTTGCGCCGTCCTATCTTAGATTGCAATATTTTGGATGGCCGCTAGGTGGCGCTTCCATTGCGGTCGGCGTAGAATATGTAAATGAGTAGATACTCCGATTCACGAACGTACGCCCGGCCGACGCAGTACTTTTACGCAGTTTACGTAAGAGATGGGCCGCGTAAAGTTAGAGCTAGGCCCTAGTGGAATAGTAATGTCAAGTATGGCCGCCGTTCCCGCGTCGAAATTCAATTTTTTTTTACGTCGTTTGCGTAAGTCGTCCGTGAATCGGGATTTACGTCCACGTCGAAATCAATAGGCCCGTGCGGCGTACTTAGCCGCAATGCACACTGGGAAATGTAGGCGCCCGGCGCATGCGCAGTTGAAAAAAAAAACGTAAAAAAATTGAGGTCAAGCGCCATTAACATAAAACACGCCCCCCTCAAACACATTTGAATTAGGCGCCCTTACGCCCCCCGATTCAGGCTACGCCGACGTAACTTAGCAGGCAAGTACATTGTGAATCATGTACTTGCCTCGCTAACTTACGGCGGCGTAGCTTAACCACTTCCCGACCGCCGCATGTAAATGTACGTCCACAGTATGGCACGTACAGGCACATGGGCGTTCATATACGTCCTGTCCTTCTAGCGGGTGGGGGGTCCGATCGGGACCCCCCCCGGTACATGCGGTGGTCGGGTTCGCTCGGGGAGCGATCCGGGACGCCGGCGCGGCTATTTGTTTATAGCCGCTCCGTCGCGATCGCTCCCCGGAGCTGAAGAACGGGGAGAGTCGTATGTAAACACGGCTTCCCCGTGCTTCACTGTGGCGGCGCATCAATCGTGTCATCCCCTTTATAGGGGAGACACAATCGATGACGTCAGTCCTACAGCCACACCCCCCTCCAGTTGTAAACACACACTAGGTGCACCCTAACTCCTACAGCGCCGCCTGTGGTTAACTCCCAAACTGCAACTGTCATTTTCACAATAAAGAATGCAATTTAAATGCATTTTTTGCTGTGAAAATGACAATGGTCCCGAAAATGTGTCCAAATTGTCCGAAGTGTCCGCCATAATGTCGCAGTCACGAAAAAAAAACGCTGATCGCCGCCATTAGTAGTAAAAAAAAAAAAAATTTATAAAAATGCAATAAAACTATCCCCTATTTTGTAAACGCTATAAATTTTGCGCAAACCAATCGATAAACGCTTATTGCGATTTTTTTTTACTAAAAATAGGTCGAAGAATACGTATCGGCCTAAACTGAGGAAAAAAATATGTTTTTATATATGTTTTTGGGGGATATTTATTATAACAAAAAGTAAAAAATATTGAATTTTTTTCAAAATTGTCGCTTTATTTTTGTTTATAGCGCAAAAAATAAAAACCGCAGAGGTGATCAAATACCACCAAAAGAAAGCTCTATTTGTGGGGGAAAAAAGGACGCCAATTTTGTTTGGGGGCCACGTCGCATGACCGTGCAATTGTCTGTTAAAGCGACGCAGTCCCGAACTGTAAAAACACCTTGGGTCTTTAGGCAGCATTTTGGTCCGGGGCTTAAGTGGTTAAATTCCTTAGGCTACGCCGCCGCAAAGTTACGCGAACGTACCTGAATCTACCTAAAAAAACGCAGAGGTGATCAAATACCATCAAAATAAATCTCTATTTGTGGGAAAAAAATGATAAAAATGTAATTTGGGTACAGTGTTGTATGACCGCGCAATTGTCATTCAAAGTGCGTCAGCGCTGAAAGCTGAAACTTGTTCTGGGCAGGAGGGGGGGTTTAAGTGCCCAGTAAGCAAGTGGTTAAGGAGCCAGAGATTGGAGTTCAGGCTGCCATGTGGTCATTGATATTGGACAGAATGGAGGGGGGAGGGGAGTTATGATCATTCCGAATAAAGTAAGGTGATGCGAGATTTGTTATTTACCAGAAAACGATCGCCCGTCTTCTCTGTGTTACCTCCCCGCTCCAAGCCGCCTGTGCGCGACCGTTCATAAATCTCCATGCAGTGGTATGGGCTTTCTAACGGCAATTCATTTTAATTATGTTTGACATAAAAAAGACCACCTACAGATGAGACAATACAGCAATGCGATTTCCAGGCTTCCTATGGGGAATACTTCATAACTGAAGCATGCCTTTCCCCAAGGAGTTTTACTACCATTTGATTTAATTTTTAATTTTTACATTTTAATCAAAAATAGATCAAACGGAAGCGGCGTCCTCCGGGGAGACATCCGTTCTGATTTAAAGCAGGGTCTATTTCTTTTAAATACACGTTGGCTGCCATTTCTGCATAACTCAGGAATGACACCCTGCATTGGAAACACGCATCCTGCTGTGCTGCACGTCGTATTCCCCTAATAACATAATGATCGCTTGTCACAGATACTGACAACACGTCTCCTCCGCCACTCATTTCATTGCCTCCTCGTCTTCTAAAGAAAGCCACGCCAAGCCAGCGCTTCAGCAATAAAGTATTGTCTGAGCGCCCGGCATTCACCTGAAGACGCCTTTTGTTTTCTGATACAAGTTGTCTGGATGTGGCGCGCTTAACCACTTAAGACCCGAACCATTATGCAGGTTAACTATTTAAGGAGCGCCTAACGCCAATATACGTTGGCAGAATGGCACGGCTGGGCACATGAACGTATATATATACGTCGCCTTTAAGACGTCGCGCGACCCACGGCTGGGCTCTTAAAGGGGACGTATATCCACTTCCCGACTGCCGCATGTAGATATACGTCGGCAGAATGGCACGTACAGGCGCATTGGCGTACCTGTACGTCCCTGCCTTTCCACGGGTTGGGGGTCCGATTGGGACCCCCCCCCCCCCGCTACATGCGGCGGTCGGATTCCCGCGGGGAGTGATCGGGGACGAGGGCGCGGCTATTCCTTTCTAGCCCCCCCCTCGCGATCGCTCCCCGAAGCTGAAGAACGGGGAGAGCCGTATGTAAACACGGCTTCCCCGTGCTTCACTGTGGCGGCTGCATCGATCGAGTCATCCCTTTTATAGGGAGACTCGATCGATGACGTCAGACCTACAGCCACACCCCCCTACAGTTGTAAACACACACTAGGTGAACCCTAACCCCTACAGCGCCCCCTGTGGTTAACTCCCAAACTGCAACTGTCATTTTCACAATAAACAATGCAATTTAAATGCATTTATTGCTGTGAAAATTACAATGGTCCCAAAAATGTGTCAAAATTGTCCGAAGTGTCCGCCATAATGTCGCAGTCACGAAAAAAATCGCTAATCGCCGCCATTAGTAGTAAAAAAAAAAAAATGCAATAAAACTATCCCCTATTTTGTAAACGCTTTTTACCAAAAATAGGTAGAAGAATACGTATTGGCCTAAACTGAGGAAAAAAAAATTAGATATGTTTTTGGGGGATATTTATTATAGCAAAAAGTAAAAAATATTGCATTTTTTTTCAAAATTGTCGCTCTATTTTTGTTTATAGCGCAAAAACTAAAAACCGCAGATGTGATCAAATACCACCAAAAGAAAGCTCTATTTGTGGGGAAAAAAGGACGCCAATTTTGTTTGGGAGCCACGTCGCACGACCACGCAATTGTCTGTTAAAGCGACGCAGTCCCGAACTGTAAAAACACCTTGGGTCTTTAGCCAGCATATTGGTCCGGGGCTTAAGTGGTTAATGTAAAAAAAAAAAAAATTTTTTTACTCACTTCTATCTGGCTGGTACTAGGCACATTTCGTAATCTGCCTAGTTCCTGGTCCTAGGTGGTTCAACTTCCTGTCCTAAGACCCCATTGCCTCCTGGGAAATGATGACACTCATTTCCCAGGTGTCTCTGGGCATTACTGTGCCTAAAAAGGGCATTACTGTGCCTAAAAATCGCCCAGCATGCACCTCTCGCTGAAAACCAGGAAGAAAAGGGAACTGGGCTTCACATGCCCACACATATGATGGATACGCCCACACATATGATGGATACGGCCACAACATGAGCTGAAGGATATAAGGCAAGTGTTTGCAATGATTTCTGGAATGATTGGGGAGCTATTAATATGTTTTAGGGACTATTTAATGTGATTAATTTTAGCTTGCAAAAAAATTAAAAATTATGCCCGGAACCCCGCTTTAACAGCTAGTTTACACTTGTTTCAAAACAAGGCTTCGGACACGCTTTGTTAAAGATCTCTGAACGGCAATCAAAGCTCCTGTCACTAAATAAAATGGTTAGCTTACAGTCCTGTTTACACCTGCTTTTGCTTGGTGCTTCGATGAGGCTTCGGTGGGGCTTCGGTGGAGCTTCGGTGGGGCTTTGGGGAGGCTTTGTGGGGCTTTGATGAGGCTTTGGTGGAGCTTCTATGAGCCTTTGGCGGGGCTTCAGTGAGGCTTCGATGGGGCTTCTGTGTGGCTTCAAGCGAGCTTTGCCTAAGGCCCCGTACACACGACCGAGTTTCTCGGCAGAATTCAGCCAGAAACTCGATCGGAGCTGGATTCTGCCGAGAAACTCGGTCGTGTGTACACTTTTCAGCGAGGAAGCCGACGAGGAACTCGTCGAGCCGAATAGAGAACATGTTCTCTATTTCCTCGTTGTTCAATGAGGAAAGTCGGCCCGCCGAGATCTTGTGTACGGGGCCATAGACGTCTATGGAGGCTTTGAAGACACTTTGAAGCACAACTAAAGCTACAAACGCTTTCACTTTGAATGACAATTGCACGGTCATGCAACACTGTACCCAAACACAATTCTTATTCTTTTTTTTTTACACAAATAAAGCTTTTGTTTGGTGGTATTTAATAACCACTGGGTTTTTTATTTTTTGATAGACAAACAAAAAAAGACTGAACATTTTGAAAAAACAAAGAAAACTTGTATAGTTTGTTTTAAAATTTGGCAAACAGGTAATTTTTCTCCTTCACTGATGAGGTAGCAATAATGGGCACTGGTAGGTGGCACTGATTGGCAGCACTGATAATCAGGACACTGATAATTAGTGCCCTTATTATCAGTGTAGATGTCCCTTTAGAGAAGCCAGTTATCGGCTCTCCTCTCATGCTGTCAGCTTGAGGAAAGGAGTGCCGAAAACCGGCTTCTGTGACTGGACACAGCTGATCATGTGGTAAAGAGACGCTGATTGGCTCTTTACCTCAATCTGTGATCATCAGTGTACTCTACTTTTGAACATCTCACATAGCTCTGTTCAATCCATCATCCAATAAAGAAAAGAGTATGGCACAACTGCAAACCTACCAAGACATGGCCGTCCACCTAAACTCACAGGCCGGGCAAGGAGCGCATTCATCAGAGAAGCAGCCAAGAGACCCATGGTAACTGGAGGAGCTGCAGAGATCCACAGCTCAGGTGGGAGAATCTGTCCACAGGACAACTATTAGTCGTGCTCTCCACAAATCTGGAATTTATGGAAGACTGGCAAGAAGAAAGACATTGGTGAAAGAAAGCCATAAGAAGCTCAGTTTGCGAGAAGCCATGTGGGGGACAAAGCAAACACGTGGAAGAAGGTGCTCTGGTCAGGTGAAAGCAAAATTTTACATTTTGGCCTAAAATCAAAACGCTATGTGTGGTGGAAAACTAACACTGCACATCACCCTGAACACACCATCCCTACTGTGAAACATGGTGGTGGCAGCATTATGTTGTGGGGATGCTTTTTCTTCATCAGGGACAGGGAAGTTGGTCAGAGTTGATGGGAAGATGGATGGAACCAAATACAGGGCAATCTTAGAAGAAAACCTGTCAGAGTCTGCAAAAGACTCAAGACTGAGGTAGAGGTTCACCTTCCAGCAGGACAACGACCCTAAAAATACAGCCAGAACTACAATGGAATGGTTTAGATCAAACCATATTCATGTGTTAGAATGGTCCAGTCAAGGTCCAGCCCTAAATCCAATTTAGAATCTGTGGTAAGACTTGAAAATTGCTGTTCACAGACGCTCTCCATCCAATCTGTACACACGATCGGATTTTCCGTCAGAAAAACCTTGGATACATTAAAGTCTTCGGATAATCAAGATGTTTTTTGGTAAATGTGAGATGAGCCTTTGTGTTTTTTGGTCACCAGTGGCTTTGGCCTTGGAACTCTCCCATGGATGTCATTTTTGCCCAGTCTCTTTCTTATTGTTGAATCATGAACACTGATCTTACCTGAGGAAAGTGAGTCCTGCAGTTCTTTAGATGTTGTTCTGGGTTCTTTTATGACCTCCTGAATGAGTCGTCATGCTCTTGGAGTAATTTTTGTAGGCTGGCCACTCCTAGGAAGGTTCATCACTGTTCCAAGTTATCAACATTTTTGGATAATGGCTCTCCACGTGGTTCATGGAGTTCCAAATCCTTAGAAATTACTCTGAAACCCTTCGTAGACTGATACATGTACATTACATTGTTTCTAATCTGTTCTTGAATTATTTTAGATTGTGGAATGATGTGTGGCTTTTTGTGATCTGTTAGCGTGCTTCACTTTGTCAGACTGCTTCTATTTATGTGATTTCTTGATTCAACGGGTCTGGCAGTAATCAGGCCTGGGTGTGGCAAGTGAAATTTAACTCAGCTTTCCCAAAAAATTGTGGTTAATCACAGTTCATTCATGATTCAGCATGGGAGGGGGCAATTACTTTTCACAGCACAGTTTGTATTATATATATATATATATACACATACACACATTTTTTACTATTTTGTGCCAGTTTTAATTTGATAAGCAGCACAGTGGCTAAGTGGTTAGCACTTCCACCTATCAGTAGGGATGAGCTTTATGTTCGACTTGAACTGCGAACAATTTGGGGTGTTGGCGGCAAATTCGAAAAGCAGCGGAACACCCTTTAAAAGTCTATGGGCCAGATTCACAAATGAGATACGACGGCGTATCTCCTGATACGCCGTCGTATCCCTGTTTCTATCTATGCGACTGATTCATAGAATCAGTTACGCATAGATAGCCATAAGATCCGACAGGTGTAATTGTTTTACACTGTCGGATCTTAAGGTGCAATACCGCGGCCGCCGCTGGGGGGAGTTTGCGTCGTAAACAAATGCAAATTAGGAGTTACGGCGATCCCCGACGGTTTTTCACGTTCGCTACGTCGCCGCTAGTCTAGTTTCCCGTCGCAAAGTTAGTCGTTTTTTTTTGTGCCTTAACTTTACACAGCAATCGTATTGAAATACGCGATGAAAAATTGTATCTACGATACGTTACGCCGCCGCGAGTCTGCGTGAATCTGGCCCTATGGGAACAATAAAAAAGTGCTCATTTTAAAGGTTAATATGCAAGTTATTGTCATAAAAAGTGTTTGGGGGACCCGGGTCCTGCCCCAGGGGACATGTATCAATGCAAAAAAAAGTTTTAAAAAACTGCAGTTTTTTCAGGAGCAGTGATTTTAATAATGCTTAAAGTGAAACAATAAAACAAAGGAGACCCCAAGATCCCGCCCCCCCATGTGAATTGGTAACGGGGTACACTGTACCCCTACCATTTCACAAAGAAAGTGTACATTTTTTTAAAAACCACACAGACTCAGTTGGAATAAGTCCTTTATTAAAAATCAAAAATAAAAAAAAACATTCCAGCAACGTAATCCAATTTGTCCAGCATTGTGATCCATTCTCCATCGATGCTCCAGTCTCCACGCCCCACGAAACACCCATGACGTGCAAGAGGGGGTGGGGGTCACCCGACCATGTCATTGGGTAACGCCCGGCTTTCTCCTTGCGTAAGGAGAAAGCCGGGGGTTACCCAGTGATGTGGACGGGTGACCCCACCCCGTGAATATAAAATAAATATAATATAAAATACATACACATACTAGGGTGAATTTAGACAGGAGCGACTTAACCTACCAGCATGAGTGTGGGAGAAAACCGGAGTACATAGAGGAAACCTTCCCGGGGGTTACCCAGTGAGGTGGACGGGTGTCCCCGCCCCGTGACGTCACGGGGCGGGGTCACCCATCCACATCACTGGGTATGTTTCCTCTGGGTACTCCGGTTTTCTTCCACACTCATACTGGTTGGTTAAGTCGCTCCTGTCTAAATTGACCCTAGTATGTGTATGTATTTTAGGGACCTTGGATTGTAAGCTTCTTGAGGGCCAGGACTGATGTGAATGTACAATATGGGCCAGATCCACGTAGATAGGCGCAACTTTGAGAGGCAAGTGCTGTATTCACAAAACACTTGCCTCCAAAGTTACGGCGGCGTAGCGTAAATGTTCCGGCGTAAGCGCGCCTAAATCAAATGAGGAACAGGGGGGCGTGTTTTATGTAAACTAAGCCTGACCCCACATAAATGACGCTTTTTTCGACTGGCGCATTCTCAGTATCACGTCGATTTTTCAAATTAAATTACTCCCGCTCAATGTCTAGACGACGTGAACATAATTTACGCAAAGCCCTATTCGAACGTTTAATGCCGCGTACACACGGGCAAACAAGTACGATGAAACCAGGCCGCCGGACCGTTTTCACCGTACATGTCTGCCCGGGGATTTCTGTACGATGGCTGTACTAACCATCGTACAGAAATCCGCACGTAAACAATACGCAGGGCGTGTCCGTGCCGTCGACACGGCGACGTGGGCGGCCCTGCCAGTTAAATGCTTCCACGCATGCGTCAAAGTCATTCGACGCATGCGAGGGATGGCGGGCGCTCGGACATGTACGGTAGGTCTGTACAGACGACCGAACATGTCCGAGCGGGCAGGATTCCAGCGGGCTGTATTAAAACAAGTCCAGAAATATTTGCCCGCTGGGAAAAGGCCCGGCGGGCAAATGTTTGCTGGAATCCTGCACGCTCGGGCCTACACACGACCGAACATAAAAAAAAAAAAAAAAAAAAAAAAAAGGCAAGGAGAGAGGCGCCTCTGGGTGTAGTAGCTTAAAAACAATTTAATGGTTAAAAAACAAATACATGTGGTTGTTGCACTCACATTTGAGCAGTATGGAACAGGCACGTAAAGGTTTCTTTTAGGCTGGGTGAGCTGTCATCCGAGGAGGTAAGTTCCTTTTCCAGTCAGAGGGAGCGCTGTGCGGGGAGGTCACTATTTCATCCGAAGGATGGCATCCATGGGGATGTAGATGGTTCTCAACCCGAGGTCTGGAGCGCACGTGGAAGGCTGGCGAGGGCGGATGACGTCACTGGTATGCGACGCGTTTCAGAGTCTCAAAAACAGCTGATGGATTTTGCTGCTTACACTCCTTTCTCAAGCATAGCGGAGGAGGGGCACGGAACTAGTATTTATTGGTGTGGAGGGGGCGGAGCAAGGCGAAGGTGGGGCGGGACGGAATGCGGAGTGATGTGAAGGAAGGAAGTGTGGGCGTGAATCAAGGAGTGTCAATGTGTGAATAGGAGACGGGCGTATAGGACGAGGGCGGGCAATGAGAGATTAAGTTAGATCTAAACGAACGGGGGGAGGAGGAGGGGCCGTGAATGGGACTAAGGTGGAATGTGATGGGAAGTGTCAGAACGGGGAGAGGACGGGGACAGTGTTGGAGGAGAATTAAGTGTAGTGTGAACGCAATGAGGGACAATGATGGATAAGTAATGAATGAGGGTGTGTGGGCTGCACTTATATGAATAAGAATAATAAGAATAAAGGGAACTAGTGAGAACGATGTTTAGGTCACAAGTGCAGTATAAGTGGCAGGGGGGGCCATGTGGTGAGGAGTATGTGTGGGGAGCTGATATTATTGACTATGATGTGATGGATATATAATATGATTTAATATGATACGGACTGTAGGTGAATTTGATTTTAGTCAGTATATAGTAGCTGGAGGAATAAGGTGGGAGTAATGGCACTAATATACCATGGGGTAGGGTGTGGGTGGCTGAGGATGTAAAAAAGGGGGGGGGGGGGGGGGGAAAGAAAGGGAGAAGGGGGGGGGGGAGAAAAAGGGGGGGGGTGGGGGAGGGACGGGGGGAGGGAGGGGGGCGCTGAAAAAGGAAGGATAGTGGGGGAAAAAAAGAGAAAGAAGAAGAAGTGGGGAAGGGGGGGGGGAGAGGGGGGGGGAGGAAACAAGAGACAGAAAGGGGGAGGGGGGAAGGGGGGGAGAGGGAATGAGGGGGAGGGGGGGGGGGGGGGGGGGGAGAGTGATCCATGGGGTGTGCACAGTATATATACAACAACATGTGGATATGGAGTCCATAAAGTGTGCACAGTATCTGTACAACAGCATGTGGATATAGAGTCTAATTAAATGGATCCTTAGAGAATACAAAGATAAAAAATTGTCTACATACGCGCTAGGTGTTCAGAAGTAGAACAGCAGAGGATTCATATATACAGTGGTATAGACATACATAAATAAATAAATAAATATATAAATACATATACACAACCTGCATAATAGTACGTAGTATATAGTAAAAGGAGGTATGAATGAAAGGTGTAAAATTACGGATATGTACAGGGGGAGCGTATGTATGCCCGTGAACCTGTATTTGGGAGGGCAAATGTATAAAGGTATAAAGTTATAGTGATAAGTGGGTTATAGAATGGTGGCAATCTCAATGCTTTCGTTGATGCCACCCGGAGAGAGGGCATCTAGGGTGTATATCCAATACGTTTCCCTGGCGCATAGTTTTTTAAATCTTTCTGCTGGGGTGAAGATGTTGCTAATTTGTTCTATAACCCATACTGAGAGTCCTGTGGTTGATTGCTGGTGTGTGGTGGTAAAGTGTTTAGGCACACTGTGGGGGTCAGTGCCGCCTTCTATGTTTCTTCGATGTTCCCCAAAACGTTGTCTCAGGGGTCGAATGGTGCGGCCCACATACAGCAAGCCGCAAGGGCAGGTGAGGGCATACACGACGAAGTCCGAAGAGCAATTGAAGAATTCCTTCAAATGGTAAGTTTTTTGTTTGGTTTGAAAGCTTTTTTGTCCATGTTTGACAAAATGGCATGTTTTGCATAGTGGTTTACGGCATTGGTACATGCCGACCAGAGGTATGAGGCAGGGCACAGCGGGTAGGTTTGGGGTGTATTTCAGTTTGCTGGGGGCGATTTTGCTTTTTAGATTTGGTGCTCTTCTGTAAATCACTTTTGGACGAGCAGGAAGGATCGATTTCAGATGAGGATCTTGTAGCAAGATATTCCAGTGTTTGGAAATAATAGCTTCCATATTTTTATGTTTTTGGTGGTAGGTGGTCAAAAACCTGGTGGAGCAGTCATCGGTGTTTTTCTTTGCTTTGGGGGTTGGTTTGTTTAAATAGTGATTGAAGGCATCTTCTATCAATTTTTCCGGATATTGTTTGTCTCTAAACTTCTGTTTGAGATTTTGGCTGAGAGTAATATAGTCGGAATCTTTGGTACAGTTTTGTCTTAGTCGACAAAACTGTCCTTTGGGGATATTGTTGGTCCAGTTGGATAGGTGGCAGCTTTTATAGTGCAAGTAAGAGTTACCAGCTGTAGGTTTTGTGTAGGTCTTAGTGCAGATGGTATGGTCTTCATGTCTCAACTCGAGGTCCAGGAAAGCCATGGTGAGGGGATCAGAAACAGAGGTGAATGACAGGCCGTAGGAATTGTGATTACAGTATTCTACAAACGGTTTGATGGAGTCGGTGGGGCCATCCCAGATGATAAGGATATCATCGATATACCTTCCGAAGAAGGCAATATGCGATGTAAAGGGGTTGTTATTGAAAATGTGATGGTTCTCCCAGAAACCCATCGCGAGATTAGCGTATGAGGGGGCAAAATTGGCTCCCATGGCAGTCCCCTGGATTTGCTGGTAGAAGGTGCCGTCAAAGGTGAAATAGTTATGTGTCAAGCAGAAGTTGGTGGCTTTATGGATGAAATTGGCCTGGCGGGGGTTGAGTAGTGGTTCCTGGAGAAGGGATTGTTCTAGGGCCATTAGTCCGAAAGAATGTGGTATGGATGTATACAATGAACATACGTCCAAGGACAGCCAACTGTAGGAGGGTTCCCACTGGTAGTGCGACAATAGTTCCAAAAGGTGTGAGCTGTCACGTATGAAAGATGGTAATTGGGAGACTATGGGTTGGAGAAATTGGTCAATATAGAGACTGAGACCAGTGGTGACGCTGTCCATGGCTGCCACTATCGGTCTTCCTGGTGGGTCGGTAAGGTTTTTGTGTACCTTGGGTAGGTAGTAAAAATACGGGATTTGAAAGAACTTTTTTCGAAGGTAGGAGCTTTCTGTTTTGGTGATAATCTTGTCTTTTAATGCCTCAGAGATTAAGTCATATACCTCTTTGGCATAGTCCGTAGTTGGATCACTTTTAAGTTTTTTGTAGGTGCTATCGTCCGATAGGAGTCTGTATGCTTCTTTGAGATATGCATCTTTGTTGAGGAGTACGATTCCTCCCCCTTTATCGGCTGATTTTACTATGATGGAATCATCTGATATTAATGAGTCTAGGGCTTTTATTTCTGATGGAGTAAGATTATTGTATTTTGATGGAGAGCTACATAGTTTTGTCAGATCAGCGTAAACCACTCTGTAGAATGTTTCGAGATATGGACCTTTGGACTGATGGGGAAAGAATGTGGATTTTGGTTTTAATGTTGACTGGATAATCGGAGGTGAAGTGGCTGGGTGTTGGGTGTAGAGTCTCAGGAGATCATCTTCATCGGGGATCTCATTGCAATGTTCAGGAGAGTGAACAGAGAGGTCAATGATACTACGGGTAGGTGAAGTGAGGAGGATAGGCGGAGTAATGGGGTTGAGGTCATCTTTTTCTTGTTTAATGTGAAAATGTCTTTTAAGAGTCAGATTTCGTATGTAGTGGTTCAGATCCTTGAACAGAAGGAAAGGATTGGGGTGATTGATTGGTGCAAAACTCAAACCGCGACTAAGAAGAGAGGAGTCAGCTGCAGTAAGTGGGTGAGAGGACAGATTGAAGATTTTTATAGTTTCTGGTATTTTAGAGTGTTTGGACGATTGTTTTCTTCGCCCTCCTCTACAGCCTCTTCTGTGAGCTTTCTTTTTCGTGAGACTGAGGCTGGTGGAGGGCTGGGTACTAAAAAAGATGATGATGATGGTTGAGGTGGTGTAGCAGGCGTAATGTTTGTAGCGATGGAGGCAGTAGCAGGAATGGAGGGTTCCAGATCTGTGGTGTCCATTTGCTGATTATTGGGAGGTGAAGTGTGGTTGTAGGTAGTTTGAGAGCATATGGGTGGTATCAATAATGTAGTGGAAATGGCTGGTCTATTATAGAACTGATTAAGGGCTAAAATCAGCCCATTCTTTTTATCTTTGTTGGCTGTATGAATTTTGGTTTTGCGGGCACCTGCTGAATAAGCAGAGGTAGGTAGTGTATTTTGAATAATGGTGGTGGGGCACAGTGGCACCCTGTGCTGTCTATAAGGTGCAAAATGGCGAGGGAATTGTAAACTCATAAGGGATGGGAGGGGCATTTTACCCATCTCAATTTTTAACACAGACTTCTTGATAAGTTTATCCAAAACTGTCACATTCTGACTTTTATTACCATGCTGTGTTTATGCTGTATCTGACACCCAAGGTTTATGTGTACCTATGCGCATTATTTACTTGTCTCTGTATTGTTTTCTGAACCACTTTAATGCTGCAGACCGTTATACTTTTAAGTGCACAGCGTATATACTACTTTCCCCTCCATACCGATTTATTTTTATTTTCATTTTATCTTTTTATTTTAATTTTATTTTTATTTTTATTTTTATTTATATTTTTTATTCTTTTCCCATTTGAACCAACCACATTCATCTTAATTTTTACTTTTATTTAAATTTTCCTTTTATTTATTGTACTCATCTCATTTACTTTACCCCCCCCTCCCACACCCCCCCCACCCGTGAATCAAGTTTTTTAACATATCATGCACATACACGTATGTGCATGCACCTAAGGATGTGTGTATATACATCCACATATATATATATATATATATACGTTCTCATATAAATGACCTAAAAGTTGATGTGCTCCCACACGCCCAGTTTTCTAGTCTGCACATCTAACTATCACCCCTCGTGTTTTTGTACACGAATCACACCAGTCCATCAGCCATCCTATCCCATTTGCTCACCATGGACATCATCTCTAACATAGAGATGAACAATAATGTGATCTTAGAACAAATCTACTCCATGCTTACGCCGATCAATTTCTCTGATGACGCCAAACTCTCCGGAAAATCACGCTATATGCTATGTGGAAAGTTCAAACAACTTGAACGGCTAATACAAACCACCAATCAACAATGGTGGGACCAATTCTTCTTATCACAATACATTGAAACTAAAGTCTCTCCTAGAGGCCTAAGGGTGATGAAAGAATGCCCCTCATTCCTAGATAGCGAGAGCTCAAAAGAGTGGGCTAGTATTGCCGAATTTTGTACAACCAAATGGATGCAAATACTTATTACCCATAGAAACAACAGATATGAAAAATTCAAAAATCAACTAACAACTGTCATAAATGACATTGCCAGCCAAAAATTACCCGTTCCAGCTAGTTGGTTGGAGACCCTCAAAAACAACACACAACAAGATGAACGGTTGCTCATCGATACAAAAACAGGAAAATTCAAACGAGATATTGATGACTATAACTCAGATAGAATTTTCTCATGGAACAAGAAATACCCATCAGTTCTCACATACACAAAACCTACCCCATTCCTTACCTCTCAAAACCCATCCAATCAGCCCCTCCCATCCCTTATGAGTTTACAATTCCCTCGCCATTTTGCACCTTATAGACAGCACAGGGTGCCACTGTGCCCCACCACCATTATTCAAAATACACTACCTACCTCTGCTTATTCAGCAGGTGCCCGCAAAACCAAAATTCATACAGCCAACAAAGATAAAAAGAATGGGCTGATTTTAGCCCTTAATCAGTTCTATAATAGACCAGCCATTTCCACTACATTATTGATACCACCCATATGCTCTCAAACTACCTACAACCACACTTCACCTCCCAATAATCAGCAAATGGACACCACAGATCTGGAACCCTCCATTCCTGCTACTGCCTCCATCGCTACAAACATTACGCCTGCTACACCACCTCAACCATCATCATCATCTTTTTTAGTACCCAGCCCTCCACCAGCCTCAGTCTCACGAAAAAGAAAGCTCACAGAAGAGGCTGTAGAGGAGGGCGAAGAAAACAATCGTCCAAACACTCTAAAATACCAGAAACTATAAAAATCTTCAATCTGTCCTCTCACCCACTTACTGCAGCTGACTCCTCTCTTCTTAGTCGCGGTTTGAGTTTTGCACCAATCAATCACCCCAATCCTTTCCTTCTGTTCAAGGATCTGAACCACTACATACGAAATCTGACTCTTAAAAGACATTTTCACATTAAACAAGAAAAAGATGACCTCAACCCCATTACTCCGCCTATCCTCCTCACTTCACCTACCCGTAGTATCATTGACCTCTCTGTTCACTCTCCTGAACATTGCAATGAGATCCCCGATGAAGATGATCTCCTGAGACTCTACACCCAACACCCAGCCACTTCACCTCCGATTATCCAGTCAACATTAAAACCAAAATCCACATTCTTTCCCCATCAGTCCAAAGGTCCATATCTCGAAACATTCTACAGAGTGGTTTACGCTGATCTGACAAAACTATGTAGCTCTCCATCAAAATACAATAATCTTACTCCATCAGAAATAAAAGCCCTAGACTCATTAATATCAGATGATTCCATCATAGTAAAATCAGCCGATAAAGGGGGAGGAATCGTACTCCTCAACAAAGATGCATATCTCAAAGAAGCATACAGACTCCTATCGGACGATAGCACCTACAAAAAACTTAAAAGTGATCCAACTACGGACTATGCCAAAGAGGTATATGACTTAATCTCTGAGGCATTAAAAGACAAGATTATCACCAAAACAGAAAGCTCCTACCTTCGAAAAAAGTTCTTTCAAATCCCGTATTTTTACTACCTACCCAAGGTACACAAAAACCTTACCGACCCACCAGGAAGACCGATAGTGGCAGCCATGGACAGCGTCACCACTGGTCTCAGTCTCTATATTGACCAATTTCTCCAACCCATAGTCTCCCAATTACCATCTTTCATACGTGACAGCTCACACCTTTTGGAACTATTGTCGCACTACCAGTGGGAACCCTCCTACAGTTGGCTGTCCTTGGACGTATGTTCATTGTATACATCCATACCACATTCTTTCGGACTAATGGCCCTAGAACAATCCCTTCTCCAGGAACCACTACTCAACCCCCGCCAGGCCAATTTCATCCATAAAGCCACCAACTTCTGCTTGACACATAACTATTTCACCTTTGATGGCACCTTCTACCAGCAAATCCAGGGGACTGCCATGGGAGCCAATTTTGCCCCCTCATACGCTAATCTCGCGATGGGTTTCTGGGAGAACCATCACATTTTCAATAACAACCCCTTTACATCGCATATTGCCTTCTTCGGAAGGTATATCGATGATATCCTTATCATCTGGGATGGCCCCACCGACTCCATCAAACCGTTTGTAGAATACTGTAATCACAATTCCTACGGCCTGTCATTCACCTCTGTTTCTGATCCCCTCACCATGGCTTTCCTGGACCTCGAGTTGAGACATGAAGACCATACCATCTGCACTAAGACCTACACAAAACCTACAGCTGGTAACTCTTACTTGCACTATAAAAGCTGCCACCTATCCAACTGGACCAACAATATCCCCAAAGGACAGTTTTGTCGACTAAGACAAAACTGTACCAAAGATTCCGACTATATTACTCTCAGCCAAAATCTCAAACAGAAGTTTAGAGACAAACAATATCCGGAAAAATTGATAGAAGATGCCTTCAATCACTATTTAAACAAACCAACCCCCAAAGCAAAGAAAAACACCGATGACTGCTCCACCAGGTTTTTGACCACCTACCACCAAAAACATAAAAATATGGAAGCTATTATTTCCAAACACTGGAATATCTTGCTACAAGATCCTCATCTGAAATCGATCCTTCCTGCTCGTCCAAAAGTGATTTACAGAAGAGCACCAAATCTAAAAAGCAAAATCGCCCCCAGCAAACTGAAATACACCCCAAACCTACCCGCTGTGCCCTGCCTCATACCTCTGGTCGGCATGTACCAATGCCGTAAACCACTATGCAAAACATGCCATTTTGTCAAACATGGACAAAAAAGCTTTCAAACCAAACAAAAAACTTACCATTTGAAGGAATTCTTCAATTGCTCTTCGGACTTCGTCGTGTATGCCCTCACCTGCCCTTGCGGCTTGCTGTATGTGGGCCGCACCATTCGACCCCTGAGACAACGTTTTGGGGAACATCGAAGAAACATAGAAGGCGGCACCGACCCCCACAGTGTGCCTAAACACTTTACCACCACACACCAGCAATCAACCACAGGACTCTCAGTATGGGTTATAGAACAAATTAGCAACATCTTCACCCCAGCAGAAAGATTTAAAAAACTATGCGCCAGGGAAACGTATTGGATATACACCCTAGATGCCCTCTCTCCGGGTGGCATCAACGAAAGCATTGAGATTGCCACCATTCTATAACCCACTTATCACTATAACTTTATACCTTTATACATTTGCCCTCCCAAATACAGGTTCACGGGCATACATACGCTCCCCCTGTACATATCCGTAATTTTACACCTTTCATTCATACCTCCTTTTACTATATACTACGTACTATTATGCAGGTTGTGTATATGTATTTATATATTTATTTATTTATTTATGTATGTCTATACCACTGTATATATGAATCCTCTGCTGTTCTACTTCTGAACACCTAGCGCGTATGTAGACAATTTTTTATCTTTGTATTCTCTAAGGATCCATTTAATTAGACTCTATATCCACATGCTGTTGTACAGATACTGTGCACACTTTATGGACTCCATATCCACATGTTGTTGTATATATACTGTGCACACCCCATGGATCACTCTCCCCCCCCCCCCCACCCCTCCCCCTCATTCCCTCTCCCTCCCTTTCCCCCTCCCCCTTTCTGTCTCTTGTTTCCTCCCCACCCCTCTCCCCCCCCCCTTCCCCACTTCTTCTTCTTTCTCTTTTTTTCCCCCACTATCCTTCCTTTTTCAGCGCCCCCCCCCCCCCCCCCCCCCCCCCCCCCCCCCCCCCCCTTTTTCTCCCCCCCCCCCCCCCCTTCTCCCTTTCTTTCCCCCCCCCCCCCCTTTTTTACATCCTCAGCCACCCACACCCTACCCCATGGTATATTAGTGCCATTACTCCCACCTTATTCCTCCAGCTACTATATACTGACTAAAATCAAATTCACCTACAGTCAGTATCATATTAAATCATATTATATATCCATCACATCATAGTCAATAATATCAGCTCCCCACACATACTCCTCACCACATGGCCCCCCCTGCCACTTATACTGCACTTGTGACCTAAACATCGTTCTCACTAGTTCCCTTTATTCTTATTATTCTTATTCATATAAGTGCAGCCCACACACCCTCATTCATTACTTATCCATCATTGTCCCTCATTGCGTTCACACTACACTTAATTCTCCTCCAACACTGTCCCCGTCCTCTCCCCGTTCTGACACTTCCCATCACATTCCACCTTAGTCCCATTCACGGCCCCTCCTCCTCCCCCCGTTCGTTTAGATCTAACTTAATCTCTCATTGCCCGCCCTCGTCCTATACGCCCGTCTCCTATTCACACATTGACACTCCTTGATTCACGCCCACACTTCCTTCCTTCACATCACTCCGCATTCCGTCCCGCCCCACCTTCGCCTTGCTCCGCCCCCTCCACACCAATAAATACTAGTTCCGTGCCCCTCCTCCGCTATGCTTGAGAAAGGAGTGTAAGCAGCAAAATCCATCAGCTGTTTTTGAGACTCTGAAACGCGTCGCATACCAGTGACGTCATCCGCCCTCGCCAGCCTTCCACGTGCGCTCCAGACCTCGGGTTGAGAACCATCTACATCCCCATGGATGCCATCCTTCGGATGAAATAGTGACCTCCCCGCACAGCGCTCCCTCTGACTGGAAAAGGAACTTACCTCCTCGGATGACAGCTCACCCAGCCTAAAAGAAACCTTTACGTGCCTGTTCCATACTGCTCAAATGTGAGTGCAACAACCACATGTATTTGTTTTTTAACCATTAAATTGTTTTTAAGCTACTACACCCAGAGGCGCCTCTCTCCTTGCCTTTTTTCTAGAAATTGGAACATGGTCTCTGTTCCCCTCTGATGGCAGCCCTGGAAGTATTTTACCCATCTCAATTTTTAACACAGACTTCTTGATAAGTTTATCCAAAACTGTCACATTCTGACTTTTATTACCATGCTGTGTTTATGCTGTATCTGACACCCAAGGTTTATGTGTACCTATGCGCATTATTTACTTGTCACACGACCGAACATGTCTGCTGAAACTGGTCCGCGGACCAGTTTCAGCAGACATGTTCGGTCGTCAGTACGGGGCCTTACGCAAACGACGTAAAATTTGACGCTGTCCCGACGTCCATACTTAACATTGCGTACGCCTCATAGACCCAGGGGTAACGTTACGCTGAAAAAAGCCTTACGTAAACAACGTAAACAAAGTGTCGGGCGGACGAACGTTCTGAGAATCGGCGTATCTAGCTAATTTGCATACTCTACGCGGAAATCAACGGAAGCGCCACCTAGCGGCCAGCGTAAATATGCACCTAAGATCTGACGGCGTACTAAGACGTACGTTAGTCGGATCTAGCCCCCATTCAGGCGTATCTTGTTTTGTGGATACAAAACAAAGATACGCCGGAGCATCCTAGAAGTTACGCTGTGTATCAATAGATACGCCAACGTAACTTCTTTGTGGATCTGGCCCATAATGTGTAAAGAGCTGTGTAAATTGACAGCGCTATATAAGAACCTGTAAAAAAAAAAAAAAAAAAAATATTCCCTTTTTGGGTGAAATTCTAATTTTTTTTATTAGTTTTATTCCTTCATGAAAGGGTTACGATATAAATACAAAATCACCAGTAAATAAAAGACACAAACAAGTCATTACAGACAGATGCTTTAAAAACACAATTCTTTATTTAAAAAATAAAAATAAAAACTATTTGGCAACCATCCTCCTTCATTAGGGAATGTGTTACTTGTTAATTTTACATTCACAACAAAATGTACCAATTAAAATGTTCTTACAAAACAAATCTGAGGAAGATGACAACATGCCAGATCCTGTTTATACAATACGAGGCCCGGCGTTTCAGCGCCGCCGTTCGCAGGAGAGAGGCCGCGAGTCTGTTATTTTGTTTAAAGTAAATAGAAAACCCAGAGGTGTGAAAAATAGAAAAAGAAACCTCGGGACTCTACATTCCATCTCGTCAGGAAAGAAGAAAATAAAAAACTCTGATATTACACGAGAACACACAAACCTACAGGATAAAATGGCTACTTAGTGGTTAATGAAGTTGCATAGTCTATCTTAGAATAAAATACTAATAGACAGGGCAGCCATCACAAATTTTGGGGCCCCCTTACACAGCTTTAGGCAGGGCCCCCCTGGAGCAGAGAACTGGGGGGGGGGGCTGATGAAAAAAAACACAAGTGTAATCTCTTCTCTCCTAAAAAAAACGGAGGGGGGCCGGCCGTGCCTGTAAGGGGCCCTGGGGACCATCGGGCCCCTTACAGGTGTAATGCAAAAAAAAAAACGGGAGGGGGGCCGACCGTGCCTGTAAGGGGCCCTGGGGACCATCGGGCCCCTTACAGGTGTAATGCACAAAAAAAAAAACGGGAGGGGGGCCGGCCGTGCCTGTAAGGGGCCCTGGGGACCATCGGGCCCCTTACAGGTGTAGTGCAATAAAAAATAAACGTTAGGGGGCCTGCCGTGCCTGTAAGGGGCCCTGGGGACCATCGTGCCCCTTATAGGTGTAATGCAAATAAAAAAACGGGAGTGGTGCCAGCCGGGCCCCGTACAGGTGTAATGTCTGTACCCCCCTGATGGCGGCCCTGCTAATAGACAACTTTTACCAGACTTGAGCCGATTGAAATAGTTGTCTTTTTTCGACCATAAACCACAATAATCCTATTTACTAAAAAGATCAGTGCTTCACAAAATATACATATAATACCGAAGTGATGTTTCCAGGCACATAACACACACATACTGTGAAAAGTAAGTACACCCCATGGAAATTGTTGACTTTTTCAATATATTAAAGCAGTAAAACTTTAGACATTGATTCAAACAGTATGATTATAATCTGTTATCAGTGCACAAACAAGGTACCTGTACGTTGCTTTGAATCTGCCGCCTAGCGGGTGCGCTCCGTGACCGTGCCTGCGGGACACGCTGACTCGATGTCCGCCAGTGTCCCTCAAACGCGTCACGGAGCGGCAGAACGGTGATCACTGTCATGTCACTTGTAGCCCAACCCCCACACAGTTAGAATCACTCCCTAGGACACACTTAACCCCTTCCTCGCCCCCTAGTGGTTAACCCCTTCCCTGCCAGTGTCATTTACACAGTAATCAGTGCATTTTTATAGCACTGATCGCTGTATAAATAGGAATGGTCTCAAAATAGTGTCAAAAGTGTCCGATGTGTCCGCCACAATATCGCAGTCATGATAAAGTTTGCAGATCGCCTCCATTACTAGTAAACAAAAAAAAATTATGATGAACATGCCATAAATCTACTCCCTATTTTGTAGACGCTATGGCCCGGATTCACAGAGAGCAGGCGCACATTACGCCGCCGTAGCGCAAATAAGATACGCTACGCCGACGTAGCGTAGAGAGGCAAGCACAGAATTCACAAAGCCAGTGCTCCCAAAACTGCGCTGGGTTTCTAAGGCGTAAGCCGGCGTAGGTGGAAGTGGGCGTGAGCCATGCAAATGACCTGTGACCTCATGCAAATGATAGGCCGAGCGCCAGACAGATATGTATAACGAACTGCGAATGCGCCGGGACGTGGACGCATCCCCGTGTGCATGCTCACAACCACGTCGGAACAACTGCCTAAGATACGCCGGATCACTGCGTATGCCCTGAACGTAATCTACGCCCAGTGACACACGTCCAACGTAAATACAACCTGGTGCAGCCCTTTGCATGGATGCTGCCGAGTTACACCTCCTTTATGGGGCATAACTTTACGCCGGACGTATAACTTACGCGCACTGCGTCGGGCGCACGTACGTTCGTGAATCGGCGTATTTTCCTCATTTGCATATTTGAATGGCTGATCAATGTGAGCGTAAATATGCGGCCTGCGTAAATGTGTGCCCACCCTACGCCGGCGTAGGCAAGTTACGTTGTTGGGATGAAGCCTGTTTTTAGGCGTATCTTAGTTTGTGGGTCCGGCGCACAGATACGATGGCGCATATTTGCACTTACGCGGCGTATCTGGAGATACGTTGGCGCAAGTGCTTTGTGAATCCGGGCCTATAACTTTTGCGCATTTAATCAATATACGCTTATTGCGATTTTTTTACCAAAAATATCTAAAAAAATACGTATCGGCCTAAACTGTGGAAATTTTTTTTTTTTTTATATATTTTTTGAGCAATATTTATTATAGCAAAAGGTAAAAAAGTGTTTTTTTTTTTTTAAATTGTCACACTTTTTTGTTTATAGCGCAAAAAATAAAAACCGCAGAGGTGATCAAATACCACCAAAAGAAAGCTCTATTCCTGGGAAAAAAAGGATGTCAATTTTGTTTTGGTGCCACGTCGCAATTGTCCATTAAAGTGACGCAATGTCGAATCGGAAAAAAATGGCCTGGTCATTGGGCAGTCAATTCTTCCAGGGCTGAAGTGGTTAAAGGGCAGTCACCTTACAGGGACTATACTGTTTTTTTTTTGTATGTATAAAAAAAAAGTTTGTATTCCTTTATAACAAGGTAAATATGAAAAATGCCTGGGAGTACACGTCAAACATTTCCGAGAGGCACCAGAGGAGGGACAATCCTCCCTCCTCCTCCTATGATAGATAGGACTGTCTAACGTAGTTAGATACAATTTGCCAACAGGCATACACACGGTCATTGTATGCTTGACAAAGTCCAGTATGCTTTACCAACTTAAATCCCAACTGACCTTTAGGTTTAAAATCAACTAAATACTGTATATTCCTAGTTCATCAAAGCAAAACATAAAGAAAGTCTAATGCCGCGTACACACGACCGTTTTTCGGGTTGTAAAAAAATTACGTTTTTAAGGGTCTAGAAAAAAACTACGCCGTTTTCAACCCGATCATTAAAAACGGCCTTGCCTACACACGATCATGAAAAAAAAATGCTCTAGCAAAGCGCGGTGACGTACAACACGTACGACGGCACTATAAAGGGGAAGTTCCATGCGGATGGCGCCACCCTTGGGGCTGCTTTTGCCGATTTTGTGTTAGTAAAAGACGATTTGCGCTTTTCAGTCTGTTACAGCGTGATGAATGTGCTTACTCCATTATGAACGGTAGTTTTACCAGAACGAGCGCTCCCGTCTCATAACTTGCTTCTGAGCATGCAGGTTTTTTCATGAAAAATTAGAGCATTTTCGAAATTTTTAATGGCCATTTTTTACATCGTGAAAAATGCTCTGGAGCCTACACACAATCGTTTTTAATGACATTAAAAAAACCTTCATTTTTTTACAACCCGAAAAACGGTTGTGTGTACGCGGCATTACAGTTCATTTTCTTTTAGGAATTTAGATCTATAGCTCTTCGATCAACAAATCTCAAATCTCCCTGTTGATTGTAGAGCTCTAGCGAACTACTGCAGAGAGACCACTGCTTTCACACAGAGAGCAAGGGTTCCTCTGCAGCATGCTGACAAGGGGCAGATCTTTCTACTAAAGAAGCAGCCAGTGGGCCAGATTCAGATAGGTCAGCGAATCTTTAGATCTGTGTAACCTATCTGATTTACGATACGCCGCCGCAAGTTTTTGAGGCAAGTGCTTTATTCAGAAAGCACTTGCCTCTAAAGTTGCGGCGGCGTATCGTAAATCCCCCGGCAGAATTCAAATTCCGCGGCTAGGGGGTGTGTAAAATTTAAATCAGGCGCGTCCCCGCGCCGAACGAACTGCGCCGTTCCGTAAACTTTCCCAGTGTGCATTGCTCCAAATGACGTCGCAAGGACATCATTGGTTTCGACGTGAGCGTAACTTACGTCCAGCTCTTTTCTGAATCGACTTACGCAAACGACGAAAAATTTCGAAACTCAGCGCGGGAACGACGGCCATACTTAACATAGGATACCCCTCACATAGCAGGGGTAACTATACGCCGGAAAAAGCCGAACGCAAACCACGTAATAAAAATGTGCCGGTCGGTTGTTCGTTTCTGAATCGGCGGAAATCCTCATTTGCATATTCGTCGCGTAAAAAAAAAGAAA
The DNA here is from genome assembly GCF_905171775.1 of Rana temporaria. Lineage (NCBI taxonomy): Eukaryota > Metazoa > Chordata > Amphibia > Anura > Ranidae > Rana > Rana temporaria. The sequence continues at coordinate 22,053,977 of NC_053496.1, read as the reverse complement.
CGCCACCTAGCGGCCGGCCTGGAATTGCAGCCTAAGATCCGACGGTGTAAGTCACTTGACACCTGTCGGATCTTAGGAAGATCTATGCGGAACCTGATTCTATGAATCGGCCGCATAGATCCGACCGACGGAACTCAGAGATACGACGGCGTATCAGGAGATACGCCGTCGTATCTCTATCTGAATCTGCCCCAGTGTCTTTCCAAGAACATATTTTTTCGATTTAAACTCAAAAGTTCACTTGAACTTTTAATGGTATGGTTTATAGATGCCCTTTTTATTAAAATATTTATTTGTAAAATTCTAGATAAAAACACCAGTTTATAAACCTGTTAAAAAAAAAAAAAAAAAGTTACAAAATCTTGTAAACTATTCCCTTTTATCCAAGGCAGTCTTGCTGTACTTGTCCTTCTGCATCCTGGCCATTAGACATGTGCGCACTGAAATATTTCATTTCGGAATTTCGTTTTTGTCCAAAAAATACATTTATCTAGTTACTCCCGAAATTTGTTTTTATTTATTTTGTTTAGTTAAAAAATGCCTTTGTCCGAAAATCCGAATTAAGGTTGAATCTGCCAATCGAAGGCTTATGGTGTCCGTTGAATGTTCTAAGAAGATTCGACGAAGCAGCTAAACTGTACGACGCCGTGATCATACTTTTCCGGTTGAATGCTCCGCCCACAAGCTATAGTAGAATTCTAATGTCGTATGACTAGTAATAATTATATTTATTAATTATTATTACTAGTCAACCAACATTAGAATTCTTCTATCGCCTATGGGCCGAGAATTTGACCATAAATGTCCGCTTGCGGCGACCGCTTCGTCGAATCTTCATGTCAAATTTGTTCTCTCTATGTCAATTAATCTTGGATTAATAAAGTTAGGTTAGGCGCATTCGACCGCAGGTTCGATAGACACAGATCGCTATTGTCACCGTCATGTCGAATCTTCTATCTATATCGAACTGTTATCGCAACCAAATGAAACTAAAGCATTTTTTTATGTCGGAGCTTCGGGATTGCGGATTCTGCGCGTTCGTTATAGTTTGTTAAAACGAACGCGAAAATCCAAGAAATTTGGACAAAAATGCATTCGGACGAAAAGCATCACCAATGCATCTAGTCTTCGTTTGTATGTGCATTTAGGACGACACAAATTCATACATATTATGGCGCTTATAGCCAAAGGCCCAGATTCACAGAGAGCGGGTGCACATTACGCCGCCGTAGCGCAAACAATGTACGCTACGCCAACGCAGCGCAGAGAGGCAAGCATGGAATTCACCAAGCCAGTGCTCCCAACGCTGCGCTAGGTTTCGAAGGCGTACGCCGGTGTAGGTGGAAGTGGGCGTGAGCCATGCAAATGAGGCGTGACCCCATGCAAATGATGGGCCGAGCCCCAGACAGATATGTATCACGAACTGCGCATGCGCCGAGACGTGGACGCATCCCCCTGCGCATGCTCACAACCACGTCAGAACAACTGCCTAAACTACGCCGGATCACTGCGTACGGCGTGAACGTAACCTACGCCCAGCCAGGCACGTCCAGCGTAAAATACACCGGCTTGTGTTCCCTGGTGCAGACCTTTGTATGTCTGCTGCTGGGTTACACCATTTTTATGGCGAATAACTTTACGCCGGACGTACAACTTACGCGCACTGCGTCGGGCGCACGTATGTTCGTGAATCGCCGTATTTCACTCATTTGCATATTTGAATGGCTAATCAATGGGAGCGCCACCATGCATCTAGCCTAAATGTGCACCCACCCTACGCTGGCGTAGGCAAATTACGTCGGCGGGATGAAGCATGTTTTTAGGCGCATCTTAGTTTGTGGGTCCGGCGCACAGATACAACAGCGCACATTTGCACTTACGTCAGGGTATCTTGTTATACGTCGGCGTAAGTGCTTTGTGAATCTGGGCCATAATGTGCAGAGCACCCAGTCCCATAACAACCAATCAGGTTTTACCTTTCTTCAGATAAGTAGCACAGTCAGTATAATAAAAAATAACTATTGGTTGGTTTCTGAGTGTGACTGCACTTTGCCCTAATAAAAGTAAAAAATTATGCAGCACAACAACAGATACAGTAAAAGTGTATATAATACACACCCTAAAAACTGAAAAACATTGCAACTTTACTGTCAAAGAATGATTATCACGTATTATGAAGGCGTATTTCCCTTTCCTCCTACTTAGGGCTTAAACCTCACCTAGAAAGAGATAGAAGGACTTTCTTGACTACGGTGTTCATCGTGCACTTGTTGCATCACCTTCACCTTCCCTGCAATCCCTGAGACAGCCAATAAAAACCAGCAAGGAAAGGAACTGTTCTAACAACTGCATGATGGGTTATAAGGGGAAACATGCTTCTGTTTCAAGAAGAAACATACCGTATTTATCGGCGTATACCGCGCACTTTTTCCCCCTTAAAATCAGGGGAAAATTGTGGGTGCGCGATATATGCCGATACTGCTGTTCCCGGGCGCCGCCAAAATAGACCGAGCCGAGCCGAGTGTACTGTGCACTCGGCTAGGCTCTGCCATGCTCAGCTCCGCCCGCAGCCAGGCGAGAGAAGCCGAGACAAGCCGAGAGGAGCTGAACACACAGGAAATCCGGCTCCTCTCGGCTTGGCGCCTGATTCAAAAACAAACACCGCTGCAACCCCGGGCAAGGTGCGGATGGACTGGACGGACCCCGCAAGGAAGCCGCAGACGGACACCTGGACAGACCCCGCACAAGGAAGCCGCAGACGGACACCCACAAGTCTGGACGGACCCCGCGCAAGGCCGCAGACAGATGCCGGACAAGGCCTGCCGATGGACAAAAAATTAAGTTTTTTTTTTCCTTAAACTACTTATTTTCCTTAAACTACCTTCCTAAGTTTGGGGTGCGCGTTATACGCCGGCGCGCGGTATACCCCGATACGGTAGTATTTACAGCTGGAAGAAACCATTTACCATAGGTTAGCAATTTGGCTTTCCATTGTACAACTGCAGATTACAGCATGAACCAGCCACTGGCCAGGATGACTTGTAGAGCCACACGTTATCAATAGGTTTACACTTATCAGAACTTCTATTTATTCTACTGCCAGGACTAACATCTGGGTCCTTCTTACAAGATCCTGACCATCAATAGTCACTAGAAAACTTATTGCAGGGTGTTTCCCAAAAATCACAAATAAAGCCCTGTACACACGGGCCAAAATATCGTCAGGAAAAAAACACAAACGTTTTTCCTGATGAGATTCTTGGCAAGAATCTCTTGCCGCCCGAGTGGACAGACACTCCTTTCAAAAGAACCAAGGTTCTTTTGAGAGGCAAGAACGCGGTGACGTCATTGTGTGTGACGAGCAATGCGCTCGCCACATTCGATGCCGTCGCTGCCATCTTGCTGCACCCTTCCTATGCCTAGGAAGCTACCGCGCATGCGTCAAAGTCATTTCGAGCATGCGCGGGTTTCCACGGCGACAGGCAAGTATACACACTCTCGGGTTTCTCGGCAGGAAAACATTGTGGAGAATCATGACGAGAAAATAGAGAGCAGGTTTTCTATTTTTCTCGTCCAGATTTTAGGCAGTTTTCTTGCTGGTTCTTGCCGAGAAAACCGAGCGCGTGTACGAGACTTGACAGTGGAGACTTGAATAAAGTTGAAGATTACTATTGGCAGCCTTTCTCAATTTTATTTACCCTATAAGTCACTAGAAAACTTACTGTAGGGGGTTTCCCAAAAACTCAAATGACAGTGCAGACTTGAAGAAAGTCGAAGATTATTATTGGATAGAGCAGCCTTTCTCATTTTTACCCTAGAACAGGAGTCTCCAAACTTTCTAAACAAAACGCCGGATTACTGTCCTCCAGACTTTAGGGGGGCCGGACTGTGGCCATTAGATGTACAAAATCCCCCATCATTGGACCCCATCATTGGTGTCATTGGGAGAAATTCTGTCCCATCACTGGGAGGAATTCTTACCTATCATTGGTGTCATTGGAAGGAATTCTGCCCCATCATTGGTGTCATTGGAAGGAATTCTGCCCCATCCTTGGTGTTATTGGGAGGAATTCTGCCCCATCATTGGGAGGAATTCTGCCCCATCATTGGGAGGAATTCTGCCCCATCATTGGGAGGAATTCTGCCCCATCATTGGGAAGAATTCTGCCCCATCATTGGGAAGAATTCTGCCCCATCATTGGGAAGAATTCTGCCCCATCATTGGGAGGAATTCTGCCCCATCATTGGAAGGAATTCTGCCCCATCATTGGGAGGAATTCTGCCCCATCATTGGGAGAATTCTGCCCTATCATTGGGAGGAATTCTGCCCCATCATTGGGGGGACTTTTGCCCCATCATTGGTGTCATTGGACCCCATCATTGGTGTCATTGGGAGAAATTCTGTCCCATCACTGGGAGGAATTCTTACCTATCATTGGTGTCATTGGAAGGAATTCTGCCCCATCATTGGTGTCATTGGAAGGAATTCTGCCCCATCCTTGGTGTTATTGGGAGGAATTCTGCCCCATCATTGGGAGGAATTCTGCCCCATCATTGGGAGGAATTCTGCCCCATCATTGGGAAGAATTCTGCCCCATCATTGGGAAGAATTCTGCCCCATCATTGGGAAGAATTCTGCCCCATCATTGGGAGGAATTCTGCCCCATCATTGGAAGGAATTCTGCCCCATCATTGGGAGGAATTCTGCCCCATCATTGGGAGAATTCTGCCCTATCATTGGGAGGAATTCTGCCCCATCATTGGGGGGACTTTTGCCCCATCATTGGTGTCATTGGGAGGAATTCTGCCCCATCATTGGTGCCGATGAATAAAAAAGCACCCCAAGGGCCGGATAAAATCAAGCAAAGGGCCACATGTGGCCCCCGGGTCGCAGTTTGGAGACCAATGCCCTAGAAGAACTCTTGAAAAAAAAAAATTCAGATCTCTGGGAACCACTGCTAAAACCAATTCATTAGTATCAATGAGAAAAATTACCCCTACATTGTTGGTCAGCTGGAAGAACCCCTCTTATTGACCATTGGCTTGTTCCTCAACTACTCTTTCCGCTTGATCCCTACCTGGTACATTTGCTACTGGCCCACAGCTTGCTCACCTTCTAGTGGGGCTATCCTCAGGACCGCGACCTGGTGTGATCATACAGCAAAACCCATCTTCACCATTAGGAGCTCTGAGGAATACCGGTCGGTGCTTAGACTCTGCCCCACCATTAGGAGCCAGCATCATCCATCATCAGCTGGTCGGTGGGAGCTTCTCTACCACTATAGCTACTTGTCTCCAAGCCTGACCCCTGACCATAACATCACTGGTGTAATGCAGATCTGGATCTGCCAAGTAGCACTGGCCGCCATACTAGGAAGGCACCATCAGAAATTAATTAACTCAAGTCAATCAACTCAAACAACCCTGGGGTCCCAGATAAATCTTGGTTTAGAATGGCTTGAATAGAGCAATAACCCAGAATAGCCAATTAGAAGTCAACTAGTATTGTTTGGATAGCTCTAATCCAATGAACATTTCTAAAAATAAATCTGATCTTTTCATATTTTTAGTGCAGTGCAAGGAGAAACAAAAGATAGAATCTGGATGGTTGGCATCAGGAACAGTTTTCCAAACTTATTTATGAATGGTGCTGTGAAAAGGCTTTTCCTGGAGCTGCGGAGGCTCAACGTGATTGGCACTGCGCTGACCTCGCATAGCACACCCACTGGGAGCCGGGCTGAGACCAACAAACTCAATTCACATGTAGCCGAGACCGGGATCCGAACCCCTAGCTGCAGAGGTGACCCCAGGGTTACCTCTGCAGCTAGGGGTTCGGATCCCGGTCTTGGCTACATGTGAATTGAGTTTGGTGGTCTCAGCCCGGCTCCCGGTGGGTGTGCTATGCAAGGTAAGCCTGCGCTTAGTACGCCCACCCCCTCCCACAAAAACCACCACACTTACACGCACTCGAAATTGGGTTAACATGCACGCACTTTGACCACGCGGTCTCTAAAAAGAGAGGCGAAGGACTAACGGGGCTGGTTGAGCGGGCTAAATCCTCTCACTCCCTTATAGGGAGTCCCTCTGCCCCGTTGGGCTTCAAAGCGGAGCAGGTAGGGCAGGCTGTGTGGGAGGACCCCCTCACACACCCGCCATTGCCACCTGGGGCATGGAGAAAGGCGGCAGATTGCCTCTGGGGGAGGCCTGCCTACTCCCAACTCCTGCAGTCCGGCTCCTCTCTCTCGGGTACACGCACAAAATACACTTAAAAAAAAAAAAGGCTTTTCCTGTTGTAGAAGGAAGTATGGAAAGCCAAAAAGGTATTTCCTTGCCCCTTTAAAAATGAATATTATTAAGGTCTCATGCAGATTGGGCTTTAAAAATGCTGATTGTATAGGCTTTTTTTTTTTTTTTTTTTCAGCCCGTAAACGCACCTCTATGTTAGCCTATGTGGCCAGGCACACACACAGTAGGTGTTAACAGAAGTATTTAGGGGCTGAAAAAATAATAATAATATTACTTGCAAGTAGAGATGCACGTAAATTTCGGTGGCCAAAAATTGGGTTTTGCCGCTAGAGAAAAAGGTGCCGATAATGGTGCAAAAAACGCAAGCGATTTGCACTGCCGATTTCATTGCAGCTTGCGACTTCATACAACAGAAGTCTTTCATTGCAAGTCGCAATGAAAAAAAATCAGCAAAAAGTAGTGCAGGAACGTTTCTGAGCCAAAGCCATTTGAATGGTTCCATTGCCCACGATGGGTTGCGCACTGGTGTGAACTGGGGCTTTCTTCATAGGCCACCTGACTCAAAAACCACATAAAAAAACTTAACAAGGGTGCATTATTGATGCGTTGTTGCTGCAATTGCAATGCATTTCAATGGGGAGGTGCATTTTTGGTGCTTTTTTTTAGCTGACCAAAAATACACCACAACGGAAACGCAATGGACCAGTGTGAAGACATACGTAGAATTTGAAGGAATGCATTTTTCTTGAGCTTTTCTTGGGCTAAAGGTGCCAATAATGTCTGACAATACATTCTTCGTCATGATATTAAATTAAAAAGTTGAAAATAATACAATTTATATATAAAAATATATATATTTTTTTAAAACTGTCATTTTCATTTCGATGCACCTCTACTTTTAAGTTCAAGAGCAGCTTTTTGGGTGGAAAAATAAATGCTGAACGCTCCTAAACATGAAGGGGCAGATCCTCGTAGAATTGCATGGGCGCAGCTTATGGGAGATACGCTACGCCGCTGCAACTTACTTTTTGAAGCTTCGAATCCACAAAGAATTTGCGCCGTAAGTTACGGCGGCGTAGTCTATCTTTTGCGGCGTAATGGCGCGCAATTCAAATGCGGCGAGTAGGGGGCGTGTTTCATTTAAATGAAGCGCGTTCCCGCGCCGAACGAACTGCGCATGCGCCGTCCCTAAATTTCCCGCCGTGCATTGCGGCTAAATGACGTCGCAAGGACGTCATTGTTTTGACGTGGACGTAAATTACGTCCAGCCCGATTCACGGACGACTTAGGGCTCTTTCACACGTCCGCTCAGTTTTTTAGATCATTTTTTTTTCATCAGTTGATCCGTTTTTTCATCCGTTTTTCGTCCGTTTTCCGTCCGTTTACATCCGTTTCCGATCCGTTTTTCGTCCGTTAACGTCCGTTTTTCGTCCGTTTTTTTTTTTTTTTTTGGGGCTTTTTACATATTTTGATGAAAAACGGAACGGATCGTCCGCTAACGTCCGTTCCGTTTTTTTGACGGAAGAAAAATAGGGTTTTCTTCCGTTCAAAAAAACAGAGCTTAACGGAGACAGATGTTAACGGACGTTAGCGGATGCTCATCCGCTAACGGACGCTTACCCATAGGAAAGCATTGCGGTCCGTTAACGGACGTCCAAAAAACGGACGAACGGAACGGACGTGTGAAAGAGCCCCAACACAAACGAAATAACAACATTTTTAAAATTATACGCGGGAATGACGGCCATACTTAACATTGCGTACGCCACCAGATAGCAGCTTTAACTATACGCCGAAAAAAGCAGACTAGAGACGACGTAAAAGAATGCGACGGCCGCGCGTAGAGTTCGTGGATCGTCGGAAATAGCTCATTTGCATACTCAACGCGGAAAACGACAGGAACGCCGCCCAGCGGACGCTGAAGACCTGAAGACGTACGCCTGTCAGATCTAACCCAGATGCCGTCGTATCTTGTTTTGAGGATTCAAAACAAAGATACAACGCGGGAAATTTGAAAGTACGCCGGCGTACTCTTTGTGGATCTGCCCCCAAATGTTTTTTTAAGAGTTTTTTTTACTGCCAGGAGAAAAGGCACCCAGGGGAGGAAAAAAAAAAAAGTCCTGTGTGCACGAGGCCTACAGGGGAGAGTGCCAGGAGGTGGCACTCATCCACAAAGGAACATATGACGAAACATTTTTAGAATCCGCCTTTAAAAGCAGAAGTTTTCTATGAAGACAGAGTAGCTATTAGCGACCACTTTGGATGGATAATGGAGGCACTATAGTAATGTCGGTATAAAAAGTATAAAAGATAGATCAGTGCAGGTTACAGTATTTCAGCGATGTGTTCTGGCTCAACGATGTTCAAAAATCATAAAAAATCCAAACTTCACGATCAGGTCTACAGTCCAAGAATGTGGTTAATATGCCCCTGAAAAAAAAAAAAAAAATGATGTATAATTAGCAAATTCATTGTATGTATCAAATTCGTAGGGAGTTGTAGAACTCATCAGCAGCAAAACAGATTTCTCTGGGATCATGACAATTTTATAGGAGTAAATAAATTAAACAGAAATAAAAAAATAATAAATAAAGCTGTATAATGTTTTAACCACTTGAGCCCCGGAGGACTTAGCTGCCCAATAACAGCACTGCGTCGCTTTAACCGACAATTGCGCGGTCGTGCAACGTGGTTCCCACAAATAGAGATTTCTTTTGCTGTTATTTGATCACCTCTGCGGCTTTTATTTTTTGTGCTATAAACAAAAAAAAGACAGACAATTTTGAAAAAAAAAGCAATATTTTTTACTTTTTGCTATAATAAAATATCCCCCAAAAATATATAAAAAAAATGATTTCTTTCTCAGTTTAGTCCAATATGTATTCTTCAAATTTTTTTGGTAAAAAATAAGCGTATATTGATTGGTTTGCGCAAAAGTTGTAGGGCCAGATTCAGAGACATCTGCGGCGGCATAACGTATCGCATTTACGTTACACCGCCGCAAGTTTTACGAGCAAGTGCTTGATTCACAAAGCACTTGCCTGTAAACTTGCGGCGGCGTAGCGTAAATCCCTAATTCAAATGGGGCGTGGATCATTTAAATTAGGCGCGTTCCCGCGCCGAACGTACTGCGCATGCTCCGTTTTGAAATTTCCCGCCGTGCTTTGCGCGAAATGACGTCGCACCGACGTCATTTTTTGAACGTTGACGTGAGTTACGTCCTTTCCTATTCACAGACGACTTACGCAAAAAATAAAAAATTCGATGCGGGAACGACGGCCATACTTTAACATGGCAAGTCTAAATATAGGCCAAGAAATAGCAGCTTTAACTATACGCCGGGAAAAGCCGACTAGCGACGACGTAAGAGCATGCGACGGCCACGCGTACCTTCGTGAATCGCCGGAAAAAGCTAATTAGCATACCTGACGCGGAAAACGACGCAAACTCCACCCAGCGGGCGCCAAAGTATTACACCTACGTTCCGAAGGCATACGAAGCCGTACGCCTGTCGGATCGAAGCCAAAAGCCGTCGTATCTTGGGTTGAGGATTCAAACTAAAGATACGACGCGGCAAATTTGAAAGTACGCCGGCGTATCAGTAGATACTCTGGCGTACTTCTTCTGTGAATCTGGCCCCTAGAGTGTACAAAATAGGGGATAGATTTATGATATTTTTTTTATTAGTAATGGCGGCGATATAGGTCATAAAGAGAAATGGGAACACTGGAAGAAATTCAAGAAATCGTGGAGCTATGCGGAAAACTTAAGGGCGAAGATCTTATAGGGGCCAAAGTAGGAAGGAGTAATAAAAGTGTAGTAACGGTGATGTAGCAGGCGGGTGGGTTATGGGATAAAATACAGAGTAGTTTTCTGTCACTTTTTTTTTTGTTTCCCTAAATGTTTGTAAATGGATATATTTTTGATTCTCTTGCATTGTAAAATCTATGACTGGAAAGTGTGCAAAAGAAAAAGAGTAAAAGCAAAAAAATAATAATAATATAATAATATAAAAAAAAAAAGAAGGAAAAAAGAAGAAAAAAAAAAAAAAAAAAAGGAATGGCGGCGATCTGCGATTTTTATTGTGCCTGCGACATTATGGCGGACACATCGGACACTTCTGATGCCATTTTGGGACCATTGTCATTTATAGAGAGATCAGTGCTATAAAAATGCATGGATTACTGTGTAAATGTCACTGGCAGGGAAGGGGTAAAACACTAGGGGGCGAGAAAGGTGTTAAGTGTGTCCTAGGGAGTGTTTCTAACTGTGGGGGGGGGGGGGGCTACAAGTGACACAACAGTGATCACTGTTTCCGATGACAGGGAGCAGACGACCAGTGTCCTGTCACTAGGCAGAACAGGGAAATGCCTTGCTTACATCTCCCGTTCTGCAGCTCTGTGACACGATCTCGGTCACCCGGCGGACATAGAGTCCACGGGACCTGTGGTCACACTCAGGGAGCTTGCGGCACGCACGGACCCACAATGCTGTGATTTTAAGGGGACGTACAGGTACATCCCTTTGCACAGCCGTGCCATTCTGCCAACGTATATCGTCGCACAGCGGTCAGCAAGCGGTTAATGCATTTTTGGCAAGGGTCTGACTTTTTTTAAAGGCAAAACTGTGCTTTTTTTGATTCAATAGACTTCAATAGAGAAGTTGCAGAAAAGCATGTGGTGCATTTCTACCACGATTTGCGGTTTTTAATTTGCCCAACAAATCCCCCCCCCCCACAAATAAAAAGCATAAAAATCTTGGTAAAATCGCAGTAAAAAAAACTGAAAAGCACAGCAAAAAAGCACTGCTGAAACATTTAAGGGCAACATGCATAGATGTGAAATCGAGCCTAAGGCCTCGTACACACGACCGTCTTCCTCTACAGAATCCATCCAGAAACTTGGTGGCAGAGCTTTATTGCCGGTCGTGTGTATGTTTTTCATCGAGAAAACTGTTGAGGAACTCGACGAGAAAAAAAGAGAACGGGCCAGATTCACAAAGAGTTACGCCGGCGTATCAGTAGATACGCCGACGTAACTCCGAATCTAAGCCCGTCGTATGTTTAAGTGTATTCTCAAACTGAGATACACTTAAACATGCCTAAGATACGATGGCCGGCGCCGTCGTATCTTAGGCTGCAATATTTACGCTGGCCGCTAGGTAGCGCTTCCATTGAGGTCAGCGTAGATTATGCAAATTAGTCGTTACGCCGATTCACGAACGTACGCTTGCCCGTCGCAGTAAAGATACACCGTTTCCGTAAGAGATACGCGGCGTAAAGATAAACATGCCCCCTAGGTGGCGTACTCAATGTTAAGTATGGCCGTCGTTCCCACGTCGCAATTTGAAAATTTTACGTTGTTTGCGTAACTCGTCCGTGAATGGGGCTGGACGCCATTTACGTTCACGTCGAAACCAATGACGTCCTTGCGACGTCATTTAGCGCAATGCACCCTGGGAAATTCTTCGGACGGCGCATGCGCATTAGGTTCTGCGCGGGAACGCGCCTAATTTAAATGCTATACACCCCCTACCCGCCTAATTTTAATTAGGCGGGCTTGCGCCGGGGGATTTACGCTACGCGAATCAAGCAGTGTTTTGTGAATCAAGCACTTGCCCGTAAAACTTGTGGCGGCGTAAAGTAAATGAGATACGTTACGCCGCCGCAGAGATGCGGCGATCTACGAGAATCTGGCTCAAAAAGTTCTCTTTCTCCTCGTCGGGAGTCTCAATTTCCTCGTTGTGTTCCTCGTCGGGCTGGTTTTCGACGAGAAACACGATCGTGTGTATGCTTAGAAACCCGCGAATAAAGTATAAGACGGGAGCGCACCTTCGGTAAAAGTAGCGCTTGTAATGGAGATAGCACATTCGTCACGCTGTAACAGACTGAAAAGCGCAAATAGTCTCTCACCAAACTTTTACTTAACACGCAGTAACATGAGATTAGCAAAAGCAGCGCCAAGGGTTGTGCCAGTGGAATCGAAACTTCCCCTGCCGTTGTATGTGTTGAACGTCACCGCGTTTGAGAACGACGAGATTTGGTCTTGACCGTGTGTACGCAAAGAAAGCTTGTCGAGTTTCTCGACAAGCCTAACAAGGATATCGTCAAGGAAAACGATGTGTCTTTTCCGACGAGTTCCTCGGTCGTGTGTACGCGGCCTAACAGGGCACTGAACATGATTTGCACTGCCCTGGAACTAGCACTCCACCTTGGGTTCTGCTGGATGGACAACCCTACTGACAGGTTCCCTTTAAGGAGGAAGCTGTGACTGTTCTTTGTCTCCGTACGTTACATATGGCTAGATCTGGTTTCCTTGTAATTTATTGCAACATCTCATTACAAGCTCAGTGGAAACACAAAAGGCTGCCTCATCCCTTCCTGAAGTCAAACAGTCAATCCACCATGAAAAGTTATTGTCATGGAAGCAGCAGGAGGTCCAGATGAACGGAGCGGCTCGAAGAGAAACGCTGAGCCACCGTCGTCTTTTATGAATTCACAGTGTTTACTAGCCAGATGTCTCACTTGAAATGGAGCCTTTTATCCCACGCTTCCCCGCTGCTGCGCCATCTCCTTCCTCTCAGACCCGCACATACAACATGAGCGAGACACAAGTGTGCGTTCCCACCGGGGGGAAGAGAAACGTGGGACAAGACGCCGCCAGGTTCACGTACAAGTCCTTATTTAAATGTTACACTAGAAATTTGTTATACTTGTCAGAATAAAAAAATAAATAAAAATCAAGGTTTTAAAATTTTTCAAAACACACCAATTCGAGCATTAAAAAATAAGTGCAGTTATGTCAGAATTCCCCAAAATTATCTTCCTTGGAAACCGTAAGCAATCATATACTTCAGATCCGTTAGAACCGAGGGCCAAATCCTCAAAAGAGATACGACGGAGTAACTGCTGTAACGCCATCGTATCCCTGGTCCTAACTATGGAACTGATCCACAGAATCAGGTTTCCCATAGTTAGGGAGAAGATCCGGCATGTGTAATTGAATTACACTGTCGGATCTTAGGATGCAGTACCGCATCCGCCGCTGGGGGCATTTCGCGTCGAAATGCCGCCTCGGGTATGCAAATTAGGACTTACGGAGATCCACGAAGCTTTTCAGCTTTGTTTTTTCTCCGTAAGTTTTATTTTGCAAACGCAAAATTAGGGCTGCTTTTACAAGGTGTAAACTGTTTACACCTTGTAAAAACAGACCTTTCTTGCTCGCGACGCGATTTTTTTTAAATTTAAATTTTTTTTTCGGCGCCGTATCTTTTTTTTTACCCGACGCAACTTTATTGTCCCGTCGCAATCCACAAAGCCCGGCGTAACGTAATTTCGCGCTATGCACGTCGGGAAAATGACATCACGAGCATGCGCAGTACGGCCGGCGCGGGAGCGCGCCTCATTTAAATGGTAATCGCCCCCTGGAGAAGAGGAACGCCTTGCGCCGGCCCGATTTAAGTTACACCGCTCAAAATTTCTAGGTAAGTGCTTTGTGGATCGGGCACTTAGTTAGAGATTTTGCGGAGGTGTAACTTAAATGGAAAAAGTTACGTTGCGCCGGGTTTTTGAGGATTAGGCCCCAAGTTTTTTACGTGCCAAAAACAAACCTTTTTTTTTTATGTTTGGATAGTGTAAAACATAAGAGTTCACATGCTTTGTGTAGGAATAAATACCTTGGTGACATTGGGAGGTAGGGTACCCCATCACCGACACCAGTATGAGTGCCCCTTCATTGATGTCACCAAGAGGAATTGTGCCCCATCTCGGCATCAACGGGAGGAATAGCGCCCCATTTGTTAGTGTTTGTGGAGGGGATGGTGTCCTATCATTGGTGTCAGCAGGGTAAATGGTGTAGGTGGTTGTGGAAGATATGGTGTTCTATTGGTCTCCATAGGATTCAGATAGCTGCCCAACATTGGTGTTAAAGACTTTGGGGCAGATCCACATACAATTAGATGGACGCAGCGTATGTGAGATACGCTACGCCGCTGTAACTTACATTTGGCAGCTTTGAATCCACAAAGAATTTGCGTAGTGTATCTCTCGCGGCGTAACGGCGCCTAATTCAAATCGGCGAGTAGGGGGCGTGTTTCATTTAAATGAAGCGCTTCCCCGCGCCGAACGAACTGCGCATGCGCCGTCCCTAAATTTCCCGCCGTGCATTGCGCGAAATGACGTCGCAAGGACGTCATTGTTTTGACTTGGATGTAAATTACGTCCATCCCGCGATTCACGGACGACTTACGCAAACGAAAAAAAAAAATCAAATTAAAACGCAGGAACGACGGCCATACTTAACATAGCAGGTCTAACTATACGCCACGAAACAGCAGCTTTAACTATACGCCGGAAAAAGCAGACTAGAGACGACGTAAAAGAATACGACGGCCGCTCGTACGTTCGTGGATCGTCGGAAATAGCTAATTTGCATACTCGACGTGGAAAACGACAGGAACGCCACCCAGCGGACGCCGAAGAATTGCATCTTAGATCCGAAGGCGTACGCCTGTCGGATCTAACCCAGATGCCGTCGTATCTTGTTTTGAGGATTCAAAACAAAGATACGACGTGGGAAATTTGAAAATACGCCGGCGTATCAGTAGATACACCGGCGTACTCGCTCTGTGGATCTGCCCCTTAAAGAGGTTGTAAAGGTTCCTTTTTTTTTTATAACAAACATGTCATACTTACCTCCACAGTGCAGCTCGTTTTGCACAGAGTGGCCCCGATCCACGTCTTCTGGGGTCCCTCGGCGGCTGTCTCGGCTCCTACCCGCATCAGCTAACCCCCTTATGGGAAGCTCTCTCCCAAGGGGGTTAGCTTGCAGTCGGTAGCCATAGATGCAGACTGTATCACTCGGCACCGCCCCGTGCCGCGTCATTGATTGATTGACAGTAGCGGGAGCCAATGGCTGCTCTGCTATCAATCATCCAATGAACGAGTCAAGAAGCCCAGCCAGAAGCCAGTGCGTTCATGACGCAGGACTTTCGAAGGATCATGTAAGTAAACAGGGGTGCTGGGGGGCCGCTAATTGTCGGATGTTTTTTCATCCTAATGAATAAAATGCATTAAGGTGAAAAAACATGTACCTTTACAACCCCTTTAATTACCCTTGCATATGCTCCATCTCCTAAGTTTAATTACCACCTTAATGAGCCACAGAACCTGTGTAGTTAATATGTGTTCGGTTTTAAAGGGATGAGGTGGCAACTCTAACCCTAGCATAGGAATGGCAGTCGGCCATTGCATGCACCGAGGTGCAGAAGGGCTTAAACTCTTCGTCTGGCTATTGAGAGTCGAATCAGCATCATATTTTGCTGGGAAAGAAATAAATGTACGGACATGGAGTGGCACACAGAGAGGCCAGGATCCAAGGATCTTAATAGTCCGGCAGGGCTGACAATGCTGTTCGGGATTTCAGTGTAGCAGGTTTATTTTATTTTTTGCATTAACAACATCTTTAAATAGATATAAAATGTGGAAATTATATTCATATATTAGAGAGGTATACTGAATACAGTTAATGCAAATAATAAAATCAAAGTGCGCCGATTTCTGTTTTGTGGCAAGCAAACGCGGCTGCTACCACGTCCGTGTAATTACATACTATAAAATGGAGACAATTTATAAAATACAGAACACAAATTTATTTATAATTAACAATTTATAAAATGTATTATTTATAAAATGTATAAAATATAATTTACTTAATATAAATTTATAAAATGTTATTAAAATGTATTAAAATTTACATTTACAATTTATAAAATACTACAAATTCTACAAATTTTCTGTAGCTTACTGCTTCTCACTTTCAATGCCCGTGTACTGGTCGTGTCCGACAGACTACAAATAATGCAATGCATGTGGCTGATATATGACATCAGCAGCTATTTAGATCAGGGAGGATGACTGCAATGAAATGCAGGTGGCAAATAGATTTACATGTCTTTATACGAGGGCTGTACCAAAAAAGATGCAAAAGGGGGCATACCCCTTTAGGCATTATTAAAATCACTCCTCCTGAAAAAAACAGCCGTTTAAAACATATTTTTTTTTTTTGCATTGATACATGTCCCCTGGGGCAGGACCCGGGTCCCCAAACACTTTTTATGGCAATAACTTGCATACAAGCCTTTAACCACTTAAGGACCGGACCAATATGCTGCCTAAAGACCCAAGGTGTTTTTACAGTTCGGGACTGCGTCGCTTTAACAGACAATTGCGCGGTCGTGCGACGTAGCTCCCAAACAAAATTGGCGTCCTTTTTTCCCCACAAATAGAGCTTTCTTTTGGTGGTATTTGATCACCTCTGCGGTTTTTAGTTTTTGCGCTATAAACAATAATAGAGCGACAATTTTGAAAAAAATTCAATATTTTTAACTTTTTGCTATAATAAATATCCCCCAAAAACATATATATATATATAAAAAAAAAATTTCCTCAGTTTAGGCCGATACGTATTCTTCTACATATTTTTGTAAAACGTTTTTTTTTTTTTTTGCATTGATACATGTCCCCTGGGGCAGGACCCGGGTCCCCAAACACTTTTTAGGGCAATAACTTGCAAACAAGCCTTTAAAATTAACACTTTTGGTTTTTCATGTTCATGTCCTATAGACTTTAACGTGTTCGCACAAATGTTTTGACGACTGTTTGCATGTTCTTTTGCGAAGAGAAGCGAACCGGGGAGGGGGGGGGGGGGTGGGTGGTTAAAATATAAAATGGGACTTAAAAATATTGACTAAAATATGATTAAAACTATAACAATTGAGATGACTAAAATTACATTTTAGTCAAAAGACTAATGCCGCGTACACACGATCTTTTTTCACGACGAGAAAAATGCAATTTTTTTTAAATTGGTCATTAAAAACGATCGTGTGTGGGCTCCAGAGCATTTTTCGCAATGTGAAAAATGGGCATTAAAAATTTAGAACATGCTCTATTTTATCTCGTCGTTTTTCACATCGTGAAAAAAGGTCGGGTGTAGGCTTTAACGACAGGGAAAAAAACGTGCATGCTCAGAAGCAATTTATGAGAAGGGAAATTTGCATAATCAAGCCCAAAGGGTGTCTCCATTTAAACAGAACTTCCCCTTTATAGTGCTGTCGTACGTGTTGTACGTCACCACGCTTTGCTCGAGCATTTTTTTTTCACGGTCGTTTGTATGCAAGGCAGGCTTGACAAGAATCACGTTGAGAAAAACATTGTTTTTTCCATGACATTAAAAACGGTCGCGTGTACGCGGCATAAGTCTAAAACTAAATTGAAATTTGACGTCAAAATGAACACTGGTCTGTAGTGCATGTTCGTACCTCAATACCATAAATAATAACATATTTTATTTTTCACTCCAGCAGTATATAATGAGTTTGGAAATTGTAGAGAAATGTTAACTAATGCATTACAATTTTAATTACACCCATTAGATTTTAGGCGACTAAAATGTACTGGAGATTTAGTCGACTAAATACGACTGAGGCCTCGTACACACGACCGAGGAACTCGTCGGAAAAGACACATCGTTTTCCTCGACGAGTTCCTTGTTAGGCTTGTCGAGAAACTCGACAAGTTTTCTTTGCGTACAGAAAAAAAAGGGGGTTTAGAACTGCGCCATAGCACCCGGACTCAGTGTGATCAATAGTCCATAAACAAAATATTGATCCTCAATGGGAACTGTGTTGGTGAGAGGAAAGTCTATAATCCTTCCAACTTCGGCATAAGTCTGCTACACATGGAATATTTCAGTCACCAATGTGATTCCACAGCAAACTTCACTCTTCAGTGAGAGCCCACCACCACTAAATTCAAGCAGCTTACCAGATGGACTGTAATAAACAGCAGTCGGCTATAACCCAGCCGCGGCCTTTGGGGAGAGATCTCACTCCCTGGATCAGGATCTACACTTTGGCTCCAGCAGACGTGACAGAACACCACCGCACGATCATGCACAGAAATAGCAAATATAGTGTAATTCCGCAAAGGACTTTTATTAAAACAAAACAACAGAAAATTACTCACATTTTTAAAAGAATAAACGAGCATCTAAAAATTGTTGCTGGCCGGCGAACACATAAACGGAGCCCTTCCTCCTGAACATGATGACGTCACCACACGTCCCCCCCAGACGTGTTTCGTCATTGGACGTTGTTATTATTGTTTGCGTACACACAGTGAAGACCAAATCTCCTCGTTCTCAAACGCGGTGACGTACAACACGTACGACGGCAGGGGAAGTTTCGATTCCACTGGCACAACCCTTGGGGCTGCTTTTGCTAATCTCATGTTACTGCGTGTTAAGTAAAAGTTTGGTAAGAGACGATTTGCACTTTTCAGTCTGTTACAGCGTGACGAATGTGCTATCTCCATTACAAACGCTACTTTTACCGAAGGTGCGCTTCCGTCTCATACTTTATTCTGAGAATGCGCGGGTTTGTTAGCATACACTTTTGATCGTGTTTCTCATCGAAAACCAGCCCGACGAGGAACACGACGAGGAAAATGAGACTCCCGTCGAGGAAAAAGAGAACTTGTACATTTTGGCAGCAAATTTTGACTTAGTTTTAGTCTTGGGACTAAAATGACATTTGGTTTTAGTCCCATTTTTTAGTCTTCTGCAATTGTTTCAGTTTTAGGCCTCGTACACACAACCGTTTTCCTAGACAGAATCCATCAAGAAACTTGGTGGCAGAGCTTTTTTGCCGAGGAAAACGGTCGTGTGTATGCTTTTCATCGAGAAAACACACGACCGTTTTTGAAAAGCATACACACGACCGTTTTCCTCTGCAAAAAAGCTCTGCCACCAAGTTTCTTGATGGATTCTGTCGAGGAAAACGGTCGTGTGTACGAGGCCTAAAACTGAAACAATTGCAGAAGACTAAAAAATGGGACTAAAACCAAATGCCATTTTAGTCCCAAGACTAAAACTAAATCAAAATTTGCTACCAAAATGATCACTGGTACAGAGTAGGTGACAGGTGTGCGTTGAACACACAAGTTCTGCGTTATGTTTGATCAGAATAAGAGGCTTGAAGGCTGTCACTGTGTTTTATTAGATTTGGATTTGTATTTTCTTCATCCTGCCAACATGTACATCAAATCTGACAGTGGTTACCAAATGTCAGGATCAAACACGATCAGTTTTTATTAAAATGTATATTTTCTTATGATAACCAAGGCTGAGAAGGCAAGTACAATTCTCATAGGTGGGAGGGCAGCAGACCCGACATTTTCATCCAACACAAATCATTTCTTACAATGTCTGGTCAGAGGCTTTTCTGTAACACAATGCTGGAGGTCACTTTATTGCTTATGTCTCCTGTCATTTAATGAGCAGTCATATATCCATATGCATTTCACTCACTATAACCGGTTATTTATTCAAGTTCTGAAAAATGACAGGTTCTGCCAAGACTAAATCTGTACTAAGCTTTACAAAAACGCAAGACTAAAGTGCACAGAAAATTTCAAAAATTTCTTACTGTAACTGTTGATTACCTAAAGCCCAGTGGGTTGAATGGAAAAAAAAAACACTGTTCCAGGCGGAACCGCCGTAATAACAATCCAAGCTATTATGTTCTGACAGGGGGGGGGGGGCTGAAAACACTGATCAGGAGCCAGTTGGCTGCTGGTTTTCCAGCATGCCCGTCCGACAGAAGCCAGACGAACAGCCTGGCTTCTTAAGGCCGCCTTAAAGGGGTTGTAAAGGTACAATTTTTTTCCCCTAAATAGCTTCCTTTACCTTAGTGCAGCCCTCCTTCACTTACCTCATCCTTCCATTTTGCTATTAAATGTCTTTATTTCTTCTGAGAAATCCTCACTTCCTGTTCTTCTGTCTGTAACTCACCACAGTAATGCGAGGCTTTCTCCCTGGTGTGGAGTGTCGTGCTCGCCCCCTCCCTTAGACTACAGTGGAAATGACAGTTGCAGTTTGGGAGTTAACCACAGGAGGGCGCTGAAGGGGTTATGTTTCACCTAGTGTGCATTTACAACTGTAGGGGGGTGTGGCTGTAGGAGTGACATCATCGATTGTGTCTCCCTATAAAAGGGATCACTCGATCGTTGCAGCCGCCACAGTGAAGCACGGGGAAGCCGTTTTTACACACGGCTATCCCCGTTCTTCAGTTCCGGGGACCGTTCGCGGGACCCCAGCGGCGATCGGGTCTGCGGATCCCACGGTCCTGGAGCTTCGGAACGGGTCGCGGGCGCGCGCCACGGCTGGGTGCCGGTACGTCCATCTGCCCAGCCGTGCCATTCTGTGGACGTATATATACAGTGGGCGGTCCTTAAGTGGGTAAAGGGGACATACCTGTACGTCCATATGCCCAGCCGTGCCATTCTGCCAACGTATTTAGTCGTGCGGCGGTCCTTAAGTTAAGGGATTAGTTAAGCTCATGTTCATTTATGTTTCTGGTTACAGGTGTATTGTTAGGCCTAGTACACACGAGAGGATCGATCCGCGGAAACGGTCCGGAGGATTTTGATCTCATGGTTGTACTAACCATGAGA
Organism: Rana temporaria; assembly: GCF_905171775.1. Classification (NCBI taxonomy): domain Eukaryota; kingdom Metazoa; phylum Chordata; class Amphibia; order Anura; family Ranidae; genus Rana; species Rana temporaria. Next base: position 22,033,219 of record NC_053496.1, on the reverse strand, counting down.
TCAAAATCTGCGCGGAATTCCCTCCGCGGTGACGTGTCGCGCCGTCGCCGCGATGATGACGCAGTGACGTGCGCGACACTGTAATATATGGACTTCCACGCATGCGTCGAATCATTATGATGCATGCGAGGGATGGATTCGGACGGATCGATCCGGTGAGTCTGTACAGACCATCGGATCAATCCGCTGGACTGGATTTCAGCGGATCGATTTCTTAGCATGCTAAGAAATTTTGATCCGCTGGAAAACCATCGGCCCGAAAAATATCCGCGGATAAATATCCGCTGGGTTGTACACACCAGCGGATCTATCCGCTGAAAGTGATCCGCGGATAAATTCCAGCGGATAGATCCTCTTGTGTGTACGGGGCCTAAGGCCCCGTACACACGAGAGGATCCATCCGCTGAAAAATCTCAGCGGATCGATTTCAGCGGATAGATCCCCTGGTGTGTACGTTCCAGCAGATATTTATCCGCGGAGATTTCCGAATTCCAGCAGATAAAAATTTGTAGACATGTCTACAAATCTATCCGCTGGAATCGGCTCCAGCGGATCGATCCGGTGGTCTGTACAGACTCACCGGATCGATCCGTCCGAACCCGTCCCTCGCATGCGTCGTAATGATTCGACGCATGCTTGGAATTGCTTATATGACAGCGTCGCGCACGTCGCCGCATCATCATCGCAGCGACGACGCGACACGTCACCGCGGTGTAAATTCTGCGCGGATTTCGATCCGATGGTGAGTACACTCCATCGGATCAAAATCCTCAGAGGATTTATCCGCGGATCAATCCTCTCGTGTGTACCCGGCATTAGAGTAATATGAGCAGGAGGTAATAGTATATAAGACTTCTTGTTCTAATAAACAGTCCATGTTCAGCAAACAAACGAGTATCGTCTTGTTTTGTGGTTGTTAGCGGTTGGAATATCCGATATCTATATTCAGACTGGGAGAAAGTGGTATATGACGAAAGCGGAGTGTGGGACGTTTCGTTACATACACGTTGTGAAGTTTTTTGCTTCAAACCTGTAAATCTGGACCCTTATACTCTATCCTAAATTACAATGAGAACTGTGCTATCTGGGCAATAGCCAACATCAGTGAGGCTAGTGTAAAGGAAAACGGTTCTGGTGTTGTATTCTCTCCCACTGGCTCTGCTTTACCGTTCACAAAGCACAACCTTGTGAGATTCCCACACAGGAGCTTGCTGCCCAATTCTCAGGGCCTTCCCTGGAAATGAAGAACATTTTTTTTTGATAGGGCACCATTTGCATTTAGGCCAGCAATATATTATAATATAACCCATATAGCTAGATTCAGGTAGGGGCGCGCATCTTTAAGGCGGCGTAGCGTACTGTATTTACGCTACGCCGCCTTAAGTCAGAGAGGCAAGTACTGTATTCACAAAATACTTGCCTCCTAACTTACGGCGGCGTAGCGTAAATAGGGCCGGCGTAAGCGCGCCTAATTCAAATGAGGATGAGGGGGCGTGTTTTATGTTAATGGGGGTGACCTGACGTGATTGACGTTTTTTACGAACGGCGCATGCGCCGTCCGTGTACATATCCCAGTGTGCATTGCGCCAAAGTACGCCGCAAGGACCTATTGGTTACGACGTGAACGTAAATTACGTCCAGCCCTATTCACGGACAAATTACGCAAACGACGTAAAATTTTCAAATTTCGACACGGGAACGACGGCCATACTTAACATTACTAGTCCAGCTATTTGATGGAATAACTTTACGGTATCTAGTCATTTACATATTCTACGCCGAACTCAACGGAAGCGCCACCTAGCGGCCAGCCTCAATATTGCACCCTAAGATACGACGGCGCAGGCTGTCGTATCTTAGCTAGGTTTAAGTGTATCTCAGTTTGAGAATACACTTAAACTTAGGACGGCGCAATATTCCGAGTTAGGTCGGCGTATCTACTGATACGCCGGCCTAACTCTCTCTGAATCTAGCTAATAATGTAATTTCCCATAGGCACAAACCCCTTCTGTGCCCAAGTAAATAAAAACACATCTGGATTCATTAATATCTTGTAAACCAAAGTTGTATGACTATTGGGTGCAAGAGGCAGAATGTAGTAATGACTCTGCACCTCCTGTTAAGAGACGTTCTCTGAAAGCTTTATAGGATCCCTATGGAGATAGCTGTATGCAATTAATACATAATAGTCATATTTAGTATTCAAATGTATTTTTCATTGGTCATGCCTTTGTTTACACGTTTTCCCACACTTACGTATTTGAACATAATTTTCTTATGGCAGTGATTCTTTTAACCACTTCAATACTGGGCACTTTCCCCCCTTCCTGCCGGGGACAAATTTCAGCTTTCAGTACTGTCAACTTTGAATGACAATTGCGCGGTCATGCAACACTGTACCCAAACTAAATTTTTATAATTTTCTTTCCACAAATAGAGCTTTCTTTTGGTGGTATTTATTTATTTATTAAAATTCTTAAAAGTACAAAAAAAAAGTACAAAACGCAGTCAGTTACCCGTAGGCCTCGATGCGCCGAGAACAACAATACAGCAACAACCAAAAAAAACACACACAGGCAGCGGAACAGCTCAAATTTAAAATAGTTAGAAGATAAAGAACTATAAAAACCTATGTAATTCCATAGGCTAGACTGAAAAGCTCCGTTTTTAAAAGCTTCCTGAACTTAAAAAGATCATTCTCAAGCCTTAATTTTAGAGGCAGGGAGTTCCAAAACTGTGCTCCCTGGACCGCACTCGTCCTCCCTCCGCATTTTTTCTTACGAAATTTAGGAATCACCAAAGTTTCCAAATTAGCCGACCTTAAGGTACGGTTGGGCACATACTTGGTGAATTTTTCCTGCAGGTACACTGGCCCCTTGCCATGGGTAGCCCTGTGCACCATGCATCCAGTCTTAAACAGAACCCGTTCCTTCACGGGTAGCCAATGCAGGGCTCTCAGCGATGGCGTGATGTGGTCACGACGACCAACACCCGTGAGTAGCCTCGCAGCGGCATTCTGAATAAGCTGTAATTTGTGCATGATGTTATTGGGTAAACCCAGGTACAAAGCATTACAATAATCTAATCGACTTCCGATAATGGCATTGACCATGGAGATCTTATGCGATTCTTCAATGAAGCGAAAAGTCGACCTCAGGAGTTTCAAGTGGAAGTGACAAGAACTCACCACCTGGTTTACCTGTGGTCGTAGCGTCAATCTCTCGTCCAAGATGATTCCCAAATCCCTGACCTGGGTGACTGGCACTGAGACCGATGAAAACGAGTCCGGCCAGGTAGGGAAACCACCCGACCATGGCTGATTGCATAAAACCATGCACTCAGTCTTGGAGCCATTGAGCATAAGATAATTGGCCCCCATCCAGGCTTGAATTTCCCCATCCAGGCTTGATCACCTCTGTGGTTTTTGTTTGCTAAAACAAACTAAAAAACATTTTTGAAATGGGGAAAAAAAATGTTTTTTCTTTGTTTCCGTTATAAAATCCTATTTCTCTTTTTTCTTTTTCGTCCATGGACGGACACAGCCTTCTCAAGTCTTGACATAAAAGTCAAGATTTAAAGAGGCTGTGTCTGTCCATGGACGAAAAGAGAAAAAAAAAATGTTTTATATATTTTTGGGCAAAAAGTAAAAAATATAGAATTTTTTTTTTAAATTGTCGCTCTTTGTTTATGGCGCAAATTTTTTTAAATCGCAGAGGTGATCAAATACCACCAAAAGAAAGCTCTATTTGTGGGAAAAAAAGGACGTCAATTTTGTTTGGGAGCCACGTCGCACGACTGCGCAATTGTCAGTTAAAGCGACGCAGTGCCGAATCCCAAAAAGTGGCCCAGTCTTTAACCACCAAAATGGTCCGGGGCTTAAGCGGTTAAAAAGGTGTCAGGTCCTGAAATGCAAAAAAGGGGCTTGAGAATTGCAAAGGTTCCTCATTCTAAAGCAACTACATGAATGCCCCAATACAGAGGCGTTCCGTTTTAAAATCACCCAGGAGCTGTTAAGCCCTGTACACACGATCGGATATCTGATGGAATCTAATCCGATGGATTTTTTTCGTCGGATATCCGATGAAGCTGACTTTCATCGGGCTTGCCTACACACCATCAGTCAAAAAACTGACCGTGTCCAAACGCGATGACGTAAAACACTACGACGTGCTGAGAAAAATGAAGTTCAATGCTTCCGAGCATGCGTCGACTTGATTCTGAGCATGCGTGGATTTTTGACCGATGGACTTCCACACAGACGATCGTTTTTTTCTATAGTTTTTTTATCCATAGAAAAAATTTAAAACATGTTCTATTTTTTTTAACCGATGGAAAACAAACCGATGGGGTCCACACACGATCGGGTTGACCAATGAAAACGGTCCATCGGTCTGTTTTCATCGAGCGAACCGATCGTGTGTACAGGGCTTAAGACTAGGGTTGTCCCGATACCGATACTAGTACAGTCAGCGGTGATCAGAAGTTACAAGCACCGATCACCGCTGTATAGATTTAAAAGTAATTTCTCTGCTTCTCTCTTCACCCCCCCCCCCACGGCTTTCAGCTGCTTTAAAATCAGCGGTGATTGGTGCTTGTAACTCCCCAACACACGATCACCGCTGACTGTCCCGTGTCCTCCTCCAGCCCCCTCCCTGCAGTCTCTCTCCCTCCGTGTCCCCCTCAGTGTATCCTTCTCCCTCTGTGTCCCCCTCAGTGTTTCCTTCTCCCTCTTGTCCCCCTCAGTGTATCCTTCTCCCTCTGTGTCCCCCTCAGTGTTTCCTTCTCCCTCTGTGTCCCCCTCATTGTTTCCTTCTCCTCCGTGTCCCCCTCTGTGTCCCCCTCGGTGTTTCCTTCTCCTCCGTGTCCCCCTCGGTGTTTCCTTCTCCTCCGTGTCCCCCTTGTGTTTCCTTCTCCTCCGTGTCCCCCTCTGTGTTTCCTTCTCCTCCTTGTCCCCCTCGGTGTTTCCTTCTCCTCCGTGTCCCTCTCGTTGTTTCCTTCTCCTCCGTGTCCCCCTCGTTGTTTCCTTCTCCTCCGTGTCCCCCTCGTTGTTTCCTTCTCCTCCGTGTCCCCCGCGGTGTTTCCTTCTCCTCCGTGTCCCCCGCGGTGTTTCCTTCTCCTCCGTGTCCCCCGCGGTGTTTCCTTCTCCTCCGTGTCCCCCTCGGTGTTTCCTTCTCCTCCGTGTCCCCCGCGGTGTTTCCTTCTCCTCCGTGTCCCCCTCGGTGTTTCCTTCTCCTCCGTGTCCCCCTCTGTGTTTCCTTCTCCTCCGTGTCCCCCTCTGTGTTTCCTTCTCCTCCGTGTCCCCCTCTGTGTTTCCTTCTCCTCCCTGTCCCCCTCTGTGTTTCCTTCTCCCTCCGTGTCCCCCTCGTTGTTTCCTTCTCCTCCGTGTCCCCCGCGGTGTTTCCTTCTCCTCCTCGGTGTTTCCTTCTCCTCCGTGTCCCCCGCGGTGTTTCCTTCTCCTCCGTGTCCCCCTCTGTGTTTCCTTCTCCTCCGTGTCCCCCTCTGTGTTTCCTTCTCCCTCCCTGTCCCCCTCTGCGTTTCCTTCTCCCTCCGTGTCCCCCTCGTTGTTTCCTTCTCCTCCGTGTCCCCCTCGTTGTTTCCTTCTCCTCCGTGTCCCCCGCGGTGTTTCCTTCTCCTCCGTGTCCCCCGCGGTCTTTCCTTCTCCTCCGTGTCCCCCGCGGTGTTTCCTTCTCCTCCGTGTCCCCCGCGGTGTTTCCTTCTCCTCCGTGTCCCCCGCGGTGTTTCCTTCTCCTCCGTGTCCCCCTCGGTGTTTCCTTCTCCTCCGTGTCCCCCTCTGTGTTTCCTTCTCCTCCCTGTCCCCCGCGGTGTTTCCTTCTCCCTCCGTGTCCCCCTCGTTGTTTCCTTCTCCCTCCGTGTCCCCCTCTGTGTTTCCTTCTCCTCCGTGTCCCCCTCTGTGTTTTCTTCTCCTCCCTGTCCCCCTCTTTGTTTTTTTCTCCTCCCTGTCCCCCTCGGTGTTTCCTTCTCCTCCGTGTCCCCCTCTGTGTTTCCTTCTCCTCCGTGTCCCCCTCTGTGTTTCCTTCTCCTCCGTGTCCCCCTCTGTGTTTCCTTCTCCTCCGTGTCCCCCTCTGTGTTTCCTTCTCCTCCCTGTCCCCCTCTGTGTTTCCTTCTCCTCCCTGTCCCCCTCTGTGTTTCCTTCTCCTCCGTGTCCCCCTCTGTGTTTCCTTCTCCCTCCGTGTCCCCCTCTGTGTTTCCTTCTCCCTCCGTGTCCCCCTCTGTGTTTCCTTCTCCTCCCTGTCCCCCTCTTTGTTTTTTTCTCCTCCCTGTCCCCCTCGGTGTTTCCTTCTCCTCCGTGTCCCCCTCGGTGTTTCCTTCTCCTCCTTGTCCCCCTCTGTGTTTCCTTCTCCTCCGTGTTCCCCTTGGTGTTTCCTTCTCCCTCTGTGTTTCTCTCTCCATCCGTACTCCTCCTCCACCTCCTGGAACTGTCAGGAGAGCGGAGGTAGGAGCTGGTAAGTTCGGCTCCTTACTGTTCCAAATGGACAGAGTCAGTGAATACTGACTCTGTCCATTCACATAACTGAAACATCGTAAACTGTGTTTACAATGTTTCAGTTTATGAATAAAGAGAAGACACTGTCTTCTGTCCATTCATTTTCAGCGCAGCGGAGGCTGCTGAGAAAGGGATTGGGGAATCTGTGTCCCTAGTCCCTTTCCCTGTCTCCCTGTTAAGACCCCTGATATCTCACCAAAGCCCCCCAACAGGGCTGATTAAAGAAAAAAATTGCAATAAATAATGAAAAATAAAAAGTAAATAATAATAAAAAAAAAACACACACACACACAGACAAATCACTACCCCCCCCTAAAAAAAAAAATCACTGTAAAAAAAAAAAACAGCCACTGTCACGTGACATTTAAAAAAAAGTATCGGTATTCGGTATCGGCGAGTACTTGAAAAAAGTATCGGTACTTGTACTTGGTCTCAAAAAAGTGGTATCGGGACAACCCTACTTAAGACGTTTGTGATAATTAAAAAAGATTATTAGCGCTCATTGTCACTCACCACAGAAAAACTACCCAAAATAATTAAAAGCAGTTTGGGATAAAAAAAAAAAAAAAAGAAGAAGGATTAGCTCTCAATGTCAGGCACCAAAAAAAATAATAAAAAAAATAAAAGAAAATACCCCAAATAATTTCACTTGACATTAGAGATCCCTGGCTGATAAAAGATTCAATAAGCGCTGTGAAAATTCTCTACACAGCTAAACGCATCCAATTCGGCACCAGAAAAGGACAGAGATTAACACAAAGCTGATGTTTATTTAAACTCCATCCCTCGTAATCCTCAAAGTGATCAGTAGGAGTCTTTTCTTTTTTTTCCCTTTCTCTCTCCTTTGCACATTTTGGAGGACAGGTTTTGATGCACTGTACATATTTATTTATGCAAGACCCCCGACTGGTGATAATGCGGCAGGGAACGTACAATTACTCCGCGCTCTGGAAATCCGAAACGTACAGCAAAAGATAGTTTCACGTCGGTGACTCCATATTGTTCGAACTCGCATCCTACAAGCCCAAATTAATTTCAAACAAGGCGTCCTCCCGACTATGATGAAGAGCGCCGCCTTGTCAGACATGATCAGTTATCAGGGAATGGCAACCGCGCCGCTAAACGCTCATCATCTCCGAGAGACTCTGGGCAATGAAAAGTAATGGATGGAGCAGCGTTATTGTTAGCTAAATAATGCATTTTCCAATCTTATTTATAAGATATGCAATCAATACTCATACAAAGATAAAAATCCACTTGGCCTGTCTTCTCTTCTCCACGCTCATTATTTGTGTGTTCAATATTTATTTAGTCAAATCAACATAAAATGCCATTTTGTTATTTCGTGTAGCCTGGCTCCTTAAAATGCATTGAAAGCTGCGTAATTTGTAATTATATGTAAAGCCCGCCGTGCGCCCCAAGGAAAGTCTATCAATCTCCCTTTATTATTTACAGACCTTATTTCTCAAGGACGTAATTGTCTTTTTTTTATTAACTACATTTTATAGATCCAATACTTGCACTGGCAAAAAATTATATTTATTTAAAAGGGAATATAAAGTAGCCGTAGTATATTTTTTTACTGCACCATCGTACTTACCGTATTTGCCGACGTATAAGACGACCCTCTATTTTTCCAGGAAAAATGTTGGTTTTGGGATATACTCGCCATATAAGACTACTCCCTTCTTACTAGTCTTTCTGGAAGCTGAGGGGTAGCCGGAACAACCACTGACAGGAACAACCGCTGACAGAAACAGGCTTTTTTCAAATCTCACTGTGCCATTACATTACATTACATGCCTCCACTGTGCCATTACATTACATGCCTCCACTGTGCCATTACATTACATGCCTCCACTGTGCCATTACATTACATGCCTCCACTGTGCCATCACTTGCCTCCACTGTGCCATCACTTGCCTCCACTGTGCCATTACATTGCATGCCTCCACTGTGCCATCACTTGCCCCCACTGTGCCATCACTTGCCTCCACTGTGCCATCACTTGCCTCCACTGTGCCATTACATTACATGCCTCCACTGTGCCATCACTTGCCCCCACTGTGCCATCACTTGCCTCCACTGTGCCATTACATTACATGCCTCCACTGTGCCATCACTTGCCCCCACTGTGCCATCACTTGCCCCCACTGTGCCATCACTTGCCTCCACTGTGCCATCACTTGCCTCCACTGTGCCATTACATTACATGCCTCCACTGTGCCATCACTTGCCCCCACTGTGCCATCACTTGCCTCCACTGTGCCATTACATTACATGCCTCCACTGTGCCATCACTTGCCCCCACTGTGCCATCACTTGCCTCCACTGTGCCATCACTTGCCCCCACTGTGCCAGCCAAGACGATCTCCCTACCTTATTTCAGATTCTGGCTTTCAGGCTGCGGGCATCCATGATTCGAAAGCCGCGCCTTCTCCTCAGACTGTTCCGTGATAGGCGGATCACAAATTTTCCCAGCAGGGCCTCTGTTCTGTGTTCCGCCTATTACGGATGTCCTCTCGTCCGAGGATGAGAAGGCATCCGTGATAGGCAGAACACTGAACAGAGGCCCTGCTGGGAAAATGTGTGTTCCGCCTATCACGGAACAGTCTCAGGAGGAGGCGCGGCTTTAAAATCATGGATGCCCGCAGCCTGACGGAGTCACGGAGACTGTCATTGGCGTATAAGACAACCCCTGACTTTGGATGCATTTTTTTGCATCCAAAAAGTCGTCTTATACGCCGGAAAATACGGTATCTTGTGTAAATACTAACATGGTAGATGTATAAACATCTCTTCCATAGATTCCAAGTGTTAAAGGGGTTGTAAAGATACATTTTTTTTTTTCCTAAATAGCGTCCTTTACCTTAGTGCAGTCCTCCTTCACTTACCTCATCCTTCCATTTTGCTTTTAAATGTCCTTATTTCTTCTGAGAAATCCTCACTTCCTGTTCTTCTGTCTGTAACTCCACACAGTAATGCAAGGCTTTCTTCCCGGTGTGGAGTGTCGTGCTTGCCCCCTCCCTTGGACTACAGAAGTGTCAGGACGCCCACTAACACACAGCTCCTTTCTCTATCTGTAACATAGAGAGTGTCCTGACTCTCCTGTAGTCCAAGGGAGGGGGCGAGCACGACACTCCACACCAGGGAGAAAGCCTTGGATTACTGTGTGGAGTTACAGACAGAAAAACAGGAAGTGAGGATTTCTCAGAAGAAATAAGGACATTTAAAAGCAAATTTAAAGGATGAGGTAAGGGAAGGAGGACTGCACTAAGGTAAAGGTAGCTATTTAGGGAAAAAAAAATTGTACCTTTACAACCCCTTTAAGCCTCATACACACGATCGGACTTCCAACCAACTTTTCCATGGATTTTGGTCCGAAGGGCGTTGGCCGTGAACTTGTTCTTGTTCTACATACACATGGCACAACATTTTCAGCCAACATTCACCAGACCATGTGGTTTTTCAGCTCTTTACCGCCACCCTTTGGGCAACTTCTGCTTTTGTTGGCTGATATTTAACATTGGTTCGAAGCATGCGTGTTTGTACATGAAAAGGGGAGTTACCGCTCCAGGTGGGTATGCTGGATAATCAATAGCTTCTCAGGGGACCAGGAGTGCCGGCAATGCACAAGGCAAATTGTAAAGGCTAGAAGAATGGACAGCCGTACTTCCAAAAAAAAAACCTTAGGTTGTCTTTATTTTAAAAAAAATCACGGCCATGATTAAGCACTGACCGCAGTGTGAAACGCGTAGGCCGCCATCTCCACTCTTTTGCTGTACTTTGTAGTGCATGTCATTTTTTTTTAAATAAAGACAACCTAAGGTTTTTTTTTGGAAGTGCGGCTGTCCATTCTTCTAGCGTGTTTGTACATGGGCGTGTTTGCACTCCCAGCTCCTAGAAGGACTGAAGGAACATCCCCAAGATGGAGCCTGCTTCCCCCTTGCTTACTCCCAGTACTGCAATTAAGTTTGAGCATGCGGGATGCTGATGCTCCAGCCTCGGAGATCGCGCCGGGCTTCCCTTCTTCTGGTGGTGTGTCACGTGTGCACTGAGCAGGACATGTGTCTGTGTTTGAGCTTTAGGGTGCATACCGTATTGCAATAGGCTGCGCACACCTATGTACATGGGATTTTAGTTGGACCAACTTGCGTACACACGATCGGACAAACCGACGTAACAGATTTATTGCCCAACAGTTGGTGAGCATGAACGGCCAACTTTTGTTGTCGTTAATTCAACCATCAGACAACTATGGCCATAAAGTTGGATCGTGTGTATGAGGCTTTACACTACCGTGCAAAGGTTTTAGGCAGGTGTGAAAAAAAATGCTGTAAATAAATAATGCTTTCAGAATGTGGATGTGTTAAAGGGGTTGTAAACCCTCGCTGGTTTTCACCTTAATTCATTATACTATACTTGCCTGAACCCTGTAATTCCCATGACGGGAACGAGTACAGTAGCTTCGGCCATTGTCTTGTGTCCCGATTGGATAGATTGACAGCAGCGGGAGCCAATAGCTGCGCTGCTATCAATCAAATCCAATGACGCGGCCGCTGGGGGGGCCGAGTCCTGCTTTCTGTGTGAATAGGTGCAAAAGCCGGACACGGCCCGCACGGGTGTCCACAAAGGAGAGCGCTTCTCTGACGGGGCACTCGAGAAGAGGAGGAGCCAGGAGTGTTGCTGAGGGACCTCAGAAGAGGAGGATCGGGGCTACTCTGTGCAAAACCAACTGCACAGCGGAGGTAAGTATGATATGTTTAGGTTTTGTTTTTTAAAAACCCCAAACCTTGAGGCCTCGTACACACGACCGAACATGTTTCCGCGGACATGTTCGGTCGTGTGTAGGGCCGACCGGACAATTTTCCGGCCTAGCGGACAGGTTTCCAGCAGACAAATGTTTCTTAGCATGCTAAAAAACATGTCCGCTGGAAGCCTGTCCGTCGGACATGTCCGATGGTCAGTACGACTCATCGGACATGTCCGCTGGCCCGAGAACCCGCGCATGGCGTCGAAGTGATTCGACGCATGCGTGGAAGCATTGAACTTCCGGGTTCGCGCACGACGCGGTGACGATGACGCGGCGACGTGCGCAAACCCGGAAGTCACCGCGTATTCTGTCCGCGGGGATTTTGGTTTGATGGTGTGTACAACCATCAGACCAAAATCTGCTGGCAGACATGTCCGATGAAAACGGTCCGCTGGTGAGCCATGTTTTTGAGTGTTTATCTACGTTTTTGAGTGTATTGCGCTTTTTGTGGTCAGAAAAACGACTCCTGAACGCGATTTTAGAGCGTTCAGAAAACAGCCCATGAACTCCACTGCTGATAAACGTCCATTTTGGCCTTAAAAAAATAAAAACCGCCCAAACTCCAAAAAACTTCAGTTTATGAGCCAGTTTGCAGCCTTACAACCCGTTTAATCGTTTTTATTTTTTTATCAAATAACAAAATGAAAGTAAGTGAACAGAAAAGAAATTCAAATCAATATTTGGTGTGATCACCCTTTGCCTTCAAAACAGCATCAATTCTTCTAGGTACACTCGCACACACTTTTTGGGAACTCGACAGGTAGGTTGTTCTAAAAACACTGGAGAACTAACCATAAATCTTCTATGGATGTAGGCTTCCTCAAATACTTCAGTCTCTTCATGTAATCCCTGAAAGACTCAATGATGTTGAGATCAGGGCTCTGTGTGGCCAAATTATAATTTCCAGGACTCCTTGTTCTTCTCGCTGAAAATAGTTCTTAATTATATTGGCTGTGTGTTTGGGGTCATTGCCCTGCTGCAGAATAAATTTGGGGCCAATCATACGCCTCCCTGATGGTATGACGTGATGAAGAATCTGCCTGTATTTCTCGGCATTTAAGACACCATTGATCCTGACCAAATCTCAAACTCAGTTTGCAGAAATGCAGACCCAGACCACCATGCTTCACAGTTGCCTGCAGACATTCTACATTATACCGATCTCCAGCCCTTCAGTGAACAAACTGCCTCCTACTACAGCCAAATATTTCATATTTTGACTCATCAGTAGGGATGAGCCGATCACCCCCCCGTTCGGTTCGCACCAGAACCTTCGAACGGACCGACCATTCACGCAAACATTTAGAACCCCATTGACGTCTATGGGACTCGAACGTTCGGACTCGAACGTTCGAATTTAAAAGTGCTCATTTTAAAGCCTAATATGCAAGTTATTGTCGTAAAACGTCTTTGAGAACCCGGGTCTTGCCCCAGGGAACATGTATCAATGGAAAAAAAGTTTTTAAAACGGTTGTTTTTTCAGGAGCAGTGATTTTAATAATGCTTAAATAAAAAAAGAAAAATTCCTTTTAAATATTGTACCTGCTGGGTGTCTATACTATGCCTGTGAAAACGTCTTTGAGAACCCGGGTCTTGATACATGTTCCCTCGGGCAAGACCCGGGTTCTCAAAGACGTTTTACGACAATAACTTGCATATTAAGCTTTAAAATTAGCACTTTTGAATTCGAACGTTCGAGTCCCATAGACGTCAAGGCAATAAAACACGCAAGAATACTGCAGCTAGCACAATCACCTGCCTGACAAATTAGGAAGAACTGATCTAGCTAAACTATACAGTGTATAAATATATGTACAACACCTGGGATGTATATATATCCTCTACACACTGTAATATTACCTGACTAGCCTGCCTGCTCTATCTACCTGGAAAAAATTACACTCTCTCTCTGTCCTCTCTTAACCCCCGCAACACACTACACAAGGCCGACCTGTAGGCGGCCTTTTATAGTGTGGGGCGTGTACTAAATCCCCTGAGCCATAATTGGCCAAAGACACCCTGGCTTTGGCCAATTATGGCTCTCCGTTTTTTGCAAGCTGTGATGGGCCAAGCATGCGGGTCATAGTGCATGCTTGGCCAATCATCAGCCAGCAATGCACTGCGATCCCGCAGTGAATTATGGTCTGTGAAACGTAACTCGAATTTGGCGCGAACGGCCCATACGATGTTCGAGTCGAACATGAGTTTGACTCGAATATGAAGCTCATCCCTACGCATCAGTCCAGGAGAACCTGCTGCCATTTTTCTGCACCCCAGTTCCTATGTTTTTGTGCATAGTCGAGTCGCTTAGCCATGTTTCCATATCAGGACAAAATACATTTTATAACAGGGATAAGAGGTCTTCATACAAGCACCACCTCCCCAAGATATAATTATAGAGACTGAGCAAGTGAGGATGGGAGTGTAGAGGTGCAAAATTAAATTAACTTTTAACAATTTCATAATTTTATTAAACAAACATATATATAAAAAAAAAAAAATTTAAACCAGCACAAAGACATCATATGGTCACAGTACAAGAGTTTGTTTTCTCAACATGTTTCGCCATACACATGGCTTCTTCTATAGCTCTTGTAAGACCTTTATATCATCACTAAAATAGCTGGCTGCTGATACCCAAGGGGGTTATGTCTCTCTTGTGCGAATGTGGGATCGTTATTGGCTTTTCCCATTGCTTTCTCTCCCTGGTCCAGTGTCAATTCTGGATGGGAAGGTTCTATTTTGGTTTGGCTCGTTGGCGCGTGTGCCACTGTAAGGGAACAGGGCGGTTCCAAAATGTCCGCGGCGACTCCACGCATGCCTACCTCTCCTCCCTTAAATTTAGAGAAAGCTGGGATGAATTGGGGCCAGCCAATGGATGTCCGCATCCTGGCAGTAAGTGAATGTCACCAAATAAAGAAGCTTATCAAATAAAGAAACTTTAGAAGAAAAGAAGAAGAAAAACCTGCAAGGTAGGTAAATATCATCACCCAGATCACCACCTATTCCCTGGAATATCCTGTCTTGTGGATCCACCATTTGTCCAGAGAGGAGGCTACCGACCGAAATGCACTCTTGGTTCCATGGTCTGTGGATATAAGCACGATTGATCCGCTGCCGTATGGCGAGTTGGGACCACAGTTGCGGGTAAGGCCGCGTACACATGATCAGTCCATCTGATGAGAACGGTTAACCGATGACGCTGACTGATGGTCTGATGTGCCTACACACCGTAGGTTAAAAACCGATCGTGTCAGAACGCGGTGACGTAAAACACAACGACGTGCTGAAAAAAACGAAGTTCAATGCTTCCAAGCATGCGTCGACTTGATTCTGAGCATGCGTGGATTTTTAACCGATGCTTTTGCATACTAACCATCAGTTTTGACCTATCGGTTAGGCATCCATCGGTTCAATTTTAAAGCAAGTTCTACATTTTTTGACCGAAGGTTAACTGACCAATGGGGCCCACACACGATCGGTTTGGACCGATGAAAAGGTCCTTCAGTCCGTTTTCATTGGTTTTGACCGACCGTGTGTACGCGGCCTGAAGCCTCGTGCACACGACCGAGGAACTCGACGGGCGAAACACATCGTTTTGCTCGTCGAGATTCCTTGTGAAGCCGTCGAGAAACTTGACAAGCCAATTTTCTCCATTCCCGTCAAGGAAATAGAGAACATGCTCTCTATTTGGCTCGTCGAGTTTCTCGACAGTTTCCTCGACGAAAATGTACACACGACCGGTTTCCTCTGCAAAAAATATCTCCCAGCAAGTTTCTTGCTGTTTTTTGCCGAGAAACTCGGTCGTGTGTACGAGGCCTAAGAGTACCCATTTCTCTCCCCTACTACCCAAAGGTGAAGGCACTCCCGGGTGATAATACCTGTATACAACACCTATTGGAAAGACAGCTGGAGTTGGTCATATTTTCACGTTTTGGCTTCTCTCTGATGTTTGTATACGGACTATAACCATTCAGTCATTTTCAGTATAATACAGAAAGATATACTGATACATTCCGCTCAATACCATTATTGATATTTTAGAGATATAATGCTTTAAAAGGTTTCAGACGTCATCTGTTCATACAGGAGTTTATGATTAACATTGTTATATTTGTTGAATGTTTCACTACTAGTGATTTTTTTATTTATTTTTTCCTTTTTCAGTTATTTAGTCACATAAATATTTCACACAGAAGTTTATGGTTTATTTCACATTCACATTGTTGGATATTTCACTATACAATTTTTTTTTTTTGTGTTTTTGGGTCTTCTTTTCTTCATATTTAGTCACATGAATATTTCACACGTTCTTTATGGTATTATAGATTTTTTTTTGTCTTTATTTAGAGACAGATATTTACCTACCTTACAAGTTTTTCTTCTTGCAACTTTTTTGCGATTTTCGAATCACATCAAGTTTGTTCATATACACTTCAGTTTTTTGTGTATAAGTTTCTTTATTTGATAAGCTTCTTTATTTGGTGACATTCACGTATGCATTTTTGAGTGGGGTTACATTTTTAGCGCTACACTTTATTTGTAATACCTGTTCACAATTAGTCTGATTGTAGTGTTGGCTGCTTACACACCCTAGGCTAGATTCAGATAGGTGAGCGGATCTTTAGATCTGATTTACGTTACGCCGCCGCAAGTTTTCGTGGCAAGTGCTTTATTCAGAAAGCACTTGCCTGTAAACTTGCGGCGACGTATCGTAAATCCCCCGGCGGAATTCAAATTCCGCGGCTAGTTGGCGTGTAAAATTTAAATCAGGCGCGTCCCCGCGCCGAACGAACTGCGCATGCGCCGTCCGTAGAATTTCCCAGCGTGCATTGCTCTAAATGACGTCATTGGTTTCGACGTGAACGTAAATGACGTCCATCCATATTCGCGAACGACTTACGCAAACGACGTAAAAAAATCAAAACTCGGCGCGGGAACGATGGCCATACTTAACATAGGATACGCCGCATATAGCAGGGGTAACTACACGCCGGAAAAAGCCGAACGCAAACGACATAAAAAAAAGCGCCAGGCGGTCGTTCGTTTCTGAATCGGCGTAACTCCTCATTTGCATATTCCTTGCGTATACAAATGGAAGCGCCACCTAGCGGCCAGCGTGAGATTGCAGCCTAAGATCCAACGGTGTAAGTCACTTACACCTGTCGGATCTTAGAAAGATCTATGCGTAACCTAATTCTATGAATCAGGCGCATAGATACGACGGCCGGACTCAGAGATACGCCGTCGTATCTTCTTTCTGAATCCGGGCCCCTGTTTTTTCTTATTTGGTTGGCGCAGTATAGTATTATATATATTTTGCCTGGATGCATTGGGCCAGATTCATGTAGATCAGCGGATCTTTAGATCCGCTCGATCTACGTGTTTTACGATCCGCCGGTGCAATTTAGCGAGCAGTATTCATCAAGCACTTACCTCGAAAATTGCATCGTCGGATCGTAACTCCCCCGGCGGAATGCAAATTCCGCGGCTAGGGGGAGTGTACAATTTAAATCAGGCGCGTTCCCGCGCCGATTTAACTGCGCATGCGCCGCCGGCATAATTTGCCAGTGCACATGCTCCAAATGACGTCGCTAGGACGTCATTGTTTGCGGCGGCTACGTCAATTGCGGCCATCCGTATTCCCGATCGACTTACGCAAACGACGTAAAAATTTGAATCTCGGCGCGGGAACGACGGCCATACTTAACATTAGCTACCCCTCATATAGCAGGGGTAGCTATCCGCCGGAAAAAGCCGAACGCAAACGACGTTAAAAAAAAACGGCGGGCGTACGGACTTGAATCGGCGGTTTTCCTCATTTGCATATCCGACACGTAAAAAAAAGCGACGACACCTAGCGGCCGGCGGTAGATTGCAGCCTAAGATTCGACTGGTGTAAGTCACTTACACCAGTTGGATCTAAGGGAGATCTATGCGCAACTGATTCTATGAATCAGCCTCATAGATCCGACCGGCTGGACTCAGAGGTACGACGGCGGATCAGGAGATCCGCCGTCGTATCTCTTTGATGAATCTGCCCCATTGATGATGATGGTTCATGTGTTGTTTATGTGCTGTTTTTTAGATGGGTTAGTCCCCTTCAAGCTTGTTATTATCATTGAAAGTACCCATTAGCAGTAGTAACTTGAACCCCTGACCTCTAAATAAAAACTGCGTAGGTTGAATTGGATCCTACAGGTATCCCTTGGTTGATCCAATTTCAATATAAATGTCCCATTTGAATATAAATTACAGTATGTACGCTCCTGCTGGATTTTAATATAGGGGTTTATCCCCTCTATCCCTACTGATATTCTGCTGGACCACCTGATGGACCTGCAAATCCTCCCTACGTTTGGAGTGAGAGTGCAATCATTAGATCACTTATGGCACGTACACACGATCAGTTCATCCGATGAAAACGGAACGATGGATTTTTTCATCAGATATCCGATGAAGCTGACTTTCATCAGTCTTGCCTACACACCATCGGTTACAAATCCGATCGTGTCCAACGCGGTGACGTAAAACACAACGATGTGCAGAGAAAAATTATGTTTAATGCTTCCGAGCATGCGTCGACTTGATTCTGAGCATGCATGGATTTTTGACCGATGGATTTCCCCACAGACGATCGTTTTTTTCCTATCGGTTATTTAACCATCGGATGCTGCCGCTGCCACTATCGGTAAAGGGAATCAGGAAGTGAAGCTGCCTGGTTCCCTACTGCGTATGCGTGACTCGCACTGCGCAATGCCACTGGTCCCTGCTGTCTTCTGGGACCTGTGTGTCTCCCAGAAGACAGCAGGGGGGGGGGGGCAAACGTGGCATAGACTGCGGCAGATATGTGGGGGTTTATGCCCGGAAGTGGGTGCAAATTTGTGTGAACCTCCGCTTTAAAAAGGTGTGGATGGGAAACCATACATATGTAGTAAAAGTTTGCAACTTTCCCTTTAAGGGTGTTGGAAAATTCCGCTTACTTTGTGTTCCCTGGGCTCAGTGTACCTTCCCCCCGACTTCCAGTATGGCATGCTGATGTCACCAGCTCCGCCCCTTACGTGTTATGTCACCGTCACGTGGCTTCATTAGAGTAATAGGAGGGCTGTGACGTGATGCTGGCAATTAAGCCCCTTTCACACGTACGGATCCCGTGAGGATCCGTACCTTTCTCATCCGCTTGCTCAGCGGGGATCGCTGTCAGGTCTCTGCTCTCCTCTATGGGGGGGATCGGATGAACACGCACCATCTGTCTGTTCACCCGATCCGATGACGGATGGAAAAAAAGGATTTTCCTCTGTCTGCAGAATCAGAGCATAGCGGGGACCGATGAGATCGGGCGTCAGCGGATGTTCATCCGATATCCTATAGGGATACATGTATGTACGTATTTCATCCGAAAACAGATGGCTGAAATACGGACATACTGTCCGCACGTGTGAAAGGGGCCTTATGCAGAGCTATGTTCACATGTTATGGAAAACTCCCAACCTATTGTATATTTACAAACCGCACACTATTGTAAACTTTCAGGGTGTTTCGCAACTAGTGGGGATCCACTGCAATAACTGCCGATCCATTTTTACATGTTCATTACTCACATTTAACTCTTTCAAATACCTTGCCACTAATATTACTACTATATAACAAATAAGAATAAAATTACAATAAAATTCTTGTATACACACACAAAATTACATACATAAAAATGACATACTCATAAAAACTATCCATGAATTAATGTTGAATCAGTGTTGCCAACCGTCCGTATTTTTACGGACAGTTTGTAAAAACGGGGCCCTTTTTTCCCCGTTCGAAATGTCCGTAGTTGCAAGAATGTGCCAGTAAAAATAGCCGAGATCAGTTCGGCTTGGAACTGCGCATGGAGATTGGAGGCAGGGAGTGATGGTGGCACCGCAGAGGGGGATGGAGGCAGGGGGTGATTGGAGGTACCACAGAGGGGGATGGTGGCACCGCAGAGGGTGGGGGATGGAGACAGGGGTTGTTGGTGGCACCACTGAGGGGGATGGAGGCAGGGGACGATGGAGGCAGGGGGAGATTGTGGCACCGCAGAGGGGGGTGAAGGCAGGGGGTGTTGGTGGCAGAGGGGGGATGGAGGCAGGGGGTGATGTGACTAATTATATCTGCCCTTATTATACCGAAAATAACAAAAATATGTTTTTTTACCTTAATATCCACCTTAAATCACATTACGATTTGCCTAGTGTCTTGTTTGTAGCCTAAATCAGGGTTTGACAAATTTGCTTGGAATCTAGGAGCCAGCTAAAAAAGTTAGGAGCCAGAAAACGCGCCCCGTCCCGACGAACTTGCGCGCAGAAGCGAACACATACGTGAGTAGCGCCCGCATATGTAAGCGGTGTTCAAACCACTCATGTGGAGGTATTGCCGCGATTGGTAGAGCGAGAGCAATAATTCTAGCCCTATACCTCCTCTGTAACTCAAAACATGCAACCTGTAGACTTTTTTTAAACGTCGCCTATGAAGATTTTAAAGGGTAAAAGTTTGTCGGCATTCCACGAGCGGACGCAATTTTGAAGCGTGACATGTTGGGTATCAATTTACTCGGCGTAACATTATCTTTCATAATATTAAAAAAAATGGGGATAACTTTACTGTTGTCTTATTTTTTAATTAAAAAAAGTGTAATTTTTTTCCCAAAAAAGTGCGCTTGTAAGACCGCTGCGCAAATACAGCGTGACAGAAAGTATTGCAACAATCGCCATTTTATTCTCTATGGTGTTAGGATAAAAAATATATATAAATGTTTGGGGGTTCTAATTAGAGGGAAGAAGATGGCAGTGAAAAATTGTGAAAAATGACATTAGAATTGCTGTTTAACTTGTAATGCTTAACTTGTAATACCAACGGCCACCACCAGATGGCGCCAGCTCACACATCTGGTGGTAATAACTTGTAATACCAACGGCTCACCACCAGATGGCGCCAGCTCACAAAAAAAAAAGCCAAGTCGCCAGGACACCATTTCTAGTCGCCATGGCGACCTGGCACCCGGGATTTGTCGATGTGCCAGTAAATTTCGAGTGTCGTGCCAGTAAATTTCAATCTGGTAGGTTGGCAACACTGTGTTGAATATAAAAATACTGCTACCATTATTAATACAAATCCCTCTAATCCTGATACAACCAATGCAAAAATACAACAACCAGTCGTGACAGCCGCCATTACATGGATTGCAGCATTTCTGGCCCCTGAATTTGAACCCCACCTAGGAAACTATATAATTTTTTTACAGCATGTATTAGAAAATGTTGGTTTTGGTACTTACTCAGCTAGGAAAGTGGCAACAAGGTGGTTAATTTTTTCTTTTTTTTAAAGGCATGTATATTACGGTTTGAGGCATATACATTAAAGTAAAATGGGGGAGATTGCCAACCTACCAGATTGAAATTTACTGGCACGACACTCGAAATTTACTGGCACAGCCACGTTTTTACGCAGCCATTGGCTCGCACTGCTGTCAATCACATCCAATGACACCGGGGGCGGGACTGAGTGATACAGTGAGCGGCTATAGCCGCCGGCTGTATCATGGGAGCATGCTTCTTGCGGGGAGGAGCCGAGATAGCCGCCAAAGGACCCCAGAAGACCAGGTTCGGGGCAATTCTGTGCAAAACAAGCTGCACGGTGGAGGCAAGTATGACATGTTTGTTATTTTTTTTTTTAAATGGTTATACTCACATAAAAACGTGGTATACGAGCATGTCAAAGCAACAGCAATAGTGAACGTTTTCCCCTTTGGTCTATAGTTGGGACCAAAGATGTCGGAGGACCAGACGATATTGCAAGGTGGCTAACGCGTTTCGAGGGAGGATCCTCTTCCTCAGAGCCAAAGCGATGAATTATGAGTCTACATGAAGCCTTAGAGAGGTTCACCCATTTTGTCCTGTTCCATGTTATTGTTGAAAGTAAAAGTAAACCCACAATTTTAGGTTGACACTGGAACAGTAATGGGGGGGAACCTTCCAATGGGCACGCTAGTTCTGGTGACCCTGGGCTTTGTTCAGTTGGGGGGGGGGGGGGAGAGGAGAGAGCTGGCAGCGTTAGGAGGGGAGAAGAGAGCCCTTAACCAGCTTGTGTTAATGGGACATCTTCAGTTTACTTCTACCAGTGCCTCCTCATTAGTGCTGCCCACCAGTGAGGGAGAAAAAGTACCTGTTTGCTAAATTTTATAATAAACTATGATTTTTTTTTTTATATTTTTGTTAAACAAATGAAAAAATACCAAACAGTGGTGATTAAATACCACCAAAAGAAAGCTCTATTTGTGTGGGATTTTTTTTTATATGGGTACAGAGTTGCATTACCGCGCAAAGGTCTCATTCACAGTGCGACAGCATTAAAAACTGAAAATTGGCCTGGGCAGGAAGGGGGTGAATGTGCCCGGTAGGCAAGTGTTTAACTGCTTGCTGACCAGCGCACGACTATATACGTCGGCAGATGGACACGGACAGGCAGAATGACATTATATATATATATATATATATATATATATATATATATATATATATATATATATATCCATATCCCCTTTAAAGAGGAGTTCCACCTAAAAATGGAACTTCCTCTTAACCCACTCCTCGCCCCCTTACATGCCACATTTGGCATGTAATTTTTTTGGGGGGGGGGGGTGGGGGCTTCAGGAGAAGGGGACTTCCTGTCCTACTTCCTCCTTCCGCCGAGGGGCTGGAAAGGCGATTAGCTTAATCGCCTTTTCACAGCCCCTCCCTGTAGGCGAGCGCCTGTCCAATGGGATGGCGCCGCTCGCGCACTGCCGCTCGCGCATGCGCAGTGGGTGCCCGGCCGTGAAGCCGAAAGCTATCACTGCCGGGTGCCCACACTAGTAATGAAGACGCCGGCCGGCGAGGGGGGGGCGAGGAGCGGAGCCCCGGCCGGCGCGTCGCTGGAGCCGTGGAGCAGGTAAGTGTCAGTTTATTAAAAGCCAGCAGCTACACTTTTTGTAGCTGCTGACTTTTAATAAACGTAAAAAAGGGTGGAAAACCCCTTTAAGAAGCCGGCATTGTGAGCGCACGCCCGCCAGGAGCTCCGCAACTCCGATCGCGGGTCCCACGGACACAATGTCCGCGTGCATACCTGCGACCGTGTCACGATGAAGAAGAGGGGGGAAATGCTTATGTAAACAAGCATTTCCCCAGTCTTCCTAGTGACAGGACAGTGTACACACAGAGGTGATCCACAGTATAAGGCCAGGTTCACACCTAAGCGAATTGAGTGCGGTTTCAACCGCATCTAATTCGCAGGACATTTCAAAATACATTGTTTTCAATGAGGCTGGTTCACATATGTGCGATGCATCCGCACTGCGCATTGCCTCCAAACCGTGTGCGGTTTTTATGTCTTGCGGTGCGGCTCAGGTGCGAATTCAGTCCCATTATCTTCTATGGGTACGCAGCTGAATTCGCAGATGTGTTCATTTCTCTTCAGTATTTGTCTCATTCAGTTCAATACACTTCCCCCCTCCCCCTCCCCTCTCCCAGGTCTCCAAATTCGCACCTGATCTGCAGAACACCTTATAGAGAAATTCGCAAAGACAACAGAGCTCCAAAACGCAACGCACTAGTGTGATTCTGGCCTAAAAAGTGAGAAATCCACCCCTCCCCCACATAACACATCCTGGTAATATACAATGAACTGTGGATCACCTCATATTATGATAAACATAACATAACATATGATAAACATGTCCAAGCTAGATATGTAAATAACCTGTCACTCAAAGCAATGAGAGAGGAAAGGACTTTTTATTTAGACAGGTTTTATCTGGATGTCTGTTAATTTTCACTGAACAATAAAAGAGGATTGCTCAGATCTGGATTAACTCTATGTGGCAAGACTGGGCACAGATGATAGGAAATCTTATACTCTATATTGTGACATAAAAAAAAAAGAATCACAAATCTGTACAGAGGGACCAAATAAAAAACTTGCATAAGCACAAGTAACATTTCTGATTTACTTACCGATTCTCCAGCCATACATCGCTGACAAGTCTGAGGAGATAGAACACTCGGATGATTTTGTAAAGGCTGAAACAATAATATAAAAAAATATAAAAAACAAAAACACATTAGCACTAAGACACTACAGCACATGGGTAAATTGCAGGGGTAGGGGACTTCTTGTACCATGATGGTCGGCTGTGTCACCTCCTTGAAAATGAAGCCATTTACTGGCTCTCTTCTACCATTAGAGATCTCCATCTGCCAGTATGCCATATCACAGTCAGCCATTGGACTCAACAAGACACCATTTCCATTGGTCATGCTTTGTAATCCATGGCATGCACGCTTCTGTAAGACATAATACATAAAATAAAAATGGGAAATTATACAACTTTCCAGCCTTTTAGCATTTTCTTTGTTTAAAGGGAGCCTGTCACCAGGCCATTCATTTTACCAATAATCTGCTCATAAGACGACATGTGCACTTTACTTTTTCTTCCTCCAAAACACGGTGAGTCAAGTTAATGCCAAAGAGCTCAATTTTGGTCTCATCTGACCACAGTGCTTTCTCCCAATCCTCCTCTGAATCATTTAGATGTTCATTGGCAATCTTCAGAAGGGCTTGTACATGTGCCTTTCTGAGAAGGGAGATCTTGTGGGCGCTGTAAGATTTCAATCCATGGCGGTGTATTGTGTTACCAATGGTATTTTTTTGGCGACTATGGTCATATGTATGGGGAGAGAGAGAGAGAGAGAGAGAGAGAGAGAGAGAGAGAGAGAGAGAGAGAGAGAGAGAGAGAGAGAGAGAGAGAGAGAGAGAGAGAGAGAGAGAGAGAGAGAGAGAGAGAGAGAGAGAGAGAGAGAGAGAGAGAGAGAGAGAGAGAGAGAGAGAGATTATATACAATCTAATTTAATACACATTTTCCCCCAGAAAAGTGAAGTTACCCTCGAAAGGCCATTTTGCAAAAAATATATGCACACATACTGAATAATAAACGTTCCTTTTTTTTGTCTTTGAGCCTGCAAAGCATTCAAATAATGTCAGGAACTGGTGGGTAGAAAACCCATGGATTCTGTAAGTGGCAGGGGCAATTCAAGGGTGGTGAGAAAGAAGACTTAATTTTTCAAGGAAAGATTTAGTGCAAAATTCAAATAATGAGAAAAGCCATCAGGGAGAAGAACCCCTGGATTCTGTATGTTGCGAGGGTCAGTTTGGGGGTAGGGCGGGGATGCAGCCTGATGATAGAATGTCAGGTGGTAGATGGGACTTGTTGTTTCAATCATAGATTATGTGCGAAATCCAGATAATTACAGGAGCTGGCAAGGGGAAGAACCCCTGGATTTTGTAAGTGCTGGTTCACAGCTTGGGGTGGTAGGGTGCAGCCTGGGGAAGAACCCCTGGATTCTTTAAGTGTTGGGTTATGGCTTGGGGTGTAGACTGGGGAAGAACCCCTGGATTCTGCAAGTGTTGGGTTATGGCTTGGGGTGTAAACTGGGGAAGAACCCCTGGATTCTGCAAGTGTTGGGTTATGGCTTGGGGTGTAAGACTGGGGAAGAACCCCTGGATTCTGCAAGTGTTGGGTTATGGCTTGGGGTGTAAACTGGGGAAAAACCCCTGTATTCTGCAAGTGTTGGATTATGGCTTGGGGTTTAGACTGGGGAAGAACCCCTTGATTCTGTAAGTGTTGGGTTATGGCTTGGGGTGTAAACTGGGGAAGAACCCCTGGATTCTGCAAGTGTTGGGTTATGGCTCGGGGTGTAGACTGGGGAAGAACCCCTGGATTCTGCAAGTGTTGGGTTATGGCTCGGGGTGTAGACTGGAGAAGAACACCTGGATTCTGCAAGTGTTGGGTTATGGCTTGGGGTGTAGACTGGGGAAGAACCCCTGGATTCTGTAAGTGTTGGGTTATGGCTTGGGGTGTAGACTGGGGAAGAACCCCTGGATTCTGTAAGTGTTGGGTTATGGCTTGGGGTGTAGACTGGGGAAGAACCCCTGGATTCTGTAAGTGTTGGGTTATGGCTTGGGGTGTAAACTGGGGAAGAACCCCTGGATTCTGTAAGTGTTGGGTTATGGCTTGGGATGTAGACTGGGGAAGAACCCCTGGATTCTGTAAGTGTTGGGTCACGTTTTGGGGTGGTCAGGTGCAGACTGACCAGATTTTAGGTTGCACCTTAAATTTGGGTGTGACATGAAACATGAGGGTGGTCTTCCGCTTAAAGGGGGCATAATTGTCCATCTCACAGGGAAGAATTTGATTAGTTACTGCTAGGCATTTTGCTACCACAAGCGGGCATAGATTTATCCACTTGATTGTGCCCAATCTTCACCTTTAACTGGTAACATGCTACAGGCTCAGCATTGCACAGGATTTCACAGCGTACTCTATTGCCTTTTGTAATTGGCCAAGTGTGGCCCTCTGAAGACCAAATGCATCTCCTTACAGAGTTATCCTCTACATTCTGTATAATCTGACTTTGATAGCCTTGGCCCAATGCATTTAGAGAGGTCACCCCCACATGCATTTCAATTAAAAAAAAGGGGTGGTGGGTGGGGGGGGAAGAACATCGCAGACAGAAGACCAGACGATGACAATGGTGTCAGAACAGACGCTCCACTTGTCCTGCCGCCTTGTCCTTTTAATGATGATGTACAAGTCGTCATGCATCAGTCAAGGTGAACGAGAACGCTGCTCCTTCGCAAATTTATCACATGTGGCCGACAGAGCAGAACTAACGCCAACTATATAAATAATAGGGCAAGCATTGCAGGAATTATATGGCGAAGTTCTCCTCTTTTTGGACAGGTGACCCTTCTGCTTTGGATTAGATGTGAATCATTTAATCCACTGGTGGCCACCAGCTCCCACAGCAAGCACTAATGGAAGTTACATTTGCACTTAGCATTGGAAAATGCTTTGAGATACCGTCAACATTAATTCTGGTCTACTAACTGCTGTGACCAGAAAAAGAATTGAATCCCGACCCTGAGCACACAGAAACATCTTATTAAAAGGAAGAGGTACACTGCATTCTGGGGAGGAGGTTTAAAGACGGGATTACAGGATCAAATATGACTTTACACAAGGATGGCTAAAAAGCAGAGCAACACTGAAATACGGGCAAGCACCTGGCTTACGAAAACTTAATTGATCTCTTTCATTATAGTAGATCTATAGGCAAAAATGGAACAGCTGAACATTGGAATTAAACATAGCCATCCGCCTAATTTAAAAGGCTACAGTTGAACCTCGGATTGTGAGTAACACGGTTAACCAGCGTTTCGCAATATAAGCACTGCATTTTAAAAAATCAGGGCTCGATTTGTGAGCGTTGTCTCGCAAAATGAGCACGATTCAGGCCAAAGCGGTGTGCAGTACTGCTTTTGGCTTGAGGTGGGGGGCGCCGGAGCCAAACGTCGCCGATCTCAGGCGATAGTCGCAGTTCGGGAATGCACGGAAAGGCCCGAGGACAGCACGGCTGACCTAGGCAAATCTCGGGTAGGAAGTCTTTCCGAGGTCAGCCGAAGTGTCCTCAGGGCTTTTCCGAGTCTCTCCGATGCCCCCCCCCACCTCTGGCCACATGCGGTATTGCATCCTTTTGAAGTCAATGCGGAACAAATTATTTTTAGTTTTCCATTGACTTTAATATGCCAGTACTTTGGATTACGAGCATTCTCCTGGAACGGATTATGCTCGTAATCCGAGGTTCCACTGTATTCACCTTTTTTATGGTCATTAAAAATATCTGGAGATGGTGCCAGATCACATTTTCTGGAAATTCAGACAACGCCGATTCAACCTGAAGTGAAATGACTGGGCTGTCACCCTGCGGGACAATATAGGGAAGTCTACATTGCCTGGGGGAGAAGCCTGGCAGAACTTCTTCTAACCCTTATAAAGTGTCACTAAAATCTAATCTAAGAATTTTCATTTGTATTTCGCACCATTAGTGGGCTGCAGCAACATCGGATTTTCGTGCAACCATCGAATTCGAGTGGTCGGACATGTCAATTTTATGATAAAAAAAACGATTTACTAATCAATGGTGGGAGAATCGTGCAAGAAATGTAATCTAAAAAGAATTGCGCATTTGCAAGAAAAGAAAAATTCCCGGAAAGGAAAGAAGATTCACAGCCACAAAAAATATTTTCTGTAGCAACATTAAAGGCTTGGTTGGTCAAATTTCGAAATCAACGGTGGAGCCATTGAATCCAAAAAAAAAAAAAAAATTTTTTGATTTTCAAAAGAAAATTCTTTCTAAAAGAAAAAAAAAAAAACGACCATGTATGGCCTGCATAAGCCCACATGCTCTGATGTTGCTGTAATTCCTCTCTGTTCTGGACACTTCCTGGTTGTCTGTTTCCTGATCACCACAGTACTGGGAGATTTCTCACTGTGGTGACTAATCAAGCAGGAGTGATTACTGTGGGCCAGATTCAGGTACCTGCGCTGCGGCGTAACGTATCTCGTTTACGTTACACCGCCGCAAGTTTTCAGCGCAAGTGCTTGATTCACAAAGCACTTGCCTGTAAACTTGCGGCGGTGTAACGTAAATGCGTTCGGCGCAAGCCCGCCTAATTCAAATGGGGCGTGTACCATTTAAATTAGGCACGTTCTCTCGCCGAACGTTCTCCGTTAAGAAATTTCCCGCCGTGCTTTGCGCGAAATTATGGCGCCCGACGTGTTTTTTGAACGGCGACGTGCGTTAGGTCCTTTCGTATTCCCAGACGCCTTACGCAAAAAAAAAAAATCTAAATCTAAGCCATGAAAAAGCAGCCGTAAGTTTGCGACGAGAAAAGCCTACTAGCGACGACGTAAGAGAACGCGACGAATGTGCGTACCTTCGTGGATCGCTGTAAACAGCTAATTTGCATACCCAACGCGGAAAACGAAGCGAACTCCACCCAGCAGGCGCCGGAGAATTACACCTACGATCCGAAGGCGTACGAAGCTGTACGTCTGTCGGATCGAAACCTAAAGCCGTCGTAACTTGTTTTGAGGATTCAAAACAACGCGGCAAATTTGAAAATACGCCGGAGTATCAGTAGATACGCCGGCGTATTACAACTGTGAATCTGGCCCTGTGTGTCTAAAACTCCTCAGCACCAATCCGGTTTCGTTTTGCAAAACCTTCACTGCCCTGTATTGGCTCTCTGGCTCTGTACATCAGAGAACCAGGAACCAACATGCAAAAACGAAACTAAACGGCAGGCACATTATATGATTGATTTTTATCTATTTTTAATCATCTTTAAAAGGAATCAGTTAACTATTATGTCTCTATACCCTGTAAACAGTCATTTCAGCAAAAAAATGTTTTTCCTTTAGTGACCCTTTAACTGTGTTCCCTATGTGTGTGTTCTAACTGTGGGGGGGGATGAGACTAACTAGGAGACAGATGACAGATCGCCGTTTTTACTTTGTAGAAACAGACGATCTGTCTCCTCTGACAGCACAGGGATTTGTGTGTTTATACACACAAACCCCCGTGCTGCGGCTTGTGCACGTGATTGTGCGTGGCTGGCGGCGATCGCAGGCTATGCGCATCGGGTTCCCCACTGTAAAGAGGACGCATGTGCCTCCGGCGGTGCTCACGCGCCCTCTGGTTTCTCTCCTGGGCAAAGCTGTATATGTACGGGATTTCGCCCAGGAGAGCCGGTCGGGAACTGGTTAATAACTCCTAGACGTGCACCGTTTAGGAGATATTCCTCGTCTATGCAGCCAGGGAAGTCACCAGCGCATGCGCTCTGAAGGAATGACATACCTGTGCCCTTCCTTCAGAGTTGTGTGCAGCGGCCAAAACTCCTGTGTGTGGAAGGGACATCATCACGGCTCAGCCAGTCAAGCGGCCACAGTGCGTGAAGCTGGAAGGAAGACCGGGTGAAGATGGAAGCCTCTTCAGTGGTGACAGCACTTTCTACTATAAGTGTACACAATAATGGATACACAGTATGCATCTTATACTATGCATGCACACCTGCTGTTGTAGATAAAGAATTTAGTGCTACTACCCATACCAACCACCATTAGTAAAGCTCCCGGGTGCTCGGTCCGCATTCGCACAGCTGAGAGCAATTGTCCATAGAAGTGATCCCCACAGTTATGATTAAAGCCATGTAGACTTAAAACACATTAACCACTTGCTGCCCGCCATACAGCAAAATTACGGCGGCAAAGTGGTTTCAATTTCCTGCTTGGATATCATACGATGTCTTCATGATATTGAGCCGCTGCGCGCCCCTGGGGGGAGCGCATCGCGGCGATCGTTGTTGCAGGGTGTCAGTCTGACACCCTGCAACACCCCGATCTAGGTAAAGAGTCTCCTTCAGAGACTCTTTACCACGTGATTATCCTTGTCCAATCACGGCTGATCACGATGTAAACAGGAAAAGACGGTGATCGGCTTTTCCTCACTCGCGTCTGTTAGGTTTGTGCTGATCGATTATCAGTGCAGCCCCCCGAGGATGCCCACACTGGACCACCAGGGATGCTACCAGACCACCAGGGATGCCCACCAAATCAGAAATAATGGATGCCAATCAGTGCCCACAATGAATGCCAATCAGTGCCCAAAATGGGCATCACTAAT
Organism: Rana temporaria; assembly: GCF_905171775.1. NCBI lineage: Eukaryota > Metazoa > Chordata > Amphibia > Anura > Ranidae > Rana > Rana temporaria. Next base: position 22,003,311 of record NC_053496.1, on the reverse strand, counting down.
TGGCATCCATTAGTACAACACATTACAGTCTATCAGTGCCCATTCATGCCCATCCGTGCCACCTATCAGTGCCCATCCATGCCACCTATCAGTGCCCATCCATGCCCATCCGTGTCGCCCATCAGTGCCGCCTATCAGTGCCCATCCGTGCTGCCTATCCTGCCACCTATCAGTACCACCTTATCAGTGCCCGTCAGTGCAGTACCATCAGTGCCCATCAGTGAAGGAGAAAACGTACTTATTTACAATGTTTTGTAACTGAACCAAAAAAAAACGTATTATCTTTCTAAATGTTCGGTAATTTTTTTTAGCAAAAAATAAAAATCCCAGAGGTGATCAAATACCACCAAAAGAAAGCTCCATTTGTGGGAACAAAATAATAAAAATTTAGTTTGGGTATAGTGTAGCACGACCGCGCAATTGTCATTCAAAGTGCAACAGCGCTGAAAGTTGAAAATTGGTCTGGGCAGGAGGGTGTAAGGCCCCATGCACACGAGAAGCAAATGCAAACACATGTAAACTCAAGTTTTCAAAGGCAAAAACCAGCAGTTAAAACGCCCGTTTTTGCGCCGAATGTCGCAGCGTTTTGCCGCGTTTAACCGCGTTTGCGGCTATCAGCGTTCATAACAAAGACATTGTAGACCCTCCCAAAGCTTTGAAACGCAAAAATGTTTGCGTCTGAACCCAAAATTTTGCGTCTGAAAAAACTAGCCTAAACCCAACTGCTTTAAAACGCAAAAAAACGTGAATGTGTGCATGGACACATAGGATAACATTAAATGTGTTCAGGGGCAGTTGAAAAAAAATGCCCAAATGCCTCTGAACTCGAGTTTACCAGCGTCTCGTGTGCATGGGGCCTAAAGGTGCCCCTGTATAGAAGTGGTTGACTGACCAACTGCAGCTTGTACACTGTGGTTCTAAGCAAGATTTTAGAGCATCATCGGTTGTGCGGATCACTTCTATGGACGGGTGCACCTGCTGAATATTTTGCAGTGTAGACATATGCAAGACATATTAAGGGATTAAAACAATCGACAAGCATGACTTTCCCATGAAAGCCAAAACAAAGTAAAAACCAGCATTAGCATGTTATGCCCTTGAATTTTTTTATATATATATATATATATATATACAGGGCAGGACTTAGGGTGGTGGGGGCCCCTGGGCTTGAGTGTTGAAGGGGCCCCCTGGAGTCGAGAATTGGGGGGGATCGAAGTTGTTGAGCGGGAGGGGGGAATTGAAGTTGTTGAGCGGGGGGAGCGCATTAAAGTTGTTGAGCGGGGGGGGATTTTGCAGTTGTTGAGGGGGGGAGTGCCTCTCACCTGTGCCAACAGCCGGGGCCACAGACTGTCATTAGCCCGGCTCTCGGCTTTCTTCCCTTCAGCAGCCACAGTCCTCCACACACCACTCCGGTTCCTCCTGCTTCCGTGCTGCCTCCTCTTGCAGTGCGGGAAAATTAACCCTTTTGCGGGACTGCGGGAAGAAGCTGTCTGTGCAGGAAAGTCCCACAGAATCCGTGCGTGTTGGGAGGTATGCGCAGGGCCGCCATCAGGAATTTTGGGGCCCCTTGCACAGCTTAAGGCATGGGCCCCCTGAAGCAGAGAACCTAGGGGGGGTGGGGGTGCTGCCGCCTGAAATTGAGAAGCGTGGGGGCTGCCGCAAATTGAGAAGCGGGGGGGCCTTTACAAAAAAAAGAAGAAATAAAGAAGAAAACAAATATATATAAATATATGTAGCGATCCGGGGCCCTGGGGACCTCTGGGCCTTTAAATAAAAAGAAAAAATAAACCTCTGGGCCCTTTAATAATAAAAAAAAAAAAACATTTATAAAAAATACATAAAAAAAGGGAGGTTGCCAAACCCGGGGGCCCTGGGGACCTCTGGGCCCCTGGGAACCTCTGGGCCTTTTAATAAAAAATAAAAAAATAAACAAAAATAAAAAAATAAACATTTATAAAAAAAATAAAAAAGGGGGGGTTGCCACATGGGGCCCTGGGGACCTCTGAGCCCTTTAATAAAAATATATATATATATATATATATATATATATATATATATATATATATATATATATATATATATATATATATATATATATATATAAATGTAATTTTTTTTATAAAAAAATAAAAAAGGTGGGTTGCCATTCGGGGGCCCTGGAGACCCCTGGGCCCTTTAATAATAATAATAAAATATATATATATATATATACATATATATATATTATATATATAAAAATAAAAAATATATAAAAAAAACATTTTTTTTACAAAAAATAAATAAAAAAAAGGGGGGTTGCCATCCGGGGCCCTGGAGACCCCTGGGCCCTTTAATAATAATAATAAAAAAATATATATATATATATATATATATATATATATATATATATATATATATATATATATATATATATATATATATATATATATAAAAATAAAAAATATATAAAAAAAAATTTTTTTTTACAAAAAAAAAAAAAGGGGGGTTGCCGTCCGGGGCCCTGGGGGCCTCCGAGCCCCTGGGGACCTCCGGACCCCTAAAAAAAAAAAAAAAAAAAAAAAAATTTTTTTTTTTTTTTTTTAAAGGGGGCCCCCTATTGGGTGGGGCCCCTGGGCTTGAGCCCAGTCAAGGCCAATGGTAAGTCCGGCCCTGTATATATATATATATATATATATATATATATATATATATATATATATATATATATATATATATATATATATATATATATATATATATAATTTTTTTTTTTTTTTGGACAGATGAAATGGCGTTTACAAGTTCTCGCCTTAAGTGTGCCGCTTTGGTTGAAATGTTCACACTAAGGAAAGTAGAATTCCAGGGTGTGTAAATGTGTTAAGGCGACTAACTATATGAACTTTGAGCCTGACAGACAAATCATAGGAATCTCTGAATGCACAAACTGTAAAGTGCAAACTGATATCTCAGGGGCCTTTTTGAAAAAAAAAAAAAAAAGCGATGCACAGCAAATGTAAAAAGAACAGCAAAAGAAAAAAGGAAGGCTGAAATTGGATATCCATAAAGAAAGTTTGGAGTTGTGTGTCCATGAAGGAATAGTGTAAAGAGGTACATAAATCTCAATTTACAAATATTTATTGTGATGCCTATACAGCCCTGGTGCCCAGCCTCCAGCCTTTTGGCACTTTTTGTGCAACCCTAGGGGCCCCTGCACACACTAATCCGCATTTCCCTATTAACCGATTATAGCAATTACTGCTAGAAGTCCCATGCAAGAGGTCTATGACACATGTCCCCCAGTCTCCAAAAACTTCTAATCATGACCATCTCTTGAAATGTATCCGCAGCCTCTGACCATCTCTTCAAATATGTCCGCAGCCTCTGACCATCTCTTCAAATACGTCCGCAGCCTCGGACCATCTCTTCAAATACGTCCGCAGCCTCAGACCATCTCTACAAATACGTCCGCAGCCTCGGACCATCTCTTCAAATACGTCCGCAGCCTCAGACCATCTCTTCAAATACGTCCGCAGCCTCAGACCATCTCTTCAAATACGTCCGCAGCCTCAGACCATCTCTTCAAATACGTCCGCAGCCTCAGACCATCTCTTCAAATACGTCCGCAGCCTCCGACCATCTCTTCAAATACGTCCGCAGCCTCCGACCATCTCTTCAAATACATCCGCAGCCTCAGACCATCTCTTCAAATACGTCCGCAGCCCCTGACCATCTCTTCAAATACGTCCGTAGCCTCTAACCATCTCTTCAAATACGTCCGCAGCCTCTGACTATCTCTTCAAATACGTCCGCAGCCTCTAACCATCTCTTCAAATACGTCCGCAGCCCCTGACCATCTCTTCAAATACGTCCGCAGCCTCAGACCATCTCTTCAAATACGTCCGCAGCCTCTGACCATCTCTTCAAATACGTCCGCAGCCTCTGACCATCTCTTCAAATACGTCCGCAGCCTCTGACCATCTCTTCAAATACGTCCGCAGCCTCTGGCCATCTCTTCAAATACGTCCGCAGCCTCAGACCATCTCTTCAAATACGTCCGCAGCCTCAGACCATCTCTTCAAATACGTCCGCAGCCTCCGACCATCTTTTATTACATTAGCAGTTTGTGACCATCTCCTATATTATGTCCACAGTCCAGCGGTGGTGCGTCCATAGTGGGCGCAGGGGCGCCGCCCCCTCTCTCCCCTGCGATGTAACTCAAGTCTACAATACACTGAATCTCTATGTATTGTCTCCTGGCGCCACTGCCGCCCACTATTCAGATGGCTGCCCCCCCTGGTGAGCGCCAGCCATCTGAATAACAGCAGTTTGTTGGTTTTTGGAGGGGTCTATCAGAGCCAGTGAAGTGAAGAGACTTTAGGACAGTCATCACGTTTCCTGGATAAAATTAGTAACTCTTCGATTACATTGTGGCAAAAGCAGAGAGTGAAACTGGGTACTGATCCATACCATGAACTGAGCCTACAATGGAAAGGCTTGCACCCGATTTACTCTACACCTTTTCCCATTATCACTATAAACTGGTTTAGGCTTTTAAACTACAGCGTGCCCTACTGTGCAACATACTGGACGCCACCACTTCAAATGCTCCTGGTGGGGCAGCTTCTTCTGTACATATGGTAAATACCCCATTCACTCCTATAGGGAAATCGTGCACCATTGGGACTGTGACAAAAGCCACTGTCACTGTGTTTTGGAAGGGGCTGTGGGCTGGCCTCCTCCCCAAAGACTATGGCCCAGCAGAGAACGGGAGATTTGGAGGGCCATTTGCCATCTCCTACCACCTGGAGAAGATGCCACCTCCAGACATCTGCGTCCACGGTCGCCGGTTCATCTGAACTGGGTGAACGCGGCATCTGTGGCTGGCTTGTGGAGTGGTTTCCGGCTACTGTGAGGGTGGGACTCTGTGCTATGTGAAAGATTACTGGTTTATGCCAGATATTGGAGAGAAAGACACATTAATGGCACATCTGTGACCTGGGCTATTTAGTTCTGACCTGACTATGGCTAAGGGCCCCACCCAACAGACAGGAAGTCTGTTCCTGGGAATCAGGTGGATTCCCAATCCCTCTGAGAGGAGTCAGAGACGCTGCATGGGTTGGAGCTAGAGCATGCATGTCTGCAGGAGGCAGATGTTGTTTGATGATTGAGCAGCAAGACGCTTATCAGGAGAAAACTAGGTTTGAGCTTATCCCTAGGAAACTGTTTGTTCTGAGGAACAGAACTTAGGCCTAGGCTAAAGGCCTGAAACACCCGGATGGCAAATATGGAAGCCAGGAGGCTAAACCGTTGGTTATGCAAGATGCAGAAATACTGTTGTGTTTGTGAACTTTCGTGCTTTTAAAAAAAAGTGGGCTACCAGGCCCTTAAAAACTCAGTTCTGGACTGGCGTACTCACTGGAAAACGCACCTACCGCTGGAGTCTGATCTGTTGCTGTGTTTCATAGTGTTGGGTCATGGCACGTAGACAAAGGTCTGGAGATACATCTTAGCAGGGGGATGTGTAAGGAAGGGCTGCCCGCTTAGCATAATCCCTTTATGCGTTTCAACTGTAGTTGTTTGATTAAACAAGTGTTGAGTTCTCATTGGTTCTTCCTTGTTCCCTACCCCCTCTATTACGAGGATAAGGGGAGTGTCCCTAACTGTGTGTAAAAGTGTATGTTTGGTACTGTCTCGTGATCGAGGGGTTAAGGGCTGGTTATGGCGAGTCTGCGGGTGCGCTTGGGAGGACAGGAGACACAGGTCTGGCGAAGGTACCCAGCAGGGGTGTCCGAGGCCCGTCACAGGGACACAATAGTTGGTTTCTCAAGGGGAATTAATAGGAGTTTTCTGCTCAGGAACAGAACAATATCCCTGAATGGGAGATTTTCCAGGGAGGGGTGGGTGGCTCCAAGCGGCCCACAGAACATAGGCCTGGCATTAAGATAAACCAGTAAGTATAAGATTGAGGGTAATACAATTTAAAAAACAGCTGAAGTTGCTTGAATTTCCAGAAGGATGAGCGCAGGCCCACACCTTCCACACTCCCTACTGGTCAGCAAAGCTGTCCATTATTAAAGGGTTTGTAAAGGATTTTTTTTTTTATCTTAATAGCTTCCTTTACCTTAATGCAGTGCTGGTTTCATGTCCTCATTGTTAGTTTTTGCTCTCAAGTTGCTGTAATTCTTCTCTGATCTCCACACTTCCTGGTTGTCTGTTTCCTGATAACCACAGTACTGGGAGATTTCTCTCTGTGGTCACTAATCAAGGAGGTGTGATTACTGTGGGTCTAAAACCCCACAGCACCAATCAGTTTTGTTTTCCAAACCATCACTGCCCTGTATTGGCTCTGTGGCTCTGTACATCACAGAAGCAGGAAACGACATGCAAAAACGAAACTAGAAACTGCAGGTACATTATATGATTGATTTGTATCTATTTTTAATCATTTTTAAAAGGAATCAGTTAACTATTATGTCTCTATACCCTGTAAACAGTCATTTCAGCATTTCCTTTACAACTACTTTAAGGGTCAATAGTGGGGTTTTTGAGGCAGAAGCATCTGGGTCAATATTAACAGAATAAAAATACAGACCACAGCTCAATATTTTCTTAATCTCCTCCACGTATCACACTACATACGGCTGCCATGTAAGCAGCCTTATATAGTGTGGGGCGTGGACTTAGCCCCCTGAGCCATGATTGGCCGAAAGGCACCCTGCCTTTGGCCAATTATGGCTCTTCCAGACGATCACGCTTTGATTGGCCAAAGCATGCAGGTCAGGTGCATGCTTTTGCCAATCAGCAGCAGCCAATGCACTGCGAACTTGCAGTGCATTATAGGGCAATCGGCAGCGCTCGAATTTGCCGCGAATGCCCCATACGTTCGATTCAAACATCGGGACCATCCCTATTCCCAACTCTAATAAAGATTTCCGCCTAAAATATTTACTGGTGAATAGAGATGTCCTTTTCAGCGCACACAAATACATAGAAGAATAACATACATTGAGCGGGTGGTCCAGTACTCCATCCATACATTGACGCTTCCGCATATTGATTACTTCTAGGTCAACCGCCATATCTTCACACACCTCCATCTCCTCTTCTGTTGGCGCTGGGTGAAGAAGCACATACAACAATTAGATGGTTTTCCTACACAGGAACGATTACATAAGCGATTTAGAACATAAAAATAGTTATATTGCCAACAAACACTCTGTACCCCCAACATTTCAGATGGCTTGCCCCAGGATTTACATCCCTGTGCCGTTTGCACAGTGTCTTTACTAGCTGAGTGAAAGTCTCAAGGAAAAGTGGTAATTACCGTATTTATCGGGGTATACCGCGCGCCGGCATAAAATGCACACCCCAACCTTAGAAAGGTAGTTTAAGGGAAAAAAAAGAAAACTTACATTTTTGCCCTGCGTCCATCGGCGGCCTTGTCTGGCGTTCGTCTGCGGCTTCCTTGCGCAGGGTCCGTCCAGCCTTGTGGGTGTCCGTCTGCGGCTTTGGAGGTGTCCGTCTGCGGCCTCCATCCAGGTGTTCGTCTCCGTCCAGCGTGTCCGTCCGCACCTTGCCTGGGGTTGCAGCGGTGTTTGTTTTTGGATTTGGCGCCGAGAGGAGCCGGATTTCCTGTGTGTTCGGCTTGTCTCGGCTCCTCTCGCGTGGCTGCGGGCGTGGCCGAGTGGGTAGTACACTCGGCTCTAGGCTGCGGCGGGTGGAGCCGAGCGTGGCCTAGCCGAGTGCACAGTACACTCGGCTCTAGGCTGCGGCGGGCGGAGCCGAGCGTGGCCGAGTGCGCAGTACACTCGGCTCGGTTCTAGGCTGCCATGTATTTTTGACACAGAGACAGCGGGTATCTGCGTATATCGCGCACCCACGATTTCCCCCTGATTTTAAGGGGAAAAAAGTGCGCGGTATATGCCGATAAATACGGTACATGCTGCCCTAAAAAGTGCCAGCTCAGAAGTCCCAACCATGACCCATTAGTAGAAGATCCTGACTACAGGAAATCATATTCTAATTTTTAATGCATCTGAAGCCAAAACTTTAACATTAACGTTTTGGACAGGGTGGTGGTTGGTTTGTCCTGGTGACCATTTTCCCCAGGATTCAAAGTGAGGGGGGAACATTTTTTATTTTTTTTTTGGAGCTGGCTCCAGAACAGTAATAGAGGGGAAATCTTCCAATGGGGACACTTGTACCAGTAACAATTGTGTCACTCACTTTGAAGAGATTTTTTTCTCACTTCCTCCACTCTCTACACAAGAAATGAAGGACAATCTCCCAAATGAGGCACAGGTGGAACCCCACCCCATAAAACATTGTTTTTCATTATTTCCTACACCACCCAAAATGAAATGATTTGGCGTTAGTTATGCTTTAACCATTTCCCGACCGGCTCACGCAGATATACTGCGGCAGAATGGCTCTCCTGGGCGAAATCACGGATATATAGTACAGACCAAAAGTTTGGACACACCTTCTCATTCAAAGAGTTTTTTTTATTTTCATGACTATGAAAATTGTAGATTCACACTGAAGGCATCAAAACTATGAAGTAACACATGTGGAATTATACATAACAAAATAGTGTGAAACAACTGAAAATATATTTCATATTCTAGGTTCTTCAAAGTAGCCACCTTTTGCAGCAGACACATCTCTAGAACTGGTAAGAGGAGACTGTGTGAATCAGGCCTTCATGGTAGAATATCTGCTAGGAAACCACTGCTAAAGAAAGGCAACAAGCAGAAGAGACTTGTTTGGGCTAAAGAACACAAGGGATGGACATTAGACCAGTGGAAATCTGTGCTTTGGTCTGATGAGTCCAAACTTGAGATCTTTGGTTCCAACCCCCGTGTCTTTGTGCGACGCAGAAAAGGTGAACGGATGGACTCTACATGCCTGGTTCCCACCGTGAAGCATGGAGGAGGAGGTGTGATGGTGTGGGGGTGCTTTGCTGGTGACACTGTTGGGGATTTATTCAAAACTGAAAGCATACTGAACCAGCATGGCTACCACAGCATCTTGCAGCGGCATGGTATTCCATCCGGTTTGCGTTTAGTTGGACCATCATTTATTTTTCAACAGGACAATGACCCCAAACACACCTTCAGGCTGTGTAAGGGCTATTTGACCAAGAAGGAGAGTGATGGGGTGCTGCGCCAGGTGACTACCTCTTGAAGCTCATCAAGAGAATGCCAGGAGTGTGCCAAGCAGTAATCAAAGCAAAAGGTGGCTACTTTGAAGAACCTAGAATATGAAATATATTTTCAGTTGTTTCACACTTTTTTGTTATGTATAATTACACATGTGTTACTTCATAGTTTTGATGCCTTCAGTGTGAATCTACAATTTTCATAGTCATGAAAATAAAGAAAACTCTTTGAATGAGAAGGTGTGTCCAAACTTTTGGTCTGTACTGTATAATAATTATATATATATATATATATATATATATATATATATATATATATATGGCTTCGCCCAGGAGAGCCACCAGAGGAAGTATGCGCCCCGTGCTGTCTGAGGAGAGGAGGACAGATCGGGTCTTACAAAGTAGAAAACACGATCTTCCATCTCCTATAGTGAGTCAACTTCCCCCCACAGTTAGAACACACACTAGGGAACACAGCTAACCCCTTGATTGCCCCCTGGTGTTAACCCCTTCCATATTTATAGCACTGATCGCTCTGTAAATCTCAATGATCCCAAAAATCTGTCAAAAGTGTCCGACCTGTCCGCAAAAAGAAAAAAAAAAAAGCCATAAATATTTCCCAAAGTTTGTAGATGCTATAACTTTTGCACAAACCAATCAATATACACCTATTGCAATTTTTTTTAACAAAAATATGTAGAAGAATATATATCCGCCTAAACTGAGGATTTTTTTTTTTAATTGGGATATTTATTATAGCAACAAGTAAAAGACAATGGGGGTTATTTACTAAAGACAAATTCACTTTGCACTACACGTGCAAACTACAAGTGCAAAGTATATTTGAAAGTGCACTTGGCAGTCGCTGTATATCGGAGGGGGACATGCAAGGAAAATTAAAAAAAAACAGCATTTGAGCTTGCACATGATTGGATAATAAAATCAGCAGAGCATCCCCTAGTTGCAGATCTACCCCTCAGATTTACGGCAATTGCACTTCCAAGTGCAATTTCAAGTGCACTTTGCACTTGTAGTGAAAAGTGGATTTGCCTTTCGTAAATGACTCCCATTGTGTTTTTCTTTTTCAAAAATGACGCTTGTTTATATTGCAAAAAAAATAAAAAAATCACAGAGATGATCAAATACCACCAAAAGAAAGCTCTATTTATGGGGGGAAAAAGAACGTCAAATTTGTTTGGGTACAGCGTCACATGACTGCGCAATGACCGCGCAATTGGCAGTTAAAGTGACCCAGTGCCGTATCGTAAAAAATATTGTGTTTTTTTCAAAATCGTCAGTCTTTTTTTGGTTATAGCGCAAACAATAAAAGCCCTGGAGGTGATCAAATACCACCAAAAGAAAGCTCTATTTGTGGGGAAAAAAAGGACGTCAATTTTGTTTGGGAGCCATGTTGCACGACCACGCAATTTCCATTCAAAACATGACAGTGCCGAAAGCTGAAATTTTGCCTGGGCAGGAAGGGGGTATATGTGCCCAGTAAGCAAGTGGTTAAGTGCTCAGACAATGATCAGGGTTGAGTCTGGCCCACTACCATCTGTCTAGTGTCAGTCTGTAGGAACAGCTGTGACAACGATGTGGTTGGATGCCATAGTGCACACGCTGAACTGTGAAGAAAGAGTTATGAGGTATTATGTGGTCACATATCGGTTTCTGCAGAGCTTAAGTGATAAGAATGTTGTCGGCAAAGTCCTAATGTCAAGGGCTGTTGACCTACAATCACTAGGAATTATAAGTTATTATGGTGTACTTTGTGTTATTTTATGAGCGTGTGTGCGCTTTATCTTACTTTTCCTGGCATGTTTTCTATGCACTGTGAAGCAAAGGTCTCATCACTTACAAAAGTAAAATGTGAAGGGGTGCTTGTGATACCATTCTGTGGTCTATGTGTGTCCTGGGTGGACAAGTGGTGGAGAAGTGGTGCAACCAGCGGCATTGACAACAACTTGGGAAAACATTAACGTTGACGCCAGCTGTAATTTTTAAGGAGCTCCTGGGATTTGTCCAGCCCTGCTCTAAGGTTACATGTGTGATATAAGGATCTATGGCTCACCAGCAGCGGAGGACGTGTTAGAACTGGCTTCAAACCCTCTGGACATAAACACAAGTGGGAAGAACCACAAGCACCTCCGTTGTGATTTTTTTTTACATCTTGTTTGTTAACCCCCCCTATATTTCCAAAGAAATTCACTGTCCACAGATGTCCTATTAACCACTTCAGCTCCGGAAGATTTTACCTCCTTAAAGTGGATGTAAACCTGAATATTTTTTTTTTTGATGTCACAACTGAGTACAAGTACCGATACTTTTTTTCAAGTACTCGCCGATACCGAATACCGATACTTTTTTTAAATGTGTCCCCAAATGCAGCCATGTCCCCCCACAGATGCAGCCATGTCCCATCACAGATGCAGCCATGTCCCCCCCCATTATCCAGCCATGTCTCCCCCCCCCCCATTATCCAGCCATGTCTCCCCCCATTATGCAGCCATGTCTCCCCCCCATATCCCGCTTACCTGCATCCCCGCTACCACCGACTGTGTAATACGCGCCAGGAACAGCTTAGAATAGCTGTAATGATTGGCGCCGCGCTGCGTATAGACACTCCCCCTCGCTCGGGATTGGACAGTTCACCCGAGCAAGGGGGAGTGTCTATGCGCGGCGCGAATCATTACAGCTATTCAAAGCTGTAATGTTCCCGGCGCGTATTACACAGTCGGCGGTAGCGGGGATGCGGCGAACGGCGGCGGGAATGCAGCGTGACGGTGGCGGCGGCGGCGCGGGGGGGAGGAGTATTCTATTTGGGTATCGGGGGTATTTGTGGGAGTACGAGTACTCCCGCAAATACTCGGAATCGGTCCCGATACCGATACAAGTATCGGTATCGGGACAACCCTAGTCACAATGTACAGTATTAGGCCTCGTACACACAGTCGGACAAAACCGATGAGAATGGTCCGACGGACCGTTTTCATCGGTTCACCTCTGAAGTGGCCGTACGGCCTGATATGTGTACACACAGTCAGTCCAAAATCCGATCGGGTCAGAACGCGGTGACGTCAAACACACGACGTGCTGAATAAAACGAAGTTCAATGCTTTCAAGCATGCAGTTTTTCGGGTCTCATAATAGACAGAGGGGAGACATTTGACAGGTAAGGATACATCCAGGAGGCATCTATATCCTTATAGATCAGCACTATGGCAGTAGTTTAGAAAGGATGAGAGTGGGTTTACATCCACTTTAATGACCAGAGCACTTTTTTGCGATTCGGCACTGTGTCGCTTTAACTGACAATTGTGCGGTCGTGCGACGTTGTACCCAAACAAAATTGACTTCCTTTTTAGGGCTGCAACTAACGATTATTTTATAATCGATAAGTTGGCCGATTTTTTTTTCTATTAATCGATTAATCGGATAAAAGCCTTAAAAAAAAAAGAAAAGAAAAAAGAAATAAGTACAAAAAGAGCAAATAATCGCTACTGTAAGGGGTTAATTTTTTTTACTGTGAGACAGTGAAAGTAATATTTACAGTAGTGATTTGCTTTTTTGTACTATAAAGGGCTGATTTTTGTTTTTTTAACCCCATTAGGTTACTGGCCGAATAATCGATTATGAAAATTGTAATCGAGTAATTTCATAATTAGTTGTCGATTAATCCAGGGTTTGACAAATTTGCTTGGAATCTAGGAGCCAGCTAAAAAAGTAAGGAGACAGAAAACATGCCCCGTCCCGACAAGCCCGCGCGCAGAGGCGAACACATACATGAGTAGCGCCCGCATATGTAAACGGTATTCAAACCACACATGTGAGGTATCGCCGCGATCGTTAGAGCAAGAGCAATAATTCTAGCCCTAGACCCACTCTGTAACTCAAAACATGCAACCTGTAGATTTTTTTAAACGTCGCCTATGGAGATTTTAAAGGGTAAAGGTTTGTCGGCATTCCACGAGTGGACGCAATTTTGAAGCGTGTCATGTTGGGTATCAATTTACTCGGCGTAACATTATCTATCACAATATAAAAAAAAATTGTGATAACTTTACTGTTGTCTTATTTTTTAATTAAAAAAAGTGTATTTTTTCCCCAAAAAAGTGCGCTTGTAAGGCCGCTGCGCAAATACGTCCGGTAATTGAGGCCGCGGCTTTGCGGCCTTGTAGGCCGCGGCCTCAATTACCGGCGGGCGTGGGCGCCAGGTCACAATTTCTTGTCGCAATTGCGACCTGGCGCCCAGATTTTGTCGAGCCCTGGATTAATCGATTAGTTGTTTCGGCCCTAGTCCTGTTTTCACACAAATAGAGCTTTCTTTTGGTGGTATTTGATCACCTCTGCGGTTTTTATTTTTTGCACTGTAAACAAAAAAAAGAATGACAATTTTGACAAAAGGAAAAAAATTATAATTTCCAATTTCTGTAAATGTTTAAATGTTCTGTAAATATATATATGAATGAATCAAATTAATTTTGAGTAAAAATCTATATCTATCTACCGTATTTATCGGCGTATACCGCGCACTTTTTTGCCCTGAAAATCAGGGCAAAACCGTGGGTGCATGATATACGCCGATACCCGCTTTCCCGCGCCGAGTTTGAATACTGCGCCGGCATATACCGAGCGCAGTACACTAGTGTATAGTTGGGCAGGCTCGGCTCCTCTCGCGCTCACATCCTGGACGTACAGGACGTGAGCGCGAGAGGAGCCAAGCCTGCCCGACTATACACGAGTGTACTGCGCTCGGTATATGCCGGCGCAGTATTCAAACTCGGCGCGGGAAAGCGGGGATCGAGCGGGGAGGACGCCGCAGAGGGACGCCAGACCCGACGAAGAGGACACCCGAAGCCGCAGACGGACGCCGGACCCGACGAGGCCGCCGATGGACGCCGCGCAAGACACCAAAACTGTAAGTACTAAAATCTTTTTTTACAGGAATGTCAGGTCCACTTTAGGGGTGCGCGCTATACGCCGGAGCGCGCAATACCCCGATAAATACGGTATATTTCCACCTTTTCATCTGGGGGAAATATTGAAAACATGACCTGTTGGGGTGCCTTGAGGACTGAAGTTGAGAAACACTGCTGTAGAATATAATGATGAAAAAATAAAAAAAATGCACTGTAGCTAACCAAGAGGAGGACTGGCTTTGCTGCTCTACTATACAACTTTGCACAGCCAAGCCATGCAAGAATGCGTCTTGTCTGGGCAAGTACTTAAAAACCTGAAAAACTCCCAAGATGCCCTCCCCTCCCCCTTCTGACCTATCCTTCTGACCCCAACCCTCCCAAAATCACCCTTACTCTACTTTTCTCATATTTATCACTTCTATCTCCACATTACAAATGTCATCTCTGCTTATATTACATCATAGTCATGTGAGGTCACCAGTAATGACATCACACATGGTGCGTTTCCTTTGAGGTCTCCATGTTTGCAGTAAACTTTGGAAACAACTCATCAATACGAATACTAAACAATAAATGAATGAATGAATGAAAAACTTATAAAGCGCGGCGCATGCGAACTGAATCGCTTCTGGGCGCTAGTTGTTCGTGTCTCATGACATCAAAAGAGCAGAGTTTTGATCCGTCTTCTGAAAGTCAGATGGTTTTCCTCCAACCGAATGCTGGTTGGTAAAGCGTTCCATAGTCTAGGACCCTGAAAAGCAAAACTCTGTCTCTGTACAAATCTCCCCTGGACGGCCAACATTAAGGCTGCATTCACACCTAAGGGACAAAACGCCCGACGCGGGACGCTTCTGCCGCTAGAGGGGAGAATTCCCATTGCTGTCTATGGAGATGGTTCACATCTCATAGACGCGCAACGCCTGTCGCCTGAAAAAAAGTCCCGGACCCTTTTTTTCACGCGACAGGCGCGTTTTCCCATAGACAGCAATGGGAATACTTTTAGGAAAAAAAAATAAAAATTGAAACATTTGTACTCGCGGCAAATATGCCGCTACACGCGAACGTGGCTGTCGCTTAGGTGTGAATGCAGCCTAAACGTTTTTTTTTTCATTTTCTTACCTGGGTAACCCTGCGGTTTGATCAGATTTCAAGCTATTTATCAACGTTTTTTTTTTTTTTTTTTTTTTTTTTTCAAACGATACAAAGCAAATGGTCCATAAATGTTGTGATTACAAAAAACAAACAAAACAACAAGGAACATAATGTTGTGATTACAAAAAAAAAAAAAAAAAAAAACAACAAGAAACATAGAAATGAACAAAAGTGAACAACTCCTATAAAAGTAGAGAACGGCACATTACATCGTTATCCTGATTTTTAATCATTTGATACAATAACTTTTTTTTTTGGATTAAAGTGTTTCAAACCTTCCCCCATCTGAACATAAACCTAGATGTGTCTGATCTGTAACAGAACAGGGCGATGGAGATCTAATGAAGGGATCCCTTCTGTGGAACTTCTACAGTGTCCAGTACTAGAGGAGATCTGGCAGAGGATGTGCCTGTGTACCATTCTATACCAGGGATCAGACACTCTCTGGGAGTTCTAATGCAGTCTATAGGAGTGATCAGACACTCTCTAGGAGTTGAGTTCTAATACAGTCTATAGGAGTGATCAGACACTCTCATTCTAATGCAGTATATAAGGGTGATCAGACACTCTCGTTCTAATGCAGTCTATAGGAGTTCTAATGCAGTCTATAGGAGTTCTAATGCAGTCTATAGGAGTGATCAGACAGTCTCATTCTAATGCAGTCTATAAGGGTGATCAGACACTCTCGTTCTAATGCAGTCTATAGGAGTTCTAATGCAGTCTATAGGGGTGATCAGACACTCTTGTTCTAATGCAGTCTATAAGGGTGATCAGACACTCTCTAGGAGTTCTAATACAGTCTATAGGAGTGCTCAGACACTCTCGTTCTAATGCAATCTATAAGGGTGATCAGACACTCTCGTTCTAATGCAGTCTATAGGGGTGATCAGACACTCTCGTTCTAATGCAGTCTATAAGGGTGATCAGACACTCTCGTTCTAATGCAATCTATAGGAGTGATCAGACACTCTCTAGAAGTTCTAATGTAATTTATTGGAGTGATCAGACAATGTACACCGCAGCACAGGCATGTTTTGTTGTGTACAGATGACCCCCCTGCAGACCCTGTGTTTACATGTAAATAGTGGCAGCCTGGCAGCATTCATATGTATATAGAGGCGGTATTCATATGTATATCATGCCCCCCCTGAGGTCATATCCACCATCACCTATACTGATGACTACAGGGGTGATCAGACACTCTCTAGGAGTTCTAATGCAATCTATAGGGGTGATCAGACATTCTAATGCAATCAATAGGGGTGATCACAATCTCTATGAGTTCCAATGCACTCAATAGGGGTGATCAGACACTCTCTAGTTCTAATTAAATCTATAGGGGTGATCAGAATCTTTCTAGGAGTTATCATGCAATCTATAGAGTCGAAATGTTTAGGGGCGATCAGACACTCTCTAGGAGTTCTAATGTAATCTATAGGAGTTACAATGTATAAGGGTGATCATATACTCCGTAGGAGCTCTAATGCAATCTATAGGGGTGATCAGACACTATCTAGGAGTTATCATGCAATCTATAGAGTCACAATCTATAGGGGTGATCAGTCAGTCTCTATGAGTTCTTATGTAATCTATAGGAGTTACAATGTATAAGGGTGATCATATACTCTGTAGAAGTTCTAATGCAATGTATAAGGGTGATCAGACACTCTCTAGGAGTTATAATGCAATCTATAGAGTCACAATCTATAGGGGTGATCGGTCGGTCTTTAGGAGTTCTAATGTAATCTATAAGGGTGATCAGACAGTATCTAGGAGTTGAGTTCTAATGTAATCTATAGGAGTTACAATGTATAAGGGTGATCAGATACTCTCTAGGAGTTCTAATGCAATCTATAGAGTCACAATCTATAGGGGTGAGTCAGTCTCTAGGAGTTCTAAT
Organism: Rana temporaria; assembly: GCF_905171775.1. NCBI lineage: Eukaryota > Metazoa > Chordata > Amphibia > Anura > Ranidae > Rana > Rana temporaria. The sequence continues at coordinate 21,986,201 of NC_053496.1, read as the reverse complement.
GTAATATATAGGAGTGATCAGTCAGTCTCTATGAGTTCTAATGTAGTCTATAGGAGTTACAATGTATAAGGGTGATCAGATACTCTGTAGGAGTTCTAATGCAATCTATAAGGTTGATCAGACACTCTCTAGGAGTTCTAATGTAATCTATAGGGGTGATCAGACAGGCTCTAGGAGTTCTAATGTAATCTATAGGTATAAGGGAGATCAGATACTCTGTAGGAGTTATCATGTAATCTATAGAGTCACAATCTATAGGGGTTATCAGTCAGTATCTAGGAGTTCTAATGTAATCTATAGGGGTGATCAGTCAGTCTGTAGGAGTTCTAATGCAATCTATAGAGTCACAATCTATAGGGGTGATCAGTCAGTCTCTAGGCTAGGAGTTCTAATGCAATCTATAGGGGTGATCAGACAGTATCTAGGAGTTCTAATGTAATCTATAGGGGTTACAATGTATAGGGGGTGATCATATACAATGTAGAAGTTCTAATGCAATGTATAAGGGTGATCAGACGCTCTCTAGGAGTTATCATGCAATCTATAGTCACAATCTATAGGGGTGATCAGACAGTATCTAGGAGTTCTAATGTAATATATAGGAGTTACAATGTATAGGGGAGATCATATACTCTGTAGAAGTTATAATGTAATCTATAGGGGTGATCTGACACTCTCTAGGAGTTATCATGTAATCTATAGAGTCACAATGTATAAGGAGATCACACACTCTGTAGGAGTTCTCATGTAATCTATAGAGTCACAATGTATAAGGAGATCACACACTCTGTAGGAGTTCTCATGTAATCTATAGAGTCACAATGTATAAGGAGATCACACACTCTGTAGGAGTTCTCATGTAATCTATAGGAGTTACAATGTATAGGGGAGATCATATACTCTGTAGGAGTTCTCATGTAATCTATAGTAGTGATCACACAATGTACACCGCAGCACAGGCACGCTGAGACTTGTAGTTCCCCTCCCGGTGCAGCCAGTCTTCCTTCTCCTGCCCATCTATAGAGTAGACCCTTCCCATGGATCCCCGATCTCCTCTCCTTACCTGGCGATGTCCCCGATCACCGATCTCCTCCCTCCGCCCGATACACTACAGAACGTGCTCAGTGTTACAATGTATCCATCGCCCGGCCCAGCCAATCACCGCGCTGCGTTTAAAAAGCGCGTGACGTCACCCAGCATGCCAGAGGCGGAAATAGAGCAAAACATTAACCCCCTGTGTGCTGTGCGGCTAGAAGAACTGGTCTAGCAGGCTGTGTGATGTCCTATTGTGATGGATGGGAATGGTGGGACAGACATACATCCAGCACACAGGGGGGGGGGGGGGGGGGGGGGGATTTCCTGACACTGGAGCAAGCTATGCATAGGAACCAATCAGAGTCTTGTTCAGTTAAGCCTTGATATTGAAAGCTAGAAGCTGATTGGTTGCCATGCAAAGCTGCTCCAGTCTTAGTAAATCCTTCTCTATGATGTCAGCTCTGATATAAATTGCCTGAAATAGGAGATAAGAGACAATGACAGAGAAAAGGACCACTGAAGTGTGTAGATGGAGGACACCCCCTGCGATGCCGACCCCCTTCTGCGGGATTACCGGGAACTCAAATACAACAAAAATCCCATTTCATCATTTCTTCCCTTTATACTAATATGTGCATAGCGCCCAACTGTCCCTGATTTGGAGGGACTGTCCCGGATTTGGAGCAATGTCCCTCTGTCCCTCTTTCCTCCTCCTTTGTCCCTCATTTTGGTCTGATCTATAAAGATTTATCGTTCAAAAAGTGTTTTCCAGTGCTAAACCTTCCATCCAATTTCTAAATTGCTACATTTGTCAATTTTAAAAGCCAATATAAAGGAATAGTAGTGGTAAAAAAAAAAGCCCTTGTGGATTTAATTAACCTTTTTTTTGGGTTAATTCTCCTTTAAGGGGGTGTGACAGGGGGCGTGTCCTATGCCTACATGTAAAATAACCGATTCAGTTATAGAGGCTGGAAAAAAGTTCTGTAACATAATAATACCTGACCTGGGTATGGTGGGCACTCTCTGCTTGTTATGGTTTGCTTAGTAAATAGCGCTACTCCAGTGATCTCCACTTTCTTCCAGGTCCTGTGCTGAGCGTCTGCCCTCCACATCCTGAACATTGGAGGTCGGTCTCTCGGTACAGGCGCCATTCTGAGAATTCTTTTCATTTTCTGAATGAATGCAAAGTGTTCTCTGATTGGATGAGGTGGAGAGGCAGCATAGGTGGCACTGATGATGAGGCACTGATGGGCACTGATTGACAGCACTGATAGGTGGCACTGGTGAGAACTGGTAAGTGGCACTGGTGGGCACTGCTTAGTAGTACTGATGGGCACTGGTATGTGGCGCTGGTGGGCATTGATAGGTGGCACTGATGGGCATTGGTATCAGGGCACTAATATGCGGCACTGATAGGTGACACTGATGAGGCACTGATGGCCACTGATACGCACTGATAGGTGGTACTAATAGGCAGCACTGATAGGTGGCACTGATGATGAGGCACTGATAGGTGGCACTGGTGGGCACTGACATGTGGCACTGGTGGGAACTGGAAAGTGGCACTGGTGGGAACTGCCTAGCAGTACTGGTGAGAAGTGGTAAGTGGGCACTGTTTATCAGTACTGATGGGCACTGGTATGTGGCACTGACAGGTGGCACTGGTGGGAACTGCTTAGCAGTACTGGTGAGAAGTGGTAAGTGGGCACTGTTTAGCAGTACTGATGGGCACTGGTATGTGGCACTGGTGGGCACTGACAGGTGGCACTGGTGGGAACTGCCTAGCAGTACTGGTGAGAAGTGGTAAGAAGGCACTGTTTAGCAGTACTGATGGGCACTGGTGGGCAGACAGGTGGCACTGGTGGGAACTGTTTAGCAGTATTGGTGAGAAGTGGTAAGAAGGCACTGTTTAGCAGTACTGATGGGCACTGGTATGTGGCACTGGTGGGCACTGACAGGTGGCACTGGTGGGAACTGCCTAGCAGTACTGGTGAGAAGTGGTAAGAAGGCACTGTTTAGCAGTACTGATGGGCACTGGTGGGCACTGACAGGTGGCACTGGTGGGAACTGTTTAGCAGTATTGGTGAGAAGTGGTAAGAAGGCACTGTTTAGCAGTACTGATGGGCACTGGTATGTGGCACTGGTGGGCACTGACAGGTGGCACTGGTGGGAACTGCCTAGCAGTACTGGTGAGAAGTGGTAAGTGGGCACTGTTTATCAGTACTGAAGGGCACTGGCATGTGGCACAGGAGGGGGCGGAGACAAGAGCAGTCCCCCTGCACAAGGAGAGAGAGCAGCAGTGAGCGGTCTTTATTGGAACTGCAAGCACTGATGTGAACTATGCCATTGAAAACCATGCAATGCGTTTTTGATGCAGAAAAAAAAACGCACTGGACTGCATGCGATGTGAACTGTCCCTAAAGGTTAAGAAAAAAGAGAGGGGGGGGGGGAAATGTACTGGACTGCAACACAAACGCACCAAAACGCATCAAAAATGCACATGCAGAAAAGCATCTGGAGCGCATCCGGACTGCATTTCTACGGTGTGAACTGGCCCCAAAGTGATTGAAATTGGCTGAAAATTGCCCCATGTATGGCCATCGTGTTGCTGGTGGTGGGATTCCAGGGAAAGGCTGGGACATGTAAGAACCCACGTCTGTCCTGCAATGTAATAAACATCTCTGAGCTCTTCTTCCAATCCGGAGAAATCTATGTTAGGAAGGGTCACCAATCATCATGACACGGCGACAGCCCCCGAAATAGTCCCCTGAAGCCGATATTCTTTACACAGCGCCATAAATGTACGTTGCTGTTTCTCTTTATATCCTATGGGACTTTTCACACCACTGCGTTACAGGTCCGGTGCGTTCTGAAAAGTCCTGCATGCTGCATCTTTGGTGCGATTTTGAAAACCGCACCCAAAACGCAGCTTCCCGATGAAATGAATGGCTATTGTGGGAAAATAAAGGGAAAAACGCACCACGACTTTGCACTTTTGGTGCGTTTATTTTAGTCACGTGCCCATTTTTCACAGGTGCAGGCAACCCAAAAACGCATAGCAAATGCATCTAAAACATATGTGTTTTTATCATGATTTTACTACAGAGCAGAATGGGTCGCCATCAGGGGGGTACAGGCAGTACACCTGTAAGGGATTCGGTGGTCCCCAGGGCCCCGGATGGCATCCCCCTTTCTTTTCTTTTTTTTTCTTCAGCACCCAAAGCCCCCCGACCTCTAAGGGATACGGTGGTCCCCAGGGCCCCGGATGGCATCCCCCTTCTTTATTTTATTTTAAATTTTTTTTTGTTCATCAGCACCCAAAGCCCCCCCTGGCCTCTAAGGGGCCCGGATGGAATCCCCCTTATTTTACTTTTTTTGTCAGCACCCAAAGCCCCCCCCCCGACCTCTAAGGGGCCGGTGGTCCCCAGGGCCCTGGATGGCATCCCCCTTTTTTTTTTCATCAGCACCCAAAGCCCCCCGACCTCTAAGGGGCCCGGATGGCATCCCCCTTAAATTTTTTTTTTCCCGTCAGCACCCAAAGCCCCCCGCCGACCTCTAAGGGGTCCGGTGGTCCCCAGGGCCCCCGGATGGCAACCCCCTTTTTTTTATTTTATTTTTTCGTCAGCACCCAAAGCCCCCCCCCCCCTCGATCTCTAAGAGGCCCATTTTTTTTTTGTTTTTCAGCACCCAAAGCCCCCCCCCCCCCCATCTCTAAGAGGCCCGGTGGTCCCCAGGGCCCTGGATGGCATCCCCCCTTTTTTTTTCCATCATCACCCAAAGCCCCCTGACCTCTAAGGGGCCCGGATGGCATCCCTCTTAATTTTTTTTCTTTTCCGTCAGCACCCAAAGCCTCCCCCCCGACCTCTAAGGGGCCCGGTGGTCCCCAGGGCCCCCGGATAGCAACCCCCTTTTTTTATTTTATTTTTTCGTCAGCACCCAAAGCCCCCCCCATCTCTAAGCGGCCCATTTGTTTTTGTTCGTCAGCACCCAAAGCCCCCCCCCCCCGATCTCTAAGAGGCCCGGTGGTCCCAAGGGCCCTGGATGGCATCCCCCCTTTTTTTTTTCATCAGCACCCAAAGCCCCCCGACCTCTAAGGGGCCCGGATGGCATCCCCCTTAATTTTTCTTTTTTTTTCTTTTCCTTGAGCACCCAAAGGCCCCCCCCCCCCTGATCTCTATGGAGCCCGGTGGTCCCCAGGGCCCCCAGATAGCAACCCCCTTTTTTAATTTTTTTTTTGTTCGTCAGCACCCAAAGCCCCCTGACCTTAATTCTGTGGATTCTGCCACTTCTCAATTCGCAGCGCCCCCCCCCCCATTCTCATTTCGCCTCCCCCCGCTTCTCAATTTGGGGCGGCAGCCCCCCCCCCGTTCTCTGCCCATGACGTCCACCCGGAGGGAGGGTTCCCGCCGACGTCATTTTACAATGACTCAGTTGGGAAAGTGTTAATAATAAGAATAAAAAGGTAAACAGAGTAAAGCCCTGTACACACGATCGGTTTGTCTGATGAAAACAGACTGATGGACCGTTTTCATCGGACAAACCGATCGTGTGTGGGCCCCATCGGCTTGTTTTTCATCGGTGAAAAAAAATAGAACGTGTTTTAAGTTTTTCCTATGGATAAAAAACGATCGTCTGTGTGGAAGTCTATCGGTCAAAAATCCACGCATGCTCAGAATCAAGTCTACACATGCTCAGAAGCATTGAACTTCATTTTTCTCAGAATGTCATTGTGTTTTAGGTCAATGCGTTGGATTTTTGACCAATGGTGTGTAGACAAGACTGATGAAAGTCAGCTTCATCGGATATCTGACAAAAAAAATCCATCGGATTAGATTCCATCAGAAATCCGATCGTGTGTACGAGGCTTAAGAGTAGTCAAAACATAGCCAGAGTTCAGTATCCAGATCGGGTAGTCGGCCAAGCCAATGTCCAAGAGCCAGCGATAAAGGTAGACATACAGCAAGCAGGATATGTAGCCAGAGGGGACGTCAGTCAAGCAGGTCTTCAACAGGAACGCAGGAGAAAGTCTCTTGTGATGTTAATACAGGCGAAGGCAAAGAGCAAATGAACTGGAAGGCTTTAAGTAGGCAGAGCTGACAAGCAGGATCATCAACAGGTGGATCACTGTGGAGAGATGGGAGCTGGCAATTAGCTGACAGCTGAGCTGACAGCACAGAGAAGGAAGGGCTGAGCCCAGCCCTGACAAATCTAAACCATTCCATTGTAGCTCTGGCTGTATGTTTAGGGTCGTTGTCCTGCTGGAAGGTGAACCTCCGCCCCAGTCTCAAGTCTTTTGCAGACTCTAACGTGTTTTCTTCTAAGATTGTCCTGTATTTGTCTCCATCCATCTTCCCATCAACTCTGACCAGCTTGCCCTATCCTTGCTGAAGGAAAGCATCCCCACAACATGATGCTGCCACCACCATGTTTCACAGTGGGGGTGGTGTGTTCAGGGTGATGTGCAGTGTTAGCTTTCCACCACACATAGCGTTTCGCTTTTAGGCCAAAACTTTAAATTTTGGTCTCATTTGACCAGAGCACCTTCTTCCACATGTTTGCTGTGTCCCCCACATGGCTTCTCACAAACTGCAAATGGGACTTCTTATGGCTTTTTTTCCAACAATGTCTTTCTTCTTGTTAGTCTTTCATAAAGGTCAGATGTGTGGAGAGCACGACTAATAGTTGTCCTGTGGACAGATTCTCCCCCCTGAGCTGTGGATCTCTGCAGCTCCTCAAGAGTTACCATGGGCCTCTTGGCTGCTTCTCTGATGAACGCTCTCCTTGCCCGGCCGGTCAGTTTAGGTGGACGGCCATGTCTTGGTATGTTTGCAGTTGTGCCATACTCTTTCCATTTTCGGATGATGGATTGAACAGAACTCTGTGAGATGTTCAAAGATTGGAATATTTTTTTATAACTTAACCCTGCTTTAAACTTCTTTACAGCTTTATCCCTGACCTGTCTGGTGTGTTCCTTGGCCTTCATGATGCTGTTTGTTCACTAAGGTTCTCTAACAAACCTCCGAGGACTTCACAGAACAGCTGTATTGATACTGAGATTAAATTACACACAGGTGAACTCTATTTACTAATTAGGTGACTTCTGAAGGCAATTGGTTCTGCTAGATTTTAGTTAGGGGTATCAGAGTAAAGGGGACTGAATACAAATGTACCCCACACTTTTCACATATTTATTTGTAAAAAATTTTGAAAATAGACATGTGCAATTCGTTTAGTTTCAAATTTGTTTTTTAACGAATTTTGAGAAATTCGTTAATTCCGAATTTTCGTATTTCCGAAGTTTTGAATTTCTGAAATTTCGTATTTCCGAAAAAAGCAAAAAAACAAATAAAACAAAAAAATACGAATTTTTCGAATTTCCCGAATTCCCGAATTTCAGAAAAAAGACGAACGAATCGAAAACTAAAAAAACTAATTTTTCGGCAGTGCTCATGTCTAGTTGAAAACCCTTTATAATTTTCCTCCCACTTCACAATTATGTGCCAGTTTGTGTTGGTCTATCATATAAAATCCCAATAAAATACATTTACGGTACGTTTTTGGTTGTAACATTTCGAGGGGTATGAATACTTTTTCAGGCTATTTTCTTTCTATAAATACACCCTTTAATTTAGAGTTCTGCCTCGTATTATTTCATCTTCTGGTTGAAGGTTCTACACCTATACGGTTATTTTCTCTATTGGTTGAATGTCAATGCTGAGTAGGGATGAGCTTCGAGTTCGAGGCGAACTCATGTTCGACTCGAACGTTGCCTGTTCGCCGAACAGCAAACTATTTGGGGTGTTCGCGGGAAATTTTAAAAGCCGCAGAACACCCTGGAAAAGTCTATGGGAGAAAGTGCTAATTTTAATGGCTTATATGCAAGTTATTGTCATAAAAAGTGTTTGGGGACCCGGGTCCTGCCCCAGGGGACATGTATCAATGCAAAAAAAGTTTTAAAAAAAACAGCCGATTTTTCGGGAGCAGTGATTTTAATAATGCTTAAAGTGAAAGAATAAAAGTGAAATATTCCTTAAAATGTCATACCTTGGAGGGTGTATAGTATGCCTGTGAAGTAGCGCTTGTTTCCCGTGCTTAGAACTGTCCCTGCACAAAGTGTAATTTCTGAAGGATAAAAAGTAATTTAAATTCACTGCTCCCGAAAAAACGTCCGTTTTTAAAACTTTTTTTTGCATTGATACATGTCCCCAGGGGCAGGACCCGGGTCCCCAAACACTTTTTAGGACAATTAGCCTTTAAAATTAGCACTTTAGATTTCAAACGTTCGTTCGAGTCCCATAGACTTTAATGGGGTTCGAACATTTGGTCTGTTCGCAGGTTCTGTTGCGAACCGAACGGGGGGGTGTTCGGCTCATCCCTAATGCTGAGATAGTCACCCAATGAATTTTTACCCTTTGTACCCCGAATGTGGCAGAATGACCTAAACCTTCATAAAAGCCCCATCTTGCTGCAGTAACAGATGGGCAGGAATTAGCGTCATAGGCCCGGATTCACAGACATCGGCGCATATTTATGCCGCCGTAGCGTATCTTCTTTACGCTACGCCGACGTAGCGCAGAGAGGCAAGCACTGAATTCACAAAGCACTTGCTCCCAAATCTGCGATGGGTTTCTCAGACGTAAGTCGGCGTAAGTGGAAGTGGGCGTGAGCCATGCTAATGAGGCGTGACCCCATGCAAATGATGGGCCGAGCGCCAGACAGATACGTATTGCCAACTGCGTATGCGCCGTCCCGTGGGCGCATCTCAGTGCGCATGCTCACAATCACGTCGGAACAACTGCCTAAGATACGCCGGATCACTGCCTACGGCGTGAATGTAACCTACGTCCAGCCCTATTCACGTACAACGTAAACTACCTTTGCATGGATGCTGCTGAGTTACACCTCCTTTATGGGGCATAACTTCACGCCATACATACAACTTATGCGCACCAGTCGTAGCCTGCGCTGGGCGTACCTACGATCGCGAATCGTCGTATCTCCCTCATTTGCATATGTGAATAGAAAATCAATGGGAGCGCCAAATACGTCCAGCGTAAATATGCGCCCACGATACGCCGGCGTAGGCAAGTTATGTCCGTCGGATGAAGCCTATTTTCAGGCGTATCTAGTTTTGTGGGCACGGCGCACAGATACGACGGCGCATATTTGCACTTACGCGGCGTATCTCGAGAGAAGTCGGCGCAAGTGCTTTGTGAATCCGGGCCATTCTGTATATAATAGAAGGGGGTTCATATTCTTTATCCCTGGATAGTTTATAGACAATGGGGTAGATTCAGGTACCGCTGCGCACTTCTTACGAAGGCGCAGCGTCCCGTTTTTACCCTGCGCCTACGCAAATTATCTGCGCTACGCTTCATTCATGAAGCAGTAGCCACGTAATTTGCGCGGGCGCTCCCTAAAAATGCCCGGCGTAAGGGCGCGTAATTTAAATGATCCCATAGGGGGCATGGATCATTTAAATTAGGCGCGTTCCCGCGCCGAACGTAGTGCGCATGCTCCGTCGGGAAACTTTCCCGACGTGCATTGCGGCAAATGACGTCGCAAGGACGTCATTTGCTTCAAAGTGAACGTAAATGGCGTCCAGCGCCATTCACGATTCACTTACGCAAACAACGTTACATTTTTAATTTGCGACGCGGGAACCACGGGTATACGTAGCATTGGCTGCCCCTGCTAATAGCAGGGGCAGCCTTACGCGGAACCCGACGAACTGAAACGACGTAAACTGCGTACGCAGGGCTCGCGTAGGGTTGTGAATCGGCGTTAGTATGCAATTTGCATACTATACGCTGACCACTATGGGAACGCCCCCTATCGGCCAGCGTAAGAATGCAGCCTAAGATACGACGGCATAAGGAGCCTTATGCCAGTCATATCTTAAGCTGCAGTCGGCGTATCGAGGTTCCTGAATCAGGAGCATTCGAGACGCGGGCGCAAGTAAGCAATTGCGCTGCGTAACTATGGTTACGCAGACGCAATTGCTACCTGAATCTACCCCAGTGATCATTTGTATGCTGTCCCCATTGTGAGCGCAGAGATTTATGTCTGTATATCAGACTTGTCATAATTGACTTCATTCCAAGGAGACCCCTGAAACCTTCAATCTCCTGTAATAAATTAGGTGATGGGATGAGGGATTGTGAAAACATCAAAATGATATCAACCGCATAAAAAATAAAAAAACACCCCGATAACTGTGCGCTCCTCCCGCCTGATGTGTAGAGCCAGATGTGCTTCATCCTCTACCGCGTCTGATTGATATTTACTGCAAATCCTGGTGGCAGTGAGATTTGTTCCCAGACATGTGTGTGCTAACAGTCTCATTTTAATGGTGAGCTGTTTTAGCTTTCTGCTATACTACACAGGGTTACCCCATATAGCATCCTGCTTATCACAGCCCATTCATAAAATGTAGGCCTCGGTATGGAGCCTGCCGTATCCAAGGAGGTTCTATCTGCTTATCACAGCCCATTTATAAAATGTATGCCACGGATCCGGAGCCTGTAGTGTCCGAGGAGGTTCTATCTGCTTATCACAGCCCATTCATAAAATGTAGACCAAGGTATTAAGCCTGCCGTGTCCGAGGAGGTTCTCTCTGCTTATCACAGCCTATTCATAAAATATAGGCCATGGTACGGAGCCTGCCGTGTCTGAGGGGGTTCTATCTGCTTATCACAGCCCATTCATAAAATATAGGCCATGGTACGGAGCCTGCCGTGTCTGAGGAGGTTCTATCTGCTTATCACAGCCCATTCATAAAATGTAGGCCACGGTATGGAGCCTGTCGTGTCCGAGGAGATTCTCTCTGCTTATCACAGCCCATTCATAAAATGTAGACCACGGTATGGAGCTTGCCATGTTCGAGGAGGTTCTCTCTACGTGTCACTGCCCATTTATAAAATGTAGGCCACGGTATGGAGCCTGCCGTGTTCGAGGAGGTTCTCTCTGCTTATCACAGCCCATTCATAAAATGTAGACCACGGTATGGAGCTTACCATTTCCGAGGAGGTTCTATCTACGTATCACTGCCCATTTATAAAATGTAGGCCACGGTATGGAGCCTGTCATGTCCAAGGAGGTTCTCTCTGCTTATCACAGCCCATTCATAAACTGTAGGCCACGGTATGGAGCCTGCCATATTTGAGGAGGTTCTCACTGCTTATTACAGCCCATTTAAAAAAAGTAGGCCACGGTATGGAGTCTGCCGTATTCAAAGAGGTTCTCTCTGCTTATCACAGCCCATTCAAAAAAAAGTAGACCATGGTATGGATCCTGCCCTAGCCAAGGAGGTTCTCTCTGCTTATCACAGCCCAATCATAAAATATAGGCCATTGTATGGAGCCTGCAGTGTCTGAGGGGGTTCTCTCTGCTTATCACAGCCCATTCATACAATGTAGACTAAGGTATGAAGCCTGCCGTGTCCGAAGAGGTTCTCTCTGCTTATCACAGCCCATTCATAAAATGTAGACCACGGGATGGAGCTTGCATTGTCCGGGGAGGTTCTCTCTACGTATCACTGCCCATTTATACATTTATAAAATGTAGGCCCCATTATGGAGCCTGCAGTATCCAAGGAGGTTCTCTCTGCTTATCACAGCCCATTCATAAAATGTAGGCCAGGGTATGGAGCCTGCATTGGAAAGGAAGTTATCACAGCAGAGAGAATTCAATGATTGAGTTGAAGTTGGTCACATGAACTTGACAGGTAACATGGCTTGTAGACGTGTGCAATTCATTTCATTCCGAATGAATTTTTTTAAACAAATTTAGACAAATTCGTTAATTGGAAAATATCGGAGTTTTCGAATTTTTCCAAATATGAAAAAATTCGGAAATTGGAAAATTTGGAAATTCAGAAATTCAGAAATATGAGAATTCGACATTTTGGAAATCCAAAAATAAGAATCAAAATCCAAAAATAACAGCGAAAATTCAAAAACCCCAAATTTCGAAAATCTGAAATAATAACTAATATTATTAATTTAACTATTACTAACTATTAAATTATAGGCATTGGAATTTCCTTTCAAATTTGGCTGTTAGTGAACGTAAGGAATACAAATTTATCTGAAGTTCCGAATTATCCAAATTAAACAAATGGAACGTATCAAATTAATATTAACCACTTTACACCTGCTGGACGTCAAAAGATGTCCTCGGCTTTGTGGGGTGATATCTGAATGATGGGTGCAGCTACAGGCATCATTCAGATATCACCATCTTCAGCCGGCAATCCTGCGCACAAGAAGAACGATCAAAGCGGCAGTTCCACCTTTTGATCGTTCTTATAGGCAGCGGGGGGGATGTCCCCCCCTCCATCCGGTGCTTCCCGGGGCTCTCCCGTGCCATCGGGGGGCCGGAGAGCGAATCGGCCGGCGCTGCCTGGAAAGCATAGAGATGACATCTCTATGACCGTCGGAGGCCCGGGCGCGACGTTATGACGTCACGCCCGGTACCCGAAAGTAAACAAAGCCGCAATCGCGGCTGTCGGCATGTGATCTGTGATTTTTTTTCACCGATTTCATGCTTGTAAGCCTGTAAGAGAGATGTGGGGTCTTATTGACCCCACATCTCTCCATAAAGAGGACCTGTCACACTGATTCCTATATCAAGGGATGTTTACATTCCTTGTACTAGGAATAGAAGTGATAAAAATGTTTATTTTTTTTAAAAGTGTAAAAAAAAAAAATGAAGTAAAATAAAAATTACCATATTTATCGGCGTATACCGCACACTTTTTTCCCCTTAAAATAAGGGGGAAATCGTGGGTGCGTGATATACGCCAATACCTGCTTCCCGCGCTCAGTTTGAATGCCTGCGCCAACATATACCGAGTGCAGTACACTCGACTACATTCGGCCAGGCTTGTGCTATTTATAGCACTAGAACGCCTAAAAACCGCCCCAGTGTGAAAGCACCCATTGCGCTGAATGGAAGGTGGTTTTCAGGCGCTATTTCTAGCACTAGAACACCTAAAAACCGCCCCAGAGTGAAAGCACCCATTGCGCTGAATGGGAGGTGGTTTTCAGGCACTATTTCTAGCACTAAAACACCTGAAAACTGGCTCCTTTCAGGCACTATTTCTAGGCGGTTTTCAGGCGCTATTTCTGGTGCTAAAACGCCTGAAAACCGCCCCAGTGTGAAAGCACCCATTGCGCTGAATGGAAGGCGGTTTTAAGGCGCTATTTCTAGCACTAGAATGCCTAAAAACTGCCCCAGTGTGAAAGCACCCATTGCGCTGAATGGAAGGCGGTTTTAAGGCGCTATTTCTAGCACTAGAATGCCTAAAAACTGCCCCAGTGTGAAAGCACCCATTGCGCTGAATGGAAGGCGGTTTTCAGGTGCTATTTCTAGCACTAGAACGCCTAAAAACCGCCCCAGTGTGAAAGCACCCATTGCGCTGAATGGAAGGCGGTTTTAAGACGCTATTTCTAGCACTATAATGCCTAAAAACCGCCCCAGTGTGAAAGCACCCATTGCGCTGAATGGGAGGTGGTTTCCAGGTGCTATTTCTAGCACTAGAACGCCTAAAAACCGCCCCAGTGTGAAAGCACCCATTGCGCTGAATGGAAGGTGGTTTTCAGGCACTATTTCTAGCGCTAAAATGCCTAAAAACTGGCCCCTTTCAGGCACTATTTCTAGGCGGTTTTCAGGCGCTATTGCTAAAATGCCTGAAAACCGCCTCAGTGTGAAAGGGGTCTAATAGAGGGGAAATTTCTTCCAGTGGGGACACTAGTTCTGGTGACAACCAGGGATTCCCTCACTTTATAGGGATTCCCTTTGACTTCCTGTAGCGGCTATAGGAGAGGAAGTGAGGAGAAATCTCCCCAATGAGACACAGATGTAAACAAATAAAATACATTGCAGAGGTTATAACCCTCCTTTACTGTATGCAAAATGAAAACACATTGCCTGTAGTTCTACTTTATTTTGCCAATGACTGTGAAAGCAGCCGCACCATGAACTTTTCCTTTGCACTGCCTGCAGAACACAAGAGTAGCAGTCATCTCTGTGTGCAGACAGACACAAGGCTGAGCCCCACACTCATCCCCTTCCCGCCCGCCTGCAGCACTGAGATATAGCTCGGCGCTCGGTTGGCCACGCCTGGCCGGTGTAGAGAAGGCAGGCCGCGGCTTCCTTCTTCCACTTTCTAGTGGCCGATCGATCAGCTCGGCGCTCCGTACTTCCTTCCTGGTTCCTTGGCACAGCATGGCGGCGGCGGTGCTGGAAGCCGGTTCTGTGGGTCACTTCGAGGAATTGCTCCAGAAGAGCGACAAGTACGTGTGGCTGAGGGCGGGCATAATGGGGGGTGTTGTCCTTGAAGGGAGGCTGTGTACAGTACAGGGGTCATAGAGGAGCACAGAGAGGCCTGTCATAGATTCCTGACACCACCAGAGACTGGGGATGTACTGGGAGGAATGGGGGGACACCAGTACATTCCTCACCCCTGTGACCAGCTCACAGACAGGACTACACACCTTGCCTTGTTTTGAAGCAAGTGTAAAGTAGCCTTGCTGTGGCCTCCAGGGGGTTTGTTTACATCCAGCTCTGTAAGGCTTTGCTGTCCTGTCCCCGGGGGCCTGTGTATTACAGCCCCATAGATTTCTAGAAGCATTTCCGGGGGCCTGTGTATTACAGCCCCATAGATTTCTAGAAGCATTTCCGGGGGCCTGTGTATTACAGCCCCATAGATTTCTAGAAGCATTTCCGGGGGCCTGTGTATTACAGCCCCATAGATTTCTAGAAGCATTTATGGCAGATGAGACCTACTAGGGATTATTTACAATTGCTTTGGCTTTAATGCACATTAACTGATTCCTGGCCAGCGCACGACGATGTACGGCTGCGCAAATGGGCGTACAGGTACGTCCCCTTTACTTTGCGAGCCGCGTGGTCGCACGCCGCCGGTGAAGAGTTTGTGATCTGCCGTGAGCCGATTGCCGCCGGTGTCCCGCGATCGGGTCACAGAACTGAAGAACGGGGAGATGTCAGTGTAAACACAACATCTCCTCGTTCTGCCTAGGTGTCACTGATCGTCTGTTCTCTGTCATCGGGAACAGCGATCGGTGACGTGTCACTGGTAGCCACGCCCCCCTAAGTTAGAAGCACTCCCTAGGACACACTTAACCCCTTCCTCGCACCCCTACAGGTTACCCTCTTTACTGCCAGTGTCATTTTTACAGTAATCAGTGCATTTTTATAGCACTGACCGCTGTAAAAATGACAATGGTCCCAAAATGGTGTCAAAAGTGTCCGCTAAGGATGAGCTCCGGCGTGCCAAGAAGTCGGCACTGCGCTGCGCTAATCACAGACAGGGAGACATTATCCCGATGCTCGGCTGCAGAGATCGGGAAATGTTTCCCTCCCTGTGTTTAGCACAGCGCGGTGCCGACTTCCTGGCAGGCTCTGCACATGGAGTGTGCGAACACGCCGGAGCTCATCCTTAGTGTTTGCCATAATGTCGCAGTCATGATAAAAATCGCTGATCGCCGCCATTACTAGTAAAAAATATTAATAAAAATGCCAAAAAACTATCCATTATTTTGTAGGCGCTATAACTTTTGCGCAAACCAATCAATATACGCTTATCGCAATTTATTTTTTTTCTTTTTTAATCAAAAATCTGTAGAATACGTATCGGCCTAAACTGAGGAAAAAAACGTTTTTTTATATATTTTTGGGTGATATTTATCATAGCAAAAAGTAAATAATATTGAAATTTTTTTTTTTCAAAATTGTCGCTCTATTTTTGTTTATAGCACAAAAAAATTAAATCGCAGAGGTGATCAAATACCACCAAAATAAAGCTCTATTTGTGGGGAAAAAAGGACGCCAATTTTGTTTGGGAGCCATGGCGCAATTGTCAGTTAAAGGGACGCAGTGCCGAATCGCAAAATGTGGCCTGGTCTTTAACCTGACCATTTTATTTTTTTTAAAAGCCAGCAGTTACTAATACTACAGCTGCTGACTTTTAAAATAAGGACACTTGCCCGTCTAGGGCGCCCACAATGTCGGCACCCTGAAGCTGATCTGTCCCTCGGCTCCAGGTGGAGGCGCCACCATGTTTGGTAAGGGAATCGGGAAGTGAAGCTGCAAGCCACTTCCTGGTCCCCTACTGCGCATTGCGCGTCCTCACTGATCCCTGTGTGTCTCCTAGAAGACAGCTGGGGGGGGCGGAGGAGGCGCTGGACGTGGCGTAGGTAGCAGTGGGTGGCTCAGATATCTATGCCCGGAAGTGGGAGAAAAATACCTGTATTAGATAGGTACCTGCTCCTCCTCCCCCTGAAAGGTGCCAAATGTGACACCGGAGGGGGGGGAGGAATCCAAAAAGCGGAAGTTCCATTTTTGGGTGGAACTCCACTTTAACCACTTCCATACCGGGCACTTATACACCTTCCCGCCCAGACCAATTTTTAGCTTTCAGCGCTGTTGCACTTTGAATGACAATTGCGCGGTCATGCTACACTATACCCAAACTAAATTTTTATCATTTTGTACCCACAAATAGAGCTTTCTTTTGGTGGTATTTGATCACCTCTCGGAAATTTTTATTTTCTGCAAAAAAAATTAAAAAATTACCGAAAATTTAGAAAAAAAAAGTATTTTTTTGTTTCTGTTATAAAACATTGTAAATAAGTACATTTTCTCCTTCACTGATGGGCACTGATGGTACTGCACTGACGGGCACCGATGAGGTGGCACTGATGTGGTGGCATTGATGGGCACGGATAGGCGGCACTGATAGGCGGCACGGACGGGCACTGATAGGCGGCATGGATGGGCACTGATAGGTGGCACGGATGGGCATAGATGGGCACTATTGTATCTGTTGTACTAATGGATGCCAATCAGTGATGCCCATTGTGGGCACTGATTGGCATCCATTGCGGCACTGATTGGCATCCATTTAGTGTGTACTTCTCATCCCTGGTGGTCTAGGGTGGCATCCTTCTTTTTTTTTTTTTTTCCCCCACTGGTGGTCTATATGCCCATCCCTGGTGGTCCAGTGGGCATCCTCGGGGGGGGGGGGGGGCTGTGCTGATGATCGATCAGCACAAACCCCCCTGTCACAGGAGCAGCCGATCGGCTGTCCTCTACTCGTGTCTGACAGACGCGAGTGAGGAAAAGCCGATTACCGGCTTTTCCTATTTACATCGTGATCAGCCATGATTGGACACGGCTGATCACGTGAGACTCTTTACCTTGATCGGTGTTGCGGAGTGTCATACTGACACCCTGCAACAACGATCGCCGCGATGCACGCCCCCGGGGGCGCGCAGCGGCTCAGAATCCTGAGGACGTCATATGACGTCCAGTCAGAATTCTACAACCACTTTGCCGACGTCAATCTGTCATTGGCGGGCAGCAAGTGGTTAAGGACTAGTTTACACTTGCTTCAAAACAAGGCGTTGGACATGCTTTGTTAAAGCTCTGAACGCTGTCACTAAATAAAATGGTTAGCTTACAGTCTTGTTTACACCTTGCTTTTGCTTTGCTTCAAAAATGATACCCCATGTCGCTTTAGTTGTGCTTCAAAGCATCTTCAAAGCCTCCATAGAAGTCTGGCAAAGCTTGCGCAAAGCCCCACCGAATTCCGACTAAAGCCTCATCAAAGCCCCACGAAGCATCATCAAAGCAACAAGCAAAAGCAATGTGTGAACAGAACTGTAAGCTAACAATTTTATTTGGTGAAGGGGCTTTAAATGGCGTTCAGAGAGATTTAACAAAGCCTGTCCGAAGCCTTGTTTTGAAGCAAGTGTAAACTAGCCCTTAGGGCTCTTTCACACGGAGCGGACCGTTTCTGGGTCCGCTCCGTGTGTCCGCCAAAGCTCAGCGGGGATCCCGGCGGATAGGGCGGTCCCCGCACACAGTGCAGGGACCGCCCTGTCTCTGCTCCGCTGTCCCCTATGGGAGGATTGTAATCGGCTTTTTTTTTTTCTCACGCTGTCAGCATGAGGAGAAAAGAAAAGTGGATTACCAGCTTCTGTCAGACTGATATCGGTCCCAGACATGGACACCCACTGCTGCTAAGCAGTGCCCACCAGTGCTGTCTATCAGTGCCACCTATCAATGTCCTTCAGTTCCACCTCATCAGTGCCCATCAGTGAAGGAGAAAATTACCTGTTTGCAAAATTTTATAACAAACCAAAACTTTTTTTTTTTTTTTTTTCAAATTGTCAGTCTTTTTAACAGTAACATTTGGTATTTTTGTTTTAGATCTCTGCTTGTAGTCCATTTCTGGGCACCATGGGCTCCTCAGTGCGCACAGATGAACGACGTAATGGCTGAGCTGGCCAAGGTCCACCCTGAAGTCACGTTTGTAAAGGTATGATGGAACTTATGACTTGTAACTAGGGGTGCAACGGATCGTCACCGATCTGTGATCCGAACGGGTCACCCGTTCGGATCGGCACACCACGCGATCCGGCGGCCATCTTGCTCACCCAACCAATCACAGATCGGCTGATTGGTTGGATGGGATGTCCTGTTTCTGCACCTGATTGGCCCGCGTGATGAGCGCCCTCTCTGATTGGAAGGCTGCCCGGATTGGCTGGCTGTCTTGGCGGCGCTCTGGGAATCAGGATGAACGTGTGGAGCTTGAGGGGGAACAGTGAGCGCCCCTATGAAGGACGGGGACTCACAGTGTTGTCAGCAGTTGTTACCTGACAGCAGCTTGTCACACAAAACTCACCACAGAGGACTGGAGGGCAATGGGTGAGTTTTGATTGGTTGCTAGGGGGTTAGTGCTTCGTTCAGCCATCAGTAGCCAATCTGTGCTTAAATACAGTATATGTAAATTTGACAGACTGTTTACATGTTAAATTTTAAAAGCCGCAGCAAACCTTACATATTTGCTAATGTGACAGAACACCTCTGATTTTCAAACATGTAAGGTTTGCTGCGGCTTTTAAAATTTAACATGTAAACTGTCTGTCAGATTTACATATACTGTATTTAAGCACATAAGCTACATTTTGTGTTGAAAATAACTGAATCTAAAACTCTGTTGGGTGTAACAAGATTAGTCTTTTTTTTTTTTTTGCTGATCCGAAAAATGATCCGATCCGTGACTCCTGATCGATCCGATCCATGAGTTTTTTGATCCGTTGCACCCCTACTTGTAACTGGATATAAACCTGGCAGTACCCAGCAGCAGTTTGCATCTCCTAACATTAAAAGAGAAGTATGTGTGTTTTTTTTATTTTTTTAGATTAATACTTGACTTGGTGGATGGAGCATCAGACCGATGCTGCATCTGTCCCCTGCCATCTCTGCACCGAGCCACCGAACACTGCAGATGGCTCGGTTCTCTCACCTTCCCGAGCGAAGAGCTGCTGACTATCAGTCAGCATCTCTCCTCTCTGCCCCTCTACGCTCATTGGAGTGCTGAGCTGTGGAGGGGCGGGGAGCAGCTCACTGAGAGGCTGAGACTGCTATCAGTCAAGGCAGCTGGCGGAGCCAGACTTCGGAAGTCAGGATGATGCTCTACCTCGACTGATTGCAGCGACGTCAGTGGAGAGCGGACTTCAAACGGACTGAAAACAGGTCACAGGAGTGCAAAACGAATTTCACTCCTGTGACCATAAGGAGAAGTCCAGCCTAAAAAGCTCAGCTTGGACTTCTCCTATAAAGAAGAATCCCAGGTATGGATATTTTAATATGGTTATCTGGTCTTTCTTGGACCAATGTAAGTATGTACAGTACAGACCAAAAGTTTGACACACCTTCTCATTCAAAGAGTTTTCTTTATTTTCATGACTATGAAAATTGTAGATTCACACTGAAGGCATCAAAACTATGAATAACACATGTGGAATTATACATAACAAAAAAGTGTGAAACAACTGAAAATATATTTCATATTCTAGGTTCTTCAAAGTAGCCACCTTTTGCTTTGATTACTGCTTGGCACACTCTTGGCATTCTCTTGATGAGCTTCAAGAGGTAGTCACCTGGCGCAGCACCCCATCACTCTCCTTCTTGGTCAAATAGCCCTTACACAGCCTGGAGGTGTGTTTGGGGTCATTGTCCTGTTGAAAAATAAATGATGGTCCAACTAAACGCAAACCGGATGGAATAGCATGCCGCTGCAAGATGCTGTGGTAGCCATGCTGGTTCAGTATGCCTTCAATTTTGAATAAATCCCCAACAGTGTCACCAGCAAAGCACCCCCACACCATCACACCTCCTCCTCCATGCTTCACGGTGGGAACCAGGCATGTAGAGTCCATCCGTTCACCTTTTCTGCGTCGCACAAAGACACGGGGGTTGGAACCAAAGATCTCAAGTTTGGACTCATCAGACCAAAGCACAGATTTCCACTGGTCTAATGTTTGTTTGTGTTGTTTTTATATATGGTTTTATGTCCATCCTGTGTTCTTTAGCCCAAACAAGTCTCTTCTGCTTGTTGCCTTTCTTTAGCAGTGGTTTCCTAGCAGATATTCTACCATGAAGGCCTGATTCACACAGTCTCCTCTTACAGTTCTAGAGATGTGTCTGCTGCAAAAGGTGGCTACTTTGAGAACCTAGAATATGAAATATATTTTCAGTTGTTTCACACTTTTTTGTTATGTATAATTCCACATGTGTTAATTCATAGTTTTGATGCCTTCAGTGTGAATCTACAATTTTCATAGTCATGAAAATAAAGAAAACTCTTTGAATGAGAAGGTGTGTCCAAACTTTTGGTCTGTACTGTATATACCATACCTGGTCGATGGCCCTGGAAGCGGAAAATCACTGAAGTAGGAACCACTACTCTGGTGGTGTACACTTGATATCGGTGTTCAGTGCTGAGCAGCTGCTCTGATGCATTCTGAACACAAGAGGTTGGCTGCTTGGCATGGGTGCCAAAAGGTGAATGAATGCAAAGTGTTTTCTGACTGGACAAGGTGGAGAGGTGGCTTTTTGTTCTCCACCTTGTCCAATCAGAGAATGCTTTGCATCTACTGAATGAATTCTAAGCATTCAGTAAATGTATAGCATTCTCTGATTGGTGCCCATGCTGAGCTCCTGTGTTCAGAACGCATCACGCCAGCTGACCAACACGGGACCTTAACCAGTTCCCGACCCCCGCATGTACATATACGTCCACAATATGGCACGTACAGGCACATGGGCGTACATGTGGAGGTCGGGTCCGCTCGGGATGTAAACACGGCTTCCCCGTGCTTCACTATGGCGACGCATCGATCGTGTCATCCCCTTTATAGGGAGACACAATCGATGACGTCATTCCTACAGCCACACCCCCCTACAGTTGTAAACACACACTAGGTGCACCCTAACTCCTACAGCGCCACCTGTGGTTAACTCCCAAACTGCAACTGTCATTTTCACAATAAAGAATGCAATTTAAATGCATTTTTGCTGTGAAAATGACAATGGTCCCAAAAAATGTGTCAAAATTGTCCGAAGTGTCCGCCATAATCTCGCAGTCACGAAAAAAAATCGCTGATCGCCACCATTAGTAGTAAAAAAAAAATAAAAATAATAAAACTATCCCCTATTTTGTAAACGCTATAAATTTTGCGCAAACCAATCGATAAACGCTTATTGCGATTTTTTTTTTTTTACTAAAAATAGGTAGAAGAATACGTATCGGCCTAAACTGAGGAAAAAAAATGTTTTTATATATGTTTTTGGGGGATATTTATTACAGCAAAAAGTAAAAAATATTGCATTTTTTCAAAATTGTCGCTCTATTTTTGTTTATAGCGCAAAAACTAAAAACCGCAGATGTGATCAAATACCACCAAAAGAAAGCTCTAATTGTGGGGAAAAAAGGACGCCAATTTTGTTTGGGAGCCACGTCGCACGACCGCGCAATTGTCAAAGCGACGCAGTCCCGAACTGTAAAAACACCTTGGGTCTTTAGGCTGCATATTGGTCCGGGGCTTAACTGGTTAAAGCAATTGCAGATCGCTGAATTAGCGATGTCTACCTCAGGATGTCCAGGGTCATCTGTCAGTTATGGTATATGCAAAAATATACTAGACCTGGAATCTATCTGAACCCCCTGAGTCCCCAGGCCCTTCTCTCGCTAAAAGCACCTTGAGTGCGAGAGCGTTTATTTTTTTAAATTTTGGCCAAGCCTTGTTTGACACATTCAACCTTTTTAGTGTTTGTAGTCTATCGTAAGGTATTTAAAGCCTCATACACACGATCGGATTTCTGCAGACAAAGCGTAGGACTTTTGTCTGAAGGGCATTGGCCAGGAATTTTTCTTGCATATCAACGCACAGAATTGTCAGCCAACAAACACAAAACTACGTGTTTTTTTTTTTAGCTCTTTAGCGCCACCCTTTGGGCAACTTCTGCTAATGTTGTGGTATGGTAAGCATTGCTTCTGAGCATGCGTGTTTGTACTTTAGATTTTTTTCCAAATGACTTGTTTACACACGAGCGGATAATCCGATAACACACATTTGTTGGCAGACAATTTTAAAGCATGCTATCCAACATTTGTTGGCGGAAAATCCGACAACAATTGTCCGATGCAGCGTACAAACAGTCGGATTTTCCGCCAACAGCCTGTCACCACACAATTCCTGTCGAAAAGTCTGATCGTGTGTACGAGGCTTTACATTGCAGAGAGGACTTTAGTCTGCTAGCAAATATGGATGCATATAGTTTATTCCCTTGTTTTTTATTGGGAATAGTAAAAAAAAAAAAAATGATTTTTTTGCATAAATTGTTAACATTACATTAAATGATTATAAAAGGGGTTGTAAA
Source organism: Rana temporaria (assembly GCF_905171775.1). Taxonomy (NCBI): domain Eukaryota; kingdom Metazoa; phylum Chordata; class Amphibia; order Anura; family Ranidae; genus Rana; species Rana temporaria. The sequence goes on along the minus strand of NC_053496.1, from coordinate 21,963,410 downwards.
GGTACAATTTTTTCCCCCCCTAAATAGCTTCCTTTACCTTAGTGCAGTCCTCCCTTTACTTACCTCATAGGGCTGCAACTAATGTTTATTTTCATAATCGATTAGTTGGCCGATTATTATTTCGATTAATCGGATAATAGTCTTAAAAAAATAAATAAAAATAGCATTTTTACATTTTTTGGGCCAATTTGTTGTTGGGCAGATTACAAAACACAAATTGCCGCAAAAGCACATTACATGCTTTTCTGCAGCTTCTCCATTGAAGTATATTAAACCAAAAAAACAAAATAGCACCGTTTTGCGTTAACTCCGCCCTTTCCAAATACGCAGCAGCTGAAAAAAAAAAATCCTGGATGTGAACGTGTCCCATAGGAGAACATGTAAATGAACTGTAGTGTGTTTCTGCAAAAGGCACAAAAAAAAAAAGGTGTGACCCCAGGCCTGAGATGTTTAGTAACATAATGGGGGTTAAAAAAACAAAAATAAGTACAAAAAGAGCAAATAATCGCTACTGTAAGGGGTTCATTTTTTACTGTGGGACAGTGAAAGTAATATTTACAGTAGCGATTTGCTTTTTTGTACTATAAAGGGCTTATTTTTTATTAACCCCCATTATGTTACTGGCCGATTAATCGATTACAATTTTCATAATCGATTAGTTGTCGATTAATCAATTAGTTGTTTCGGCCTCTACCTCATCCTTCCATTTTGCTTTTAAATGTCCTTATTTCTTCTGAGAAATCCTCACTTCCTGTTCTTCTGTCTGTAACTCCACACAGTAATGCAAGGCTTTGTCCCTGGCGTGGAGTGTCGTGCTCGCCCCCCTCCCTTGGACTACAGGAGAGTCAAGACTCCCACTAACACATAGCTCCTTTCTCTATCTGCAACATAGAGAGCGTCCTGACTCTCCTGTAGTCCAAGGGAGGGTGAGCACGACACTCCACACCAGGGAGAAAGCCTTGCATTGGGCTGCATTCACACCTAGGCGACAAAACGCCTGAAGCGCGACGCTCGATACGCTGGAGGGGCGAATTTCCATTGCTGTGTATGAGATGATTCACATCTCACGCCGAAACGCCGTACGCCTGCCGCCTGAAAACAAGTCCCGGACCCTTTTTTTCAGGCGGCATTGGCGTTCGGGCATAGACAGCAATGGAAATAATTTGTGAAAAAAAAAAAAAAAAAGTTAAACAAATCGCGTCAAAATACGCCGCATACGCAGCGTTACAATGTGAATGCAGCCTTACTGTGTGGAGTTACAGACAGAAGAACAGGAAGTGATGATTTCACAGAAGAAATAAGGACATTTAAAAGCAAAATGGAAGGATGAGTAAGTGAAGGAGGAATGCACTAAGGTAAAGGAAGCTATTCAGGGGAAAAAAAAAATTACCTTTACAACCCCTTTAAGTCAGGTGGGCGAGGGCACAAATTGGCTTGATGGCAACTTTTTCACTGGTTTGCAATTGCTGCAAATTCAAATGACATTGTGCTTTATTTAAATTAACATTTGTATATAATATTTTTTATGTTGTATAGCGTTTAAATATATAACTTTTTTTTTTATTTTTTATTTTTTTTCTTCATTGGGGATCTGGATCTGGTAAGTAGAGACCAGATTCAGCCCCCCCCCCCCCCCCCCATGCAGTAGTCACATCTAAAATCGGCCAGCAATAGATCACTATAGCAGTGAAGCGCTACGTAAATTGATGGCGCTATATAAATACCTAAAATAAATAAGTAGACATACATCTCCTGCTTCACAGAGAGGCTGGTTAGAGCTGCAAAAGCTCAGCCTGAACCTCTGTGTTGACAGGAAGTGCCGTGATGTCATTATATTCCTGATGTAACACGATATGTAAGTGCTGTGTTTACATTCGCCTTTGCACACTTCTATGGAGCAATCTGTACATTATTTCAGCTCTGGGCTTAATTGCTGGATGCCAGCTTAGTGTCACTGATAGTCTATGGTCCCAGCACTAGTACTGGAGGGGCCCGCAGGAGTCGGTGAGACTGGGCACCAATTTACAGCAGCGCCCGGACAAATGGCAGATATCCCTGTACTGTTTAAACCACTTAAGACCAGACCAATGTGCAGGTTAAGGACCTTGCCCCTTTTTGCGATCGGCACTGCGTCGCTTTAACTGACAATTGCGCGGTCTTGCGACGTGGCTCCCAAACAAAATTGATGTCCCTTTTTTCCCCACAAATAGAGCTTTCTTTTGATGGTATTTGATCACCTCTGCGGTTTTTATTTTTTGCACTATAAACAAAAAAAGTGTAAATTTTGAAAAAAAAACTATATTTTTTACTTTTTGCTATAATAAATATCCCCAACAAATATATAAAAACATTTTTTTCTCAGTTTAGGCCGATACGTATTCTTCTACATATTTTTGGTAAAAAAAATCACAATAAGTGTTTATTGATTGGTTTGCGCAAAAGTTATAGCGTTTACAAAATAGGGGATAGTTTTATGGCATTTTTTATTAATATATATTTTTTTTTACTAGTAATGGTGGCTATCCTTCTTTTTTTTTTTTGTGACTGCGACATTATGGCGGACACATCGGACACTTTTGACACATTTTTGGGACCATTGTAATTTTCACAGCGAAAAGTGCTATAAAAATACACTGATTACTGTGAAAATGACAAAAGCAGTGAAGGGGTTAACCACTAGGGGGCGCTAATGGGTTAAGTGTGCCCTAAGGGCAGTGCCCATCCTGACCTCCCTGGGGGCCCTAAGCAAGATGACGTGGCACATTAAAAATGAGAAGCGGGGGGGGCGTTGGCCACAGTGACATGTCACATTAATAAAGTTGAGAACCGGGGGGAGGGGGTTTTCTGCTGTCGGAATGACATCTTACATTAAATTGATTGAGAAGAGGGGGTGCTGACTTCTTACCTCTTCTCCCATGCAGCCAGCGAGTTGAGAAGCTGGGTAAGGTGGCGAAAATGACTTCTCACCAGGCGAGGCCTCTAGTAATTTGGGGGGGCCCTTCGCTGCTTTGTGGGGGCCCTAAGCGGCTTGCATAGTGAGCCTATAGGGCGGATCGGCCCTGCCTAAGGGAGTGATTCTAAGGCTGCTTTCACATTGCGCAGCGGAGGTGCGGTGACGGCATAGCCGCGCTATTTTTAGTGCGCTATACTGTCGTATTTACCGCGATATTCGGGCGCTAGCGGTGAGGTTTTAAACCCCCGCTAGCGGCCGAAAAAGGGTTAATTACCGCGGTTTCCCATTGATTTCAATAGGAAGGCGCGGTATAGGAGCGGTAAACACCCCGCTCCTATACCGCTCCAAAGATGCGGCTAGCAGGACTTTTGGAGAGGTCCTGCTACCGCACCGCTTCAGTGTGAAAGCCTTCGGGCTTTCACATTGAAGCCTGCAGGGCATGATTTTTTCATGCGGTATAGCAGCGCTATTTTTAGCGCTGTACCGCATGAAAAACGCCTCAATGTGAAAGGGGTCTTACTGTAGGGGGGCGGGGCTGGACGTGTGACGTCACTGATCGTAGTTCCCTATATCAGGGAACAGACGATCAGTGACAAGCCACAGAGAAGAACGAGGAAGGTGTGTTTCCACTCGCCTCTCACCATTCTTCAGCTCCTGTGACCCGATCGCGGGACACCGGCGGCGATCGTGTCCGCAAGTCCCGCGGGCACGGTCACGGAGCTTCGGACCGGGTCGCTAGCGCGACCCACGGCTGGGCACTTAAAGGGCTACGTGCCTGTGCCCAGCCGTGCCATTTTGCCGACGTATATCGGCGTTAGGCGGTCCTTAAGTGGTTAATACAGTAGGAATCTGAGTGCCCTGCTCCTTTAGAGCTTAGAATCTAAGAACTTCTTGGCCGTGTGAAAGTTTGAGAATTAATTTCGACCTGTCACATCGGTCAAAGAACAAAGTCGCAACTTTAAACACTTAACGACTGCCGCATGTACATATACGTCGGCAAAATGGCACGGACAGGCAGAACGACGTGCCCGCACGTCGCTGCCTTTCCGCGGGTCGTGGGTCCGATCGGCTATTCGTTTCTAGCCGCCCCCTCGCGATCGCTCCCCGGAGCTGAAGAACGGGGAGAGCCGTATGTAAACACGGCTTCCCCGTGCTTCACTGTGGCGGCTGCATCGATCGTGTCATCCCTTTTATAGGAGACTCGATCGATAACCTCAGTCCTACTAGGTGCAACACAACTCCCTCAGCGCCCCCTGTGGTTAACTCCCAAACTGCAACTGTCATTTTCACAATAAACAATGCAATTTTTAAATGCATTTTTTGCTGTGAAAATGACAATGGTCCCAAAAATGTGTCAAAATTGTCCGAAGTGTCCGCTATAATGTCGCAGTCACGAAAACAATCTCCGATCGCCGCCATTAGTAGTAAAAAAAAACAAATGCAATAAAACTATCCCCTATTTTGTAAACGCTATAAATTTTGCGCAAACCAATCGATAAACGCTTATTGTGATTTTTTTTTTTTTTTTAACAAAAATAGGTAGAAGAATAAGTTTCGGCCTAAACTGAGGAAAAAAAAAATTATATTTGTTTTTGGGGGATATTTATAGCAAAAAGTTAAAAATATTGCATTTTTTTTCAAAGTTGTTGATCTATTTTTGTTTATAGCACAAAAAATAAAAACCGCAGAGGTGATCAAATACCACCAAAAGAAAGCTCTATTTGTGGGAAAAAAGGACGTCAATTTTTGTTTGGGAGCCACGTCGCAGGATCGCGCAATTGTCTGTTAAAGCGACGCAGTGCCGAATTGCAAAACCTGGCCTGGGCATTTAGCTGCCAAATGGTCCGGGGCTTAAGTGGTTAATAAAAAATTAAAAAAAATTCTGAATGGGAAAACAATCATTGATAATTGTCGTCTGCAGAGTCTCGTTAGAAAGTCTCTTTCTTCCGGTAACTAAATCCCGCCGCTCGACCACAAAATCTGAGTATTCTCATCAGATTTTGCGCTCTTTCCTTGTGTATATTGACCGTCGGAACTAATCTTCCATCGCACGCTGCCATTTGTCTTTAAGAATGACCCAGCTTTATTGCTCGCTGCTCTAACAAGAGCTCGGCTCGGGAAGCGGCGTTGTAGCGCCAAGGGTTAAGCTTAAAATTTACTAGACATCAATAGCTTATTGAAGAAATACTCCTTTCCCCCCCCCCCTTTCTATATTTTTTTTGCTTCATAATTTGCAGAGAGCTGCAAATGTCAGCCTTGATGTACTGCCTCTCAGAATTAGTCAATAGAGCAAACAGCTAGAATTGCTTTGGGCAGAAAATAAGCAGTGTAATCATGACATAACTGGGGTCAGTGATTTATGGATTTCAATATAGTAGTAGCTGCATATGATTGAAAATTTACTAGGTCACTAGTGCACCAAAAGGAGAAATATATATATATATATATATATTTTTTTTTTATTTGCCGCCTGGGGGCATCACCGGCAATGTGCAACAAAATAAGAACCCTTGAACCTGTTTTGTCATAGTGCAAGCTCAGTGGGTGACAGGGGCGGCCTGGCGAGCCTCATTTAAATGCAAATGCCTCACAAACTTTTTGCATTCGACTCCCTTTTTTTAAGTATCCCGACTATCCCTGCGAGGCTTTTCTAAACGCGCGCCATAAAAAGGGACATGAAAATAAAATTGCTACCTTTTTTATGTTATTTAATTTTTTTCATTTTTTTATTTTTTATTTGAAGCTTGAAGCAGAAGCCGTTCCTGAGGTGTCGGAGAAGCACGAGATAACCTCCGTACCAACCTTCTTGTTTTTCAAGGTAAGACGGAATAATTTGTGTAGTGTGTTATTTCGTTCTCCTTGAGCAGAGGGGTCTCCAAATTTTCTGAACAAAGAGATGGTTTACTGTCCTTCGGACCTTGAGGGGGCTGGACTGTGGCCAGTGGAAGTAGAAACTCCCTTGGTCATCAATGAGAGTAAAGAATGCCCCATTAGTGGGAGGACTGGTGCCCCATCGTTGGAGTTAGTGGGAGGACTGGTGCCCCATCGTTGGAGTTAGCGGGAGGACTGGTGCCCCATCGTTGGAGTTAGCGGGAGGACTGGTGCCCCATCGTTGGAGTTAGCGGGAGGACTGGTGCCCCATGGTTGGTGTTAGCGGGAGGACTGGTGCCCCATGGTTGGTGGTGGCGGGAGGACTGGTGCCCCCTGGTTGGTGTTAGCGGGAGGACTGGTGCCCCCTGGTTGGTGTTAGCGGGAGGACTGGTGCCCCCTGGTTGGTGTTAGCGGGAGGACTGGTGCCCCCTGGTTGGTGTTAGCGGGAAGACTGGTGCCCCCTGGTTGGTGGTGGCGGGAGGACTGGTGCCCCCTGGTTGGTGGTGGCGGGAGGACTGGTGCCCCCTGGTTGGTGGTGGCGGGAGGACTGGTGCCCCATTGTTGGTGCAGAAGAAATAGTTCCTTGTATCAGTGGGAGGATTAGTGTCCCAAGGGCCTGATAAAGGCAAGCAAAGGGCCACATCTGGCCCCCGGGCCGCAGTTTGGAGACCACTGTCTTTTTGGGCAAGACAGCAATGAAGAGTATATTTATTATTGTGTAAAGTATAGAGTGCTGGTTATATTTTATAAATATACGAAGAACCACGATTGTTCATATCACCCTAGAATAGAGCTGCACAATTAATCATTAATAAAATCGTGATCTCGATTCACCCCTCCTGACGATCTCCAATGCAGAGTTTGCCGATTTCTTTCATATAACAAGTGGAGAGAATTTATCTGCTCACTCAGCTGTCATAGGAAAATATCAGGCAGTCTGCCAAGTTCTTCACAGGAAACATTGTAACCAATGCTTCCTTCTTAGATCAAAGGGATAAACTTTTGTGTGTGTGTGTGTGTGTGTGTGTGTAAAGAAAAAATCAGTCTGCCAAGTTTTTAACATGAAACATTGTAACTAAAGCTTCCTTCTTAGATCAAACTTCTGTGTGTAAATGCAGGATGTTTAACCACTTAGGCCCCTTTCACATGGGGACAGATCCGTTTTCAGCGGTCCGCCAGATGACAGGTCCCTGTCTGCTCACTGAGCGGGGAGGGGCTTGTCCAGCGCCGCTGTCTCCTATGGAGAGATCCGATGAAAACGACGTATCGCCATCTGCCTGATTTTTAGCGGGTCGGGTGTCGGCGGACATGACTCCGCTGACATCCGGCGCTCCATAGAGATGTATGAAGCGGCCGTTCAGGTCCGCCGACAAAACTGACAGGCGGACCTGAACGGTCGGACCGTGTGAAAGGGGCCTTAAAATCCAAATCTTTTTCTGACACTTGTTTTCTTAAGTTAAAATCAATATTTGTTGCTAGAAAATTACTAGGAACCCCCAAACATTATATATATTTTAGCAGAGACCCTAGGGAATAAAATGGAAATTGCTGCAATATTTTATGTCACACGGTATTTGCCCAGCGGTCTTTGAAATGCAATTTTTTTGGGACAGAATAAACTTCAATGAATAATAATAATACAAAAAAAAGTTAGCCCAATTTTTTATTTTTATGTGAAAGATGATGTTGCGCTGCAATAATCGTGATCTATCTTCTAAGCAAAAAAAATTGTGATTCTCATTTTAGCCAGAATCGTGCAGCTCTAACCTAGAACAGGGTTAGGCACCCAGTAGCCCCTCCAGCTGTTGTGGAACTACATTTCCCATGAGGCATTGCAAGGCTGGCAGATGAAATGAATCCCAGAGGCATGATGGGACCTTGTAGTTCTGCAACAGCTGAAGGGGCCTAGATTGCCTTCCCCTGCACTAGAAGAACCTTCAAGGCTCATTTTCAGCCGATGCGGTCGCGCTGCGCTGGGAGCCATTTTCAACACGCACCGCATAGACAAAACAAAAGGCCTTGCTTCCTCTGGTGTCAGTTCACACCACAGCATCACATGCAGTACGTTTTATTTCAGTACACAAAGTAAAAACTGCTCCTGCGCTCGAAAGATGGCGGTAGGGGAAATGGAAGAAAAGATGGAACAATCTTCACAAGACGCGCCATTGCACCAGTACGTTTTTCGGTGCAGTGGGTTTTGTGACACCACCACTACATTGCAATGCGGCTGCGTTGAAAAAGGGTTCCTGCACAGCGGACGCTTCCTTGAAGTCTTTCTCTTGGCAGCAGAAAAATGCTGGAATCTGGTAAACGTGTATACTGCGTTTTCCTGCCTTTTTAGCAGAGTCAAGCAATTGGCCGTTAATTCGTTTCATTGGCCAGAATAATAATTTTTATTCTGGATGTTGAAATGCTAAACACGCCTAGAATTCATGCACACTTGGGACGCTTTTTACAAGGTTTTTTTTTTTTTTTTTAACCGAAACGCTCTTCTCCTGAAAGCGATTCTTCTGCATTTGGGAGAGGAGCATTTAAAGTGGTTGTAATGTCCAGAGAGAGATCCTGTAATCCACTCTGTTACAGATTTATATAATGTGCAGTGTGGGTTTGTGTAATATACAGCGCCGCTGGGCGCTCACGTGACCCGCCGGAGCTCTCCTTCCCTGCTCCGAGCACTGCAGAGGGAGGGGCCGAGATCCTCCGTTGACGTCAGCTAGGACTTAGCCTCGGGAAATGTCTGTAATTGGCCGCGCATGCGCAGAGCGGCATGAACAACATCGGAAATGTCCGTAATTGCCGGTCTGCGCATGCGCGACAGACTTACGAACATTTCCGATCTACAAACAGGAGGAAAGTCCCTAACGGGTTCGTAACTCGGGTACCCCCTGTACACAATGAATGGCATGAATCAAAGTCATTCATTGTGTACAATTCTCATGTGATCTGCTGTGATTGGCCAACAGCGATCACATGGTACCAGCAGTGGGCTGGTACTGTGATCTGTCATCGGCTGTGTGACAGATCGCACCCGAATGTTGCCCGATCCCGTGAGGACTTCATATGACATTCTCCCAGGATAATAGGGCTCCTGCCGGCCGTCATGTGCACACCAACGCGATCCGATTCCTGTCCGAATTGACAGTTCGCACTGCGATATGCAAACCGATCTGGGGGTGTCATTAACTTTCTATTGATCCCTGCAGCGGTTCTCATAGGTCAGCGTGAACCACCGGCGGGTGACATGTGATGCGGGAACCCGTACTGGATTTGCTTGGGTTCTCGAATCCCAGCAGTATGAACTAAGGGCCAGATTCAGGTAGAATTGCGGCGGCGTAACGTATCGTAGATACGTTACACCGCCGCAAGTTTTCATCGCAAGTGCCTGATTCACAGAGCACTTACAATGAAAACCTACGCCGGCGGCCTCCGGCGTAAGCCTGCGTAATTTAAATGGGCGTGTGCCATTTAAATTAGGCGCGCTCCCGCGCCGGACCTACTGTGCATGCTCCGTTTAGAATTTCCCGCCGTGCTTTGCGCGCAGTGACGTAATTTTTTCTAACGGCGACGCGTGTAGCATAATTCCGTATTCCCGGACGGCTTACGCAAACGACGTTAATTTTTAAATTTCTACGCGGGAACGACGGCCATACTTTATACAGCAATACGATTGCTGTGTAAAGTTAAGGCACCAAAAACGACGACTAACTTTGCGACGGGAAACTAGACTAGCGGCGACGTAGCGAACGCAAAAATCCATCGTGGATCGCCGTAACTCCAAATTTGCATACCCGACGCTGGTTTACGACGCAAACTCCCCCCAGCGGCGGCCGCGGTATTGCATCCTAAGATCCGACAGTGTAAAACAATTACACCTGTCGGATCTTAGGGATATCTATGCGACTGATTCTATGAATCAGTCGCATAGATACTCTGAGAGATATGACGGCGTATCTGAGATACTCCGTCGTATCTCCGCTGTGAATCTGGGCCTAAGAGACTAAATAAGAGAAGTTTGTTAGGGTTTATGTTTACTTTAAGGCTCCAAGCACACTGGGATTAAAAATCGCTGCTACTATAGCAGTTTAGCATTCTTCCTGTAGAAGCAGCTCAATGTTCTCCTAAGACTATTTACAGGCATAATTTAAGCTCGACGTTTAACCACTTAAGCCCCGGACCATTTTGTTGCTAAATGACCAGGCCACTTTTTTGAGATTCGGCACTGTGTCGCTTTAACTGACAATTGCGCGGTGGTGCGACGTGGCTCCCAAACAAAATTGGCGTCCTTTTTTTCCCCACAAATAGAGCTTTCTTATGGTGGTATTTGATCCCCTCTGCGGTTTTTATTTTTTGCGATATATACAAAAAAAGCGATAATTTGAAAAAAAATTCAATATTTTTTACTTTTTGCAATAATTATCCCCTCCCCCCCCCCCCCCCCCCCCCCCAAAAAAAAGTTTTTTTTTTCCCTCAGTTTAGGCCGATACGCATTCTTCTACATATTTTTGATAAAAACAATTGCAATAAGCGTTTGATTGGTTTGCACAAAAGTTTTAGCGTCTACAAAATAGGGGATAGTTTTATAGCATTTTTATTAATATTTTTTTTTTTACTAGTAATAGCGGCAATCTGTGATATATTTTTATTTTATTTTTTTATAGAGACTGCGACATTATGGCAGACGCTTTTGGCACCATTGTAATTTTTACAGCCATCAGTGCTATAAAAATGCACTGTTTCTGTGAAAATGACACTGGCAGTGAAGGGGTTAACCACTAGGTGGCGCTGTAGGGGTTAAGTGTTCCCTAAGGAGTGATTCTTACTGTAGGGGGGCGTGGCTTGCTGTGACACGTCACTGATCGTTGTTCCCGATGACAATGAACACGATCAGTGACAGTGTCACTAGGCAGAATGGGGAGATGTTGTGTTTACACTGAAATGTCTCCGTGAGATGATCGCGGGTATGCCTGTGGAGATGGAGTCTGCGGGACCCGCGGGCGTGCTCACGAAGATCCCCACAACAAACGCTTCTTAGAGGGGACGTACAGGTACGTCCTTTTGCCTGCCCATGCCATGCTGCAGATGTATATCTGTGGGCAGCGGGCGGCAAGCGGTTATTGCAGCTTTCTTGCAGAAAAAAAAACACGTCCTAAACATGTGAACAAAAAGTGTGAGCGTTGTTTTTTTTCTGCCAAGGGAATTGGCGTTTTTTGAAGCCCCGTGTGCATGGAGCCTAAAGGCTTTAATGTTTGCATATCGTGTGATTCTTAGATACTGCAAAGGTAATGACACAAGTTGTTGGAAAATACGACTAAAACAAAAGTATTTTCCATGATTTATTTTTTCATTTTCTGCTTTTTGTGGAATGTTTCCGTGTATTGTTCGCAGCAGAAATCGCCATAACTGTACAGCTTGTCTATCCTGTGTTTATTGGGGTTATATCCCCCTCTAGTGGTCATTTTTGTATATTACCTTTTCTCACTTGGCATTGTATGCTTCTTTATCTTCTTGCTTTTACAGTTACAATTGTTTCTTTTCCTTACTTTTATTTGCACCCATTATAATGATTTATGGAAAGTAATGAGTGTGATCAGTCCATATATTAATAGGCGTTTGAACATCATACACCTAACAAGCTTTGGATATCAGTTGTTTACATTTTATTTTCTCGTTCGCTAATTAGCAATTAAAAGCACCTCCATGAAATGGCAGCGATACAAGACCCTTGGAGACGTGCGGCTGGTGGGAATCGCTGACGGGAAGTAGAGATCCCTGTTGAGTGTTCCAGTTCATTGACTCCCCCCTTCTATTTGTTCTGTTCCAGTGTTTGGTGGTCTATACAAGGATGCCTGGAAGAGGGCAATGCTACACACACACACACACACACACACACACACACACACACACACATATATATATATACGTATTTATTGCGGTATAACGCGCTCCCGCGTATAGCGCGCACCACCAAAGTTGACCCAAATCCTCTGGGGAAAAAGTTTTTTTTTTTGTACTTAAAGTTTTGGTGTCTTGCGCGGCGTCCATCGGCGGCCTTGTCGGGTCCGGCGGCCTTGCGGGTGTCCTCTTCGGCGGGTCCGGCGTCCTTCTGCAGCTTCGGGTGTCCTTCTGCGGCTTCGGGTGTCCTCTTCGACGGGTCCGGCGTCCTCGCCGCTCGTTTCCCGTGCCGAGTTTGAATACTGCGCCGACATATACAGAGCGCAGTACACTTGTGTATTGTCGGCAATGCTCGGCTACCCGCGCTGACATCCTGTACGTCCAGGACGTGAGCGCGGAATGAGCCGAGACTGCCCGACTATACCCGAGTGTACTGCGCTCGGTATATGTCGGCGCAGTATTCAAAACTCGGCGCGGGCGATTTTGCCCTGATTTTCAGGGCAAAAAAGTGCGCAAGAATACGCCGATAAATACGGTATGTGTATGTATGTATGTATATATATATATATGTATGTATGTATGTATGTATATATATATATATATATATATATATATATATATATATATATATATATATATATATACCGTAATACACGCACACACTGCCTTGAAAAAGTATTCATACCCCTTGACATTTTCCACATTGTCATGTTACAACCAAAAACGTAAATGTATTCAAACTACGGCCCTCCAGTTGTTCAGGAACTACAATTCCCATCATGCCTAGTCATGTCTGCGAATGTCAGAGTTTTACAATGCCTCACGGGATGTGTAGTTCTGCAACAGCTGGAGGGCCGTAGCTTGAGGATCCTTGTGCTAGACCAACACAAAGTGGCACATAATTGTAAAAGTGGAAGGAAAATGATAAAAAGTTTTCACATTTTTTTATTACAAATAAATATGTGGAGTACATTTGTATGGCGCCCCCCAGAGTCAATACTTTGTAGAACCGCCTTTCACTGCAATTACAGCTGCAAGTCTTTTTGGGGATGTCTCTACCAGCTTTGCACATCTAGAGAGGGAATTTTTTTTCCCATTCTTCTTTGCAAAATACAGCATCTTACAAAAGTGAGTACACCCCTCACATTTTTGTAAATATTTTATTCTATCTTTTCATGTGACAACACTGAAGAAATGACACTTTGCTACAATGTAAAGTAGTGAGTGTACAGCTTGTATAACAGTGTAAATTTGCTGTAAATTCGCAATTGGATTTGGGTCTGGACTATTTTAACCCATGAATTTGCTTTGCTCTAAACCATTCCATTGTAGCTCTGGCTGTATGTTTAGGGTCGTTGTCCTGCTGGAAGGTGAACCTCTGCCCCAGTCTCAAGTCTTATGCAGACTCTAACAGGTTTTCTTCTAAGATTGCCCTGTATTTGTCTCCATCCATCTTCCCATCAACTCTGACCAGCTTGCCCTATCCTTGCTGAAGGAAAGCATCCCCACAACATGATGCTGCCACCACCATGTTTCACAGTGGGGATGGTGTGTTCAGGGTGATGTGCAGTGTTAGTTTTCCACCACACATAGCGTTTTGCTTTTAGACCAAAAGGTTAAATTTTTGTCTCATCTGACCAGAGCACCTTCTTCCACATGTTTGCTGTGTCCCCCACATGGCTTCTCACAAACTGCAAACAGAAATTTTTATGGATTTCTTTCACCAATGTCTTTCTTCTTGTCACTCTTCCATAAAGGGCAGATTTGTGGAGAGCACGACTAATAGTTGTCCTGTGGACAGATTCTCCCACCTGAGCTGTGGATCTCTGTAGCTCCTCCAGAGTTACCATGGGCCTCTTGGCTGCTTCTCTGATGAATGCTCTCCTTGCCCGGCCCGGTCAGTTTAGGTGGACGGCCATGTCTTGGTAGGTTTGCAGTTGTGCCATACTCTTTCCATTTTGGGATGATGGATTGAACGGAGCTCTGTGAGATCAAAACTTGGGATATTTTTTATAACCTAACCCTGCTTTAAACTTCTCCACAACTTTATCTCTGACCTGTCTGGATGTGTTCCTTGGCCTTCATGATGTGGTTTGTACACTAAGGTTCTCTAACAAACCTCTGAGGACTTCACAGAACAGCTGTATTTATACCTAGATTCAATTACACACAGGTGGACTCTATTTACTAATTAGGTGTCTTCTGAAGGCAATTGGTTGCAGTAGATTTTAGTTAGGGGTATCAGAGAAAAGGGACTGAATACAAATACACACCACACTTTTCACATATTTATTTGTAAAAAAATTGAAAACCATTTATCATTGTCCTTCCACTTCACAATTACGTGCCACTTTGTGTTGGTCTATCACATAAAATCCCAATAAAATACATTTACGTTTTTGGTTGTAATATAAATTGTGGAAAATTGTATTTCAAGCGGTATGAACTTTTTCAAGGCTGTGTGTGTGTGTGTGTGTGTGTATGTATGTATGTGTATGTAAATATATACAGTGAGGAAAATAAGTATTTGAACACCCTGCTGTTTTGCAAGTTCTCCCACTTGGAAATCATGGAGGGGTCTGAAATTGTCATCGTATGTGCATGTCCACTGTGAGAGACATAATCAAAAACAAAAATCCAGAAATCACAATGTATGATTTTTTTTAAACTATTTATTTGTATGATACAGCTGCAAATAAGTATTTGAACACCTGTCTATCAGCTAGAATTCTGACCCTCAAAGACCTGTTAGTCTGCCTTTAAAATGTCCACCTCCACTCCATTTATTATCCTAAATTAGATGCACCTGTTTGAGGTCATTAGCTGCATAAAGACACCTGTCCACCCCATACAATCAGTAAGAATCCAACTACTAACATGGCCAAGACCAAAGAGCTGTCCAAAGACACTAGAGACAAAATTGTACACCTCCACAAGGCTGGAAAGGGCTACAGGGAAATTGCCAAGCAGCTTGGTGAAAAAAGGTCCACTGTTGGAGAAATCATTAGAAAATGGAAGAAGCTAAACATGACTGTCAATCTCCCTCGGACTGGGGCTCCATGCAAAATCTCACCTCGTGGGGTCTCAATGATCCTAAGAAAGGTGAGAAATCAGCCCAGGACTACACGGGAGGAGCTGGTCAATGACCTGAAAAGAGCTGGGACCACCGTTTCCAAGGTTACTGTTGGTAATACACTAAGACGTCATGGTTTGAAATCATGCATGGCACGGAAGGTTCCCCTGCTTAAACCAGCACATGTCAAGGCCCGTCTTAAGTTTGCCAATGACCATTTGGATGATCCAGAGGAGTCATGGGAGAAAGTCATGTGGTCAGATGAGACCAAAATAGAACTTTTTTGGTCATAATTCCACTAACCGTGTTTGGAGGAAGAAGAATGATGAGTACCATCCCAAGAACACCATCCCTACTGTGAAGCATGGGGGTGGTAGCATCATGCTTTGGGGGTGTTTTTCTGCACATGGGACAGGGCGACTGCACTGTATTAAGGAGAGGATGACCGGGGCCATGTATTGCGAGATTTTGGGCAACAACCTCCTTCCCTCAGTTAGAGATTTGAAGATGGGTCAAGGCTGGGTCTTCCAACATGACAATGACCCGAAGCACACAGCCAGGATAACCAAGGAGTGGCTCTGTAAGAAGCATATCAAGGTTCTGGCGTGGCCTAGCCAGTCTCCAGACCTAAACCCAATAGAGAATCTTTGGAGGGAGCTCAAACTCCGTGTTTCTCAGCGACAGCCCAGAAACCTGACTGATCTAGAGAAGATCTGTGTGGAGGAGTGGGCCAAAATCCCTCCTCCAGTGTGTGCAAACCTGGTGAAAAACTACAAGAAACGTTTGACCTCTGTAATTGCAAACAAAGGCTACTGTACCAAATATTAACATTGTTTTTCTCAGGTGTTCAAATACTTATTTGCAGCTGTATCATACAAATAAATAGTTTAAAAAAAATCATACATTGTGATTTCTGGATTTTTGTTTTTGATTATGTCTCTCACAGTGGACATGCACCTACGATAACAATTTCAGACCCCTCCATGATTTCCAAGTGGGAGAACTTGCAAAATAGCAGGGTGTTCAAATACTTATTTTCCTCACTGTATATCTCTCTCTCTCTCTCTCTCTCTCTCTCTCTCTATATATCTATATATATATATATATATATATATATATATATATATATATATATATATATATATATATATATATATATATATATATATATATATATATATATATATATATATATATAGCTTGATTCACGTATGGCGGCGTATGTTTGACCCGGCGTAGCGTATCCTATTTACGCTACGCCGCTGTAAGTTAGAGCGGCAAGTGCTGTATTCACAAAGCACTTGCGTCCTAAGTTACGGCGGCGTAGTGTAAATGTGCTGGCCTAAGCGCGCCTAATTCAAATTGTGAAGAGGTGGGCGTGTTTTATGCAAATGAATCGTGACCCGACGTGATTGACGTTTTTTAAGAACGGCGCATGCGCCGTCCGTGGACATATCCCAGTGCGCATGCTCCAAATTACGCCGTAATTGACCATTTATTTTATCTGACTGTGAGCTTTGACCCTAACCCTAACCTAGGACAAGGTTTCATTAACCACTTCAGCCCCGGAAGAATTTACCCCCTTCCTTACCAGAGCACTTTATGCGATTCGGCACTGCGTCGCTGTAACTGACAATTGCGCGGTCGTGCGATGTGGCTCCCAAACAAAATTTTCGTCTTTTTTTTTTTTCCACAAATCGAGCTTTCTTTTGGTGGTATTTCATCACCTTTTTTTAGTTTTTTCGTTTTTTTGTGCTATAAACCAAAAAGACAGATAATTTTGAAAAAAAAGCAATATTTTTTACTTTTTCCTATAATAAATATCCCCCCAAAAATATATAAGCCATGAATAAGCACTAAGTCAGTGCGAAACGTCGGTTATCCTCCTGTTTCTGTTGCTGTGATCTGGTATGTTTTTGCTGTTCGTTTAAATAAAGACAACCTGTTTGGTTTGGAGTGCGGCCATCCCTTCTTCATTTTACGCCAATAATTTCTTTCTCAGTTTAGGCCGATATGTATTCTTCTACATATTTTTGGTAAAAAAAAATCACAATGAGCGTTTATTGATTGGTTTGCGCAAAAGTTATAGCATCTACAAAATAGGGGATAGTTTTTATGGCATTTTTTGTCAGTAATGGCGGTGAACAGCATTTTTTTTTTTCGTGACTTCGACATTATGTCGGACACTTGACGCTATTTCAGGACCATTCACCTTTATACAGCGATCAGTGCTATAAAAATGCACTGATTTACTGTGTAAATGACACTGGCAGGGAAGGGGTTAAACACTATGGGGTGAGGAATAGGGGGTTAAGTTTGTCCTAGGGAGTGTGTCAGGGATCTGCCACCTAAGGGTTAACAGTGCAGACTGATTCCAATGATTGGCAACAGGCTGCCTTATTTAAACCCCTCAGCAGCACTGTGTCCTTGCTGTCTGATCTGCATCTTATCCAGAGACCTGATCCTGAACCTGCATCATTCTGACCTGGCTTTCTGACTCCGCTGCTATCTCCAGTCCTGACCTGCTCTGTTTACCTGTCTGCAAGATCCTCTGTTGCCGAATCCAGCCTGAAATCTGACCATTCCTTGCCTGCTGCTTTTGTCTTTACTGATCTTCCGTGTATGACCTGGCCTGTCTGACTCCTCTCCTGCTGTCGCCTGCACCTGCATGTGCATGTTGCTCTCAGGCGCACCTGCATCCAGTGACCTGCGTCCGCAGACCTGCATCCGCTGACCTGCATCCCGCTGACCAGCATCCTGCTAACCAGTTAATCGGCATCCGCTGACCTGCATCCGCTGATCTGCATCCGCTGATCTGCATCCAGCTGACCTGCACCTACAGCGCTTCAGCCCTTCTCATTAGACTTCATCTCCAATCTCAGAGACTCTGCAGGCACTCATACCCCACTGTGCTCCTACGGTCACTGTCTCAACCCCAGTGATCCCGGAACCAGGACGGTAAGAGAGGTCTCCCTCTGCACGTCAGGCTCACTCCCAAGGTACGTGTCAGTATCAGACAGCCATGCCTGAGCCTGCAAGAGGGACCTCTTGCACAGAGATCTGCCAACTCCTCTCTGATCTCTCTCTAGAGGTGAAGTGTCTCCAGGATTGCCATGCACGCTTAGAGGGACAAATGCAACACCAGGCTACCACCACGGATCCACCTACCAACAGAATACCTACAGAAGCCACTTCTGCACCCTCTATAACAATGCTGCCTCCAGAGCCAAGGGTCCCCATCCCAGAGAGGTTCTCCGGGGGCCGAAGTAAGTTTCGGGCATTTCGCAATGCATGCGAGTTGTACTTCTCCCTGCAACCCCTAACGTTCTCCCAGGAAACTACTAAAGTGGGGTTTGTCATTTCATTACTGCTGCAGGAACCTCAGTCCTGGGCACATAATTTGCTTGAAGAACGTCATGTTTCACTGGAATCCTTGTCGTCCTTTTTCAAGGCCATGTCGCTCCTTTATGAGGATCCCCAACGGATTTCCACAGCCGAAGCTGCTCTTCATGCACTCCAGCAAGGCCGCAGAGCGGTCGAGGACTATATAATGGACTTTAGGCGCTGGAGTGCAGATACCCAATGGAATCATGCAGCCTTACGGCACCAGTTCCGCTTAGGCCTGTCTGAAAGATTAAAGGATGAACTGGCCCGAGTTGGCATACCAGACTCTTTGGAGAACCTAATGGCATTGGTTATCCAGATAGATCGGCGCCTTCGGGAACGCAGTGCAGAAAAAATAAAACAGACTCGTCCCACCTGGATGTTACCCCGTGTGGTCATGACCACACATCCTGCTGCCAACAGACCTGTCTCAGCTAGATCTTTGCCAATCTCTCCTGAACCAGTGCAAGTCGGTTTAATAAGACCCTCATTATCTGCTGAGGAACGTTCACGCCGGAAACGGCTTAATCTCTGCCTGTACTGTGGGGGGGCCGGCCACTATGTACATTCATGTCCTGTAAAAACCCAAAGATGTTTGTCCATCTCGCCTACCAGCCAACCAGCACCCTCTGCCAATACAACTCACCTGGCCCTTTGCATCTCTTTCCAGCTCCCAGGAAGGACTGTGCCTGCTACTGCAATTATAGACTCTGGAGCATGTAGTTGCTTTATTGATTTGAACTTTGCCAACCAACAGTGCATTCCACTCCAGCACAGGGCACAAGGACTCTCCATCTTTCTGGCAGATGGTTCCCGTATTAAATCTGGCCTGGTCACCCAGGAGACACCATTTTTACCCGTAGTTACGGCCACGGGTCATAAGGAACTTCTGAAACTCGATGCAATTGCATCTCCCCTGTTCCCGGTCATCCTCGGCCTACCGTGGCTCCAGGCCCACAATCCGCAAGTTAACTGGGTCACCGGGGAAATAAAGTTCCAGTCCTCTTACTGTCAAGAACATTGCTTGCCCTCACTTCCTAAGGTGTCGGGCCCGCTGCTATGCCTGGAATCTGATACAGAGTTACTCTCACAAGTACCCAAGCCATATCACGAGTTTTTAGATGTGTTCAGCAAACGGGGGGCTGAGACTCTTCCTCCCCACCGTTCATACGATTGCCCAATTGAGCTATTGCCTGGAGCCGAGATCCCCTTTGGGCGGATCTTCCCCCTGTCCGAACGGGAACTAGAGGTTTTAAAGGAATATGTAGACGAGAACCTTAAGAGGGGATTCATCCGACCATCCACCTCTCCAGCAGGAGCCGGACTCTTTTTTGTGGAGAAAAAAGATCACTCCTTACGTCCTTGTGTGGATTACCGGGAACTAAATAAAGTGACAGTTAAGAACCGTTATCCTTTACCCCTGGTGCCCGAGCTGTTCCAGAGACTGAGAACTACCGCTGTTTTTACTAAACTTGATCTTCGAGGGGCTTATAATTTAGTTCGTATCCGTGCAGGGGACGAATGGAAAACGGCCTTCCGTACCAGGTTCGGCCACTTTGAGTATTTGGTGATGCCCTTCGGCCTGTGTAATGCCCCAGCCACTTTTCAGCACTTTGTAAACGATATCTTCAGAGACTGGCTAGATATCTTTGTAATCGTTTACCTTGATGACATCCTGATTTTTTCCACATCCTTGGATCAACACCGGAAACACGTTAAGATGGTACTCTGCCGCCTCCGTCAGCATGGGTTATATGCCAAGCCAGAAAAGTGTGAATTCGAGCGGCAGAGTATTCAGTTCTTGGGCTTGGTTATTTCCACGGAGGGGTTTAAGATGGACCCACAAAAGGTAACAGCTGTTCTGGATTGGCCTGCACCCTCAGACAAGAAAGGGGTGCAGCGTTTTGTTGGCTTTGCCAATTTTTACAGGAGATTTATAAAAGGATTCTCTGCAATCATTTCCCCCATTACTCAGCTCACAAAGCAGAACATCCGTTTCCACTGGAACTCCGAGGCCCAGGCTGCCTTTTCTACACTGAAGGGACTTTTTACCTCTGCTCCCATCCTGAGCCACCCAGATCCCGCACTACCTTACCTACTCGAGGTAGATGCTTCGGAAACAGCGGTAGGGGCAGTTATCTCCCAGCGTCAAGGCCTCAAAGATCTCATGCATCCCATAGCTTTTTTCTCCCGTAAACTCTCCCCAGCCGAAAGAAATTACGATGTGGGGGATAGTGAACTTTTGGCCATTAAGGCCGCACTAGAAGAGTGGCGGTATCTCTTAGAGGGCGCAGCACATCCCATACTTATTTATACGGATCACAAGAATCTGGAGTATTTGAGAACTGCCAAGCGCCTGAAGCCGCGTCAAGCACGGTGGGCGCTATTCTTTTCCAGATTTTCATTTCACATCACCTATCGGCCAGGATCAAGAAACACCAAGCCAGACGCTCTCTCACGCATGTTCGATGATCCAAAGGATGCCTCAGTTCCGGATACTATTCTATCCGAAGGCAACTTTTTGCTGGTCCAGAAAGATCTGATGTCCAGCTTAAAGCAAGTTTCAGCAGGAATGCCCAGTCCACCAGGGGTGTCCTTGATACCCAGGGATGGGTTACTTTGGAAAGACAGTAAAATCTTTGTACCGGCAAGTTTCCAGACCAAAGTTCTGAGCCTGTGTCACGATCATCCCTTGGCTGGCCATTTCGGGGTCCACAAGACCCTTGACCTGATTCAGCGCATGTTTTGGTGGCCCAGGCTTGAGAAGGATTGCAAAGAATATGTGCAGTCATGTGTTGTTTGTACCCAAAGCAAATCTGCTAGGACCAAGTCCTGGGGTCTTCTAAGACCGTTACCAGTCCCTGACCGTCCCTGGAGTATGATAGCCATGGACTTTATAGTCGAGTTACCCCCATCTGAAGGACATACAGCCATCTTTGTAGTGGTCGACCGCCTCTCCAAGATGGCCCACTTCATACCCCTGAAAAAGACGCCTTCTGCAATGGAAACAGCCCAGGTGTTCATCCGGGAGATTGTAAGGCTACACGGAATTCCAACCAACATTGTGTCTGACAGAGGGGTCCAGTTCACCTCTCGCTTTTGGAAGGCACTATGCCAGGCCCTGAAAATTGATCTATCTATGTCCTCTGCCTACCATCCTCAGACAAATGGACAAACCGAGAGGACGAACCAGACTCTTGAGCAATATATACGATGCTTTACCACATTTGTTCAGGACGATTGGGTAGCACTATTACCGTTGGCAGAATTCGCCTTCAATAATGCCAGTCACTCGGTTACGGGTCAGTCTCCATTTTTTGCAAATTATGGGTTCCATCCTGTCTTCTTACCTAACATTATCCCTGAATCTCCGGTTCCGGCAGTACAGAATACTGTTGACTTCCTGGGTCGCAACAACAAATTGTTACAAGAGACTATGGTCAAGGCACAGGCAACTAATAAGAGAATATATGACCGAAAGAGAAGAGGCGAATTGTGTCTCCAACCAGGTGACCAAGTGTGGTTGTCTACTACCAATCTTAGAATGGCTTGTCCCTCGAAGAAATTGGCACCAAAGTTTATTGGGCCTTTTTCAGTCAAGAAAAAACTAAATGAAGTGTCTTATGAACTTATCTTACCTAATTCACTTAAGATCCACCCGGTGTTCCACGTGTCCCTGCTGAAACCCACAGTACCTGATCCCTTCCCAGACAGAGGACCGGGGCCACCTGAACCTGTGATGGTTGATGGAGACGAGGAATATGAGGTGGAGGCTATCGTAGACTGCAGGAAAAGAGGTAACCAACTACAATACTTGGTCAAATGGAAGGGGTATGGACCAGAGGAGAACTCCTGGGAACCCAAGCAGAATGTGCATGCCCAAGAGCTGATCCAGGCCTTCTTCCGAAGCCACCCTCAAAAAAGAGCTCTTTTGGGCACCCGGAGGTTGCCCATAAGGGGGGGGCAATGTCAGGGATCTGCCACCTAAGGGTTAACAGTGCAGACTGATTCCAATGATTGGCAACAGGCTGCCTTATTTAAACCCCTCAGCAGCACTGTGTCCTTGCTGTCTGATCTGCATCTTATCCAGAGACCTGATCCTGAACCTGCATCATTCTGACCTGGCTTTCTGACTCCGCTGCTATCTCCAGTCCTGACCTGCTCTGTTTACCTGTCTGCAAGATCCTCTGTTGCCGAATCCAGCCTGAAATCTGACCATTCCTTGCCTGCTGCTTTTGTCTGTACTGATCTTCCGTGTATGACCTGGCCTGTCTGACTCCTCTCCTGCTGTCGCCTGCACCTGCATGTGCATGTTGCTCTCAGGCGCACCTGCATCCAGTGACCTGCGTCCGCTAACCTGCATCCGCAGACCTGCGTCCGCAGACCTGCATCCGCTGACCTGCATCCCGCTGACCAGCATCCTGCTAACCAGTTAATCGGCATCCGCTGACCTGCATCCGCTGATCTGCATCCGCTGATCTGCATCCAGCTGACCTGCACCTACAGCGCTTCAGCCCTTCTCATTAGACTTCATCTCCATCTCCAATCTCAGAGACTCTGCAGGCACTCATACCCCACTGTGCTCCTACGGTCACTGTCTCAACCCCAGTCTCAACCCCAGTGATCCCGGAACCAGGACGGTAAGAGAGGTCTCCCTCTGCACGTCAGGCTCACTCCCAAGGTACGTGTCAGAGTGACTCTAACTGTGGGGGGGCTGGGCTACAAGTGACACAACGTTGATCACTTCTCCCGATGACAGGGAGCAGTAGATCAGTGTCCTGTCACTAGGCAGAACAGGGACATGCCTTGTTTACATCTCCCTGTTCTGCAGCTCTGTGACACGGTCGCGGGACACCGGCGGACATCGAGTCCGTGGGTCCCGCGGTCACGAAGCCGACGTATATCATCGTTGGGCAGTCAGCAAGTGTTTAAAGTAGTATTTTTTCCCCTAAAACTGCTGCACAAATATTGCACGCGACATAAAAAATTGCAACAATTGCCATTTTATTCTCTAGGATCTCTGCTAAAAAAATGATATATGTTTTGAGAGTTCTAAGTAATTTTCTAGCAACAAATACAGATTTTTACTTGTAAACAAAGTGCCAGAGAAGGCCTGGTCCTTCAGTAATGGTGTATGAGGTTTTTGCAGTGCATCGTGTTTCTGAGAAGTTGATGTCGGATTATTTCATACCATGTAGTACCCGGGAGTAATGCATTGCTTGGCTGTGATTTACGTTTGATGTTCTGACTTTCCATTACCTATAACCTCTCAGCATGATGTATCTTGTGCTTCAGAGTTCTCAGAAGATTGACAGGCTAGATGGGGCTCATGCACCCGAGCTGACCAAGAAAGTCCAGCGCCATGCATCAAACAGCGCTTTTCCCGCGGCCCCCAACAGCACTCCCAAAGAGGACCTCAACGTCAGGCTTAAGAAGCTGATCAATGTGGCCCCGTGTATGCTATTCATGAAAGGATCTCCCCAGGAGCCCAAATGTGGTACGTATGTCCCAATTTTTTGTGATTTTTAGATGAGCAAAGCAGAATTTTTTTTATTTTTTTTTTGTATTTTCAATTCAACTTAAAGCGTGGGTTCACCCAAAAAATAAAATTTTAACATTACTTTCAGCCCAGTTGTCATAATGACAATCGGCTGTTTTTTTTTTGTTTTTTCCCCCCCGTACTTACCGTATTTTCACCGCCGCTTCCGGGTATGTCTTCTGCGGCACTGGACGTTCCTAATTGATTGACAGGCTTCCGACCGTCGCATACTGCGCGTCACGAGTTGCCGAACGAAGCCGAACGTCGGTGCGGCTCTATACGGCGCCTGCGCACCGACGTTCGGCTTCTTTCGGCAACTCGTGACGCGTAGTATGCAACGGTCGGAAGCCTGTCAATCAATTAGGAACGCCCAGTCCCGCAGAAGACATACCCGGAAGCCGCGGTGTAAATACGGTATGTACGAAAAAAAAAAAAAACAGCCGGCGCGAAGCAGTGGCGCGATCCCGATGAGCTTGTGCCACCCGGACACGGCACATCTCCGATCAGTGGGAGGGCTCTGTGATTGGCCCTCCTGATCACATGACGGCTGTGTCCACATGGAAGTAGTCCATGAGGAGAGGAGAGCAGATCGCTGCAGCCGGCTGGTGATCAGTGAGTATGAGCTGTTTTTTTTAACAGCTTTTTACACACTGATCACCAGCCTAGTGTCCACAAACACTGTCCCCCACACATGTCCCCACACAGTAAAAACACCTGTCCCCCACATATGTAGCAGTAAAATCACATGATCATCTTCGTACATCTGTCTGTAATCACACACAGCCCAAAAATGATACACCTAACGGGATAAGACATGTAGCAGAATACATTTTGGCTTAAATTTATGACACATACTGCAGCTGCTGGCTTTTAATAAATGGACACTTACCTGTCCTGGAGTTCAGCAAGGACGGGACCCACCCCCCCCCCCCCGTTTTACTTACCTGAGCCCCTTCATCTCCTCGTCGCGTCCCCGCAGTCCTTCTCTCCCGGCTTTGATTGGATAGATTGATAGCAGTGCAGCCATTGGCTTCCGCTGCTGTCAATCAAATCCAATGACGTGGGGGGCGGGGCCGAGTCTATGGACGCCGAATTAATGATTTAGGAGTACGCCCACAAGGTAACCCCCTCGGGAGAGCGCTTCTCCTAGGGGGTTATCTAATGCGGGGAGGAGCTGCGAGAGCTGCCGAGGGACCCCAGAAAAGGTGGATTGGGGCCACTCTGTGCAAAACGAGCTGCACAGTGGAGGCAGGTATGACATGTTTGTTTTTTTGTTTTTTAAACTAAGCTTTAGTATCACTTTAAGTCAAAAATTATTGTTTTAGTATAATTGTATGTGGTTGTTTTTGTTTTCTTTTTCTTTTTTAAGTGTTGTCTTACTTCTGTAATGCCTCCCAAGGGGAAGCACAGTGCAATATGTTTTATTTGTCTGAGTATAATAGTATGTTTATTCATTCGTCTTAGTATCCATGCAAAAGCCAAGTCCTGTTTATTTATTTTGTCCCAAAGCATGGTATCCACTCTCTGCCGCCTTATCCCGTACAATTGAAATCCAGGCCATTCATCTCGCTAGTCTTCATGCCATCACCTGGAGCTCCGGCAAAGCTTTCTGGTGGGGCCGGTCCAGTAAAAATGATTGAATGTATTGGAAAGCAGAATAACCAAAAGCAATCGGCCCTCAGCTATTTACTAATGAACTCCCAGATGAATGACACGTTTCAGAGTGTGTGTTTCACTCGGGGCTGTACATGAACTTAACACTTCCCTGGCAGCAGAAATAAATAAAGAGCTCACATCTCGCACACGCACCTTCACCGTATGCAGACCGCGGCCGCTCCACCGCACCGCCGAGAGGGAAAAGCCATATTTTAGCTGCGGGTGGGGGAATGGAGGTCACACAAAGGCTAGTCCTGTACTGTGAGTTGTAAATACACTTCTGCTTTAGACAAAAGGGGATTTTTAATGAAGGCTCTTTCATGTAACGGTACATGCGTTTCAGGTGTTTGCAAATAACGCCATGTGGTTTCTAGAGATGAGACCAGTTTTCTTGCTTTATGCCCAAAACTGACTGTAAATGTATCTTATAATTTAAAAGAATAATGACCTGTAAGGATCAGAGTATGTGGGCGATTTAGTAGTCGCGTGCCAGAAATCGCGTAAAAATCCCTACTGACGTTTCAAATAAACTGCACCTTTTCCTTTCAAGGATAACTAAAGGTTTCATTAAAAAAAAAAAAAAAAAAAAAAAAACATGTTATACTTGCCTCCTCTGTGTAGTTGGTGTTTCACAGAGTGGCCCCCGATCCTTCCTTCTCTTCTGGGGTCCCTCAGCGGCGCTCCTGGCAACTCTTCTCAAGAGCCCCGTTGGAGAAGCGTTCTCCTTCGTGGGAACCCATGTGGAAGCAGTCCCGTATCCTGCAGTCACATACAGCAAGACTCAGCTCCGGCGAACTTGGATTTGATTGACAGCCGCGTGAGCCAATGGCTGCGCTGCTATTAATCTATCCAATCAGGACCCCAACGGCGTGTGCGGGGAATGAAAATAAAAGGACGTCCACCCGGCAGTTGAGAGCCGCGCTGTGGACGTCTTTCGTGCCAATACTGTGATCAGTGCTAAAGAAAAAAAAAATGCAGTCACTGTATAAATGACACTGGCAGGGAAGAGGTTATTATCGGGCAATCAAAGGGTTAAGTGTGATCCTAGAGATTGCTTTCTAACTGGGGGGGGGGGGATGCTGTGAATGGAGAAAAACAGAGATCAGTGTTTCTTAGCAGATTTTCCTCTCTTACAGAAAGCTATTCTGCCTCTCCTGTGAACGATCGGGGGTTCTCGGTGGCCATCGTGGCTGCCTGACCCCCTGATTGGCTCCTGCTGTGTCCAATCGCAGTGGGAGTTGGGACCCTGGCGGCACGTGTGCCCCAGAGCCATTGGAAGAAATTGTGTACAGGTATGTGATTCTGCACTTAAAGGATCACTAAAGGAATTTTTTTTTTTTAGCTAAATAGCTTCCTTTACTTTACTGCAGTACTGGTTTCATGTCCTTATTGTTAGTTTTTGCTTTGAAGTGGCTGTAATTCTGCTCTGATCTCCACACTTCCTGCTTGTCTCTTTCCTTATAACCACAGTACTGGGAGCTTTTCACGGTGGTCTAAGCTGTCATTACTGTGTGTCTAAAACTCCTCAGAACCAATCGGATTCATTTTAAAAATAAAACACTTCCCTGGATTTGTTTGTTTTTGTTCTGTGTGTCTCTCTAGTTCACAGGAACATGAAACCAGTTTAAAAGTGAAACTAACCTGCAGGCACATTATAGGATTGATGTTTATCTATTTGTAATCATTTTTAAAAGGAATCCGTTAACTTTTATGTCTCTATACCCTGTAAACAGTCATTTCAGCAAAAAATATTTTTCCTTTAGTGACCCTTTAAGGGCTGCCCTGCCACAGTGTATGTACGTGGGGCGGTCCTTATACGGTTAAAGAGGCTATTCCAGTTTTGCTCAGAGTAGCTTTACATTTAAAATAGATTTGCTTAATAAATATTATCTAATCAAAGTGTGTTGGATACAGTGGGGAAAATTTTATTTTTTGATCCCCTGCATATTTTGTAAATTTTCCTACTTGCAAAGAAATGAAGGGTCTATAATTTGTATCATAGGTGTATTTTAAATGATAGAGATAGAATATCAAGCAAAAATGCAGAAAAAAAAAACACACGTGATACAAATGTTTTATAAATTGAGTTGCAGTTCAGTGTAAGGCTCCATGCACAATGGACGTTAAAATTAGGGTTGTACCGATACCAAGCAAATGCTCCCGATGCTTCAGCGGTAATCAGTGCGGTGGGGGAGTTACAAGCACCGATCACCGCTGTATAGATTTAAAAGTCTGCCTTATCTCTGCTTCTTGGTGCTTGTAACACCCCCACACACGATCACCAATGACTGTCCCCGTATCCTCCTCCAGCCCCCCCTCCGTTCTGCTGCTGCCCCCCTCCATGCTGCGGTCTCCCTCCGTGCCCCCCCTCCATGCTGCGGTCTCCCTCCGTGGCCCCCCCTCCATGCTGCGGTCTCCCTCCGTGGCCCCCCCTCCATGCTGCCGTCTCCCTCCGTGCCCCCCCCCTCCATGCTGCAACCTCCCTCCGTGCTCCTCCTCCACCCCCTCGATCTGTCAGGATGGAGAGGGGAGGTAGGAGCCGGTAAATCCAGGCTCCTTACGGTTCTGAATCAATGATCACTGACTCTGTCCATTTACATAAATGAAACATCGTAAACGGTGTTTACAATGTTTCAGTTTATGAATGAAGAGTCGCCTCTGTCTTCTCTCCATTCATTTTTAGTGCAGCGGAGGCTGCTGAGAAAGGGACTGGGGAATCTGTGTCCCTAGTCCCTTTCCCTGTCTCAAAGGGGAAATGTCAGAGGTCTGTTAAGACCCCTGATATCTCACCAAAGCCCCCCCAACAGGCCTGTTGATTAAAATAAAAAATAATAAATTGAAAAGAAATTTAAAAAAATAAAATAAAACACATGAACACCACTGAGCCCCCCCCTTTAAAAAAAGAAAGCATTGGGGGGGGAAAAAAAAGTAATTGTAAAAAAAAAAAAAAAAAAAAACTGACACATGTGCCACTGTCACGTGAGATTAAAAAAAGTATCGGTATCAGCGAGTACCTGGGAAAAAGTATGGGTACCTGTACTCGGTCTTAAAGTGGTATCGGGACAACCCTAGTTAAAATAATGTTATAAAAACGTCAGTAGCTTTGCAGTGAGTCTTTCAACGTTTTTGCCATAGCGTTTATTAGCGTTTTTCCATGTTGGTCGTTTTTTTTTTTCAATGGATCAAAGTTGGTAAATGCTGGTGAGCCATGTTTTTGAGCGTTTATCGACATATATGAGCGTTTGGCGTTTTTTCTGGTCAGAAAAACGACTCCTGAACACGCCCATAAAGGGAAACGGCCCATAAACTCCACTGCACGCCAAAAAAACACAGTTTATGAGCTCCAGTGTGCATGGAGCCTAAAGGTTGGTTGAGAAGGCCTGGCTCGCAGTCTCCGCTCTGATTTGCTGATTTGGATGGCGGAGGCTACAAGCGCTCTCCCATTCCCTCTCCTAAAGATTCTTTGTCCGGTTTGCCCATGGCCTTAGCAGTTGTCTAAGTCATCGGCCACAGAAACGTATTCAGAGTTGCTCCAGTCCTTGACTGATGAGCTTGTGCAGAATCTCCCTCTAATGTGTTTCCTGGGATCGGCACCATTTATTTACTGCTGGCTGATGGGAATTGTTCCTGACCCACAGCGAGTGTCTGCCATGAGCTTCCGAACCCCTCGCTAGTGTCAGAGGGACAGCTTCCGAATGTAACAATCCATACGTTGTTAAGAATCAAGCTGAGAACACGAGCAAACAATCCCAGACATGATAAATATTGTACTCTCACTTAGACTTAATGGGCAGTACAATTTGCAGGTCACACCATGGGAGGCCAATGTGCGAAACTCTTATACTTGACTTCTGTCATAGTGAAAACGTGATTTGTGTCTTGCAGGATTCAGCAGACAAATCATAGGCATCCTTAACAAGCATAAGATCCAATTTAGCAGTTTTGATATATTGTCTGATGAGGAAGTGCGGCAGGGACTAAAGACCTTCTCCAACTGGCCCACTTACCCCCAGGTGTATGTCAATGGAGAGCTAATTGGAGGACTGGACATTGTGAAGGTGAGTGGAGACGTCGTCTCCAGTGTCGTTCTATTGCCAGGATACAAATGCCGTACTTAACCAAGACTCTCATTTACAGGAGATGGAGACATCAGGGGAGCTAGATACTATGTGTCCCAAGGCCCAGAGTCTGGAAGACAGGTAAAGACCCTCCTTTATATGGAAAAACAAAGACACTTCCAAGCTCAACTTACCGGCCAGCCTGCAACCAACCCAATTGGCCTGTCCAACAGTATGCGTTAACCACTTAAAGGAGTTGTAAAGACAAAAATATTTTCCTCTTAAATTAAAGTCTGACAGTAGCTGATAAAGTAAAAAGTAGCGTTTTGCATTATAACTAGTTTGATACCTGTTGAAATCGAGCTGTTATATTCACATCCGTCACTCCTGAATCATTATTCTCACTGACTTCCTGGTTTGCGGTGCGCATTCATTCTTGTTACATCACGGCCTAATGGGAACTACAGTTCCCATTAGGCTCAGCCTCCATGCCTGTGAGGGATAAGAGAGCATCTTCACGCAGGGCTGTAGTCATAGGGAGGGGGTGAGCACATTCTGCTTTCCACCATGCAAAACGGCTCAGATGCTGGTGGAAAGCAAGAAGAGAAGAGACGGGAAATGGCATTTTCAAACCTGGATTACTGTATTTTGGAGGTCAAAAGGAAAAACGTGATATTTAAATGCTCTGACTTACAGCAATCAATTGATCTAATAAAAAACAAACCTTTAGTGTTCCTTTAAGGACCGCCGCATGACTATATATGTACTTTGAAGAGGGATATCTCAGTAATGGCAGCAGCTGCTGCCACAACCGAGGGTATCCATCTCTTCAGGTGGCGGTCCTGTAAACGACAATGGTGGTCTCTGTGGCGGATTCGTCGGGAGATCATGTTATCGGCAGCGGGAGAGGCCCCTCCGCCGCTACCGACGGCTGTCGTCGGTAGCGGCGGAGGAGATCGGGTGCTACCCGTGGCTTGGTATGGATACGAGTGAGGGCAAGATGGCCACCACCCGTCTCCATAGCATAGCAGGGCGTAAGCCCATACGTCTTAAAGGGCCATTTTTTTTTTTTAAATGACAATTTTTTTATTTTTTTATTGCATTTTAGTCTAAATATGACATCTGAGGTCTTTTTGACCCCAGATCTCATATTTAAGAGGACCTGTCATGCTTTTTTCTATTACAAGGGATGTTTACATTCCTTGTAATAGGAATAAAAGTGACTCAATTTTTTATTTATTTTTTAAAAACAGTGTAAAAATAAATAAAATCAAGTAAAATGAATACGATTTAAAAAAAAAAAAAAAAAGCACCCCATCCCGACGAGCTTGCACGCAGAAGCGAACGCATACTTGTGTAGCACCCGCATATGAAAACAGTGTTCAAATCACACATGTGAGATATCGCCGCGATTGGTAGAGTGAGAGCAATAATTCTAGCCCTATACCTCCTGTAACTCAAAACTTGCAACCTGTAGAATTTTTTTAAACGTTGCCTATGGAGATTTTTAAGGGTAAAAGTTTGTCGCCATTCCACGAGCGGGCGCAATTTTGAAGCGTAACATGTTGGGTATCAATTTACTCAGCTTAACATTAGTACCGTTCACATCAATGCGTTGCGAATATAAGCTGCGGGGGAAAAAAGGGTCCTGTGCGAGTTTGATCTGTGTGCGATGCAAATTCAGCTCTATAGACTGGCATTCCCTGAAATCGTGGCAAAAAACGCGCCGCAAAATCGTGGTAAAAACGTGATTTTTACCGCGATTTTGAATTGGCAGCAGTGTGGACCTAGCCATACACACAGTGTAAACAATAGTGCACCATGCCCTATGTATACATAATCGCATGAGACGATTGGCTTCTGGCTTTCTCAAGTTTTTATTTGTGAAAGTCGCCTATTTCGCGCACTGTCAGCATTTTTCCCTTTCCTGGTGACCAGATTACACAGAATTTGTTTTAAATGGTAAAATATCGCCATAAAATGTTTCATTACTCTATATTTATAATCAACATTCTATATTTTTCCAGACTCAAAGCGCTTATTAACAAAGCTCCAGTAGTTCTCTTCATGAAAGGAAACAAGGAGGTACGTGTGTGTGTAGGAATATGTAATCTGGTATTATATGATGGGTTTAATAAACACGAGTGCTTTACCTTTGCTGTTTCCTATGTGCCTCCAGGTGGCCAAATGTGGATTTAGCCGTCAGATCCTTGAAATCCTCAATAACACGGGGTGAGTCGGGGAGCGTCTGCGGATGGAGAGACGTAATTGATATGCTTTGTTTGCCTGTAGTAAATACTAATGTGCAGCTCCTGTTATTGACAACATGTCATTTTTGCCCGTTGGAGCAATTTTTCTTTATAGGCGATGATTTATTCTGTTGTGCCGTTTTCATTTGTGTTACAGTTTAATGGATTGGAATTCTTTTACATTGCTGGCCAGCAGTTTCTGTTATGACTTTTTCATGTCACGTTTCCGTGTTTTCTCTACTGATGTGAGCGAGTAATACTGTAAAGAATTTACTCCTTTTTTTCTTTCTTTTCTTTCTTTCTTTCTTTCTTTTCTTTCTTTTCTTTCTTTCTTTCTTTCTTTCTTTCTTTCTTTCTTTTTTTTCTTTTTTTTCTTTTTTTTCTTTTTTTTTTTTTTTTTCTTTTTCCTTTTTTTCTTTCTTTCTTTCTTTTTTTTTTTTTTTTTTTTTTTTTTTTCGTAAGTCTCCTAAAAAAAACACATGCAGACAAATGATTGTCACCCTGTGTGGCCAGAGTAAGATAAATGCTTTACTTAGGTGGGGGGCACCTCAACCCCCCACCCGCCCATTTGCTCACTGTCTGCCGGTAGGTCTGGCACTTACCCCCATCTAAGTGGCGGTCATTGAGCATAGGGCAGCGGCTCCTGTGTCCTCTCTTCTGCTATACATCTCCCCCCCCCCTCCTCCTAGGCGTCCAATAGGATCGCCTGTCCTTTCAGCCAATCGAGTGACAGGTCTCAAGACTCGCTTCCTGATTGACCGGGTGGAGGATCAGTATTTCAAAATCAAATACCATATATACTCGAGTATAAGCCGAGTTTTTCAGCACATTTTTTTTGTGCTGAAAACAGACCCGGTACCGGCTGGCCGTAGGTCCCCTGGACCCCAAACTTGGCACACACATATAGCCCCACTCTTTCTCTACAAATGTGCACAGTTTCTTGTCTGGGGGACCTAAGGCCTGGGTAGCACCGATTTTCCAAAGCCGGGCACCCCTTTTTATATACTTCCATGTTAAACGTAAGTTTAGTCATGGGCAAAGTGAGGCACAGTGAGGCATGCAGGTGGACACCCTAGGCTTATACTCGAGTCAATACGTTTTCCCATTTTTTTTGTGGTAAAATTGGGTTCCCCCGGCTTATATTCGTGTCAGCGTATTGTAGTGATCTCATATGAAGAAGTATAGTGTCCAGTCCTCTGGTTAGATAATTGATATCTTAGATATTATATGATGACTATAAATTCTGTTGTTTCGCAGCAACACACCAGGCTCTCCAGAGAACGCAATTTTAATTAACTTCCAATACAAACAAAGTCCAAATTCCACAGATGATACAAAAGTCCAACAAAGTAATTCAAAGTCTCATCTTAGAGAATATATATTCTCTCCACTTCTAGATCTGTACCTTCATGTTCGTATAGAGAATATACCGGGAATATATTCTGAGTGACAAAATTGAACTCCATGATTATATTCCCTAGCCAATGAATAGCTGAGCAATTTGATTGGCCATCTTTGATCTGAAAGACAGAAACTACATCCTGTGTTTTAGAGTGGCAGGTAAATGACCCCAGCCGGAGTCACTAATTAGTATGCATTCTTGCATACTAATAAGCCCCCTCTAATAAGTAATTAGATTGCATGTGACCTGAGGAATTGTTTGATTGGTTTGATGTGTAAAAACTGACCCATCCTGTCTTCTTGCACATTGACAATAGACAAGTCTCTTTTGATGTGTAACATGTAATTACAGGTTTGATGTGTAAACTAGACTTATCCTGTCTCTTAATCGACAAGCGTCTTTTGAAGTGTAACATGTAATTACAGGTTTGAAATCTGGCCTGGTCAATTTTGGATATATATATATATATATATATATCCAAATCTCATTATAACATCCCACATAAATCGGCCAACATATCACAACATATATTACAACACGTATATAGAGTATTCATTCGCTTTTGTAAAACACCTGGGTGGGCTCGGTTTGCAATCTCTGTGCCCCGAGCCCACCTTATTTTGAATCCTATTACTGGTATTATACTGTCTCATGGTGTATATAATTGGTAGCTTCAATTGAGTTAGTTTGTTTTCGAAGCCTGTATAGCTATATCGTCTAATCTGACTTATTAAGGGTTGGTGAACACCACTATCCACTCAGCGAGTGATGCCTGCTCATTGCAAATAAGCTGTTACCATACTAAACACGTTTTCTCTAAGAGAGATTATTTCAAGGGGTTGTAAAGGATGAAGGTTTGTTATCTTAATGTATTCTATGCATTGATAAAAAACCTTCTGTGTGCATCAGCCCCCCTAATACTTACCTGAGCCCCATCTCTGTCCAGCAATGTGCCTGAGTGCCTCAGCAGTCTGGGACTCCCCCCTCCTGATTGGCTGAGACACAGCATTGGCTTCCACTGCTGTCAGTCAAAGTCGATCGGGACTTGGCAGGACCGAAACGCAGCTACGCATTTGAATGGACACAGAGATGTGACTCAGCCTCGGGAGCCCATATAGAAAGATGCTTGCTGTGGGGCACTCGGCAGGACGGAGGGGCAAGGAGCGCTGAGTGTCTGGTTTAAGCTTGTAGGAGGAGATTTCATTATCCTCATATGATTGTCCTATGAAGATGAAGTACAACCAGCCTGTCAGATTTTTGTGCATGTAATCACTGCCGACGGGCCGACGGCTATAGCTGCCAGCAGTTACTATTGTGTTCTGCCGGCCGGGAAGGCTACTTGCCGGCAGAACACAATAGCTGCACAGTCCGTGTTGATGGGGGAATAAGCATATTTCTTTCCTTCCACTTGTGGTGGAAGGCAAGAAAAGTGTATTATATATGGCCTGCCTCACTATTGGGTAGAGATTAGGGTTTTCCCGATACCGAGTATTTGCGGGAGTACTTGTACTCCCGCAAATACCCCCGATGCCTAAATAGAATACTTGCCGCCGTCATCTATCGCAAAGCCGCCGCCGCGTTGATCACCGCGCGTTTGAATAGCTGTTTTCCCCGCCGCGCATAGACACTCCCCCTTGCTCGGGATTGGACGGATCTGTCCAATCGCGAGCAAGGGGGAGTGTCTCTATACACAGCGCGGCAGGGAAAACAGCTTATTCAAACGAAAGCTGACATGGCTGCATGTGGGGGGACATGGCTGCCATATGTTTGGGGACATGGCTGCATTTGGGGACACATTTAAAAAAAAGTATCTGTATTCGGTATCGGCAAGTACATAAAAAAAAGTATCGGTACTTGTACTCGGTCCTAAAAAAGTGGTATCGGGACAACCCTAGTAGAGATGATGGTAGTTCTGTCTATTTGTTTTCCATTACCGAAGTGCGATGACCTCCCAAATCGGCATTTTCGGCTAAACTAGTGTTGTCGCTGATTTCTGTGTAGACTGCAATTAACACAACATTTTCGTGTTTTGCAGTGAAGATTCTATCAGTGCCCAGATATCTCCTCCCCTTTTGGACACACGAATATGCCATGAAATGCAGATAAATGTTCATTTTGTGGCACACAAGGCAAATCCTGACATTATTTTATTTAACTACTTGCCGACCAGCCGCCGGCGTTTTACGGCGGCAGGTCGGCTCCCCTGCGCGAGAGCCTGTAGCTCTACTTCAGCTCTCTCGCAGGTCACTAGGGACGCGCGCGTCCGACCCCCGTGCGCGTGCCTGGCGGGCGCGATCGCCGCCGGGCACACGCGATAACTCGTTACAGAGCGAGGACCGGGAGCTGTGTGTATAAACACACAGCTCCCGGTCCTGTCAGGGGGGAAATGCTGATCTTCTGTTAATACAATGTATGAACAGCGATCAGTGATTTCCCCTAGTGAAGCCACCCCCCCTACAGTTAGAACACACCCAGGGAACATACTTAACCCCTTCCCGCCCCCTAGTGTTAACCCCTTCCCTGCCAGTTGCACTTTTATAGTAATCCAATGCATTTTTATAGCACTGATCGCTATAAAAATGCCAATGGTCCCAAAAATATGTCAAAAGTGTCCGCCATAATGTCGCAGCACCGAAAAAAAACGCTGATCGCTGCCATTACTAGTAAAAAAAAAAAATATTTATAAAAATGCCATAAAAATACCCCCTATTTTGTAAACGCTATAACTTTTGCGCAAACCAATCAATAAACGCCTTTTGCATTTTTTTTTTCGAAAAATATGTAGAAGAATACGTATCGGCCTAAACTGAGGAAAAAAACGTTTTTTTTTTTATATATATTTTTGGGGGATATTTATTACAGCAAAAAGAAAAAAAAATATTCATTTTTTTCAAAATTGTCGCTCTATTTTTATAGCGCAAAAACTAAAAACCGCAGAGATGATCAAATACCACCAAAAGAAAGCTCTATTTGTGGGGAAAAAAGGACGCCAATTTTGTTTGGGAGCTACGTCGCACGACCGCGCAATTGTCAGTTAAAGCGACGCAGTGCCGAATCGCAAAAAGTGCTCTGGTCTTTGGGCAGCAATATGGTCCGGGGGTTAAGTGGTTAAAGTTAAATGGTGGGTTTTACAGGTCTTCATTACCTTGTAAGTTCTGCGTAAAGAGTCATTATTTACGGATGGGACTCTGTGTGCATAGTTGCTTTTATTATAAAGTTCTGAGATGCTTGTATAACACAGGGTGTGCATTGGGCGTTTAGTGTTTACAAGTTCATCTGTTAACATGTTCCCTTTTCTCTTTCTTTCCCCCTCCAGTGCAGAATATGACACATTTGACATTCTGGAGGATGAAGAGGTGAGCTGGAAGAGATTGTGGACCATCATTACATATGTTGGAGGTTTCTTCATGACAGCTGTACTAGGACTTGTGTATAGATTTCAGTAGCTGTGGCTTGGTCCGGGGTGCCCAGGGGCTAATATAAAGAAACTTTCTATCATTCAAACATGATACTGAATCTACAAGTTCAACTTTCTTCCATAAATTAGGATTGAAGCAGATTGGGCTGCTGGTATTATCATCATCTTCATTGGTCTCACGATTCGATTTGATTATGATGATCCTGTCCATGTTTTGATTCCGTGATGCCTCACAATTACTGCACATGGGTTTTATCCGAAATTTCAAGTAGTCAAGAGAACTTAATTTTATTTTTATTTATTTTTTCCATTTGCTTTTTGCGCAATATACTAATTGGGGTGGGTAATTCTCATAACCATCCCAAAAGAGGGCTACAAGTTATTCACTTTCAGTTCATTACAGAGAACAAAAGAGCATTCTTTACATCTAGAGGAAAAACAGGCTATTTTGCTGAAGGGATCAGTGCCAGAGGGATGGTGGGATGGATGGGATCAGGGCCAGAGGGATGGTGGGGCGGATGGGATCAGTGGCAGAGGGATGGTGGGACGGATGGCATCAGGGCCAGAGGAATGGTGGGACGGATGGCATCAGGGCCAGAGGGATGGTGGGACGCATGGCATCAGGGCCAGAGGGATGGTGGGACGGATGGGATCAGGGCCAGAGGGATGGTGGGACGCATGGGATCAGGGCCAGAAGCATGGTGGGACGGATGGGATCAGGGCCAGAGGGATGGTGGGACGCATGGGATCAGGGCCAGAAGCATGGTGGGACTGATGGAATTAGGGGCAGAGGGATGGGATCAGTAGAAGAATGATGGTGCCAGTGGCAGAGGGATGGTGGCATGGATGGGATCAGTGGCAGAGGGATGGTGGGACGCATGGGATCGGGGCCAGAAGCATGGTGGGACTGATGGAATTAGGGGCAGAGGGATGGGATCAGTAGAAGAATGATGGTGCCAGTGGCAGAGGGATGGTGGCATGGATGGGATCAGGGCCAGAGGGATGGTGGGACGGATGGAATCAGGGTCAGAGGGATGGTGGGACGGATGGGATCAGGGCCAGAGGGATGGTGGGACGGATGGGATCAGTGGCAGAGGGATGGTGGGACGGATGGGATCAGTGGCAGAGAGAGGGATGGTGGGACGGATGGGATCAGGGCCAGAGGGTTGGTGGGACGGATGGGATCAGGGCCAGAGGGATGGTGGGACGGATGGGATCAGGGCCAGAGGGATGGTGGGACGGATGGGATCAGGGCCAGAGGGATGGTGGGACGGATGGGATCAGGGGCAGAGGGATGGGATCAGTAGCAGAATGATGGTGCCAGTGGCAGAGGGATGGTGGGATGGATGGGATCAGTGGCGGTGGGATGGATGGGATCAGTGGCGGTGGGATGGATGGGATCAGTGGCAGAGGGAAGATGGTAGTGGAAGGATGGGATCAGTCACACTGGCACTCGCCAGCTCTCTGTGCCAGTTCATTCACCCTCCCCCATGCTGCTCAGTGTATCTCTGCCTCTCTTCTCCCTTCCGATGTCTCCAGTGAAGCCTCTCCTGATGTGGGGTCTCCTCGAGCTCCTCCCTCTGCACTGTACTGGCTGTCAGCTGACTTTGTGCTTCATTGTCTTTCTCTGTGGGTGGGGAAGGGGAGGGGGCTTTATTCAGCAGACAGGCTTTGCCTCTGTGTGTCTCCATGAGAGGCAGAGCATCACACGGAGCGACGTATGACGTCATCGGAGATTGATTCGGCTCGCAGCATTGATGCAGATTCGCGAACGTCTGAATCGCGATGCATCAATGCTGTGATTATATTCAACACCCCTAGCTAAAATGTTTTTGGATTGTGGAAAACTAGTATACCCAGGATAAGCTTGTCCGGATGTCATCTAGATGGTGTCCTTCATGAGAATTGAAAAGGGAGATAAGGCCACAGTGTTAAGCTTTTAAAGACACTGTCACGTGTTTGTACCTGACGATTGGCCACCTTGGCTTAGCACTGTCACATGAAGGAATTTGCATCTTTCCCTTTACCGGAAGAGTGGGAAGATACGATCACTTTGCCCTAAATGAGAAAAGTGTCTCTTTAGGCTTTTAAAGCTGACTTTTCTTAATCTTGGTATTGGCAACCTGCCTAAATATTCAGTGGTGGTAATAAAAGTCAAGTCTGTACAATGCTGATAATTCTCCGATGGGAAGACCGTGGAGAGCTGAGTTGTCACCTGGATCTTTTATATTTCGAGAACTTCAGCGCTAGAATATCCTCCTCTAAGAGTGCCCGGGTTTGCTGTAGAATATAGTCTCTCTCTCTTGCCTCGGTGAACTCAAGTAAATAAAGTATCCAACAGTGAGTTGGACCCCTTAATGACAACTGATAGACATGGGACTGGAGAATAGAGACCCCAATACCAAGGCATCTGGGAGGTTAGAAGAAGTTGGGGTATAACATTCCGCCAACTGAATCTCTGATAACCTTACAGTGGCTTTTACTGTTTTTTTTATAGCCTTTTTATCTTTTTCTTAAGGTTCGACAAGGATTGAAAGCCTACTCTAACTGGCCAACGTACCCACAGCTCTATGTAAAGGGAGAACTTATTGGAGGCTT
The DNA here is from genome assembly GCF_905171775.1 of Rana temporaria. Lineage (NCBI taxonomy): Eukaryota > Metazoa > Chordata > Amphibia > Anura > Ranidae > Rana > Rana temporaria. The sequence goes on along the minus strand of NC_053496.1, from coordinate 21,924,317 downwards.
AGACATTTTAAAGGTAAGCTTTTATTTTGCTGATTAAGTTTGCCCACAAGACTTTTTTTTACCCCCCCCCCTTCCTTCTTTACTTCAACACAGGTGCAAAAGTGAAGCTAATATGAACGCATTTGATCTTTTAGTATTTTATTGGGGATTTTTCATTTAGACACATGCAACATGAAGTAGAACTATAGGCAAAACCTTTTTTTTTTTTTTTGGATAGAGTAAGGGAGGGTTATAACCCCTGCCAGTTTATTTTTATCTCCCATTTGGGAGATTTCCCTTCACTTCCTGTCCCATAACCAAAACAGAAAATCCCTGCAAATCTCTTGACCTCCAGAACTAGTGCCCCATTGGAAGATGTACCCTCTATTATTTTTCTGGAGACAACCCAACATTTTATTTTTCAATGATGATGGTAAACAGGACAAATAGAGGGTGAATTTCCCTAACGGGGGCACAGACCGCAATAAAAACTGACAAGTGTTTTGAATACCTACCCACTCTATTCAAAACCAAAGAAAAAAGTTTTGCCTTTAGTTATACTTTAAGGCCGGGTTCACACCTATGCGAATTGTTTGCGGCTTAAAGGAGTTGTAAATGATTTTTTTTTTTTCCCCTTAATGCAATCTATGAATTAAGGTGAAAAAACTTCAGTGTATACCGCCGTTCCCCCGTTTTTACTTACCTGACCCATCGAAAGTCCCGCGCGGTCCCGATTGGCCGCTGATTGGCTAGAGCGGATGGATTGAGAGCAGCGCAGCCATTGGCTGGCTCTGCTGTCAATCACATCCAGTGACGCAGCACGCCCAGGGGCGGGACCGAGTGATACAGTGAGCGGCTGTAGCCGCTCGCTGTATGAATGGTGTAAAATGTGTAAAATACAATGTGTAAAAACTTTGGTGTTTTTCCTCCCCACACAGGAGTTGAAGGGAAGTGGAGAGCTGGATTCGGTGCTGAAAGGTGGACAATAATGTACGGAGGTGCCACAGACGGGACAAATTCCAAGCAGGGATCTTTCTGAACTGCTGTGGCTCTCTGGCCTTTGTATATGGACCTCGGTGGACTTTCCTCTCTTCAGTAATAGGTCATGGCCTGTACAGGATACAATATGTAATTGGCAGTAGAGATGACGGGGCTCCTGAGCATTTATGTGAAAGTTATTAAACTTCAGAAATCTTTTAATTTAATAAAAACAGTGTTACAATTATTTGTTGTTACTGTCTGTACATCACGTCAGGGGGATACACATCTGTTATGGCCGTAGAGCTCTAGGTCAATTCCAACCAAAATTGTAAATCAAAGTGTTAATTTAAAAAAATAAAATCTGAAAAGATGAACAAACACCGTACACCCTCCCCACCACTGGTCCCCACTGTACTTACCTCTGTGGGTGCTGAGCTGTCAGTGCCCACACAGCCCGTGTAGTGATCCAGCTCTTCTCCCACTTCTTCTTTTTGTCTCGCTTTTGGGAAGGACCAGCTCGATTTCTGATTGGTCAGTGCTTGCACATCCATCCTAGAAGTGTTGCATAAGGAAGAAGGAAAAAATCAGGCATTTCAAACCCCCAGACTGCTACATGGACACTGACTGCTCAGCACCCATGGAGGCAAGTATGGTGTTCACATTAAAAAAATTTCTGAAAAGGTGAACAAATCCTTTAACCACTTCCATACCGGGCCTATTCTGGCACTCCTCTCCTACATGCAAAAATCATAATTTTTTTGTTAGAAAATTACTCAGAACCCCCAAACACTATATATGTTTTTTTAGCAGACACCCTAGGGAATAAAATGCCGGTCATTGACACTTTTTATCTCACACGGTATTTGCGCAATAATTTTTGAAAGACTTTTTTTTAAGGAAAAAAACGGTTTCATGAATTAAAAAATAACAAAACAGTCAATTTAGACCAATTTTTTTGTATAATGTGAAAGATGAAGTTACGCAGAGTAAATAGATACCGAACATGTCACGCTTTAAAATTGCGCACACTCATGGAATGGCGCCAAACGTCAGTACTTAAAAATCTCCATAGGCGTCGCTTATTTTTTTTTTACAAGTTACAGAGGAGGTCTAGTGCTAGAATTGTTGCTGGCGCTCTAACGCACGCGGCGATACCTCACAAGTGTGGTTTGAACAGCGTTTACATGTGTGGGCGGGACTTACGTGTGTTCGCTTCGTAACGCGAGCTACCGGGGATAGGGGCGTTAAAATATTTTTTTATTATTATTATATTCTTTATTTTACTCAATTTATTTTATTTTTAAACTTTTTTTTGACTTTTATCACTTTTATTCTTATTACAAGGAATGTAAACATCCCTTGTAATAGGAATGGTTCGTGACAGGTACTCTTTATGGAGAGATGCGGGGTCAATAAGACCCCACATCTCTCCTCCAGGCTGGAAAGCATTAGATCGTGAAAAAAAAATGACAGATCTAATGCTTTCAGCCGCGATTGCGGCTGTGTTTACATTCCAGGACCCGGGCGTGACGTCATAACATCGCGCCTGGGCCTCCGACGATCATAAAGATGACTGGTGACCATCTGGTCACCAGTCTACTCTATGCTTTCCATCCGACGCCGGCGGATCGTTTCTCCGGGTCTCCGATGGCAAAGGAGAGCCCAGAGAAGCACCGGATGGCAGCGGGAGGGGGGACGTCCCCTCCCGCCGCCTATAAGAACGACCAAGCGGCGGAACTGCCGCTTTGATCATTCTTCTGGTGCACAGATTCGCCGGCTGAAGAGATGGATATCTGAATGATGCCTGTAGCTGCAGGCATCATTCAGATATCCCCACTGAAAGTCCAGGACGTCCTTGGGCGGGAAGTGGTTAAATTCTTAGGTGCTGGGGGAAGTTTTTAGTGTTTTTATTTTTTTTTATATACACAGTAAAACCTTGGTTTGCGTGCTTGTAATCCAAAGCACTTGTATATCAAAGCTTTTTTTTTACAGAGTTTAAAAGGGAAGAGAGGCACCACTAAGTGTAGAAATAAGTTGCTAAATGTTGTACCTTTGTTAAATTTAACCATATTGCTACACGTAGAGGCTCCTCTTCTTTTTTTTATACTGAGTTGTGACATGACACTACTCTTATATCAAGACATCACTTGTATATCAAGGCAAAATGTATTAAAACATTTTGCTTGTCTTGCAAAATGCTCTTAAACCAAGTTACTCTCAAACCAAGGTTTTACTGTATATTATATTTGTGCTCATAAGTTTACATACCCTGGCAGAATTTGATTTCTTGACCCCATTTTTCAGAGAATATGAATAACACAAACTTTTCTTTCACTCGTGGTTGGTGTTTGGCTGTAGCCATTTATTATCAATCCACTGTGTTTACTCTTTTTAAATCATAATGACAACAGAGACTACCCAAATGACCCTGATCAAAAGTTTACATACCCCAGTTCTTGATACTGTGTATTGCCCCCATTTAACATCAATGACAGCTTGAAGTCTTTTGTGGATGAGGATCTTTATCTTCTCAGATGGTAAAGCTGCCCATTCCTCTTGGTTCTCAGTTCCTGTAAAATCTTGGGCCGTCACATGAATGGCACGATTGAGATCTCCCCAGAGTGGCTCAATAATAATGAGGTTAGGAGACTGAGATGGCCACTGTCATGTTGGAATGTCCAGCTTCCTGGATGATGAATGCAAATGTTCCTTCAGTATTTTTTTGATAACATACTGCATTCATCTTGCCATCAATTCTGACCAAATTTCTTGTGCCTTTGTAGCTCACACATCCCCAAAACATCAGCAATCCACCTCCGTGTTTCACAGTAGGGATGGTGGACCTTTCATCATAGGCCTTGTTGACTCCTCTCCAAATGTAGTTTTTATGGTCGTGGCCAGAAAGCTCAATTTTGGTCTCATCACTCCAAATGACTTTGTGCCAGAAGGTTTGAGGCTTGTCTCTGTGCTGTTTGGCGTATTGTAAGCACGATACTTTGTGGCATTTGCGTAGTAATGGTTTTCTTCTGGCGACTCGACCATACAGTCCATCTTTCTTCAAGTGCCTCCTTATTGTGCATCTTGAAACAGCCACACCTCCATGTTTCCAGAGAGTCCGGTATTTCACCTGAAGTTTTGTGGGATTTTCTTTGCATCCCGAACAATTTTCCTGGCAGTTGTGGCTGAAATTTTAGTTGGTCTGCCTGACCGTGGTTTGGTTTGAACAGAACCCCTCATTTTCCACTTCTTGATTAGAGTTTGAACACTGCTGATTGGCATTCTCAATTCCTTGGATAACTATTTATATCCCTTTCCTGTTTTATACAGTTCAACTACCTTTTCCCGCAGATCCTTTGACAATTCTTTTGCTTTCCCCATGACTCAGAATCCAGAAACATCAGTGCAGCACTGGATGAAAAATGCAAGGGTCTGTCAGGAGTCCAGAAACTCATTGACATTTTATACACACACGCTAATTACAAGCAAACAGATCACAGGTGAGGATGGTTACCTTTAATAGCCATTCAAACCCCTTTGTGTCAACTTATGTGCATGTTATCAGGCCAAAATCACCAGGGTATGTAAACTTTTGATCAGGGTCTGCTGAAGTTAGAAGCCGATTTGGCTACCATGCAGAGCTGCTCCAGATTTGGCATTTTCTAGTTTTAGTAAATCAACCTCTATGTCGGAGTCTGAATTGCTATAGCTTTTAATCAAGTTCATTCTTTTAGCCTTTCTCATTATATATATATATATATATATATATATATATATATATATATATATATATATATATATATATATATATATATACAGGCAGTGCAGAATTATTAGGCAAATGAGTATTTTGACCACATCCTCCTCTTTATGCATGTTGTCTTACTCCAAGCTGTATAGGCTCGAAAGCCTACTACCAATTAAGCATATTAGGTGATGTGCATCTCTGTAATGAGAAGGGGTGTGGTCTAATGACATCAACACCCTATATCAGGTGTGCATAATTATTAGGCAACTTCCTTTCCTTTGGCAAAATGGGTCAAAAGAAGGACTTGACAGGCTCAGAAAAGTCAAAAATAGTGAGATATCTTGCAGAGGGATGCAGCACTCTTAAAATTGCAAAGCTTCTGAAGCGTGATCATCGAACAATCAAGTGTTTCATTCAAAATAGTCAACAGGGTCGCAAGAAGCGTGTGGAAAAACCAAGGCGCAAAATAACTGCCCATGAACTGAGAAAAGTCAAGCGTGCAGCTGCCAAGATGCCACTTGCCACCAGTTTGGCCATATTTCAGAGCTGCAACATCACTGGAGTGCCCAAAAGCACAAGGTGTGCAATACTCAGAGACATGGCCAAGGTAAGAAAGGCTGAAAGACGACGACCACTGAACAAGACACACAAGCTGAAACGTCAAGACTGGGCCAAGAAATATCTCAAGACTGATTTTTCTAAGGTTTTATGGACTGATGAAATGAGAGTGAGTCTTGATGGGCCAGATGGATGGGCCCGTGGCTGGATTGGTAAAGGGCAGAGAGCTCCAGTCCGACTCAGACGCCAGCAAGGTGGAGGTGGAGTACTGGTTTGGGCTGGTATCAAAGATGAGCTTGTGGGGCCTTTTCGGGTTGAGGATGGAGTCAAGCTCAACTCCCAGTCCTACTGCCAGTTTCTGGAAGACACCTTCTTCAAGCAGTGGTACAGGAAGTCTGCATCCTTCAAGAAAAACATGATTTTCATGCAGGACAATGCTCCATCACACGCGTCCAAGTACTCCACAGCGTGGCTGGCAAGAAAGGGTATAAAAGAAGAAAAACTAATGACATGGCCTCCTTGTTCACCTGATCTGAACCCCATTGAGAACCTGTGGTCCATCATCAAATGTGAGATTTACAAGGAGGGAAAACAGTACACCTCTCTGAACAGTGTCTGGGAGGCTGCGGTTGCTGCTGCACGCAATGTTGATGGTGAACAGATCAAAACACTGACAGAATCCATGGATGGCAGGCTTTTGAGTGTCCTTGCAAAGAAAGGTGGCTATATTGGTCACTGATTTGTTTTTGTTTTGTTTTTGAATGTCAGAAATGTATATTTGTGAATGTTGAGATGTTATATTGGTTTCACTGGTAAAAATAAATAATTGAAATGGGTATATATTTTTTTTTGTTAAGTTGCCTAATAATTATGCACAGTAATAGTCACCTTCACACACAGATATCCCCATAAAATAGCTAAAACTAAAAACAAACTAAAAACTACTTCCAAAAATATTCAGCTTTGATATTAATGAGTTTTTTGGGTTCATTGAGAACATGGTTGTTGTTCAAAAATAAAATTAAACCTCAAAAATACAACTTGCCTAATAATTCTGCACTCCCTGTATATATATATATATATATATATATATATATATATATATATATACATATATACACACACACACACACAACCTTGCACTAAAATAACAGACTGCTGCACTTAAAAATTCCCTGAATACTTGAAAGTAGGCAAAAATAATATAAAAGGGCCCTTTCAGACGTGCGTACCGTATGTCGGTATTTCATCCTTCAGTTTTCGGATGAAATATGGACATACATGTATCTCAATGGGATAGCTAGTGTCAGTGGATGAACATCTGCGGACACCCGATCTCATCGGTCCCCACTGTGGCCCGTTTCTGCAGACTGAGGAAAATCCTATTTTTCCATCCGTCTGCGGATTGGATCGGGTGAACATGGACAGACGGTCCATGGTCATCCGATCCCCCCCCATAGAGAGCAGGGATCTGACACAGTGGTCCCTGCACAGTGTGAGGGGACCGCCCTATTATCTGCCGGTTCAGCGGGGATCAATGGAGCGACCCCCTCTGAGCAAGCGGATGAGAAATGTAAGGATCCTCACGGGATCCGTACGTGAGAAAGGGCAATTTCAGACTCAATCAATAGTGACCACAGTGATAGTCAAGTTAACGTAGTGAAGTATCTTGTTCACACTAGCAAATTAGTAACAGTGAATAAAAACTTAAAATAATAATAAATAAAACAAACAAACGTGTCATCCACATAAAATGTGTCACTTGGTGTCCATATTGTTCATTACTCAATCTACTGTGCAATATGTCTCAAAAACACCAATGCAATATATCAACATAAATGTCCAAAAAACGAATCACAAAAAATTGTGTCCAAATGATTTTTAAAGAAAACAAAAACGGATGAATAAAGGTGCACTGTTCCCAGTTTTCCTTAAAGCGGAGTTCCACCCAAAAGTGGAACTTCTGCTTAATCCACTCCTTGCCCCCTTACATGCCACATTTGGCATGTAATTTTTTGGGGGGGGAGTGGAGGCTTCAGGAGGAGTGGGATTTCCTGTTCCACTTCCTCCTTCCACCCAGGCACCGCTGAGGCGATACGTCATATCGCCTACAGCAGCCCCTCGTGACAGGAGGTCCCAGGCGATCGCCTGACCAATCACAGTGCACAGCGCCACTTGCGCATGCGTAGTGAGTGCCCGGCCATGAAGCCGAAAGCTGTCACAGCCGGGTGCCCACACTAAGGATGAAGATGCCGGCTGGAGAGGGGGGGGGGGGAGGAGCGGAGTTCCGGCCGGCGCGTCGCTGGACTGTGGAGCAGGTGAGTGTCTTTTTATTAAAAGCCAGCAGCTACACTTTTTGTAGCTGCTCACTTTTAATAAACCTAAAAAAAGCCTGGGACTCCCCTTTAATAATGACATCCAATAAAGTGCTTCTGCATTCCATCAGTGCTCAAAAGTAGAAATAATGGCCTCTTACCAAATCTCCAGATTATAAAAGATCATGAATGGCGTGAGTTGCAGAGCTTCCTTCCACCTCCCAGGTTCAGTTGCACATCAGCACTGTGTGGAAGTTGATCATATGTTCAACCATAGACTCCTCAATCTCCACACAAGATCTCATTATGAGCCTCGAGCCAGCTATTTTTAGTATTGGACCATGTTGTGTATATATAAGAAGAAGGGACACTCATTGTGCAGTACATCCTTCGGTCTGGTATGCGGCCGGTCAGGAAAGGGGGTGTGGTTGAGTGACCAGGCCACATGCCCTCAACACCCAGGGCATGTGGAAAAAAAAGGATGTTCCTTTTGTTTGGGTACAGCATCGCACGACAGCGCAATTTGCAGTTAAAGCGACGCAGTGCCAAATCGCACCGCCGCACGCCGATATACGTAGGGTGACCACCTTTCCAAACTAACATTTAGGGACACCCCCCCTTCCCAAAAATCAGCTTGTGCTGTAACGAATCACAGCACAGTGATTGGACACAAGAGGCGGGATTTATGATTTCTCCAATCACAAGCAGGGGGCGGGGATTGTGCTCCTCCAGGCCTCTAGCTACCATAACCCCGGTATCCTCTAGCTGCCATAACCCCGGTATCCGCCGACGGTCCGTTTTCCCCGATAATGGTGATAGAAACCTCAGAGGTGTACAGCGTTGCACGATTGTCAGTTAAAATAATGCAGTTCAATATAGCAAAAAACTGGCCTGGTCATGAGAGGGGGGGGGGGGGGGGTAATCTTCTGGAGCTGAAGTGTTTAACACTTTAGATAAAAAATGTATGCAATATTTTGGCCTTGTTCACAAAGGTGTGCTTTGGGATCTAGTTTGATGCAGCGACTGCCTGCACACAGCCACCAGTTTGACAGATATGAGGGTGCATGTCCTCAAACCACCGTGGCCTGTGTTTGGGAACACACGCCCGCACCCGTGCCGCTGTCTAATTGGGATAAGAGGCCGTGTCTGTGCATGAATGGGACTGCCTGCATGCAAATGATCAGAACACAACAAAAAAAAAAAACCTTCACACGGATTTGCGCGTAAATACACCCATGTAAACGAGGCCTTTTAATTGTTTAGTAGACTAGGATTAGCCCTGGTTTCCTCAATTGTAGCAAATTGATTTCATTACATTGTGGATGCAGATGTTGTAAAAAAGCGGTTCATCTCCGGATACAAAATGTTTCAAATCTTCCATTCTAAAGGAAAAGAACATTAACCATCATGATTATTTCAGAAGCTATGGAGCACAATCCAGTCAGCTCATCAATGGTTGCCAAAACAGAGAATTGTGTCCACCGCCGGGCATTACTTTCTTATTAAATCGTGCGTCAACTTTTCCTTTTAACATGAATTGGAAATGCAGTTTATAAAATGTTCCCACAAGGTGGTGCTATTGTAAAGAATATACTAAATACATGCAGTACTAAATTCAGACACCAGATGTCATCATTCCCACACAGTTGCAATAATTGTTGGATAGTTTATTTTAGGCTAGAACTTTTAAACATATTGGGCTGGATTCAAGAAGCAATTGCGCCTGTGTAACCATACACAGCGCAAATGCTTACTTGCCCCGGCGTAACGAATGCTCCTGATTCAGGAACCTCGTTACGCCAACTGCAGCCTAAGATATGCGTGGCATAAGGCTCTCGCATATCTTAGGCTGCATTCTTGCGATGGCCGCTAGGTGGCGTTCCCGTTGTGCTCAGCGTATAGTATGCAAATTGCATACTAACACCGATTCACAACGTTGCGCGAGCCCTGTGTACGCAATTTACGTCGTTTACGTACGGCGTTTTTTGCGTAAGGCTGCCCCTGCTATTAGCAGGGGCAGCCAATGTTACGTATACCCGTCGTTCCCGCGTCGCGAAATTTGAAATTTACGTAGTTTGCGTAAGTGAATCGTGAATGGCGCTGGACGCCATTCACGTTCACTTTGAAGCAAATGACGTCCTTGCGATGTCATTTGCCGCAATGCACGTCGGGAAAGTTTCCCGACGGAGCATGCGCTCTACGATCGGCGTGGGAACGCGCCTAATTTAAATGATTCCCGCCCCTACGGGATCATTTAAATTGCGCGCGCTTGCGCCAGGCATTTTGCCGGCGCGCCCACACAATTTACGGAGCTACTGCTCCGTGAATCAAGGGCAGCGCAGCAAATTTGCGGGGGCGCAGGGCAAAAACGTAAAAAATGCGCAATTCTACCTGAATCCAGCCCATTGAGGTTGATTTACAAAAACTGGAGAGTGCAAAATCTGGTGCAGCTGTGTATGGGCCAGATCCACAAAGAACTTACGGCGGCGTATCTATTGATACGCCGCGTAAGTTCTACGATGCGCCGTCGTATCTTTGTTTTGTATCCACAAAACAAGATACGCCTGAGGGTGGGCTAGATCCGACTGATGTACGTCTTAGTACGCCGTCAGATCATAGGTGCATATTTACGCTGGCCGCTAGGTGGCGCTTCCGTTGATTTCCGCGTATGTACGCAAATTAGCTAGATACGCCGATTCTCAAACGTACGTCCGCCCGGCGCATTTTTTTACGTCGTTTACGTAAGGCTTTTTTCGGCATAACGTTACCCCTGCCTCTATGAGGTGTACGCAATGTTAGGTATGGACGTCGGGACATCGTCGAATCTTCCGTCGTTTACGTCGTTTGCGTAAAACTTTTGCGAATAGGGCTTTGCGTAAATTACATTCACGTCGAAAGCATTGACTATTTGTGTCGTGATTTCGAGCATGCGCACTGGGATACCCCCACGGACGGCGCATGCGCCGCTAAAAAAAAACGTAATTTACGTGGGGTCAAGATGAATTAACATAAAACACACCCACATCTTAGTCATTTGAATTTCGCGCCCTTATGCCGACACATTTACACTACGCCGCCGTAACTTACGGCGCAAATTCTTTCTGCATAAGGAACCTCCGCTCTAAGTTACGGCAGCGTAGTGTATCTGAGATACGCTACGCCTGCCTTAAAGTGGTTGTAAACCCACTTTTTTTACTTTTACCTACAGGTAAGCCTATAACAACACGGTTTAGGAGATATTCCCCTCGCAATGCGCCGCGGCGCATGCGCAGGGGGGATCTATGGCAAAAGGACCGGCAGCCGCCGGACCTTGCCGAGTGACGTCATCGCCGCTCCAGCCAATCACAGTGCTGGAGCGGCGATACCCGGAAGACACGCCGAGGCAAGATGAAATCTCGATCTGCGTGGACCAGGTAAGTGCTACACACCTCGTTCCGAGGTAAGTATTTCATAATGAGCTAATATGCGGTGCATATTAGCTCATTATGACTTTTGCCTTGCAGGACAAAAAAAAAATATTCATGCTCTCGCTCTAAGGCCCCATACACACGATAGAATCCATCCGCTGAAAAATCTCAGCGGATCAGTTTCAGCGGATAGATTCTATGGTGTGTACATTCCAGCGGATCTTTATCCGCGGATATTTCCGAATTCCAGCAGATAAAAAATTGTTGACATGCCAACAAATCTATCCGCTGGAATCGGATCCCACGGATCGATCCGCTGGTCTGTACAGACTCACCGGATCGATCCGTCCGAGGGGATCCCCCGCATGCGTCGTAATGATTCGACGCATGCGTGGAATTCCTTATATGACTGCGTCGCGCACGTCGCCGCGCCATCATCGCGGCGACGGCGCGACACGTCATCGCCAGAGGATTTCGGCGCGGATTTCGATTCGATGGTGAGTACACTTCATCGGATGGAAATCCGCGCAAATCCTCGAGAGGATTTATCCGCGGATACGGTCCGCTGGACCGTATCCGCGGATAAATCCTCTCGTGTGTATGGGGCCTAACTTGTAAACTTGCGGCGGTGTAACGTAAATCCGCTCGGCGCAAGCCTGCCTAATTCAAACGGGGCAGGCACCATTTAAATTAGGCGCGTTCCCGCGCCGAACGTACTGCGCATGCTCTGTCGGGAAAATTACCCGACGTGCATTGCGCTAAATGACGTCGCACGGATGTCATTTGTTTAGACATTAACGTAAATGGTGTCCAGCGCCATTCACGGACGACTTACGCAAACGACGTGATTTTTTAAATTTAGACGCGGGAACGACGGCCATACTTAACATTGCTTAGAACACCTAGGAGGCAGCCCTAACTTTACGACGCGTATCGCTACGGAAACAACGTAAATTTAGATCGACGGGCATCGCGGACGTTCGTGAATCGACGTAACTAGTCATTTGCATATTCTACGCCGAGCGCAATGGCCTCGCCACCTAGCGGGCGGCCTAGAATTGCATCCTAAGATCCGACGGTGTAAGTCAATTACACCTGTCGGATCTTAGGGCTATCTATGCGTAACTGATTCTATGAATCAGCCGCATAGTTAGGACGGGCGGATCACAGAGATACGACGGCGTATCAGGAGATACGCCATCGTATCTCTTTTGTGAATCTGGCCCATAGTGTTCTACTTGCTCAGTGAGCCTACATCTGCTTTCACACCAGGGACGTGCAGTCAGGGGACGCAGGTGAGACAGAGCCTCAAACGAAGAAAAACAAAACAAATGATCGACTTTAAGGGTCGTAGGTTGGCGACCTGAGGTCACAGAGACCCAGGATTTGGGGGGATAGGTAGCTGAAGTCCTACCCCACCAATGGTGGGGCTCCTACGACCTATGGTTCCGGAGATATGGGGCTCCTTGTGCAGCCTGTCAGAAGCTACATACAGAGTGGCCAGTTTAAATACAATCTGGCACACTCTGTTTAGAGTAGACTGAGAGGATGAGCTCACAGTGCCTCTCCTCACTTCTTGTCAGAAGCACTGAGCTCAATGGACAGCTTGGAGTCTTGGACCAATGGTAAAGTACCATTAGCCCCAGCTGTCCAATAAAAAAAAAGCTGCAGTGGAGGCACACCTCTCACTGCAGTGTCATAGAAGGGGGCGTGTCTAAAAGACAAACTACAAGGAAAAACATGGGTTTATGTGTATAAGATTTACCCACAATCCCATGTTTTTCTCACACAGTTAAGAGGGAGAATGAGAATCTTCTGGTGTTGAAAAGGTACACGATAAATAATATATTATTGTGCTATATGCAGGGCCTTCATCAGGGGGGTACAGGCAGTACACCTGTAAGGGGTCCAGTGGTTCCCAGGGGCCCACAGGGCCCCAGGTGGCAACCCCCCTTTTTTTAATAAATTTTTTATATATATTTTTTTGATTTTTTTGTTTCTGTTATTTATTTTATATATATATATTATTATTATTATTATTATTATTATTATTAAAGGGCCCAGAGGTCCCCAGGGCCCCGGATGGCAACCCCCCTTTTTTTATAAAAAAATTTAATTTAAACATTTTTTATAATTTTTATATTATTTTATTTCTTTTTTATTTCTTTTTTTCCTTTTTATTTCTTATATATATATATATATATATATATATATATATATATATATATATATATATATATATATGCATATTAACCAGTTCCCGACCGAGCCATAGTAATATGACATCAGCAGGAACCTTGTCTCCCTCAGGGTGGACGTCATATGATGTCCTGGGGGCACCCGCGATTGCCGTGATCATGGCAGGAGTGTGTGTGGATCTGTGTGTGTAAACAACACACAGATCCACCTCCTGTCAGCGGTGAGGAGACCAATGTGTGTTACCAGTACAGAGGAACACACATCGGTCTCCTCCCCTTGTGAGTCCCCCTCCCCCTACAGTTACCATCACTCCCAGGGAACATATTTAACCCCTTCCCTGCCAGTCACATTCACACAGTAATCAGTGCAGTTTTATAGCACTAATCGCTGTATAAATGTGAATGGTCCCAAAAATGTGTCAAAAGTGTCCGATATGTCCGCCGCAATGTCATGGTCACAATAAAAATTGCAGATTGCCACCATTACTAGTAAAAAAATAGAAATTAAATAAATCTATCCCCTATTTTGTAGAGGCTATTGTGTTTTTTTTTTTTTACCAGAAATATGTAGAAAAATATGTATCGGCCTGAACTGAGAAAAAAAATATTTTTTGGGAAAAAAATGATATTTATTAAATCAAAAAGTAAAAAATATTGTGTTTTTATTTTTTCAAAATTGTCGCTCTTCTTTTGTTTATAGCGCAAAAAGTAAAAACCACAGAGGTGATCAAATACCACCAAACAAAAGCTCTATTTGTGTGAAGAAAACCAAAAAGATTTCATTTGCGTACAGTGTTGCATGACCGCGCAATAGTCATTCAATGTGCGACAGCGCTGAAAACGAAATCAGGAAGGGGTTTGAAAATGCCCTGTATTGAAGTGGTTAACTACTTGGAGCCCCGGCCATTGTACAATGCTGGGAGGATGTCTATTAATGTCCTCGGCTCCTCCGGCCACTGGGGGGGCACCAAGGTGCTAATGAGCGTGCCTGGCGGCTGCGATGTCCGCCATGTACCCGCGATCGCCCGTTACACAGACAAGGACGTGGAACTCTGTGTGTAATAATGGGGTGTAAACAGAGATCCACATCCTGCCAGGGAGAGGAGACGGATGCTGTGTCCCTTGTACATAGGAACACAGATCGGTCACCTCCCCCAGTCAGTCCCCTCCCCCCACAGTTAGAATCACTAGTAGGGAACACATTTAACCCCTTCCTCGTCCCCTAGTGTTAACCCCTTCCCTGCCAGTCACATTTATACAGCATATTTATAGCACTGATCGCTGTATAAATGGTCCCAAAAATGTGTCAAATGTGTCCACCATAATGTCGCAGTCACAATAAAAATCGCAGATCGCCGCCATTACTAGTAAAAAATAAATTATAAAAAAAAATGTCACAATTCTGTCCTCTATTTTGTAGGCACTATAACTTTTGCGAAAACCAATGACTATACGCTTATTGCGATTTTTTTTTACCAAAAATAATACGTATCGCTCTAAACTGAGGAAAAATTTTATTTAAAAAAAAAAAAATTGGGATATTTATTATAGCAAAAAGTAAAAAATATTGTTGTTTTTTTTCAAAATTGTCGCTCTTTTTTTGTTTATAGCGCAAAAAATTAAAACAGCAGAGGTGATCAAATGCCACCAAAAGAAAGCTCTATTTGTGGGGAAAAAAGGTTGTCAATTTTGTTTGGGAGCCACGTCGCACGACCGCGCAATTGTCAGTTAAAGCGGCGCAGTGCCGAAAGCTGAAATTTCGCCCGGGCAGAAAGGGGGTATATGTGCCCAGTAAGCAAGTGGTTAAACATGCAAAAAAGGTGTCGGTATACTGTACCGTGCATTTTATCTGGCACAAACACACATACCATTCCTCGATGTGTGGGGGTCGCAGTACGGATGTAAAAGGCAGTGGGCTGGATTCAAGAAGCAATTGCGCCTGTGTAACCATAGTTACGCAGCGCAATTGCTTACTTGCCCCGGCGTAACGAATGCTCCTGATTCAGGAACCTCGTTAAGCCGACTGCAGCCTAAGATATGCGCGGCATAAGGCTCTTATGCCCGCATATCTTAGGCTGCATTCTTGCGATGGCCGCTAGGTGGCGTTCCCGCTGTGCTCAGCGTATAGTATGCAAATTGCATACTAACGTCGATTCACAACGTTGCGCGAGCCCTGCGTACGCAGTTTCCGTCGTTTCCGTACGGCGTCTTTCGCGTAAGGCTGCCCCTGCTATTAGCAGGGGCAGCCAATGTTACGTATACCCGTCGTTCCCGCGTTGCGAAATTTGAATTTTACGTAGTTTGCGTAAGTGATTCGTGAATGGCGCTGGAAGCCATTCACGTTCACTTTGAAGCAAATGACGTCCTTGCGACGTCATTTGCCGCAATGCACGTCGGGAAATGTTCCCGACGGAGCATGCGCTCTACGATCGCCGCGGGAACGCGCCTAATTTAAATGATTCCCGCCCCCTACGGGATCATATAAATTGTGCGCGCTTATGCCGGGCAATTTTAAAGAGCGCACATGCAATTTACGGAGCTACTGCTCCGTGAATCGCGGGTAGCGCAGCAAATTTGCGGGGGCGCAGGGCAAAAACGTTGCCCTGCGCCTCCTCAAAAAAAGCGCAAAGGTACCTGAATCCAGCCCAGTGTGTTTTTGTGGAGTGTGGGGAAATTTAGCACGTGTTTCTGCACCACACCTGGTATGAAGGAGCTCTCACATTTCAGGAGTTTGTATTCTGGGATGAGCCAGGGGGGGAGGAGAGGTTATTCTTCAGACGTAAACACGCAAAAACATGTGGGAACGCACATAATTAATTGCTTTGGGATCAAAAACACCAGAATACGCGAAAAAAAGCGCACTCATAAACTTTTCTGAGCATGGGGTGACTGAGTGTACAAATGTGAACAGGGCCAATTAGAAAGATTCTGCTAAGTCAGGTGTAATCAGGCGTAGGAGCGCGAGCAGAAGAAACGTAAATGGGGGTGAGGTTCAGTGTTTATTTTTTTATTTTTTTCCATTATATTCATAGAGAGACTTATCATATTCCTTTTAATACACTTGTCTCATGATTATGCTGGTAAGCAGTGTAATCCATCAATAGTGAGTGAATAACTTGTATAGCGCTACAAATGCGAACTAAATCGCCTCAGGGCGCTTGTTTCCATCTGGTGTCGTCCTGATCCTTCAGAAGAGGTGGGTCTAAAGCAGTGTTTCTCAACCTTTCTAGTGTCGTGACCCCTTGATAACATTTCACAAATTGTGGGGACCCCCAACAGTAAAATCATTTTCATAGTGTGGTGTCTCACAGCAGTGACACCTATGCTGAAATCAGGAGATAGGGTCTCCTTCAGCCCCTCCCACTTCAGTTTCCTCACCAGTCAGCTGCCCCCTCAGCCATGCCGTGAACTGAATGGCTGCAAAGAGGCTGAGTGGGCGGCCGCGGGCTCTAGGAACAGCCCAGCTGGGCGGCGAAGAAAAGGCTGGGAGAGCTGTGCGGGCTTCAGAAACAGACCAGGATTTGGTGACCCCTGGCAAATCATCATTCGACCCCCAAGGGGGTCCCAAACCCCCAGTTTAGAATCACTGGTCTAAAGCCTCGTACACACAACCGGACTTCAAACAAACTTTTCTGTGGATTTTTGTTTGAAGGGGGTTGGCCGGGCACACCCATAACATACACACGGCAGGACAAAATCAGAAGGTTTTTCTGCTATTTTCTGCTCTTTACCGCCACCCTTTGGTCAATTTTTGCCATTGTTGGTTGATTTTAACATTGGTTCTGGGCATGCGTGTTTGTACTTCGGACAAAGTCAGATGGATTTCCGTGCGCACGATAGGACTTTGCACCATAGGACTTTTGTTGCCGAAAAGTTTGTCCTTTTGCAGAGCGAACTTTTGTCCGATGAAAACCGAAAAAGTTTGTCTGATGGAGCGTACACGGTAGGACATTGCCGCCATGGCCCGCTGCCCCACCAAGACATGGTAAGTGTTGGGCTAGGGGGGAATCACGCTGGCAGTATTTGATGGGCACGGTAGCGGCAATTGATGGGCATACTGGCAGCAGTTAATGGGCACGCTGGCGGCAGTTGATGGGCACACTGGCGGCAGTTGATGGGCACACTGGCAGCAGTTGATGGGCACAGTAGTGGCAGTTGGTGAGCACACTGGCGGCAGTTGATGGGCACAGTGGCTGCATTTGATGGGCACAGTGGCGGCATTTGATGAGCACACTGACAGAAGTTGATGGGTACAGTAGCAGCATTTGATGGGCACACTGACAGAAGTTGATGGGCACAGAAGTGACAGTTGATGAGCACACTGGCGGCAGTTGATGAGCACACTGGCAGCAGTTGATGAGCACACTGGCGGCAGTTGATGGGCACAGTGGCGGCATTTGATGGGCACACTGACAGAAGTTGATGGGTACAGTAGCGGCATTTGATGGGCACACTGGCATTAGTTGATGGGCACAGTAGCGGAAGTTGATGTGCACACTGGCAACAGTGGATGGGCACACTGGCAGCAATTGATGGGCACAGTAGCATCAGTTGATGGGCACAGTGTCAGAAATTGATGGGCACAGTGTCAGCAATTGATGGGTACAGTAACTGCATTTGATGGGCACAGTGTCAGCAATTGATGGGCACAGTAGCTGCATTTGATGAATGAATGAATGACTTGTATAGCGCTACTCAAATCGCCTCTGGGCGCTTTTTCCAACCAGTGTATGCTTGGCTGGTGTGGTCATTTTACCCCGTAGGATCGTGACACGCTTGGGACACACAGTCATACAGTCATACACACAGATATACATATATATATTGGGCCAATTTGGACAAGATCCAATTTACCTACCAGCATGTCTTTGGAGTGTGGGAGGAAACCGAAGTACCCGGAGGAAACCCACACAGGCACAGGGAGAACATGCAAACTCCAGGCAGATGGTGTCGTGGTCGGGATTTGAACCAAAGTCCCTTTTGCTGCTAGGTGAAAGTGCTACTCACTACACGACTGTGCTACCCTGTGATGGGCACAGGGGCTGCATTTGATGGGCACAGTGGCTGCGTTTGATGGGCACAGTGGCTGCATTTGATGGGCACATTGGCTGCATTTGATGGGCACAGTGGCTGCAATTGATATGTTGCGCACCAGCCGCCACTGATTCTAGCTAGGACGTTTTCTGAGGAGGTCGTACAATGAGGGGTGGCATCTCACTGGTCGCTTTCTGGTCTTTGGAGTTCAAGGCTTATTGCAGCCGTGATGTAAAAACGGAATAAAGATGCTGAAGTCTTCAGAAGGTCCTCTCTCATGTTTTATATTAAGGCTTTGCTTTCATATCTTAGAACAAAATCCAAGAGCCTGCCTGAGGTCACAATGTAACGGGAGAGGCGGCTTTGATTGGAGGAGTCCTAAGTGTCATATCACTCAAATATCTACATAAGTATGCGCCACTAGAATCTGTAATAACTTCACAAGTGCTAATTCCCAGAGTAATTACTACAGGGTTGCGATAGCAAGGACTCCAATTAATTGGCTCATTATTGATATTTTATGCGTGTTATTACACAATTTAATCTGCCATTGCCTAGGTGACACCGAGAAGGAGGGGATTTTCTCCCTGATTGATATCGGGAATCTATAGATGCCCAGGGGCAGTTTTCCTATAATAACATTTTCCACCCATGACAGATTTGCTCTACGCACTTCAGATCCTCAGTTATGGATTTAATTACTTGCAGTGGCTATAAAAAGTTTCCCTTTCTTGGAAATGTTCATGTTTGATTGTCATAGCACATTAATATATATATTTTTTTACACTGATCAACAGATATAGATTATTTTAATGACAGTGTAAAAAAAAAAAAAAAATCTCTGCAAGTGATTTTAATTAATTACAATAATAAAAAAAAACTGATCACATGACACATATAAATGATCTCTAGTGCAGCCAATTATTTTTCAAAGTCATGTAATTATTTGAATTATGCGTATTTAATGGGTTTCAAGTGATTAGAATGATGATTATTCTGCATTGTTGGGTCCCAAGTCCTACGCCATAGAAGCTTTAAGCTGGACTGATGATGGCCAAATAGCCTAAAACAGCTGTATGGAATGCATGGCTCCATAATATTAACTTCTTCAGACCCGGCTACAGCGCGGACCTGAAAATCCAACTGGACGTCAATTGATGTCCGCCCCTTAGGGCGTTCTCCGCGCGCGCTCTAGAGCGCGCAGAGAGGGAAACTCTGTGTTGGCCGTGTCCCTTGGACACAGCCAATCACAGATCGCCGCGAACGGCCAATCAGAGTGGCCGTTTGCGATGCGATCTGTGCGGCCAATGAGAGATGATCTCATATGTAAACATATGAGATCATCTCTCATTGCCGTTTTACACAGAGACAGCGTCCTGTCAGGGAGAGAGGAGACCGATCTGTGTCCCTTGTACATAGATCGGTCACCTCCCCCAGTCACCCCCCTCCCCCCACAGTTAGAACACTATGCAGGGAATACATTTAACCCCTTCCTCACCCCCTAGTGTTAACCCCTTCAATGCCAGTCACATTTATACTGTAATTAGTGCATATTTATAGCACTGATCGCAGTATAAATGTGAATGGCGCCAAAAATGTGTCAAAAGTGTCCGATGTGTCCGCCATAACGTCGCAGTCCCAATAAAAATCGCAGATCGCCGCCATTTCTAGTAAAAAAATAAAAAATAATAATTCTGTCCCCTATTTTGTAGGCGCTATAACTTTTGCGCAAACCAGTCGCTTATTGCGATTTTTTTTTTTTTACCAAAAATATGTAGAAGAATACGTATCGGCCTAAACTGAGAATTTTTTTTTTTTTTTTTTAATTGAGATATTTATTATAGCAACAAGTAAAAAATATTGTATTTTTTTTCAAAATGATCGCTCTTTTTTGTTTATAACGCAAAAAAAAAAAAAACGCACAGGCGATCAAATACCACCAAAAGAAAGCTCTACTTGTGGGGAAAAAAGGACGTCAATTTTGTTTGGGAGCCACGTCGCACAACCGCGCAATTGTTAGTTAAAGCAAAGCAGTGCCGAAAGCTGAAATTTCACCTGGGCAGGAGGGGGGTATATGTGCCCAGTAAGCAAGTGGTTAACCTATATTTGTACTATACACCAGTGTTTATGGGTGTGCAACTGGCCAATCAATTATTTGCATAACTTTGCCCACTAATAGAGGAATACATCTCTAATTCCTGGGAATGTGATGGAAGGAGATGTGAATTCCTTTGGTTTTAAGAAAGCTTTACTGTGCTCAAAGTCAGCTGGCTCCCAGGTCTCTTCTATACAGTGGTTGTAAACCCACTTTGCCCCAAAAAAAAATAAAAAATCTAACACCTGCAAAACAAAGGCATAATGAGCTAGTGTGCATAGCATACTAGCTCATTATGTAATACTCACCTGGGATCGAAGCCCCCCGCTGCGGTGCCTGACACAGCACCGGCCGGCAACATGGCGTCCTGGAGTTACTTCTGGGTATCGCGGCTCCCTCGCTGTGATTGGTCGGAGCCGTGATGACGTCACTCCCGCGAATGCGCATGCAGTAACGGCACAGTCACTGAAAGCAACGGCACGTATCAGGCCACAAAAAGCATGTGAGAGTAGAATGCATGCAGCAGAATACAGGGACATCTTTGAAAACAACTCTGCCAACCAAACTTGTAAGGTAAAGTCTGCAGTGGAGCTTAGGCTGAGGGTTGAGGTGTAAGCGTAGTCAGGCAAGCCGGGTCAGCAACAAATATGGCAGAAAGGCACAAAATCAGGATCCAGAAGAATCAGTGCTTTTGGGCAGAAGCTCTAATCACTAAGACACTTTTTATAGGAGATCTGATAATTCTTCTACGACTAAAGGTTGAAAATCAGACGAGTCTGCAGGGCTTAGTGCAGTCATAGCCAAGATGCTATTTCTTTTGTTCATTCTTGAATATTGGCGTTTTGTATGCAGTCTGTGTCGATAGGTAAACATGTGTGCCTGTATATCTTCCTACCCACCACTGGGAGGAGCTCCAGCTCCATTTGTCCTGACTTCCATTTCTGATGAATTTTGTCAGTTCTCACAATGTGCGTGTTCTGGAAGATGACTGCAAAGCAAATTCCCACATAATCCGTTGATAATAAAAATTTAGCGCAATGAATTATTCATTAAAAATCTATTTGTATAGATAACGCAGGTGAGATAGGTTAAGTGCCTCCAGTCAGAACTGTAGCATCTTCCAATTCTTGTTGTTATTTTAGAATGTCCTAGGATAGAAAGATTTCCAGTACAAAGTTACATTACTTTTCTTTGAAGAAAGGGTTAAAGGGCCATTCCACCCAAAACCAATGATTTATACAAAGGTAGCAATTCACTGGATGGTTTCTTATTTACTTTTTTGGCATCTCCAACTTTGCTTTGCACAATGTAAAAAAGGTGAAAAAAAGAGATTAGAAGAAGACTAATGTGTCTGGTGGGAGGGGTTTACAGCACAGTACCAATGCATTAAGATAAAAAAAAAAACTTCGGACTTTACAACCACTTAAAATTTGCTTTGATTTCTCCATTGGTAAACATGCCTACCCATTAAAGTTACAATGCTCCCACTTTGTATTGGCATGTACCAGTCCTGTGGAGAGGGCACTTGAATCTGGCTAGTTAGACCCAAATACAGTGGCAGCAATCCCCCCCCCCCCTTCTGGCTGCTGGTCAGTGGTCTGGTTTCCTCTCCTCCAGCACAGTGGACCCCATCTAGGTGGCGGGCTGTGGGCAGCGGCTCTGGTGTCCTCTCCTCCAGCACAGCGGACCCCATCTAGGTGGCGGGCTGTGGGCAGCGGCTCTGGTGTCCTCTCCTCCAGCACAGCGGACCCCATCTAGGTGGCGGGCTGTGGGCAGAGGCTCTGGTGTTCTCTCCTCCAGCACAGCGGACCCCATCTAGGTGGCGGGCTGTGGGCAGCGGCTCTGGTGTCCTCTCCTCCAGCACAGCGGACCCCATCTAGGTGGCGGGCTGTGGGCAGCGGCTCTGGTGTCCTCTCCTCCAGCACAGCAGACCCCATCTAGGTGGCAGGCTGTGGGCAGCGGCTCTGGTGTCCTCTCCTCCAGCACAGCAGACCCCATCTAGGTGGCGAGCTGTGGGCAGAGGCTCTGGTGTCCTCTCCTCCAGCACAGCAGACCCCATCTAGGTGGCGGGCTGTGGGCAGCGGCTCTGGTGTCCTCTCCTCCAGCACAGCGGACCCCATCTAGGTGGCAGGCTGTGGGCAGCGGCTCTAGTGTCCTCTCCTCCAGCACAGCGGACCCCATCTAGGTGGCGGGCTGTGGGCAGCGGCTCTGGTGTCCTCTCCTCCAGCACAGCGGACCCCATCTAGGTGGCAGGCTGCGGGCAGTGGCACCAGTGTCCTCTCCTCCAGCATGACGGACCCCATCTAGGTGATGGGCTGCAGACAGCAGCTCTGGTGTCCTCTCCTCCAGCACGGCAGACCCCATCTAGGTTGCTGGCAGTGGCTTTGGTGTGCTCTCCTCCAGCGTGGCGGTTTCCATCTAGATGGCGGGCTGCGGGCATTGGCTCTGGTGTTTTCTCCTCCAGCATGGCAGACCCCACCTAGGTGGCGGGTGGTGGGCAGCGGCTCCAGTATTGTCTCCTCCAGCATGGCGGACCCCATCTAGGTGGTGGGCTGCGGGCAGCAGCTCCGGTGTCCTCTCCTCCAGCACTTCGAACCCCCATCTAGGTGGCGGGCTGTGGGCTGCGTGCAGCAGCTCCAGTGTCCTCTCCTCCAGCATGGTTGCTTCTGCCTTGCGTCTCCTCTCCCCTTCTCCTAGGTGCTAGGCATCCAGTAGGATCGCCTGACGTTTTGGCCAATCGGGAAATGGGTCTCACAACCTGCTTCCTGATTGGCGGGGAGGAGATTTAGTGTGAAAATAGAGAATATTCATTCTCTATTGTCACATTACTGGGTGGGATCGGGGCGCAGTGCTCTGTGCCCCCAGCCTACCCTTTTTTGAAGCCTCTGACTCTAATCACGTGCTTAAAAAAACACACCCCCCCCACATTGTAATCCATAGTCCGGCACCCTGTATGTAGATCAGGGGGCTGGAGGGGGCGAACCTGTGCTACACTTGTCCCAGGCATCTAAGCTAAAGTGGATGTATAGCCCAACCTTTTTATTTGTTTTGGATAGAATGAGCAAGGGTTAAAATACCTGCCAGGTCTTCTAAAAGAGGGGAATTCCACTCTAAGGCTGGTTTTTACACGGGCCTGTCCGTAGTCCGCTGAGTAGGTGGATGACAGCTCCGTGTCCACTCCGCCATGCAGAGCGGACACGGACACAGCCCCGCTCTCCTCTATGGGGCAATTGGATGGAAATGGACCGCCAGTCCGTTTCCATCTGACTGTCATCCGATCTACTGTTTTTGACGGAGAGGATCAGATCAGATGGTGGCGGTTGTCAGCAGACATGTGTCCACTGACATCCACCGCTCCATAGAAGAGATTGGAGGGTCCGATCAGGTCAGCCTGAAAAACTGACAGGTGGACTTGTCTCTCAATGAACGAAAGAGAAAGTCAAATCTTTGTATTTACTGTAAAATTTTATTTTCTCTTTCGTTTTATGAGAGACACAGCCATTGATTAAAGATCAAACATATACAACCTACTCCTGAAGGTGGCACTATAACCCAATTGTCAGAGATGACCTTCAATGAATGGAAGAGAAATATTGTACTCTGGTAATAGTTGTAATTATAGTATTCATTGCATGAAATATTTTTCTGTGTGTGTGTGTATGTATGTATGTGTATATATATATATATATATATACCGGCAGAATCAACAGGTGATAAAACCATGTTATGGGTGAAAACGAAAATTTCCGTTAAAAATTCTAGTGATACACCGCAGCATAGATGTCAGAATTTATTTTGCCCGAGTTCTTCTTTAATTAGTTCATTTTGAATGAATATTGTAAACCAGTGTAATGTGATTTGACAGATTTATTTTTTTACGCAACTGTAACAGACATTAAAACTTGTTTCTGGTTTTGCAAAACACATGAATAAAGTCATGTTAATTTGCATGGAAAAGCAATTATAGTAAAGAAGTGTAAAATGGGTGGGCCAAGGATTACATAACAGTAAAGAACCATGAAATGGATGGGACTGGGATGACATTGAAGTAAAGAACAAGGAAATGGGTGTAGTCAGAATTACAGAACAGGGGCCCAGATTCAATAAGCAATTGCGTCTGCGTAACCATAGTTACGCAGCGAAATTGCTTACTTGCGCCGGCGTTTCGAATGCTCCTGATTCAGGAACCTCGTTACGCCGACTGCAGCCTAAGATATGACTAGCATAAGGCTCTTATGCCAGTCATATCGTAGGCTGCATTCTTACGATGGCCGCTAGGGGGCATTCCCGTAGTGGTCAGCGTATAACGCCGATTCACAACCCTACGCGAGCCCTGCGTACGTAAACTGTTTACGTACGTCGGTTTTTGCGTAAGGCTGCCCCTGCTATTAGCAGGGGCAGCCAATGCTACGTATACCCGTCGTTGCCGCGTCGCGTTTTTGAAAAATTACGTCGTTTGCGTAAGTGAATCATGAATGGCGCTGGACGCCATTCACATTCACTTTGAAGCAAATGACGTCCTTGCGACGTCATTTACCGCAATGCACGTCGGGAAAGTTTCCCGACGGAGCATGCGCACTACGCTCGGCGCGGGAACGCGCCTAATTTAAATGATCCACGCCCCCTACGGGATCATTTAAATTACGCGCCCTTACGCCGGGCAGTTTTCCGGAGCGCACACGCAATTTAGGGAGCTACTGCTCCGTGAATCAAGCGTAGCACAGGAAATTTCCGGAGGTGCAGCGGCAAAACGGTGCGCTGCGCCTCCGTAAAAAATGGGCAAAGCTACCTGAATCTACCCCAATAAGTGTAAAATGGACGGGACTAGGATGACTGGAAACTAAAGAACTGTGCAATGGGTGGGGCCAAGATGACATCTAAATAAAAAACCATGAAATGGGTGGTGCCAGGATGACATTGAAGTAAAGAACTGGGAAATGGGTGGAGTCAGAATGACAGAAAAATATGTGTAAAATGGGCTGGGCTAGGATGACAAGAAATGAAAGAACTGTGCAACGGGTGGGGC
Source organism: Rana temporaria (assembly GCF_905171775.1). Classification (NCBI taxonomy): domain Eukaryota; kingdom Metazoa; phylum Chordata; class Amphibia; order Anura; family Ranidae; genus Rana; species Rana temporaria. The sequence continues at coordinate 21,898,979 of NC_053496.1, read as the reverse complement.
AAGGCTGATATGGAAGTTAAAAAAAAAATGGTAAAAAGAGATGGGGGCCAGGATGACATAAAAGTAAAGAACTGTAAAATGGGTGGGGCCAGCATTACAGGAGAATAGAGAACTGTAGAATTGGGAGGTGGAGGGGCAGGGGATGGGGAGGGGGGGTCAGGAAAATCGAGAAACTCTGGAATAAGTGACATAAGTGGGGTCAGGGTGACACAAAAGTAAAGAACTGTGAAATAGGTGGAGCCAGGATGACAGGGCAGTAAAAAATTGTGAAGTGAGTGGGGTCAGGGGTACAGGAACGTAAGGAGGTATCAAATTGATGGGTCCAAAATGACAGGAATGTACGAAGTGTAAAATGGATGAGACTAGGATGACAAGTAAGTAAAAAAATGTGAAATGGGTGGGTCCAGGATGATAGGACCGCAAAGAACTGTGAAATGGATGGGTTCAGAAGGACAGAAATGAAAGGAAGTGTGAAATAGATTGGGCTCGGATGACAGGAAAGAAAAGAAGTGTAAAATGGGTGCAGCCAGAATGACAGGAAAGTAAAGAACTTTGAAATGGGTGGGGCCAGGATGGCAGGAAAATGGAGAACTGTAGAATTAAGGTGGGGGGTTTGGGATAGCAGAAAAATCAAGAACTGTGAAATAGGTGGGGTGAGGATGACACAAAAGTAAAGAACTGTAAAATGGGTGGAGCCAGGATGACAGGGCAGTAAGGAACTGTGAAGTGGGTGGGGCCAGGAGGACAGGACTGTGGGAAACTATAGAGATGGGTGGGGACAGGATGTCAGGAATATTCAGAACTGTAGAACTGGGGGGGGGGGGGAATAAATGACAGCAAAGATAGGAACTATAGGAACTATAGAAATGGGTGGACCAGGATGGCTAGAAAGTAAAGAAGTGTGAAATGGGTGGGACCAGGGTGGCAAGAAAGTGGAGAATTATGGAAATGGATGGCGCTAAGTGACAGTAAAGTAAGGATCTTTAAAATAGGTAATGCCAGGAAGGTATATAACTTTTAAATGGGTGGGGCCAGAATGACAGGAAATCAAACTACTGTAAAGTGGGTGGGACTGGGATAATAGGAAAATTGAGAACTGTAAATTTAGGGATGGGGGGGGGGTGGTTAGATGACAGGGACCTGTAAAATAGGTGGGGCCATAATGACCAAGAACCATGACATGGGTGGGGCCAGAATTACAGGAAAATTAAGAAGTGTGAAAAAGAAAATAGCCAATATAATTTGAGATTTTCCTACCCTCGGGGACGGAAAATATGGATTTTATTAAAAACAGGAGGCGAATATTATGCTATCATCTTTCTTTTACTGTTATCCAGCAGCAAGAGAGTTAATAAAAAGAAAAAACGTTACACAGGTAGGTATGCAAATGAACACAGGTAGACTGTCCAATCAGGTAACAGGAGTATGTTATAAAGGTGAGGTACAGGTGATATTCTTCCTCTTTCTTGATGATAAAACTAGACTGGAAATAACTTGAACTGGAAACTAATTGGAACAACTTGAACTGGAACTCCTTCTTCAATATGTCATGAAGTCAACAGTAGAATAGGCGCATTAAGCTGAAAAAGAATACATTATGTAAGAGCAAAATAAATCTTGAAGGGTAGGGTATTAGGGTGGGATAATATTCGCCTCCTGTTTTTAATAAAATCCATATTTTCCGTCCCCGAGGGTAGGAAAATCTCAAATTTTATGGCAAACAGGAGGCTCATATTATGCTTGTTCAAAGCTGTAAACTCTAGAGAATTAAATAAACGTACAACCTATAGTTATAATACATTCATAGACACATGAGATTCAGGTCTAAAATAGAAATTCTTAAAAAGTGGATTCTGAAGACCAGTTTGCGGTTCGCATTAAATCTGATAGAGAACCACCTGATTGAAATACCTTAGTGGCCATTGCACGTCTGGTGGAGTGGGCGCCAAATATGGAAATGTCAATGCCTGCCAAATCCATGGTTTGTCTCACCCATCTAGCCAAGGTGGGTGAGGAAACTGGATGGAAGGGTTTGCAGTAGGAAATTAGTAATTGAGATGAGTCAGGGTCTCTAAAAGGTTGAGATTTGGTTTCATAGGTTTTTAGACATTGGACTACACAAAGGTTTGGATTGAAGGGAAAAGCCGGATAGAAGACCGAATGTAAGTTGGTCTTTGTGCGTCTGAAAATGGAAAATTGAACACCCTGGGGAGAGAATTGTCTACGGGATATATCTAGGGCTTTTACATCCGCTACTCTTTTAAGGGAGATGAGACAAAGTAGTACTGTTAGTTTGAAAGATAGATGTTTTAAAGACAGATTCTCATTATCGCCCCAGGAGTTAAGAAAATTTAAGAGGATGGATACATCCCAAGTAGAAAGATATTTGGGTTTAGGAGGTCTTTTGAATTTTATGCCTTTCATTAATTTGCAGACCAATGGGTGATTCCCTATTGGTATAGAATCTATGGGTGAGTGACTCGAGGAAATGGCTGAACGATATACGTTAATAGTTCTGTAGGCCTTGCCGGAAGAAAAAGCGTCAGATAGGAAATTTAATATGTGAGGGAGAGGTGCATGTAAGGGATCCAGATCCCTTTGCATGCACCAATTAGACCAAAGTTTCCAGGCTGATCTGTAAGCTGTTTTGGTTCCTGGAGCCCAGGCCTCTGACAAGATGTCTCTAGATGTCTGCGAAAGTTCTGAGATAATTCCCGATTGCCTGATATCTTCCAGGCTACTAGGGAAAGAACTCCTGAGATTATTAGAGGATGAGGATTCTGAAATGGGTCTAGTAGAATAGAAGGGAATACTGGGAGTAATCGTGGGTAGTCTATGCTCATCTCCAGAGCCTGAGGGAACCATGTTTGGGATGGCCAGTAAGGGGTTATCAGAACTATGTTCGATTCTAGGTAACGTGTCAGAAGGAGAGCCCTTGATATTAGAGCAAAGGGAGGGAAATCGTAAGATGTTCCTTTCGGCCAAATTTGTAGAAGGGCATCTGTCCCCAATGCTTCTGGGTCTGGACGCCAACTGAAATATGTTGGAATCTGTTCAGACGTGATGCAAACAGATCTATCTGGAAAGGGCCCCACAGGGAGTTTAGATGTTGAAAAATTGTCTGGTTCAACATCCAATCGCTGGAATCTGTTAGATAACGGGAATTCCAGTCTGCAATGGAATTGGATAGGCCTGGGATGTATTCCGCCTTCAATATAATGTTCTTGTCCAGGCAAAAATGCCAAAAATCCTTTGCAATGTTCGCCAAAGGTTTGGATTTTGTACCTCCTAAGCGATTGATGTATTGTACTGCGGATATGTTGTCCATGCGCAGTAGAATACAACAATCGGATCTGTCTCTCGCAAAACTCTTGAGAGCAAATGATCCCGCTAAGAGTTCGAGACAATTGATATGTAACAGAGCTTTGTCTGGAGACCATTTCCCTCCTGTTGTAAGAGGGCCGCAGCGAACACCCCAACCTGAGTTGCTTGCCTCTGATTCTATTATTAAATCCGGATGTGGATGGAAGATAGTCTTCCCATTCCACATCTGGATGTGAGTCAGCCACCAAAGTAATTCTTCTTTGGTGTCCGGAGTTAGTGTTATCTCATCGGAATATGCCAAGCCGTCTCTTAGATGTTGGGCTTTTAGTCTCTGTAGTGCTCTGTAGTGTAGAGGTGCCGGAAATATCGCTTGAATGGAAGCTGATAATAGACCGACAATCCTCGCAATCGTCCGAAGAGATATTTGACTTTTGTTCAGGACTGAGCGAATCTCTCTTCTGATCGTCTTCAATTTCCTGTTTGGAAGACTCAGAAGGGATAGTTGGGTATTGACAAGAAAACCCAGAAATTCTACCTCCTTTGAAGGGGTTAGGATGGATTTCTTGTAATTGATTATGAATCCCAGCATGTTCAGAAGGGATATTGTCCATTGAATGTGTAAATGAATAGTCTGAAGTGATTGTGCCATGATCAAAATGTCATCTAAATATATTATTAGACGAACACCCCTGCTCCTTAGAGCTGCTACTACTGGTTTCAGTAGTTTCATAAAGCACCAGGGGGCAGATGACAGACCGAATGGGAGACTGGTGAATTGCCATTTCTTGTTTTTGCCACAGGAATTGAAGAAATGGTTGGGAATTCTCGTGCATGTGCACTGAAAGATAGGCATCTTTCAGATCTATTTTTGCCAACCAGTCTCCTTGTAATAAAAGGTCTTTTAACAGGTGAATACCTTCCATTTTGAAATGGCGGTAATGGATGAAATTGTTTAGATATTTCAGATTTATTACTGGTCTGAAACCTCCATCCTTCTTTTTGACCAGGAACAGGTTGCTCACAAAACCTGGAGTTTGCAAGGGAACTTGAACTATGGCCCCTTTGGAGTAAAGCTCCTTTATCTCCAGTCAGATGAGCTTTTTGTCCTCTTCTGAGAACCTTATTGGAATAGGATCCTGACTTTGAGTCGGTAAAGAGGTGAAATCCATCTGGTAACCTAACACGGTGTTCAGAATCCACGCATCTGAGGTTATCATATTCCAATTTTGGAAAAAATACATTGGCCCAGATTCAGGTAGAATCGCTCAATATTTGCGTGGGCAAAGAGCAAATTTTTTTCTCTGCGCCCACGCAAATATTGCGCTTTGCCCGCGATTCACGGAGCAGTTGCTCCGTAAATTGCGCGGGCAATATGCTAAACAGCCGGGCGCAAGGCTGCCTAATGTAAATGATCCCGCCGGGGGCGGGAATCATTTAAATTAGGCGCGCTCCCGCGCCGAGCGAACAGCGCATGCTCCGTCGGGAAACTTTCCCGACGTGCATTGCGGCAAATGACGTCGCAAGGACGTCATTTGCTTCTAAGTGAACGTGAATGGCGTCCAGCGCCATTCACGGTTCACTTACGTAAACGACGTGAAATTTAAATTTCACGGGCGGGAGGCGCAGCTATACTTTAGCATTGGCTGCGCCTGCTATTAGCAGGAGCAGCCTTATGCTAAAGGCGCCGTACGGAAACTCCGTACCTTGCGTACGCAGGGCCCGCGCAACTTTTGTGAATCGGTGGTAGTATGCAATTTGCATACTATACGCCGATCACAAAGGCCGCGCCCCCTAGCGGCCAACGCAAGAATGCAGCCTGGGATGTGAAGGCATAAGGAGGCTTATGTCTGTCACATCCTAGGCTGCAGTCGGTGTAACGAGGTTCCTGAATCAGGAGCACTCGTTACACCGGAGCAAGTAAGCACTTGCGCCGCGCAACTATGGTTGCGCGGGCGCAAGTGCTTCTTGAATCTGGGCCATTATCTTTCCTCCCAAGGAAATTGGGGAAAAACACCTCGGATGGGGACTTACCAGATGAAGGTCTTGACCTGGGAAAACCGCGATGGCCTCTCGCTCTCCAAGGTCTACCTCTTTGTGGGAAGAATGGGGATTGTTGATAGGTGTTAACTGGTTGGGCAAAGTGATCTGATCTGGGAGGGCCTCTGGGGAAATGACCTTCGGTAGAAGATCTGCTGGGAAATCGGCCCCTGCGTTTCCCAGCTTTGGGAAAAACTTTTGGTTGGAAAACCTTTTTGAGTGATGATTGGGTCTTGTCTAAAGGAGTAAAGAGCTACGTATTTGTTGATCTCTTTAATAAAAGAGTCACCAAAAAGTAGACCCTCGGTGATGGAAGATGGTTGAGATGAAGCGAGATGCATAAGCTGTGGATCCAGCTTCATCAGAATCGATCTTCTCCTTTCGCTAGAGATGGCCGCATTGGCGTTGCCAAATAGTACAATGGCTCGCTGAGCCCAACCTTTCAGGACATTTAAATCTATTGGGGTGTTAGATGAAACTGCTTCTTCTATTAAATCTAGAATATTAGCTAAGGGGCCTAACATGTCTAATAATTTATCTTGACAGAAACTATATGATCTGTCCACTCCCTTTTTTGGGTGTTTTCCTGATTTTAGAAGGAATTTAACTAGTGCGGGGTCTAATTCGGGTGTATTGGCTAATTTCTTTGGTAGGGACGGTCTCGGGCACTCTGCTCTTAACTTACTAGCCTCGTTCTTATCTAATGGTTTCTGGATCCAGAGGCTTAAAAATTTCGTAACTAGGAAATGGGTAACCCATTCCCCTGAACGGGGATGTTTAATTTGACCTGGGTCGAAATACGGATCACCAGAGCCGTCTATAATAGCATCCTTGGATTCCTCCTTTTCAAGGGGTATTCCTTCTTCCGCATCAGAGACATTCTCATATTCAGAGTCTCTTCCTTCTTCTGATAAAGATTCCTCATCAGAAGAAGAATTGCTGGAAGAGGTACGGTAAGAGTCTGGTTTTTGCCTCTTTGAGGCCATTTTTACCCGTTGTAAGATCAACTCCTCCCGGGCAGAGGGTATAACGTGTGACCTCTTGTCACTGACAGTAGCCTTTCCTTTACTAGGAGGCTTAGAAGATTCACCCTGGTTCTCCATCAGGACCATTCTTTTAGAATGGGAGGGACCGGTATGAGATATATGATGTCGTTTTTGAGACACTTTACCCGCTTTTTTCAATCCCTGAATCATGTGGGATGTAGAGTCCTCCGCTGACCAATAAATATCAGATGGGGTAATAGGTAAAGGTTGAGGGGTAACCTGAGGTTTACTTTGAGACAGGGCCATGACTACCGATTGTGCAATGGAATCATGCATGGAAGATATGGCCGTCTGCATAGCAGATTGGATTGGATTGGATTTTCTGGTTTTCCTCAGGGATATCTGAGGGGGTAACAGTAGTGGAATCTTTATTAGACATAGTGAGGTGTGAGTAAATGTGATTGACTGAAGACAAATTATTCTGAAAGAGAAAATATAATAGAACAACCAATTAATATATGCAGCAGAACTATATATATTTTTTGTAACAGCAGACAATATATATGTCAGCAAGAGGGCACATATATTATGAGCGTATACCCAAACATATATATATATATATATATTTATTACTAATATTCTGACTGCAGTTCAAAGTGTGTAAGTATATATGTATATATATATATATACACATATATCTATATCTATATATATATATATATATATATATATATATATATATATATATATATATAAAGTATATATACATATATCTATATGCATATATCCATATGAACAAACATATGTTTATTTAAATTTGTTTGTGTAAATGTGTAACTATGTGTGTGTGTGTGTGCCAAACATACACCCCTGAACCTAAACAGGGTTCAGGGTTGGTATGTGGCAGGCACACACCCACACAGGAGAACGGACTTCCTGCCTGTGTCTCTGACAGAAACTTTCTGTCAGGGAACGGCGGTATAGCAGCGCTGCAGCGCAGTGAGGAGACACACTGCGTGTCGGGCCGCAAATCCGCGCGGGACCGCGCCACAGCTGAGCACCAGCTGTGAGGAAACGATATCCCGGACTGCCGGGATACCACCGAACAGCCGCGGTGAGGGGACGCGGGCCGTCAGAGAACAAGTGAGTGTGCTGTAAGCGGGGGTAATGGAATGGTGAGGAGACCACCTGGGAAGATAATGAATAGAAGGGGGGTGGGCAATGCTGGGACTGCCGTTAAGGATAAAAAGTACGGCCCTGCAAACTGTGACAAGCGCAGGGTTGCAGGGAAACTCTGCAGAATATGAATATAAATATATATATATGTAATGAGTTAATATATGTAGAAGCACCTGAGGAAAACATTTCAATGTACTTATCTGGCTGGAGCAGCAAGAAAGAGGAAGAATATCACCTGTACCTCACCTTTATAACATACTCCTGTTACCTTATTGGACAGTCTACCTGTGTTCATCTGCATACCTACCTGTGTAAAGTTTTTTTTTTTTATTAACTCTCTTGCTGCTGGATAACAGTAAAAGAAAGATGATAGCATAATATGAGCCTCCTGTTTGTCATAAAATTGAGAAAATGAACACATACCAAACACAGATAGTAGAGTTGCTGAGGATTTGAAGCTTATAGTTGTTCCATTTTCATCATTAAAAACGACATTGCCCACACACCATCGTTTTAAAAAAATTATGAAAAAAGCCCGGTGACGTACAACACGTACGACGGCACTCTAAAGGGGAAGTTCTATTCGCCTTTGGGCTGCTTTAGCTGATTCCGTGTTAGTAAAAGACGATTCACGCTTTTCTGTCTGTTACAGCGTGATGAATGTGTTACTCCATTATGAATGGTAGTTTTACCAGAACGAGTGCTCCCGTCTCATAACTTGCTACTGAACATGCGCGGGTTTAAAACGTCATTTTAGCCCACACACGATCATTTTTTACTACCCGAAAAACGTCATTTTTTCAGAAGCCGGAAAACGATGTGTAGCCCACACACGATCATTTTAACCACTTAAGACCCGGACCAAAATGCAGCTAAAGGACATGGCCAGGTTTTGCGATTCGGCACTGCGTCGCTTTAACAGACAATTGCGCGGTCGTGCGACGTGGCTCCCAAACAAAATTTGCGTGCTTTTTTTCCCACAAATAGAGCTTTCTCTTGGTGATATTTGATCACCTATGCGGTTTTTATTTTTTTGCGCTATAAACAAAAATAGAGCGACAATTTTGAAAAAAATTCAATATTTTTTACTTGTTGCTATAATAAATATCCCCCAAAAATATATAAAAAAACATTTTTTTCCTCAGTTTAGGCCGATACGTATTCTTCTACATATTTTTGGTAAAAAAAAATCGCAATAATCGTTTATCGGTTGGTTTGCGCAAAATTTATAGCGTTTACAAAATAGGGGATAGTTTTATTGCATTTTTATAATTTTTTTTTTTTTACTACTTATGGCGACGATTAGCGATTTTTTTCATGACTGCGACATTATGGCGGACACTTCGGACAATTTTGACACATTTTTGGGACCATTGTCATTTTCACGGCAAAAAATGCATTCAAAATGCATTGTTTATTGTGAAAATGACAGTTGCAGTTTGGGAGTTAACCACAAGGGGGCGCTGAAGGGGTTATGTGTGACCTCAAGTGTGTTTACAACTGTAGGGGTGTGTGGCTGTAGGTGTGACGTCATCGATTGTGTCCCCCTATAAAAGGGATCACACGATCGATGACGCCGCCACAGTGAAGAACGGGGAAGCCGTGTTTACACACAGCTCTCCCCGTTCTTCAGCTCCGGGGACCAATCGCGGGACTCCAGCGGCGATCGGGTCTGCGGGTCCCGCGGTCCCGGAGCTTCAGACCGGATCGCAGGCGCGCGCCCCCGACCCACGGCTGGACAATAGCACAGCATGTACCTGTACGTGCATCTGCCCAGCTGTGCCATTCTGCCGACGTATATGTGCAGGAGGCGGTCCTTAAGTGGTTAAATGACGTTTTTAAAAACGTCGTTTTTTTTAATGCCGAAAAATGATCGTGTGTATGCGACATCAGTGTTAGAAAATCAGAAATAGACGACCGCCTGACCAGATAAAAGTTTTAGCGTCTTCGTATTACTTTACATTATTAATTGATACAAAAATCATACATGTGTCTTTCCTTCGACTTCTTAACTATGCAAGAGAATTTATTCCACCCCAGTAAAAAACACTGTTCCTATGTAGATCATTTATTTTTAATTGCACCCATTAATTATGAGTCGGTCTTTGTGAGGAATGTGGTTATATTACAATGATACATCAATAGTGTCAGATTAAAGCTTTCCACTGAGGCAGGGAGTTGGGGAGAGATTTTTTATCTTATTTTGCTTGTTTTTCGCAGTTGCTGATCTTGCAAATTTTATACGTTGAGTTACAAAATGATACCGAGGTTTACTTTGGTTATAGGAACGGTGCAGCAACATTTCTGACTTCTTAAAAAAAACAAAATTGCCCTTGGAAAAAAATTGAGTTTATAAATATATTTTCTTGGATAATCTCTACATATGTTGTCACTAGTGTTGAATAAATTCGGAGAATTTAATGAATTGTTGATTCTCTTGAATATTTAGATCTGCCAGGAATATTTTCAGTTTTAGAATTCTTTCACTTATGATAACTGAACTCCGTAACTCTGAAGAAGATCAATCTGACTTTATTCAAGAGATTCAAATTATATGTAAACAGTTAGGTAGATTCAGTAAGAGTTAGGCCAGCTTATCAGTAGATAAGCCGACCTAACTCAGAATCTACGCCGACTTATGTTTAAGTGTATGCTCAAACCGAGATACGCTTAAACATATCTAAGATACGACGGCTTGCGCCGTCCTATTTTAGATTGCAATATTTTGGATGGCCGCTAGGTGGCGCTTCCATTGCGGTCGGCGTAGAATATGTAAATGAGTAGATACGCCGATTCACGAACGTACGCCCGGCCGACGCAGTACTTTTACGCCATTTACGTTAGAGATAGGCCGCCTAAAGTTAGAGCTAGGCCCTACATGGAATAGTAATGTTAAGTATGGCCGCCGTTACCGCGTCGAAATTCGAAATTTTTACGTCGTTTGCGTAAGTCGTCCGTGAATCGGGATTTACGTCGTTTACGTCCACGTCGAAATCAATTGGCCCGTGCGGCGTACTTAGCCGCAATGCACACTGGGAAATGTAGGCGCTCGGCGCATGTGCAGTTCGAAAAAACGTAAAAAACGTAAGGTCAATCACTATTAACATAAAACACGCCCCCCTCAAACACATTGAATTAGGCGCCCTTACGCCCGCCGCTTTAGCCTACGCCGCCGTAACTTAGCAGGCAAGTACATTGTGAATCATGTACTTGCCTCGCTAACTTACGGCGGCATAGCTTAAATGCCTTAAGCTACGCCGCCGCAAAGTTGCGGCAACGTACCTGAATCTAGGCAATTATCACTAAAATTTGATTTAATCTTTAACACATTAGTATATTTAGAGTAGAACTATGAGCAACACTTATTTTTTTCATTTTAGAGGGAGGTTATAACTAGACATGTGCACAACAAAATTTTGTTCTGTGTCGTCACGTTCCGTAGATTCGTAAAGATTCGTAATTTCATAAGACTGAAGTTTTCCTATTCGGACCCGTTCGTATTTTCGTAACAGTTTTATTTTCGTTTATACTGAATGATTCGTAATTCTGTCTAATTTATTTTCGTTGATTCGAAATTCGTCATTTTGTTAGATAATCATTTTCGTTTAATGGATTCGTAATTTTGTACTTCCGTAGTATTTACGGAAGTACAAAATAGCAACACGCGGCTAATCCATATATACTTTCTCTTAAGCCCCGTACACACGGTCGGACTTTTTGCCAACAAACGTCAAAATTAGCGTTTTCCAAAACATCCGACCGTGTGTACGCTCCATCGGACAAACTTTTTTGGTTTCAAAAGTCCGGCCAACTCCCTTCAGTCAAAAATCCTCTGAAAAGTTTGTTTGAAGTCCGATGGTGTGTACGAGGCTTTACACTGTACAATGTGACTCAGCACAAAAGAGATAAGCTGATTGGCTAAGATATTAAGTAATCACTCACTAACTACACTGCCCAGTGCCCATTCCAAAGAACGATACAAGTACACAAATTTACGAACAGACAAAGAAACAGATTTACAAAACACACAAATGAAAATACGAACATACAAATGAAAATACGAACAGACAAAGGATTTAAAATACGGAATGCAAATCGTTCGTTATAGATGTCATTTTCGTTCTTTTGCTTTTTCGGTGTTTCGTACTTTAGTAAGATTGTCCAATCATACGTTCGTATTTTCGCTTGTTCGTTATTTTGCTTATTCGTAATTTCGTAATTTTCGTATTTTGGGTCTTTCAGCTTTTCGGGTGTTCGAATTGATACGAATGTACGAAAACTAACAAATTCGTACGAAAATCCATTCGTTACGAACGGGAATGCACATGTCTAGTTATAACTCCTCTCAGATTTTTTATTTTTTTTTTTCCCAATAGGGAGGTTTACATTCACTTCCTGTCCCATAGCCACAACAGGAAGTGAGAGGAAATCCCTGAAAATTAAGGTAATCCATTGGGGCCCACCAGGTCACCAGAACTAGTGTCCCCACTGAAAGATTTCCTTTATTACTTTTATGGGGACAAGATTTGGGGAATTTTCATTTATTTTCACTTTAAATAATGATGGTAAACAGGTCCTTTCTGATACAAGGTGACAACGCTCTGTCCCTTGTTTTCCATATCTCACCACTTTTGTACTCCAGCTTGCAATATTCTGAAGCTATTTAAAGCGGAGTTCCGGCCACAATTTCACTTTTTAAATATAAATACCCCTGTAATACACAAGCTTAATGTATTCTAGTAAAGTTAGTCTGTAAACTAAGGTGCGTTTTGTTAGGTTGTTACAGCATTTAGAGACTTTATAAAATAGAAATTGACTGGGGCCATCTTAAGTGTGGTGGGCATCATGAAGCCAGACTGTATGACTTCCTGGATTTCAGCCTTGCAAATCTCGCACATGCTCAGTGCTGCACAAGCAGTGTCAGATCAGGTTTCAGCACCTGTGCTGTCCAAGTCACATGATTCTTTGAGACTGGGGAGTGCACAGACTCCTGGAAAGTTACACCCACTACATTCCCAGGAGTCTGTGCGGTGTTGGTTAGGAAGCATTAAGCACCTAGGTGCAGGAAGTGGAAAGATTAACTATTCTGCCTAGCAACAACACTTTGAAGGCATCTAAAAAAAAAAAAACATTTTCGTAAAGGATTAATGATTTTTTTTTTAAACTACTGATGTAATGTTATATTTATGGGTGGAACTCCACTTTAAGCCCATACCTTCTGATAATTGCCTGTCTGTGATAGTTTCACAAAATAATGAATGTCCGATTTTTTTTTTTTTTTTAAATAAATGTTTATTAGGATTGGAGGAAAAATATAATAACAGGAAATGGTTCACATCAGGGGTGATGCATGTTGAAAGATTTACACCAATTATCCTCCAGAATATTGTCATTGAAATATTAACCTCGTAACATTGTCTTACAATAAAGAGGATCAATAAAGACAAGAATGACGTTACCATTGTCCTCTTGTTCTGTTTGTTAAAGGTTTCCTGTTTACTAGAATATGTAAAGTTGAATTTTAAGCATTTATGAAAGACACAATTTAAATCAGCTCTGTAATCATTAAAGTGATACTAAAGTCAATTATTTTCTTTAAAAATAACAAACATGTTATACTTACCTCCTCTGTGTAGTGGTTTTGCACAGAGCAGCCCAGATCCCGGTCCCTCCTTAGTGCTCCTGGCCCCTCCCTCCTGTTGAGTGCCCCCACAGCAAGCAGCTTGCTATGGGGGCACCTGAGCCGAGCTGCAGCTCCGCGTGTCCATTCAGACACAGAGCCGTGGTTCGGCCCCACCCCCTCTCTCTTCTCATTGGTTAACTGACTTTAATTGACAGCAGTGGGAGCCAATGGCGCCGCTGCTGTGTCTCAGCCAATCAGAAAGGAGAGTCCCAGATGGTCGAGGCACTCGTGCACATAGCTGGATCGAGATGGGGCTCAGGTAAGTATTAGGGGGGCTGCTGCACACAAGTTTTTTTATCTTAATGCATAGAATACATTAAGATGAAAAAAAAAAACTTCTGCCTTTACAGACACTTTAAGGGCTCATTCACACCGGCCCCGTTGGGTTGTGTTGGACAACATTGCCCAACTCAGTCTCAATGCAAAGCAGGGGAGGCCCAGCCATTAAGGGCACATGGGCGCTGCCCCCTCTATCCAGCCACCAACTATATAGTTAATGAATAGATTCATGCAGAGCCTGAATCTATCCACGGCCGCCGCTGCCACTACCTATTCATGCGTCCGACCCCTTTCAGGATGCCGGGCGTATGAATTACAAAGGCGGGGGTGTTTTTCTGAAGCACCCCTAGGCTCTATTGGCTTTAATAGGCTTTAAAATAGGGTCCACTTGGGGTGTAGAGAATGAGAACCGAGCCCACCCAGGTGTGTCACAATAGCAAATGAATATTCGCTATTGAATAGGGTGGACTGGGAGCGCAGAGCATTATGCTTGGAGCCCACCCAGGTGCGTTAGAAAAGCGAATATTAATTTGCTTTTCTAAAAACTGAATCGCCTCTCTGCCACTCAGGAAGCGTGGGTCTTATACCTTTTTCCTGATTGGCTGAAAGGTCAGGCGATCCTATTGGATGCCTAGGAGGAGGATGCACGGCGGAAGGTGGCGTGAACCATCCCTAATGCCGTGTACACACGATCGGACATTCCGACAAGAAAACCGTGGATTTTTTTACGATAGATGTTGGCTCAAACTTGTCTTGCATACACACGGTCACACAAATGTTGTCGGAAATTCCAATCGCCAAAGAACGTGGTGACGTACAACACAACGAGTCGAGAAAAAGGAAATTTAATGATTTCGAGAATGCGTCAAATTGATTCTGAGCATGCGTAGGATTTTTGTGCATTGGAATTGTTTACACATGATCGGAATTTGCGACAAGAACTTTTGTTGTTGGAAAAATTGAGAACCAGGAAATTCCGACAGCAAATGTCCGATGGAGCCTACACACGGTCGGAAAAAGCTCACATCGAACATTTGTTGTCGGAAATGCCAATCGTGTGTACGCAGCATTAGACACAGTTGCATATATTTTTAATGCAAGCAGTGTGAGGCCCCATACACACGATAGAATCCATCCGCAGATAAATCCCAGCAAATGGGTTTCTGCGGATAGATCCTATGGTGTGTACACGCCAGCGGATCTGTTTCCGCGGAGAAATCTCCCCTGGGATGGATTTCCAGCAGATGGATATTTGCTGACATGCACAACAAATCCATCTGCTGGAATCCATTCCAACGGATGGATCCGCTCGTCTGTACAGACTTACCGGATCCATCCGTCCAAAGGGATTCCCCGCACGCGTCGTAATGATTTGACGCATGCGTGGAATTCCTTATATGACAGCGTCGCGCCGTCGCCGCGTCATAATAGCGGCGACGGCGCGACACGTCATCGCCAGAGGATTTCAGCGCGGATTTCAATGCGATGGTGTGTACACGCCATCGCATAGAAATCTTCTGAAATCCTCGAGAGGATTTATCCGCGGATACGGTCCGCTGGACCGTATCTGCGGATAAATCCTCTCGTGTGTATGGGGCCTAAGTATTTGAACATGACATGGTAGCAATCTTTTGTGGTCCCTGTATAGTAAGAGAAAAAAGCAGTACAAGGAGCACAGGTGTGCGCAGGGGGTGTGCTTGGGCACACCCTAACGACCCTGTTCAGCACAGATTCCCCCTGTTGATATTTCACCAAAGCAGTGCATATTTATAGCACTGTTCGCTGTCTAAATGTGAATGGTCCCAAAAATTTGTCAAAAGTGTCTGCCATAATGTTGTAGTCCTGACAAAAATCGCAGATCGCCGCCATTACTAGTAAAAAAATTATATATTTTTTTGTAGCCGCTATAACTTTTGCGCAAACCAATCACTATACACTTTCAAAATTGTTGCTCTTTTTTTGTTTATAGCGTAAAAAATAAAAACCGCAGAGGTGATCAAATACCACCAAAAGAAAGCTCTATTTGTGGGAACCGCGCAATTTTCATTCAAAGCGTGACAGTGCCGAAAGCTGAAATTGCGCCTGGGCGGGAAGGAGGTGTATGTGCCCAGTAAGCAAGTGGTTAATAGACTATTTATTTTTATCTTGTAATTTTTTTAGCTGGATTTCTGCTTTAATTTTTTTTTGCTGTTAGTGTTTCAAAAAGCATAGTTATACTCCATGGGGTGATATGCCAGAGGAAGCGCATACACGGTATTAAGGTTTAAATTCAGAAAATAGAGATTTTTTATCCGCATGGGAAGGAGATGAGTCTATAAGTAAAGAAGCCCTTTAACAGCTAAAATATACGTATTGACTAATGTTGGTTTGTTGTGTTACATGTAATTGATTTTGAGTTGAATGTTTTTCGCATGAAAAATAAGGGGTTAATATCTTCATCGATTGCTTTGTAGTGATCCCCCCTCCTCAATATATTGGCTCCTATATCTCTCCTGGTGATATTGATAAGAGTGGAAGCGTAATGTGGATCAACACAACCAAGGAACAGAGGTAACACGAGCAACCTGTCTCCAGCAGCAAACCACCGCAGAGATCTCTGATAATTGCGAGGTTAACATTTTGAATTATTGAGTTGACACGATTGCTTTCTGCATGAAAAGTACAATCAGAAATAGTTTTATCTACAGTATAACCAAGGTTTCATTATTCATCTGAAGAAAAGCATGTGGATGCTCATATTTTTTTTATCGTTTTCTTTACCAAGCTTTTCATAAAACAATCCCAGCGTTGTATGTATACTGAAATAAATAATTTGACATTAAATTTTTTAAGATTTGTTTAACCAATCCAGCCCTGGAAGAATTGGCTGCTGAATGACCAGGCCATTTTTTGCAATTCGGCACTGAGTCACTTAAACGGACAATTCCGCAGCCGCGTGACGTGATGCGCACCCAAACAAAATTGACGTCCCTTTTTCCCCACAAATAGAGCTTTCTTTTGGTGGTATTTGATCACCTCTGCGGTTTAATTTTTTTGCGCTATAAACAAAAATAGAGCGACAATTTTGAAAAAAAGCTATGGGCCAGATTCACAGAAGAAATACGCCGGAGTATCTACTGATACTCCGGCGTATTTTCAAATTTGCCGCGTCGTTTCTTTATTTGTGATTCACAAACAAGATACGACGGCTTTTGGCTAAGATCCAACAGGCTTACGGCTTCGTACGCCTTCGGATTTTAGACTGCAATACTTCAGCCGCCGCTGGGTGGAGTTTGCGTCGTTTTCCAGCGTCGGGTATGCAAATAAGCTTTTACGGCGATCCACGAAGATTTTCACGTTCGTTACGTCGGCGCTAGTCGTTTTTTCCCGTCGCAAAGTTACGGCTGCTTTAACATGACTTAAATTTAGACGAGCCATGTTAAAGTATGGGCGTCGTTCCTGCGTCGAATTTCAATTTTTTTTTTGCGTAAGACGTCTGGGAATACGAAAGTACGTTACGCACGTCGCCGTTCAAAAAAATGACGTCACTTCGCGCAAAGCACGGCGGGTATTTCAAAACGGAGCATGCACAGTACGTCCGGCGCGGGAGCGCGCCTAATTTAAATTGTACACGCCCCATTTGAATTAGGCGGGCTTGCGCCGGACGCCTTTACGTTACACCGCCGTAAGTTTACACGCAAGTGCTTTATTAATCAGGCACTTGCGCTGAAAACTTGCGGCGGTGTAACGTATAGACGATACGTTACGCCGCCGCAGTTATATGTGAATCTGGCCCTATAGTTTTTTAATTTTTGCTATAATAAATATCCCCCAAAAAAAAAAAAAAAAAAAAAATTATATATATATATATATATATATATATATATATAAATCAGTTTAGGCCGATATGTATTCTTCTACATATTTTTGGTAAAAAAAAATCGCAATAAGCGTATATTGATTGGTTTGCGCAAAAGTTATAGCGTCTACAAAAATTATTATTTTTTAATAGTAACGGCGGCGATTGACAATTTTTATAGTGACTGCGACATTATGGAGGACGCGGCAGAAAAAAAAAGAAAGAGGTATCTTTCTGGACAGCCGCACTCCAAACAATCGTTGCCTTTATTAGTAAAATAAAACAGCACTACAAGCCACAGCAAACTGGACAGCTAATGCGTTTCACACTATTCCTAATGTTTAATCACTCTGATTAAACACTAGGAATAGTGTGAAACACGTCAGCTGTCCAGTTTGCTGTGGCTTGTAGTGCTGTTTTATTTTACTAATAAAGGCAACGATTGTTTGGAGTGCGGCTGTCCAGAAAGATACCTCTTTTTTTTTCTGCCCTGCTATATGCATTGCCTGCGCCTGTGGTTTCTGTGAAGTGGATCATTATCAAGACAGTTACTGCCTGGAGCGACTTTCCCATTATGGCGGACACTTTTGACGCTATTTTGGAACCATTGTCATTTATACAGCGATCAGTGCTATAAAAATGAACTGATTACTGTGTAAATGACACTGGCAGGGAAGGAGTTAACCACTAGGGGCGAGAAAGGGGTTAAGTATGTCCTAGGGAGTGATTCTAACTGTGTGGGGGCGGGGCTACCTGTGACACAACATTGATCACTGCTACCGATGACAGGGAGCAGTAGATCTCTGTCCTGTCACAAGGCAGAACAGGGAAATGCCTTGTTTACACAGGCATCCCCCTGTTCTGCAGGTCCGTGACACAATCGCGGGACACCAGCGGACATCGGGTCCGTGGGTCTCGCGGGCACGGTCAGAGAGCTCGTGGCAGGGCCGTGAAATTCAAAGCGGCGTGTATATATATATATATATACGTTGCTTTGCGCAGCCGTGCCATTCTGCCGACGTAAATGTTCGTGAGCTGGTCGGCAAGTGGTTAATCGGCATGTAGGTAGATGCAGTCTGTACTCTCCACTGTAGGTGGCGCTAGGCTGAAGTGGCAATACACTAAGGGAAGGAAGTTGTGGAGAACTTAGTTCCTCTATGATTTCCTGTGGTAACCAGGAGACAGCTGTCTGATTGGACCCTGGTGCCCCTTGTGAGATTTCTTGGTTGAGGCCAGAGGTTTCTTTTAATCCCTTGGCTCCCTGATTTGGCACGGAGTCTGCGAGTGGTTAGCGTAGGGAAAGGTTCCCTCATCTTTTAGGGGCAGTGTTAGGGAGAGGTTCCGAAACAGTAGCGACAGTGCAAGGACCACGCTATTCTCCACTTAGAAAGCTGCTCGTTTGGGCTGGGACCTTCTGTAATACTTACCTGAGTCCCATCTCCATCCAGCGATGTTTCACAAAACACATATATACAAAAGCCTGTGATATTGATAACACTTAACTGTGGCAGAATTAGACTAGAACTAGACGAGGGTGCGCTTCCCTACGCAGCAAAAGGCCACTTAACTAAAATGTAACCTTTATTGTAAATCATACAAAGTATGTAAATGACCATATCAGGTATAGCTATAGGATGAGGTCAAAGTCATTGGCCCAGATCCACGTACCTCGGCGCATATATTATCCGGCGTAGCGTATCTCAGATAGACTACGCCGCCGTAACTTACATCGTATTTTCCATATCCACAAAGAATTTGCGCCGTAAGTTACGGCGGCGTAGTGTAAATGTGTCGGCGTAAGGGCGTGGAATTCAAATGACTAAGATGTGGGCGTGTTTTATGTTAATGCAACTTGACCCCACGTAAATTAAGTTTTTTTTAACTGCGCATGCGCCGTCCGTGGGGGTGTCCCAGTGCGCATGCTCGAAATCACGTCGCAAATAGTCAATGCTTTCGATGTGAACGTAATTTACGCAAAGCCCTATTCGCGAACGTTTTACGCAAACGACGTAAACGACGGAAAATTCGACGCTGGCCCGACGTCCATACTTAACATTTCGTACGCCTCATAGAGCAGGGTAACGTTATGCCGAAAAAGCGCCGGGCAGACGTACGTTTGTGGATCGCCGTATCTAGCTTATTTGCATACTCTACGCGGAAATCAACGGAAGTGTCACCTAGCGGCCAGCGTAAATATGCACCTATAATCCGACGGTGTACTAAGATGCTATCCAGGATGGAAATGGCCTGGATTTATCGAATCCGTACATATAGTCCTTACGGATTGAATATAGATACAGACGTAAATGCATTCATAGATAATGGGTAGTATTTGTGTTTCTATAATCATTGTTTGTAAACCAACTCTGAGCCTTGGTACATCTGGGCCCTTAATGATTTTTCATTTGGGTACTGTTTTTTAAAAAAATTTAAAATAACAAAAAATTTTTTTTTCCAAGTGAACAAAGTTTGAACACAAACCAGTGACTAATATTACTATTCCCCCTCTTAGTCTAACAGACTGAGACCCTAAAATCCTTTTAAAATAATAAAAATATCTGCCTTCCCCTTAATGGATGTTTAAATTACATCCATTTGGCTTTTTTGTTGTGGCCACAAGAGGGCAGCTTTTCTAGCACCCTCCTGTCAACAAAAGCTAGCTCTAATTTCAAGTGGTTACCAATTTTTGTAACATATATCCAACTTCCTATAAACACGGAGTTATCCGGTTTATAGAATTTTTTTAAGGCGAGCAAGCCTTTTCAGGCTGTATATTTATGTGGGGTGATTTTTATATATTTTTATATATCTCGCAATCAATTTTTTGGATGTTCGATTGCTCTATGTGTGAGTTACCTGACATCCACTATTGATATGCGCCTTTTATCTCTATTTTTTCCTTTTTAAGATGTTCTATATTACCTACAGTTATAATACAGTTGGGTAATTTTTTTTTATTTTATTTTTATTTACTTTTTGAAGGCGGATGTCTGCGATCATCAAGGATGCAGATTTATGTGAAGCAGTCTGCTTTCCTTTTGCAGGCTGCTTTCTGACACTTTGCCTTTTCTAGCTATATGGATTATCTAATGTCCATTAATATCATAACATTTAATTTATTTAATTTATTATCCATTAATGATAGCCATCACCCACGGACTTTTACTGATAGTGATGTCATATCTAGATACTGCGGTGGAAGTCTGTGACCTTATGGTCTAAGATCGGGTGACTCCTGTTGGTGTACATTATGATAATTGTGGCGAATCAACACGCTGCTTAATATTTTTATTTTTAATAATGTTATGTGTTTTACCCGGTTTTTTTTCTTGGTATTATTACCTACAGTGTCATACTGGCAGGGATCCCAATTTAAAGATGGTGGTTAATGTCCGCGATCTCCAAGGCTCAGAGCTGGGCGGTCCCGGATGTTATGTATTGCTATAAAGAGTGGTGAGTCAGCACGCCGCATGTGCCCCTGGAAGAAGTCATTATTGTGACGAAACGGCGTAGGGAGGAGCGACGTGCTGACGTCACCACGATTCGTACCACGCTGTCTACCCGGAAGGACGAGCGGACAGTAGAGCCGGCCGGCTATTATCGATACACGCATTTTTTAACTGCATACATGTAAGTGCACTACTTTTTTTAATAAAACCATTCCCAACGGTATTACGCTATATTAGTGTTTTTCTCCTCTGGGTCGCACTTATGGAGAGAGTTGGGGCTGATGTAAAGGATTGGTGAGACTGGAGAGAGACTGACAGGATTTCCTGGATCCCATAAATGGCTCTTATGTTTATATGCCTGACTAACTTCTTGCTCTGGTAAGCAGTTAGATTATAAGTGGTGGAGGATTCTGTCATCTGCTATACAGATTCACAATATCATCTGGACATCTATAATCACCCATTCGAAAAACGTTCTGTCACTTATTTTGAACTTTTCTGATACATCCTTCTCATGAACTTTTGCACATAATTTTTTCACAATATTTATTCATTATATGGTGTTTTGTGTGCATCACTTATAAGCATACTTTGAGACTTATGCTGATTCATATCACAGTGCAGCTTTACTTTTTTCTGCTTATTATTTATGTTTATCTGACATATAAGCTGCAGCAGTGTTTTTATTATTTTTTTTATTTTTAATTTTACATTTTATTTTAGTTTTTGTATAGTCTCAGCACTATTCACTTGTCCTTGGACCTGCGCAGTATTTTTTTTGTATACGTACTAAGATGTACGCCAGTTGGATCGAGCCCACATTCAGTTGTATCTTGTTTTGTGGTTACAAAACAAAGATACGACGGGGCATCGTAGAAATTACGCGGCGTATCAATAGATACGCCGGCGTAATTTCTTTGTGGATCTGGGCCATTATATATTACAATCAATGTTCTATCTCTTGTAATATTTACATCTATCAAGTTTAAATGGTGAAAACCTCTCTTGAATATATACGTATAGACAATATGAGGGTTATAATTTCCTACTATATTCAATATAAAGGCTCCAGGCTGTATTATAGGATATATAAATTAAAGGTCTACTCACCAACACCACCTGGTATTAAGAGATGGGGGTATATCTGTTTCTCCTCCCATCTATTGGCCACATATAAAATTGAGATGAACAGAAAAAGAAAAGGTATGCTAATAAATACTATCCTCCTGAAGATGGGATATCTGTCTTCTGCCCAATGAAATGATCTATCTCTCAGATATGCGATACGGGCACAGTTATCCATGTGGACGTTGCACAAAAGTCTCGGCTGTCTGGGACTCTCCCTACTCATTGGCTAAGACAGCAGTGGGGGCCATTGGCTTTTCAAAAATGTCGCTCTTTTTTTGTTTATAGGGCAAAAAATTAAAACTGCAGAGGTGATCAAATACCACCAAACGAAACCTCTATTTGTGGAAAAAAAAAGAACATCCATTTTGTTTGGGTACAGCGTTGCACGACCGCGCAATTGGCAGTTAAAGCGGGGGTTCACCCTAAAACATCGATATACAGTTACATCCAGCATACTGCTGACATCAACAGTATGCTGGATTATTTTTTCAGCTGTACTTACGTTTTTTGCGTTCTATTCACCCGGCTTCCGGGTTCTCGCTCCCCCGGGGAGTAGGCGTTCCTAAGACGAGGCATAGATGATTGACGTGCGGGTAAAGCGCGTCATCGCCTTCCGAAAATATCCGAGGGGGACTCGGCACTTTACGGCGCCTGCGCAGTCAGCTCTACACGGCAGGCGCAGGGAGGAGCGACACACGCCCACTCCCCGCAAGGAAGAAGACCCGTAAGTGAGGCTGAAGACAGGTAAGTTTACACATTTAAAAAAAAAATGACAACGCTACAAGCCTTTATTAAGGCTGGAGCTAGGTTAGGTAAAAAGTTAATTTTGAGGGTGAACCTCCGCTTTAAAGCGACACAGTGCCGTATCATAAAAAATGGCCCGGTCATTGGGCAGCCAAATCTTCCGGGGCTGAAGTGGTTAAAGCGGGAGTTCACCCAATTCCTTTTTTTTTTCTATTTTCCCCTTAGATTCCTGCTCGTTCGGTCTAGGGGAATCGGCTATTTGTTTTAAAATATGAGCAGTACTTACCCGTTTTCGAGATGCATCTTCTCCGTCGCTTCCGGGTATGGGTCTTCGGGAGCGGGCGTTCCTTCTTGATTGACAGTCTTCCGAGAGGCTTCCGACTGTCGCATCCATCGCGTCACTCGTAGCCGAAAGAAGCTGAACGTCGGTGCGACTCTATACTGCGCCTGCGCACCGACGTTCGGCTTCTTTCTGAAAATCGTGACGCGATGGATGCGACCGTCGGAAGCATCTCGGAAGACTGTCAATCAAGAAGGAACGCCCAGTCCCGCAGCCCATACCCGGAAGCGGCGGAGAAGATGCATCTCGTAAACGGGTAAGTACGGATCATATTTTAAAACAAATAGCCGATTCCCCTAGACAAAACGAGCATGAAGCTAAGGGGAAAAGGTGTTGGCTATGGGTGAACCTCCGTTTCACCCATAGACACTAACCAGGAACAATATTCAAATTAGAACATTTGAGTGAAGTCAGAACTGATCGAAGGGTTTTGAAGACAATGCATCACCTTGCAGCCATTTTTTTTTTTAGAACAAGAGATCAGCAGTGGGAGCCTCCATCATTTTTCATCGTAGGTTCCCTTTAATGTCGATTTTCCTAGACCACATCCTAGTAGGGTGCATATTGCTTTTGACTGAGTATTCCTAGCGGTCAGAATTATTGATCCCCCTAGGAAGAGTTATGTGGCTTGGGGCAAATGTCTATGATGAAACAAGTTCATCTTCATCAATATGTACTTTCTCAGAAGATGGCTAGTTTTCATTATGTGAGATGTGCTGTAGTGTTATATCCATTATAGATAATGCTGTGTGACCTTTCCTCAGTATAGTATGTAGGATATCCATTATATCCTGTTAATATTTCTACAAGAGATAAGGCAAGGACAGACACTCGGGTTAATGCATGTGAGAGTGCCTACATCAAATAGAACCCAAGACAAATGGCAAATGTAGTGCCTAGACTCAACCATGGGCATCCGCTGAAATTTTTTCAGAGGGGGGGGGCGCTTCGGCAGCGGCGAAACACAGTCGCATTTTACCCTTTCTTCGACCGCTAGCAGGGGTTAAAAGCGCCACCCCACGTTAAAATGTAAAAACACCCCACTGTGCCCCCTGCATCTTTCAATATCTCTTTGTCACTACTGTGTACCCCCTCTCCACAACTGCACCTCTGGACCCCTTTACATTACACAGTACTCTGCATCACTGGACCCCTTCACATTACACAGCACCTCTTTCCCTTGACTGAAACACTACACTATATTGACAGTATATTTATTACAGGTCTAAAAGAGGAACCTTTCAGTATGAGGGACACATGGATTTGATTCCAGAAGAGGGACAGACTCGTCCCCATGGCCAGTTCGGCCCTGCTCCTGGCTCTCCCTGGCAATTTCCCGGGGGGGCAAACGACCCCCCTTGCCCTATGGAGCGGACGCCCATGGACTCAACCTATATTGCATTGTATACCAACAGACTCTGATGCTGATGGTTAAGTGTATTCTACAGTCTGTGATGTTGCGATGTTCATTCTATTCAGTCAGCAGTAGGGATGAGCTTCGAGTTCGAGTCAAACTCATGTTCGACTCGAACATTGCCTGTTCGCCTGTTCGGCGAACAACGAACAATTAGGGGTGTTCACGGCAAATTCGAAAAGTCGCGGAACACCCTGTTAAAGTCTATGGCAGAAATCTAAAGTGTTAATTTTAAAGGCTAATATGCAAGTTATTGTCCTAAAACGTGTTTGGGGACCTGGATCCTGTCCCAGGAAACATGTATCAATGCAAAAAAAGTTTTAAAAACGGACGTTTTTTCAGGAGCAGTGAATTTAATAATGCTAAAAGTGAAACAATAAAAGTGTAATATTACTTTAAATTTCGTACCTAGGGGGGGGGGGGGTAAAGTCAGCATGTGAAAAAGCGCATGTTTCCCGTACATAGAACTGTCCCTGCACAAAGTGTCATTTCTGAAAGAAAAAAAGGCATTTAAAACCGGCTTTGCGGCTCTAATGAATTGTCGACTCTGGCAATTCAGAGATGATTCATTCATAAAAAAAAAAAAAAAAAAGCTGGGGGTCCCCCAAAATTCCATTAACAGGCCCTTCAGGTCTGATATGGATATATCAGACCTGAAGGGCCTGTAAAAAAACAATGGCGCAGAGTTCCCCCAAAAATCCACACCAGACCCTTATCCGAGCACGTTAACCTGGCCGGCCGCAGAACAGAGTGCGGCCCCCCCCTCTCCTGAACCGCACCAGGCCACATGCCCTTAACATGGGGAGGATGTCCCCATGTTGATGGGGACAAGGGCCTCATCCCCACAACCCTTGCCCGGTGGTTGTGGGGGTCTGCGGGCGGGGGGCTTATCAGAATCTGGAAGACCCCTTTAACAAAGGGGACACCCAGATCCTGCCCTCCCTATGTGAATTGGTAATGAGGTACACTCTACCTCTACCATTTCACGAAGGAAGTGTAAATAGTTAAAAAAAAAAACACACACACACCGTAGAAAAAAATCTTTACTAATAAAAAAAAAAAAAAAAAAAATCCAGCGATGTGAATCCACTCTCGGCCTGGCCCCCCCGCTCCAACGTTGTCTTCTATCCAGCGACGGATGATCTCTCCAGCGACGAGTGATCAGCGGCCCGGTCCAGCGAGGAGAAGTTCCATCCGTCCAGAGCGCAGCAGGCAGCTCCTCTCTCCGCTGGACACAGCCCAGCGGAATGAGGCACTGGAGCTGTGACATTTCTTATATAGGGGAAGCGCCACCCGTCACGTGACCCCGCCCCCTCTGACACACCCTCGTACGTCACTGGGAAAGCCCGGTCTCCACCCCTAACCAGAGACAACATTTTATCTACATCAGGCAAGATTTGGGGTAAGCACCCTTTTCTCTTTTGTCTTTATGCAGGCTTTTGGGGGGTGTCGGTGGATGGTCATAGCACATATGGCCGGTTTGTGCGGATGCATTGATGGGCCTTTTTTGAGTTGATATTTTATTGTTTCTTCTTTGGCTGTTGCAGCTTGCTCTGATCTATGTTTATGTATTTGAGGGATGTCTTCCCATGAGCCGGCAGGCTGTGTCTGAGACCTTCAATTTCTCCTTCCATAAAGCATTGAGCACACTATATTGCTTCCATCCTGGGTAAGTAACTTATGTTTTTCCCTCATGGATTGATAAGATTTTAGATACTAATTCATTGCTGCATGAGGAATGTATTGAACTGTGTATGATTATATTCAGATAAATGTGATAAACCTGATTTGTACCAACAACTTATGATCAAGCTATATTTTTTGCTGTTGCTTATTTTTCTTTCTTTTTTGCTTTATTGTAGATTTGTTTTTAACTGTCTGTGATTGACTTGTTTTCAATACACCCAATTCTGTTGGTCCTGATGTAGCCGATGAGCCACGAAACACGTTGACCTTCTCAGAAGATTGAAAGCGCTTATCTTAGTAATGTATTTCACAGACAACAATATGTGTTTTTATATCATAGGAAATGAAAACTTTTTTTGTTACAAACTGTATAATATAGGAAATACATTTTTTCTTTTAGCGTGGTAAGTGCGCACACTGGGGTATATTCAAAGTCACAAAATACTCTCTATCCTTTTTATACTATATTGGGATAATCAGTTTTTTTTTCTCAGAGAATAGGTACAGGAACTCTTCCCTTCCGAGTCACCCCTTGATTCCACCCCTACCCACCTCTGAGCACCGTTCCCTGGTTCCACCCCTTACCTACCTCCCAGTACCACCCCTTTTAGAGAACGAAGAACCAAGTATCATTTTGTGGTGCTAAGTATTTTGTATGGAAAGGCAGTAAAATAAATCTAGCAGCAAAGGACACCCCAGCAACAATAGGTCCACCCCAACAACAATGGACTCCCAACAGCTAGTCAATAGACCCTGCAGCAGCCAGCAAAAATAGACCCCTCCTTCAACAGTAGATCCCTTCCAGCAACGATTGACCCCCCTTGCAACATAAGACCCACCCCCAGCAACAATAGATTCCCCACCAGCAACAGAAGACCTCCCCAGCAACATTAGACCCCCTTCCCCCAGCAAAAATAAATCTCCTCCAACTGCAAAAGATTCCCCAGCAGCATCAATAGACCCTCCAGCAGACCCCAGCACCCCTTGCCATTACATACATTGAGTTTTTGGGGTGCCGAAACTGCGTCCCCCCGTGTTCCTGCTGAAAAAAAGCCCTGGGGATAATACCCTGGTATTATCACTCCGTTGTGAATCCGGGCCTGAATCTCTCTGATTGCTTAATCCCCAAAAAAGTGTCAGCTAGTGGTATGTGCATGTACAGAACGTGAAAAAAGCCTGGATTGGGTAAATAACTTTTTTTATATCTGTACTTTGTATCTCACTCTCACTGGGACTGTTATTCAGTCCTCAGTCTTTAATTTTAATTTCATGCTTTTCGTATGGCGGTTTATTACAGTTTATTCCTTTATTCCTTTATTCCGGTGCCACTAAACATTTGCTATGCTGCCTCCTTCTTCACTAATTACTGCCAGCTACGATGATTGACATCCCTTCCTAATTACTGCTTTATAGACACACATAATCACAGTTATTTCACATTGGAACATATAATCGTGGCTACCGTACTTTCTCCTCTACCTATCCATTCTTCAATCTGCATGAGCGTTTTTTTTTTTTATTATTATTATTATTCAAAATATATTATTTCTTAGTCTGCTTCCAAACCAGCAGATGTTTTGCTGGCACTGATCTTCCTTGGCCTAAAGGGCTGGAAACATTCATTATGCCGTATCTGTCCAATATGAAACAGACACCCTGCAAAGTAAGTGCTATGGGCCAGATTCACAAAAGAGATACGACGGCGTATCTCCTTATACGCCGCTGTATCTCTGTTTCTATCTATGCGACTGGTTCATAGAATCAGTTACGCATAGATATCCCTAAGATCCGACAGGTGTAATTGTTTTACACTGTCGGATCTTAGGATGCAGTAGCGCGGCCGCCGCTGGGGGGAGTTTGCGTCGTAAACCAGTGTCGGGTATGCAAATTAGGAGTTAGGGCGATCCACGACGGATTTTCGCGTTCGCTACGTCGCCGCTAGTCTAGTTTCCCGTCGCAAAGTTAGTCGTCATTTTAGGTGCCCTAACTTTACACAGCAATCGTATTGCTGTATAAAGTATGGCCGTCGTTCCCGCGTCGAAATTTAAAAATGAACGTCGTTTGCGTAAGCCGTCCGGGAATACGGAATTACGCTACGCGCGTCGCCGTTCTAAAAAATGACGTCACTGCGCGCAAAGCACAACGGGAATTGCGAAACGGAGCATGCGCAGTAGGTCCGGCGCGGGAGCGCGCCTAATTTAAATGGCACACGCCCATTTGAATTGGCCCGCCTTGCGCCGGACGTATTTACGATACACCGCCGCAAGTTTCCAGGTAAGTGCTTTGTGGATCGGGCACTAAAACTGGAAACTTGTGGCGGTGTATCATAAACGGGTTACGTTACATGGCCGCAAATGTATGTGAATATGGCCCTATGGCTTCAGTCATTGATAGGAGGCTCTCTGCAGGATTTCCTGTGTACAGCTGTATTCTATTTGAGGTCTTCGATATAACATAACAGAAAATTCACAAAATTAGGTACAGGAGTAATCAGACACCTATCCAGTGCAAAGTCTACCATGATAGATAGAAAGAGTTTTTGCATGTGTAGCGCCTGTGTACTTTATGGTACCGGTGCTAGTCAAATTTAAGGGTAAGAACAGAATGTAGTTAGACTCTGATCCAGATTGTTAAGTGCAAAAGAGGGTCTCTGTCTCAGCTTGGCTGTGCTGTGGGCTTATTCTGTTGTACTGGGGTGTTCTTCCAGCCTCGGTGCTGCAGGTGGCAGCAGTTGAGTCAAGGTTTGGGTACTCTTTCCCAGCAGCCAATCAAGAGGGTTTGACCTCGCTGTGCATGCTGGGGAGGGGTATTTATGGGGCAGACGCCATTGGTTCTGGGTCTTCTTCGTCCAGTGTGGCACCCACCTTTAGGGTGGCCACATCGCGGGGCCCCGGCGTTATGGCCTACCTGGCTGGGGCGTGCGTGCTACGCAGTGTTCCGGAGCCATGCTGACCCGGAGCATCTGAACAGCGACGGGGACCCAGTAAGTGACTGGGTTCCCACCTTTGAGGATCCCAAGCTGTACTGCTGTTCGGTGGGGAGTCAGTCTGAGGAGCGCCATTGAGAGGCTGGCGGTCCAAAAGGGCCTAGATAAACCACTGGGGATCGAGGTAGCCGGACACTGAGGGATTGATCGCCTATCAGTTGGTACCTGGGCGACAAGCTGAAGGAGATCCAGGCGTAACTCATCTAAGGAGGGATATCTACAAGAATTCAATCCAGAGAGGGCCTGTGGCAGAGGTATCTTTCTGAAGTTCACCAAGGAGGGTCTGTGGCAGAGACTTTATCCTACAATTGTCCGAGTGATACTCCGGCTGCCAGGTCAGTGAGAGAGGCCTGTCCGGGTACGCTAAACCCACTCCGACAGGAGTGGCGCATAGAAGTTTCCTATCTTCACGCCTGAATCTGCTGTTCTTCCTTCTTCTTCAACTTTACTTTCCTCACCACAAGTTTACTGGCCCGGATTCAGGTAGATTTGCCCCTTAGTTACGGAGGCGCAGGGCAGCGTTTTTGCCCTGCGCCCCGCAAATTTCCTGCGCTACCCGCGATTCACGGAGCAGTAGCTCCGTAAATTGCGTGTGCGCTGTGTAAACTTGCCCTGCGTAAGGGTGCCTAATGTAAATGATCCCGTAGGGGGCGGGAATCATTTAAATTAGGCGTGCTCCCACGCCGAGCGTAGAGCGCATGCTCCGTCGGGAAACTTTCCCGACGTGCATTGCGGCAAATGACGTCGTCATTTGCTTCAAAGTGAACGTGAATGGCGTCCAGCGCCATTCACGAATCACTTATGCAAATTACGTAAAAATCGAACGTCGCAACGCGGGAACGAGGGGTATACTTTAGCATTGGCTGCCCCTGCTATTAGAAGGGGCAGCCTTACGCTAAACACGCCGTACGGAAACAACGTAAATTGCGTACAAGGGCTCGCGCAACATTGTGAATCGGTGTTAGTATGCAATTTTCATACTATGCACTGAGCACAATGGGAGCGCCCCCTAGCGGCCATCGCAAGAATGCAGCCTAAGATATGCGTGGCATAAGAGCCTTATGCCACGCAGATTTTAGGCTGCAGTCGGTGTTACAATGTTCCTGAATCAGGAGCATTCGTAACGCCGGGGCAAGTAAGCAATTGCGCTGTGTTACCTATGGTTACACAGGCGCAATTGCTTCTTGAATCCGGGCCACTGTTTTTACCCGGCTGGGTAATAAAGAGCACAGCAAAGAGCACCTGTCATGGACATTCCTTTACTTTTACTATATGCAATACGCATCATTCACCCCTAGGAATTCATAGGAGCCATGAGGTAATGTGCCGCCCAAACATCCAGCAGCTCCTCCGGGGGTAATGCTACATATACATTTACGAACAATAAATTGACAGATGACTTTGCAACTTTCTTTCCTCTATACAGCTAAAGCTGCACAGAGTCTATATCAGGGGTGCTCAACCTTTTGGAGAGCAAGGGCCACATAAGCAACTTGGTAACCGGTCGTGGGCCACAATGAGCGGAGCGGGTGGATGGAAACCCACTTGGCTCTATAGATCCCACTCTACTCCCAGCACACCAAATTGGATCATTTTGAAAGCAGCCCAGTAACCACTGCAGAACAGATATGCCCATATATACAATGTGATTTTAGTATTAAACTTACCTTTAATAACAGGATTCTATTCTATTCCATCCCAGAGCAGGAAGTCGAGGGCCACATCAGATGGCTACGTGGGCCACATGTGGCCCCTGGGCACTGGTTGGTCTATATCTTAAAACATGGTTGTTTATTGAAAGCATTATCTGAATGTAGGGTTTCCCTCACAGGAGCTGCTGAATAAGATGGGTACTCTGTTCTTTGCCTCGATCTTCCTAAGGCTGACCCCTCTGACACACCAGGTTAAGTGTAAAAACAAGCAAAAACGGTGAAGCACGGGAAATAATTCCCATTACCCAATAATAGTGCAATATGAAAAGCAGGTGCCAAGCTAGTTAACAAAGGTAATCTTAATGTATACCATATTTTTTGCTCCATAAGACGCACCTGACCATAAGACGCACCTAGGTTTTAAAGGAGGAAAACAAGAAAAAAACTATTCTGAACCAAATGGTGTACTAAAATATTTACCAGTGCCCATAAAATGCAGCCTGACCAGTGGCAATGAAATGCAGCCTGACTTGTGCCAATGAAATGCAGGCTTACAAATCCTATGAAATGCTGCCTGACCTGTCCCATGTAATGCATCCTTACCTGTGCCTAGCAACTGACGAGGACATCATCACCTCCACCTGTCACTCAGAAGACAGAGCAGCCGAGCGGCCGCGGCGGCCAAACTACATTCAGCCGGTCAGGCTGTGCTGTCTTCTGTGAGTGACAGGCTCAGCCGGTAGATCACCCGGCACTCACGGGAGACGGCCGGCCTGGTATTGTGACATTGCGGGGCCGGGGGTGGGGGAGGCCTGGTAAATATTCGCTCAATAAGACGCAGAGACATATCCCCCTTTTTTTTGGATGGGAAAAAAATGCGTCTTATGGAGTGAAAAATATGGTAATCGCTCAGTAAATACAAAATGGCTAACAAAAATGGCTAGGTATAAAATGCAGCGCAACATCCAGATCAGCATAAACAGTAGAAGCCCAAACTGATATGCAACAGTGAGCAGCAATGAAGCTTGATCTAACAAATTGCTGGGACTATACTGCCAGTGTGCACTAATAGTGGCTATGCTAGCCCTAAACCGACTGGGTAGGCACTGTCCAAAGAAATTAAGGAAATAGGAGAAGGAGACAAAGGGGACTTACTGGATGGTTTTACAAGAGGGGCAGTCCTTTAAGTTGTTTTTCTGCCGGCTATTGCTGGGGCCCTTTAAGAAGTTTTAGTGCACTTTACAAGAGTTTTTGTAAACCAGCATACAATATAAGTGTGGTAAAAATGCAGTAAAGGTACAGTATAGGTGCAGTATACTTAATATCTCCAGTAACTCAGTCCCTGCCAGCAGTGTGCAAAATGGGCCATGAGACCTCTCACCAGTACCTGCAGTGCAGCAGTGAACTCTCATTATAGAAGTGGGCCCCCTAAGTCTCTGTATAGAATGTCTCCAGTGATCAGCGGTGGGAAGTAGAGGATAAGAGGACTGCTCTGTTCTCTCTTGCGGCAGTGGTGCAGATGTGATCAATGAGGTCTGTGCTGCACTGTCCCAGCCATCTCCACCCCAGGTCTCAGTCTTTGGTAACTTGCCTCGGAGTTGATTCACGTGAATCAGAACCAATGTGCACACCTCAGCTCCCACGCTGCCAAGAGGAAGAGGTTTCCCGTGCAGTCTGGTAAAAGCTGTTACACCACTCCCCTTTCTCGGAACTGTATTTTAAAGGTCCATTTGGTAATTGATGTTGCAAACTAGAATTCCGATGATTCTCAGCATTCTGCATAGAAGTCTATAGACTTTCTTGGCTGTAGTTCTCCCTCTGCTGACTGGAGGGAATAGTACAACACAACATCCTTTATAACAGCAGAAAGTAGAAATATAACTGACTGCAAAGAGTGAAATGTCTCCTTTTCCATGTTTCTGTAGTCCAACACCTGGCTATATGAAAATAAGTCCTAGAGTTCAGCGGAGGAAATGCGAGCAATCCAAAACGTGAAAGAGACTTGGCTTTGTGTTTATTTGCACATTGCATTTATTTATTTTTTTGGTTATTCTGTGTTTTTTTTTTTACTTTGTTATAAAGTCTTAGGCCCCGTACACACAAGAGGATCTATCCGCTGGAATTTATCCGCGGATCGGTTTCAGCGGATAGATCCGCTGGTGTGTACGACCCAGCGGATATTTATCCGCGGATATTTTTCGGGCCGATGGATTTCCAGCGGATAAAAATTTCTTAGCATGCTAAGAAATCTATCCGCTGGAATCCAGTCCAGCGGATTGATCCGGTGGTCTGTACAGACTCACCGGATCAATCTGTCCGATTCCCTCCCTCGCATGCATCGTAATGATTTGACGCATGCGTGGAAGTCCTTATATTTCAGCGTTGCGCCATCATCGCGGCGACGGCGCGTCCCGTCACCGCGGAGGGAATTCCGCGCGGATTTTGATCTGTTGCTTAGTACAACCATCAGATCAAAATCCGCCGGAGGATTTATCTGCGGAAACGGTCCGGAGGACCGTTTCCGCGGATAAATCCTCTCGTGTGTACGGGGCCTTACACATTGCAATTTGATGTCCCGCGGTCACGGTGCTTTGGACCGGGGCGCGCGACCCAAGGCTGTGCTCTTAAAGGCAACGTACAGGTACATGCCTGTGCCCAGCCATGCCATTCTGCTGATGTAAATGTGCATTAGGCGGTCCTTAAGTGGTTAAAGTAATCTCCACGTTAAGCTCATCTTGCAGCATGACTAGGGTATAAAAGATTCTTTGTTCTCCTGACTGCTGGACCACCACTCCACCACTAACCTATATGAAAATAAGTCCTAGAGTTCAGCGGAGGAAATGCGAGCAATCCAAAACATGAAAGAGACTTGGCTTTGTGTTTATTTGCACATTGCATTTAATTATTTTTTTGGTTATTCTGTGTTTTTTTTTTTTTACTTTGTTGTTATTAAGTCTTACACATTGCAATTTGATGTCAAATGTAATCGGCAGAGATAAGCAAACTGACCCGTCACATTTGTGATGCAACCTGGTTGATTTTGAGGTTGAGGTTTGTGAATATGCTTTGATCCATCATTGATCCGCAAAGTCTGTAAATATTTAATAAAAATATGACGTACGATCCTTCGCACATAGATGCCAGGCTGGAGAAGATCAAGCATAAAGGATGCTATGATGAATGTGAACATACTGTACTAAGCCCAAAAAAGGTGATTCTAGAATGTATTCTTGCGTATACAATTGCGACTTAAAGGTGTTGTAAAGGTACAATTTTTCCCCCCTAAATAGCTTCCTTTACCTTAGTGCAGTCCTCCTTCACTTACCTCATCCTTCCATTTTGCTTTTAAATGTCCTTATTTCTTCTGAGAAATTATCACTTCCTGTTCTTCTGTCTGTAACTCCACACAGTAATGCAAGGCTTTCTCCCTGGTGTGGAGTGTCATGCTCGCCTCCTCCCTTGGACTACGGGAGAGTCAGGACGCTCTCTACGTTGCACATAGAGAAAGGAGCTGTGTGTTAGTGAGCGTCCTGACTCTCCTGTAGTTCAAGGGAGGGGGTGGGCACGACACTCCACACCAGGGAGAAAGCCTTGCATTACTGTGTGGAGTTACTGTACAGACAGAAGAACAGGAAGTGAGGATTTCTCAGAAGAAATAAGGACATTTAAAAGCAAAATGGAAGGATGAGATAAGTGAAGGAGACTGCTGTAAGGTAAAGGAAGTTATTTAGGAAAAAAAATTGTACCTTTACAACCCCTTTAAGTCATATTGTAATTGAATGTTATTAAAAATGACCTTTCCTTTTCAATATGCAGCTCTATAATTTTCTGTAAAATGCAATGCAAAATGGCTACTGATCAGTCACACACTGCCTCTTACCGGAACTCTATGATCCCTTAAATACCGGAGATCATAGACGTTCTGACGTCACCGTGTCAAGTGATTACACCCGGAAGATATGGGCTGTTTGTTCGAGGAGCCGGCCGGCTTGTTTTTTAGATGCTTTATGACTACAACCTTGATGTAAGTGTACATCTTTTTTTAATACATTAAAACCTTGAGGATCTTACGCTATGCGAGTTCTTTCTTCCTTTTAAATCCTATATTGAAACACTGTTTGAGGCAATCCAACTTTGTGACCGTCCCTCTCTGCTAACACGCTGCAAGGATAACATCATTATATGCTGTCTATGATCTCCTGTAATTAAGAGATCATAGAGTTCCGGTAAGAGGCAGCATGTGACTGTGGTGGAGGTGCTTCTATCATCACTCTTTTCAGGAGTTGGGGAATTTTTTTTTACACTTTGATGTACGTTTATCAAACATTGATAATTTATCTAATTTCAGTTCTCAGCAGTTCTCAGAGAAAAATATTCTCCTCTGGCACCCTGTTTATGAAGCGGAGAACATTTGTTCTCAGAAGGAGAATAGATGAGAAGTTTTTCCTCTGAGAACACTTGAGATCTGAGTAGAAGAGGGAGGGGCTGCCTGTGATCTCCTGATAAACCTGTGTGATTACAGAGCAGCTGAGTTTTAAAAGTGAAACCAAAGTTAAAAAGGTTGTGTTATTACATGAAAATAATAAGCGCTTTTTTAACTCAGTTTTTTTTACACACATTTTGGCACATTGTTTAAATGTGTGATTTTAATTGCAAATTTTGGCATTATTTATGCATATTTTGGCTTTTTTTTTTTAACATGGCATATTTTTTTAACCACTTCCCGACCTCCTCATGTACATATACGTCAGCAGAATGGCACGGACAGGCACATGTACGTACCTGTACGTCCTCTGCTAGACGTGGGTGGGGGGTCCGATCGGGACCCCCCCCCGGTACATGCGGAGGTCGGGTCCGCTCGGGGAGCGATCCGGGACGACGGCGCCGCTATTTGTTTTTAGCCGCTCCGTCGCGATCGCTCCCCGGAGCTGAAGAACGGGGAGAGCCGTGTGTAAACACGGCTTCCCCGTGCTTCACTGTGGCGGCGCATCGATCGAGTGATCCCTTTTATAGGGAGACTCGATCGATGGTGTCAGTCCTACAGCCACACCCCCCTACACTAGTAAACACACACACAGTGATCCCTAAATGTTACAGCGCCCCCTGTGTTTAACTCCCAAACTGCAACTGTCATTTTCACAATAAAGAATGCAATTTAAATGCATTTTTTGCTGTGAAAATGACAATGGTCCCAAAAATGTGTCAAAATTGTCCGAAGTGTCCGCCATAATGTCGCAGTCACGAAAAAAATCGCTGATCGCCGCCATTACTAGTAAAAAAAATAAAAAAAAATAAAAATGCAAAAAAACTATCCCCTATTTTGTAAACGCTATAAATTTTGCGCAAACCAACCGATAAACGATTATTGCGATTTTTTTTTTACCAAAAATAGGTAGAAGAATACGTATCGGCCTAAACTGAGGAAAATTTTTTTTTTTATATATGTTTTTGGGGGATATTTATTACAGCAAAAAGTAAAAAATATTGATTTTTTTTAAATTGTCGCTCTATTTTTGTTTATAGCGCAAAAAATAAAAACCGCAGAGGTGATCAAATACCACCAAAAGAAAGCTCTATTTGTGGGGAAAAAAGGACGCCAATTTTGTTTGAGAGCCACGTCGCACGACCGCGCAATTGTCTGTTAAAGCGATGCAGTCCCAAACTGTAAAAACCCCTTGGGTCTTTAGGCAGCAATATGGTCCGGGGCTTAAGTGGTTAACACACATCTGGCCGTAGGTTTTTTTATTGTGCATTTTTTTAAACACACATTTTGGTCCTTTAGCACACATTTTGGCACAGGTTATTTTAAGATGCATTTTGGTGTGGTTTGTAATGCACACTTTGGAGCTTTTTTTAGCATATAGTTTGACACCTTTTGAATGTGCATTTTGATTTGCTTTTTATGCGTATTTTGGCAAACCACACATTTGCTAGCCACTTTTGGGATGCCATTAACAATTAATGACACTGGAAGCATATCATGCATTTTGCATGTGTTTCTGGAATGCACTCCAAAACGCAGGTAAAGAAATGAGCCAAAATACATGTTATATAACTTGTATGACCCAATAATTTAAAGAGCCAAGGCTGCTTGAGGCCCAGGCAATTCCATAAACATAGATCAAAAAAGGGGGGAGAGGAGGGGGGGGAGGGACTTTCACGGCACTGATAAGAAACCAGGTAAGTGTAAAAAACAAAATGTATGTACATAAAACGGTTTACACGTTAAAAACATTTGGGAACAGACCCCACAAATCAACATTGGGTATACAACCAATTATGACAGATAGGTGGAGCCAGAAAGGCCTCGACCGGTTTCGCCGCGATGCCGCTTCCTCAGGAGGATTCTAAAAGATAGTAGTGACATAGAATAAAAAACAAGCACAGAAAGTATATGTATACATATAAAACAATATGAAAAATAAAAAATAGTAATAAACAGCAATGCACTTTTTTGAGGGAGTGGAACTCACCCAAGCTGGGTGAGTTCCACTCCCTCAGAAAACCGGTCAAGGCCTTTTTGGCTCCACCTATCTGTCATAATTGGTTGTATACCCAATGTTGATTTGTGGGGTCTGTTCCCAAATGTTTTTAACGTGTAAACCGTTTTATGTAAATACATTTTGTTGTTTTTTACACTTACCTGGTTTCTTATCAGTGCCGTGAAAGTCCCTCCCCCCTCCTCTCCCCCCTTTCTTGATCTATGTTTATGGAATTGCCTGGGCCTCAAACAACCTTGGCTCTTTAAATTATTGGGTCATACAAGTTATATACTAACTGGGATGTTGGCACAATTTAAACAATTGTATCACAAGTCTAATTGAGGCAATACTCACCCCTTCCGATGGCCGACCAAAATACATGTTAAAAAAAGCACCAAAATTTACATTTTGGGCATGGAGCATTGTGCATTTTTCAATGCGCATTTTGGCAAGTTGCTAGAGTATTTGTCAAATGACAAAATGTGTGGCAAAATGCATGTTTGCTAACTGCATTTGGGGTGCCATTGTGGAAAGAATTGCACAATTCTGCATTTCTCAGATGTGAATTAGGCGGGTGTAACGGAATGACCTGTGACACCCAAAGACTTTGTGAGGATGGAGGATACTCCTGTGTCAGCGTCACTGATAACTCTTGGGTCTGAGTCCACTCTGTGCCCTTTGGGTATGGAGTGGCAAGGCAATCATAATTCATGTATTACATGAGATAGGACCTCAATAATAGTTCATATTGCAGGATCTTGAGAAATTGCAAGATGTGGGCCCAACCAGTCAATAGTGACTCATTTCTAGTGACATGCTAATTGCATCAGGGCCTGGGAGACAGTCCATTGTCCTTGTGTAAAGGTGTTGTAACGGACAGGTGTTAATCCCAGGTCTGCTCCCAGACCTATAATTATGCATGCTAAAAACTGTTTATGTGTGATAACACTGTCTACAACCTATTGATGCTCAGAGATGTCAAGCTGTGTGCGGAGACGGAGTGGGTGAAGGTG
The DNA here is from genome assembly GCF_905171775.1 of Rana temporaria. Lineage (NCBI taxonomy): Eukaryota > Metazoa > Chordata > Amphibia > Anura > Ranidae > Rana > Rana temporaria. The sequence continues at coordinate 21,860,759 of NC_053496.1, read as the reverse complement.
TTTTGTTGTTATGCTGTTGATTAAGGAATGTTTAGTAATTAGCCTTAGTGTATGATTAGGGGGGTGGAGATCTCATTGTTGCTTTAATGCCTGGTACTGTATAAAATGCTGAGAAGAAACCATTAAAGTATCATTACATTTGGAACAAGCACAGAGCTGTGTCTCGTCTTGATTCTGGGCAAATGAAATGGGATCGGGTCCTGTCGGTTGGAGTGTCGATAAGCTGTCGTGACTGGGATGGAAGGTCGTAAACGGTGGTGACCGTTACAGTGGGCTTACGCCGCCACACATACGTTACGCCGCCGTAACTAAGGGCGCAAGTTCTTTCTGCATACGGAACTAAAGTTCCCTAAGTTACGGCGGCGTACCGTATATGTGATACGTTACGCCGTGCCGACAGATACTGCAATGTATCTGAATACGGCCCACAGTGTTGTATGCTGTATAAAGACTGAGCAATAGAGGGCACTCTTTTCTATATGTTTCAGTTAAATACTGTTTATCACTACTACTCAGATACCCACTGGCTCGGCATACACATGATTTCACTGCTTCGTCAGATAAAAAAAAAAAAAGAGGAGAATTCCTACAGAATAAAGAGGTATTCAAATAAGCCAGCATTTTATTTTATAATTCCATATTCACTTTGAATGGTTTTCTTTGGGGGTTGCTTTACTGTTTTGCATGAAATGATAAGGGGATTTTATAAACAAGCGAAGGCATTCAGCAGACATCTTCAAACACAAAGCAGGAATATGTAGCTCAATCTTGCTAAACACTGAACATAATCCTAGTAGAGGAGGCGTGCGACTTTACCTGTAGCTATGCAAGTGCGGGGAATGTTAAAGGAGTGAATTTTGTATTCCTAATTCTCTTGTTTATTTATAAAGCTTGTAGGGGGATTTTATCTATGAAATGAACTTCATAAGGTAGATGTATTTGCTTTTGTTTTGTACAGACGTGCGTCTCACACAAATTTCTTACTGCGGCTCTACACATGTCTACTGATTACTATGTAAATGACACTGGCAGGGAAGGGGTTAACCAGTAGGGGGCGAGGTAGGGGTTAAGTGTGTCCTAGAGAGTGATTTTAACTGGGAGGGGGCTGGGATACCAGTGACACAACATTGATCACTGCTCCCAATTACGGGGAGCAGTAGATCACTGTCCTGTCACTAGGCAGAGCAGGGAAATGCCTTATTTACAAAGGCATCTCCCCGTTCTGCTGCTCCGTAATACGATCGCGGGACTCCGGGCACTGTAAGGCACTGTAGAGCGGCTAAGGTTGGCTGTACTGGGCCCCATGATTTCTAACAGCAGCCCCGTAAATAACTGTCACAGTGACTTGTGTTCTCCGCTAAACTTTTATGCCCTCGAAATGACTGGTGTCGTAACTGATCACATGTGCAGCACCACGGCAACTGTAGATCCCAAACACACCAAAAATGTATCCTGGTGTGTTAGCTTTGTGAATTGAGCCTATTGCTTGGACATTGATACGAGTTTCTTCTTCCCACACTTTTAAAGATGAAGACCGATATTACTAGCTAACCCCCAAGATGCCAGTTATCTTTGACGGTTGGAAAGAGCAGTAACATGGAACACAGAGTTGCTAAAATTGCCATTTTTAAAATGTCATTCTAAATCAACATTTTTCAGGGAATCCGAGCTCTGCAATGTCAGTTTTCTCTTCTGAAATTTTAGCCATGGTGAATGGTGAATGAAAGGAAAGTTTCCATCCAAAAAGCCCTTATTCCCAAGCTGTCCGGATAACTGACTCCATTGCTGTACTTTGCTGCCTCTGTACCATACCCAGAGCATATAATCATGCCAATCTACTTGTCTCTACATCACTTTTCCGCCGCAGGGAAGACTGCACTTCAGTCTGCTGGCAACAGGATGTTCTTGGACTTTTGCCCAAGATTATGTTGATAGCCACAGTCCTGTCATGGGTTTATTAGCTATTGGAGCTATTGATGTACACTTTATTTCTAGCTGTTTCCAAATGGAAATCTCAGCATGGAAATGCATCTCAGTGTTATTTATTGCTGTGAAATGCCCCCTTTGAGCTTCTATTCCAACGATATTAAGAATCAATCATTTGAGCAAAAGCAAATTACCTTTGATGACTTTTACTAATTACTAATTAATGAATTGAATTACTTTTAAAGCATCTTTAATTAGAAATATATATTTAAAGTGGCTTACAATAAACAAGACATTACAATCTGCATATGCCAGCTGCACCCAGGCCATCTTTTCAGTAGACTGCTGCGCGCGGGTATCGAGAGAAACATCAACTGGCAGTTAGCTAAGGCTCAGATTAAGCTGGTCTGCAATCTGCGGGCTGGTTGTGGGTGCAGGAATCGCACCTGTTCCCGCAACCACCCACAGCCAAATCGCACTGCTCTTATTTTTTATTTTTTTTAAAGTGTATTTTTTGTGCGTGTACTCGAGAGAGGAGCCGGACTGCAGGAGTTGGGAGTAGGCAGAGGCAATCTGCCATCTTTCTCCATGCCCCGGGTGGCAATGGCGGCTGTGCGAGGGGGTCCTCCCACACAGCCCACCCTACCTGCTCCGCTTTGAAGCCCAACGGGGCAGAGGGACTCCCTGTAAGGGAGTGAGAGGAACTAGCCCGCTCAACCAGCCCCGTTAGTCCTTCGCCTCTCTTTTTAGAGACCGGTGGTCAAAGTGCGTGCATGTTAACCCAATTTCGAGTGCGTATAAGTGTGGTGTTTTTTGTGGTGGGGTGGGCGTACTAAGCGCAGGCTTACCTCGCATAGCACACCCACCGGGAGCCGGGCTGAGACCACCAAACTCAATTCACATGCAGCCGGGACCGGGATCCGAACCCCTAGCTGCACAGGTGAATGGCTTGTCAGCGCAGTGCCAATCGCGTTGAGCCACCGCAGCTCCCTCGCACTGCTCTTATGAGACGTGTGGGGCTGCCATTCATTCCGGATGGCACCCATGTTTGCGGGTTAGGGAACAGCAAAGGAAATTGAACGGTCTAAAAGACCATGCGGTTTCCCTGTGGCCACGTTTTTAAAAAGGGGCATACATCCTTCCCCTGCGGGAAACATAGGCACAGCAACCTATTCAAATTAATGGGCTGTAGTGCACAAGCAAATGTGAGCCGCACGGCCCGCACTAGTGTGACCCGAACGTAAGGCCTCGTACACACGACGGGACCTGTCCGATGAAAACGGTCCGCGGACCGTTTTCATCGGACATGTCCGCTGGGATCATTTGGTCTGATGGCTGTACACACCATCAGACCAAATTTCCCATGGACAGGATACGCGGTGACGTGCGCGACCCTGGAAGGTCAATGCTTCCACGCATGCGTCGAATCACTTTGACCCATGCGAGGGCTTTCGGCCGATCGGACATGTCCGGTGAGTCATACAGACGACCGAACATGTCCGACGGACAGGCTTCCAGCGGACATGTTTCTTAGCATGCTAAGAAACATTTGTCCGCTGGAAACCTGTCCGCTCGGCCGGGAATCCGGTCCGGTCGGCCGTAGAGACGACCGAACATGTCCGCGGAAACTGGTCCGCGGACCAGTTTCAGCAAACATGTTCGGTCGTGTGTACGAGGCCTTAGAGTAACAGCCTAAGCAGGTGTGCAGAAAGGAAGAGACCAGCTAAAGTACAGTTGTGCTCATAAGTTTACATACCCTGGCTGAATTTACGATTCCTTGGCCATTTTTCAGAGAATATGAATGATAACAAAAACTTTTCTTTCACTCGTGGTTAGTGTTTGGATGAAGCCATTTATTATCAATCAACTGTGTTTACTCTTTTCAAATCATAATGAGAACAGATACTACCCAAATGATCCTGATCAAAAGTTTACATACCCCAGTTCTTAATACGGTGTATTGCCCCCTTTAACATCAATGACAGCTTGAAGTCTTTTGTGGTATTTGTGGATGAGGCTCTTTATCTTCTCAGATGGTAAAGCTGCCCATTCCTCTTTGCAAAAAGCCTCCAGTTCCTGTAAATTTTTGGGCTGTCTTGCATGAACGGCACATTTGAGATCTCCCCAGAGTGGCTTAATGATATTGAGGTCAGGAGACTGAGATGGCCACTCCAGAACCTTCACTTTATTCTGCTGTAGTCAATAACAGGTCGACTTGGCCTTGTGTTTTGGATTATTGTCATGTTGGAATGTCCAAGTACGTCCCACGCACAGCTTCCTGGCTGATGAATGCAAATGTTCCTCCAGTATATTTGGATAACATACTGCATTCATCTTGCTAACAATTTTGAGCAAATTTTCCTGTGCCTTTGAAGCTCACACATCCCCAAAACATCAGCGACCCACCTCCGTGTTTCACAGTAGGAATGTTGTACCTTTCATCATAAGCCTTGTTGAATCCTCTCCAAATGTAGCGTTTATGGTTGTGGTCAAAAAGCTAAATTTCTCCAACTGACTTTGTGTCTTCTCGCGACTTGACCATGCAGCCCATCTTTCTTCAAGTGCCTCCTTATTGTCCATCTTGAAACAGCCTCACCACATGTTTTCAGAGTCCTGTATTTCACCTGAAGTTATTTCTGGGATTTTCTTTGCATCCCAAACAATTTTCCTGGCAGTTGTGGCTGAAATTTTAGTTGGTCTACCTGTTTGGTTTCAACAGAACCCCTCATTTTCCACTTCTTTATCAGAGTTTGAACACTGCTGATTGGCATTATCAATTCCTTGGATATCTTTTTATATCTCTTTCCTGTTTTATACAGTTCAACTACCTTTTCCCGCAGATCCTTTGACAATTATTTTGCTTTCCCCATGACTCAGAATCCAGAAACGTCAGTGCAGCACTGGATGAAAGATGCAAGGGTCTGTCAGGAGTCCAGAAAATCATTGACCTTTTATACACACACACTAATTACAAGCAAACAGATCACAAGTGAGGATGGTTACCTTTTAATAGCCATTCAACCCCCTTTGTGTCAACTTGTGTGCATGTTATCAGGTCAAAATCACCAGGGTATGTAAACTTTTGTTCAGGGTCATTTGGGTAGTTTCTGTTGCCATTATGATGTAAAAAGAGTAAACACAGTTGATTGATAATAAATGGCTTCAGCCAAACACTAACCATGAGTGAAATAAAAGTTTTTGTGTCATCATTCATATTCTCTGAAAAATGGCCAAGAAATCATAAATTCTGCCAGGGTATGAAAACTTATGAGCACAAATGTATGTGAACCCCAGCAATGAACTTCTCTTATTTCTCCCTTTTGGTATGTTAAATATTCCATTGAATGGATTTTGTTATATCTTTTCCAGAAGTGCAACAAAATACTCCAGTGTTTCCTTGTGCTAAACACAAAGGAAGAAACAAGCAAAAATAGCAAAGGTTTTGGGACTTTAAATGAGGCATGTCATTTTAATCAATGAAAATATATTAATATTAAATATATTTCGTCAGAAAAATTGAGAACCAGCTCTCGATCTTTTGCTGCCGGGAATTCCGACAGCAAAAGTCCGATGGAGCCTACACACGATCGGAATTTCCAACGAAAAGCTCACATCAGACTTTTTCTGGTGGGAATTTTGATCGTGTGTATGGGGCATAAGTATTCAGGTTTTTTTCCCCCTCCCCTGACAGGGAGTTACCCCCTATTAATCTAAACGTGCTGCAGTGACAGGTGGTTTGATGTATCTGGCATCCTTACTGGTGTCTAAATGATGCCCCTTTTTATTTCTTACTAAATAGTTTTAATAACAGCTGCCTCACCATTTTGAGAATAAGCATTAATAAAAGATTGCTACCTGAACAATCCCCTCTGTGGAGAAGCACAGGATGTGCTGCCAAGACACGATGTGATCTAGATGATGTTGGCAGCTGGCAATGACAAAACAGAGACCATCAGCAAGGAGTACACACTGTGCTGCAATGAGAGTGTGATTAGCACCTGATGCTTACTGAGAGGAGGTGACGCTGCTTTTACTTAGGCCTAGTACACACGAGAGGATTATCCGCTGGAAACGGTCCTCCAGACCGTTCCTGCGGATAAATCCTCTGGCGGATTTTGATCTGATGGTTGTACTAACCATCAGATCGAAATCCGCGCGGAATCCATCCGCGGTGACGTGTCGCGCACGTCGCCGCGATGATGACGCGGCGACGTGCGCGACGCTGGAAGGTAAAGACTTCCCACGCATGCGTCGAATCATTATGACGCATGCGAGGGAAGGGTTTGGACGGATTGATCCGGTAAGTCTGTACAGACCACCGGATCAATCCGCTGGACAGGATTCCAGCGGATAGATTTCTTAGCATGCTAAGAAATTTTTATCCGCTGGAAATCCATCGGCCCGAAAAATATTCGCGGAAAAATATCCGCTGGGCCATACACACCACAGGATCTATCCGCTGGAACTGATCCGCAGATAAATACCAGCGGATAGATCCTCTCGTGTGTACGGGGCGTCACTGTAACTCAGGGAAGAAAATGGGGCAAACACTCAGGCCCCGTACAAACGACCGAGTTTCTTGGCAGAATTCAGCCAGAAACTCGATCGGAGCCGTATTCTGCCGAGAAACTCGGTCGTGTGTACACTTTTCCCTGAGGAAGCTGACGAGGAACTCGTCGGGCCAAATAGAGAACATGTTCTCTATTTCCTCGCTGTTCAATGAGGAAAGTTGGCCCGCCGAGATCCTCGGAGGCTTCAACACAGAACTCGACGAGGAACTCGATGTGTTTGGCACGTCGAGTTCCTCGGACGTGTGTACGGGGCCTCACATTTTCACATGGTCTACATCTAGGTCTGCTCACTGTAGCCACCCTGGCGGTATGATTATGTCAGATTTTTGCGTCTCAAATCGGTACAATTGTTTTGCATGGATATTTGGTGTTTTACATTGTAGGCCTGTAATTCTTAGTAATAACCTAAATCTGTCCGAACAAGAGTCTAGTAGACATCCCGGGTATGATAAAGTTTGAAACACAAAATCATAAATTATAATATAATAAATAACTATAATTAATTATAAAAAATAATGTAATAATAATACAATTAATTTCCCCACAATTCACTATCGATCAATTCTGCAAGTGTTTCTAATTTATTATCGCTGTTTTCTAGCTGGTCTAAAACCACTTTTGACGTAAAGGGACACTTTTTGGATGCTATGGACAATCTCAGGTTTTCAGGCAGAAAGAACAGTGTATATAATATGAAAAAGAAAGAAAAGTGGGGTGGGTGAATGATTTCCTAGATCGAACAACAGTGACTCACAATCCCATCAAAATAAAGATAAAAGAAAAAAAGGTTATAAGGAAGAGAGAAAACTCTCCTCCAAATGTAGGGATTTTTGAAGTGAGGTGTTGTTCTTAGAATTTAAGGTAAGTTCACAAAACACAATGGTTTTTAGAAAAATATCAAATAAGTTTAATTTTCATATAAAAATCCATAAAAATATTCATATAAACAGTTTACATGATTGTGACCACAAAATTTTGTAAAGAATTGAGAAAGAAAGAATTATAAATGCAGACTGCCAACTAGTTTCGCACTGTTGTGCTTCGTCAGGGCTTGCAATTCGTTCTTTTCTTTTTACATATGGTGGTCTGTGTATGACAAAATATACATCATTAGTACAATTGGTAAAATGCAACATATTACATTTAACAATTTAGGTCATAAATCAGATAGCAAGGAAGAGTACCTCTACGCTTACCAATTTCATTTAAAAGCTTGGAGCCAGTTGGCAGTCTGCATTTATAATTCTTTCTTTCTCAATTCTTTACAAAATGTTGTGGTCACAATCATGTAAACTGTTTATATGAATATTTTTATGGATTTTTATATGAAAATTAAACTTATTTGATATTTTTCTAAAAACCATTGTGTTTTGTGCGCTTACCTTAAATACTAAGAACAACACCTCACTTCAAAAATCCCTACATTTGGAGGAGAGTTTTTTCTCTTCCTTATAACCTATATATAGGTTAACCTGTATATAATATAAAACTGCAGGCAGGGCATTGGACAAAGCACTAGGGCAGGACCGATCCTAGGCAGGGTGCACAGGGTGCTTTGCACCCAGGTGCCTGCAGAGGTGGGGGCGTCAAAGTGGCAGAGTTCTCCCCTCCCTCCTTCTCTCCTTGTTTGTGTCAGTCCTGAACTGAGCATAGGTGTGTGTCCGTCCAGAATTAATGTGTCTCTGACCATCTCCTGTACTATGTCTGTAGTCTATGACCATCTCCTTTACAATGTCTGCAGTCTCTGACCATCTCCTGTACTATGTCTGCAGTCTCTGACCATCTCCTGTATTATGTCTGCAGTCTCTGACCATCTCCTGTACTATGTCTGCAGTCTCTGATCATCTCCTGTACTGTGTGTCTGCAGTCTCTGAGCATCTCCTGTATTATGTCTGCAGTCTCTGATTGTCTCCTGTACGAAGTCTGCAGTCTCTGACCATCTCCTGTACTATGTCTACAGTCTCTGACCATCTCCTGTACTATGTTGACAGTCTCTGACCATCTCCTGTATCATGTCTGTAGTATGTCTGGGAACTCTTTCTAACAGACTCTCTAACATAAGCCCTCTTTGTGTCCATCAGAGAGGCCCCCTCCTGGTCCCAATAAAGTTCTCTGCTTCTCTTCCTGTATTTTGTTTATTGTTAAGAGATCATGAAAGAATCCCAGGGTAATGAAGACTTTGTGGGGGAGCATCTCTGTGGTTGATTCATTGCCATAGAAACATGTGTAAAGGGGAGGAGTTAGTAAAATGACCACGCCCATGTGGGGGCGTCAGAAATATTTCTGCACCCAGGCGCCTGTGACCCTAGGATCGCCCCTGCCCTAGGGTTAAAAGGGATGTGAAATGATTTGATACAGTATATCAAATGTACGTATTATGAATTTTGTACTTTTTGAATTTGCTGCCGGGATCCACCCCCATGCGTTGCGATGCAGGAAACAGAGCCCGGCACAGAGAGCTTGGGGCGGAGGACACAGCCTGCGGACACAGCAGGGGGACAACGCAGGATCCTGGGGACAAGGTAAGTAACCTGGACCAGGATCCTGAGATGCAACTCCGAGTGTGGCTCGGGGTTACCGCTAATGGTACTGAAATGTAACCCCGAACCACACTCGGGATTACCACCAGGGAGGTTAAAGACCTAGACATAGATTTAAAAACCTCACAGAAGGGCTAAACATAAGACTGCCTGTATGAGCACCAGACTCGTGGCACCTGTATGGCAGTCTAAACAGGTCTCAAATCCAGATACTACGTAATACAAATATATTTTTTTCTTAGTCTGGCAGTGCTAAATCCTGCCACTGGGTGAGTAAGGCCGGGTTCACACCGCCACCGCAAATGGCGCACAGCAGGGGTCCGGTGCGTGCTGGTTCACCAGTTCAGGTCCGATTTCAGCCTGAATTTTGGGCTTAAATCAAACCTAAAACGCACCAAAAAAGGCACGAGCGGTTCAAGCCTTGCTTTCAGAACACTCTACTGCAGGGTAGTCTTCCCGGTCATGATTGCAGACAGCTTTACCCTGAGCGCAGCGTGGAATGGACAACATCAATGGTGGTTGGAGGATGGTTTATGTGGACAGCTTTACCCCGGATGCCTGCATACTTAGATGTGCCTGTTTTTTTTTTTTAAAGTGTATTTTGTGCGTGTACTCGAGAGAGGAGCCGGACTGCAGGAGTTGGGAGTAGGCAGGCCTCCCCCAGAGGCAATCTGCCACCTTTCTCCATGTCCCAGGTGGCAATGGCAGGTGTGTGAGGGGGTCCTCCCACACAGCCCGCCCTACCTGCTCCGCTTTGAAGCCCAACGGGGCAGAGGGACTCCCTATAAGGGAGTGAGAGGATTAGCCCGCTCAACCAGCCCCGTTAGTCCTTCGCCTCTCTTTTTAGAGACCGCGTGGTCAAAGTGCGTGATGTTAACCCAATTTCGAGTGCGTGTAAGTGTGGTGGTTTTTGTGGGAGGGGGGTGGGCATACTAAGCGCAGGCTTACCTCGCATAGCACACCCACCGGGAGCCGGGCTGAGACCACCAAACTCAATTCACATGTAGCCAAGAGCGGGATCCGAACCCCTAGCTGCAGAGGTGAATGGCTTGTCAGCGCAGTGCCAATCGCGTTGAGCCACCGCAGCTCCGGGATGTGCCTGTTTTAATCATCAACCATGTAAGTTGCTAAATGTTGTACCTTCATTAAATGTAACCATATTATTACAATTAGAGGCGCCTCTCTTCTCTTTTATACTCTGGAGCTCCTGCTGGATTTTGCTTCTAATCCCCTTGTGGAGGCTTCCATTTGTGGACATTTTATGGTTACACAACCTATCACATTGCTATAATCTTTTTATATGGACTATAAACTAAAGGACTTATGAACAAATGGTTGTGGAACAAATCATTTAAGTTCCCATTATTTGGGGAAGTTAGCTTTGATATACAAGTGCTTTGGATTACAAGCATGCTTCCGGAACAAATTATGCTCGCAATCCAAGGTATTACTGTATCTGGACCTACACTTTTATTCCCAGGCCTCGTACACATGACCGAGGAACTCGTCAGAAAAGACACATCGTTTTCCTCGACGAGTTCCTTGTTAGGCTTGTCGAGAAACTCGACAAGCTTGCTTTGCGTACACACTGTCAAGACCAAATCTCGTCGTTCTCAAACGCGGTGATGTACAACACATTCGACGGCAGGGGAAGTTCGATTCCACTGGCACAACCCTTGGGGCTGCTTTTGCTAATCTCATGTTACTGCGTGTTAAGTAAAAGTTTGGTGAGAGACCATTTTCACTTTTCAGTCTGTTACAGCGTGACGAATGTGCTATCTCCATTACAAACGCTACTTTTACCGAAGGTGCGCTCCCGTCTCATACTTTATTCTGAGCATGCACGGGTTTCTAAGCATACACACGAACGTGTTTCTCGTCGAAAACCAGCCCGACGAGGAACACGACGAAGAATTGAGACTCCCGACGAGAAAAAAGAGAACTTATTCTCTTTTTTCCTCGTCGAGTTCCTCGATAGTTTTCTCGATGAAAAACATACACACGACCGTTTTCCTCTGCAAAAAAGCTCTGCCACCAAGTTTCTTGATGGATTCTGTCGAGGAAAACGGTCGTGTGTACAAGGCCTCACTCTGTTCCTTATTCTTCATATAGGTTTGTATTGTAGCCTGTTTCTCCATTTGGGAATTCTTCACTTATTTCAATAACATAAATCATATTTGGATTAGTCAGAAGCAATCTATTCTTTATCCTATTGTGTTCATTTTTATAGAATTGTGCATTACCACTATCAGTATTTAGGAGACACTGGGCCTCATTTACAAAAGTGTGAAGTGACTTTAAGGCCCGGATTCTCGTACGAGTTACGCCGGCGTATCTCCAGATACGCCGTCGTATCTCTGAGTCTGAGCCGTCGTATCTATGCGCCTGATTCTTAGAATCAGTTACGCATAGATTTGTATTAGATCCGACCGGCGTAAGTCTCTTACGCCATCGTATCTTAACTGCATATTTACACTGGCCGCTAGGGGCGTGTACGCTGATTTACGCCTAGAAATATGTAAATCAGCTAGATACGCCAATTCACGAACGTACGCCTGGCCGACGCAGTACAGATACGCCGTTTACGTTAGGCTTTTCCCGGCGTAAAGTTACCCCTGCTATATGAGGCGTACCAATGTTAAGTATGGACGTCGTTCCCGCGTCGAATTTTGACAATTTTACGTCGTTTGCGTAAGTCGTTCGCGAATAGAGCTGGGCGTCATTTACGTTCACGTCGAAAGCATTGGCTTCTTGCGGGTTAATTTGGAGCATGCGCACTGGGATACTTTCACGGACGGTGCATGCGCCGTTAGTAAAAGGCGTCATTTACGTGGGGTCACAGTCAATTTACATAACACACGCCCACATCTTCCACATTTGAATTTGGCGGGCTTACGCCGGCCTATTTACGCTACGCCGCCGCAACTTTGGTTTGAGAATACGGCACTTGCCTGTCAAAGTTGCGGAGGCGTAACGTAAATAGGATACGTTACGCCCGCACAAAGATACGCGATTCTACGTGAATCCGGGCCTAAGTGCTGTAAAGTGAATTGATCCTGGGTCTGATTTACTGAAATTGAACCTGAGCTGCGACGGTCCTATGGGCACTTCAAACACTCAGTTCTGTGCAGGAGAATGTGACAAAACGGAGCTTCCTCATCATAAGCCTGGATGTTTCAAGTGATGGCACTGCCCAGCTCAGATATACAGGCAATGCAGTGTACAGGAAAACATCAATGTCAAGTATTTTCATTAGTCGGTAATGTCTGAGTTGCCTTTAGTGCAAAACTGAGTCTCTCGAGTCTAAACATAGAGGAGCTAATGATCCTACCACTCCATAAGCTGCCAGAACTTGTGCTGCCACCTCTTTCCCAGGAGTGCACTTCCTCAGATAAAAACACCGTTCAATTTCCAAGTGCTAATTGGTGTTGGAGAGCTTTAGAACAAATGTTGCGTTGTTCGATAAAGGCGACAATTGTTGTACAGCTTCAGGAGCACAGCTGACATATGTCCTTCTGTTGTAGAAAAAGAACTGGGCCCGAATTCAAAAAGAAGTTACGCTGGCGTATCTATTGATACGCCGCGTAACTTCTAGGATGCGCCGGCGTATCTTTTTTCTGTATTCAGAAAACAAGATACGCCAGAATTTTGCCAAGATCCGACTGGCGTAAGCCTCTTACACCGTCGTATCTTAGTTGCATATTTACGCTGGCCGCTAGGTGGCGCTTCCGTCGATTTACGCAAGGAATATGCAAATTAGGTAGATACGCCGATTCACAAACCTACGTACGCCCGGCGCATTTTTTTAAGTAGTTTACGTAAGGCTTTTTCCGGCGTAAAGTTACCCATCATAAAGCAGGGGTAAGTCATGTTAGGTATGGACGTCGGAAACGTACAAACAGCGTATGGGGCTGTACGTAAGTTACGTTCACGTCGAAAGCATTGACTATTTGCGACGTGATTTCGAGCATGCACACTGGGATACGTCCACAGGCGGCGCATGCGCCGTTCGAAAACAGCGTCAATTACGTGGGGTCATGATAGTTTAACATAAAACACGCCCACTACCAGTCAAATTTGAATTAGGCGGGCTTACGCCGACACATTTACACTACGCCGCCGTAACTTAGGGCGCAAGTTCTTTCTGAATACGGAACTTGCGCCCTAAGTTACGGCGGCGTAGTGTATCTGAGATACGCTACGCCCGCCGATAGATACGAAAATGTATCTGAATCTGGCCCATGGTCTTTTTACCTCCTATCCTTTTTGCCCTAGACTCTATTGGGCATAATAGCAGCTCTGATCTTACCATTACCTAGAATTAGAATATGTGGCATATTTAATTACTCACTGGTAGGGATGAGCCAAACACCCGCCGGTTCGGTTCGCACCAGAACATGCGACCAGGCAAAAAATTTGAGCAAACATGCAAACCCTATGGGACACGAACATGAAAAATCAAAAGTGCTAATTTTAAAGGCTTATATGCAAGTTATTGCCATGAAAAGTGTTTGGGGACCTGGGTCCTGCCCCAGGGGACATGTATCAATGCAAAAAAAAGTTTTCAAATCAACCGTTTTTTTAGGCGCAGTGATTTTAAATAATGCTTAAAGTGAAACAATAAAAATGAAATATTTCTTTAAATATGGTGCCTGGGGGGTCCCCTTAGTCTGCCTGTAAAGTGGTGCAATGTGTAGAACAGTGCTGCAGCAAAATTACATTTCTAAAGGAAAACATGTCATTTAAACTTGCTTGTGGCTGTTATTTGCTGACTCTCTGTAATATAGATGAAAAATCAGCGTGGGGTCCCCCCCCCCCCCAAAATCCATACCAGGCCCTTTGGGTCTAGCAGAGATTTTAATAGGAACTTCATGCTATTTTTTTTTTAAATTGGCGTGGGGTCCCCCCAAAATCCATACCATCCATCCATACCTTATGCGAGCAAGCAGCCTGGCAGGCCAGGAAAGGTGGGGGGTGAGTGAGCGCCTCCCCCTCCTAAACCATACCAGGCCACTTTCCCTCAACATGGGGAGGATGCAAGGACACAGAAACTGTGGCTAGTTTAAATGGTATATTTTTGTACTTTTGAAATTGTGCGTAGTATGAACAAAGCCACCACATCTAAAGCTCACCATAAATGAAACAATCTGATTGTACAAATCCACCAACAAGTATGTAGTGCAAAGTCCTGCTTGATTGGAAACAGATTCACTGGAAATTGAAGGTAGGTTCTTATTAATTATGAGCCCAACTATCCTGGGTTCGATTTGGCAGGGGTTTGCATCCTACAGCAAGAATAAAAAAAATTATTTGCGTCTGGTATGGAGTTTAAGGCGGTACCACACACAAAAATACAAAAAATGCATTAGGTCCCCCCGGAATTCCATACTAGACCCTTTAGGATCTGGTATGAATTTTAAGGGGAACTTTAAATGCAAACCCCCCCGAAAAATTCATGCTGTCACCATAAAAATCCATACCAGACCCTTAATTCAAGCATGTAGCCTGGCTGGCCAAAAGATGGGGGATGAGCATGCACCCCCTCCTCTTATCCACAATACAAAGCCACATGGCCTCATCATGTCTTGGTTCTCCCGGCAAAGCACCTTGTCCCCATGTTGATGGGGACAAGGGCCTCACCCCCACAACCCTGGCCCTGTAGTTGCGGGGATCTGCTGGTGGGAGGCTTATCAGAAACTGGAAGCCTTCTTTAACAAGGGTGCCCCCAGATTCCGCTCCCCACATGTGAATGGGTAGGGGTACATTGTACCCCTATCCTTTAACCAAAAAAAGTGTCAAAAAGTAGACAGTTTTTGACAAGTCCTCTCGTCTATTGGCAAGCATTTCCTTACATTGGTATGTTCTTATGGGGGGGGGGGGGGGCATCTTTTTTAATATACATGGCATTCTGGAGATGGATTATGGCAGAAGGGATGGGAAATATTAAGTTGAGAGCTAAAGGTGCGACCTCTTGTGGGGAGATCTTTTGAGTGGTTTCCACCAGAGGTTTAGGAATTCAAGGGAAATGCAACCCAACAACATCTATTTATAACCAAAATACCGGTGATATTACTGATAGAATCCCAGAAACGTAATCATGCTATCCCTTGCACAGTTCTGTTGGCCAGTCACTGGGACACCCTCAAGGGCATTTCCTTGGTCCTGGAAGCTGACCTGGTACTGGTGACTAGAGAATCCCCAGCAGATGGAACTGAGGTGATATGTAATTTGCTGTGTGTCTTGAACTTTGGATATATAGGCCCGGATTCACATACATCGGCGCATATTTATGCCGCCGTAGCGTATCTCTTTTACGCTACGCCGGCGCAGCGCACAGAGGCAAGCACTGGATTCACAAAGCACTTGCTCCCACTCGCTCTTAAAGATACGCTGGGTTTCCTCGGCGTAAGCCAGTGTAGGTGGAAGTGGGCGTGAGCCATGCCAATGAGGCGTGACCCCATGCAAATGATGGGCCACGCGCCATAGAAGTACTTAAAATGAACGGCGCATGCGCCGTCCCGTGGCCGCATCCCAGTGCGCATGCTCAGAGTCACGTCGAGACAACTGCCTAAGATACGTCGAATCACTGCCTACGACGTGAACGTAACCTACGCCTAGTCATATTCACGTACAACGTAAACGACAAAAGATACAACGGCTTGTGTTCCCTGGTCCATACCTTTGCATGAGTTGCGCCTCCTATATGGGGAATAACTTTACGCCGGACGTACGACTTACACAAACCGCGTATATGATGCACCGGGCGCAACTACGTTTGTGAATCGGCGTATCTCCCTCATTTGCATATGTGCATAGAAAATCTATGGGAGCGGCAAATGCACCTGGCGTAAATATGCGCCCACAATACGACGGCGTAGGCAAGTTAAGTCGGTCGTAGGAAGCCTATTTTTAGGCGTATCTCAGATTGTGGGCACGGCGCACAGATACGACGGCGCATAGTTACACTTACGCGGCGTATCTCGAGATACGTCGGCGTAAGCGCTTTGTGAATCCGGGCCTTCCTATTTTTCCAAATTTAAGAGAAATATAATAATGTGTTCCCTGGGGTCTAGGATCAGGATAACTTTAACTGGAGGAAAGGAAAAAAAAGCTGAGTGGACCCTATTTATTAAACTGTTAGGATATTACATCCCAATCGTCCCTTCTCCAGATCTCCCTTCTCCAGATCTCCCCTTTGAAAGGCCCATGTTTTACCGTATTACCCAGAGACTTGTGTTGCTGCTAGGCGCAATTATACCACTTTTTCCTCATCTTCCAGGTACCTGCACCCTCATCCATCAATGTGTCGGTGCTAATCCCTCAGCTAGCAGTCAATTTCAAACTTTCATTTTTCAACCATCTTTTCCAGGTTAGTTTTAATTCTAATTGGTCACTTTGTGAAGTGTTGAAAAGTCTGAGCAGGGCATTAATGCTTTGCTAATGCTGGCAACTTAGAGCGAGTTTCCCACAGTTACTGGGCATACGGTATTTGGCTCTGCAATGGTGAAATCAGCAATTACTGCTAACAGATATATCTGCTGCTGCTGCGGAAAACACCATTTCATACTTGGCATAGTCGCAATAGCTCTGGATCCAGTAATGGCTCAAGGATTGAATGCTGTTTTTTCTATCAAGGGCTAGATTTTTCATGTGGCGCAGGTTGGAAAAAAATATTTGACGCACTCTCATATATATTTTTTGCATTTTAACTATATAAAGTCTTCTATTTTAAATTGGCTGACTGGAGGAACCATAGCTTCCATTTTTTTGGGGGGGGGTGCAAACAAACTGTAAAAAAAAAAACGCAGCCACTGTGCCCATTAAACACAGCCACTGTACCTAAAAATTGCCGCCACTGTACCCCTTGAAATATTACACATTTTGTCATGTTACAACCAAAAACGTGAATGTATTTTATTGGGATTTTATGTGATAGACCAAAACAAAGTGGCACATAATTGTGAAATGGAAGGAGAATGATAAATGTTTTTCAAGATTTTTTACAAATGAATATGTGAAAAGTGTGGGGTGTACATTTGTATGGCGCCCCCCGGAGTCAATACTTTGTAGAACCTCCTTTCTCTGCAATTACAGCTGCAAGTCTTTTTGGGGATTTCTCTACCAGCTTTGCACATCTAGGAAGTGACATTTTTTTTTCATTCTTCTTTGTAAAATATCTCAAGCTCTGTCAGATTGGATGGAGAGCGTCTGCAATTTTCAAGTCTTGCCACAGATTCTCAATGGGATTTAGGTCTGGACTTTGACGGGTCATTCTAACCCATGAATATGCTTTGATCTAAACCATTCCATTGTAGCTCTGGCTGTATGTTTAGAGTCGTTGTCCTGCTGGAAGGTGAACCTCCGCTCCAGTCAAGTCTTTTGCAGACTCTAATGCCGCGTACACACGATCGGTTCGTCTGATGAAAACGGTCTGATGGACCGTGTTCTTGACGGTCGGAATTTGGTGTGACCGTGGTTATGCAAGACAGCTTGAGCGGAATTCTGTCGGAACTCCTTCAGAAAAAATGTTTAGAGTTTATTCCGAGGGGAAAACCGGTCGAGTGTACAGGGCATTAGGGCTCACTAGGAAATTCAACTCAGTCCTCAATTTGGGTTTCCAAACCATTAGCGCAAGACCGTTGGCTAGCATTATTATAAGGGCTGAACCTTTGTGCAGTCTAATAGCTAGATTCAGGTAGCCGGGCGCATTGTTACGGAGGCGTAGCGTATCGTATTTACGCTACACCGCCGTAAATCAGAGAGGCAAGTGCTGTATTCACAAAGCACTTGCCTCCTAAGTTACGGCGGCGTAGCATAAATGGGGCCGGCGTAAGCGCGCCTAATTCAAATGAAGATGAGGGGGGCGTGTTTTATGTAAATGGGTGGTGACCCGACGTGATTGACGTTTTTTACGAACGGCGCATGCTCCGTCCGTGTACATATCCCAGTGTGGATTGCTCCAAAGTACGCCGCAAGGACGTATTGGTTTCGACGTGAACGTACATTACGTCCAGCCCCATTCACGGACGACTTACGCAAACAACGTAAAAATTTCAAATTTCGACGCGGGAACGACGGCCATACTTAACATTGGCCAGGCCAGCTATTTGTTCGACTAACTTTACGCCGAAAAAAGCCTTACGTAAACGACGTAAAAAAAATGCGCCGGGCGCACATACGTTTCTGAATCGGCGTATCTAGGCATTTGCATATTCTACGCCAAACTCAACGGAAGCGCCACCTAGCGGCCAGCGTAAATATTGCACCCTAAGATACAACGGCGTAGGAGACTTGCGCCGCTCGTATCTTAGCCTAATTTAAGCGTATCTGGTTTCCAGAATACGCTTAAATTTAGGACGGCGTAGATTCAGAGTTACGGCGGCGAATGTACTGATACGCCGGCATAAATCTTTCTGAATCTAGCTATAAGTACGGAGAATGTTCCTATGATGTGAACTCTCACGTCTACATTTGCAATCTGGAAGCCATTTATTAGAACATGGGACTAATTAATTCAAGTTTAGCAGAGCATACCAGTAATGTTCTGTCTCTGCTTCCAAAGCTCAGTCATATTTCTCCGCTCCCGAGTCTGGCACTTCCCAGCTCTAATTAATAATGTTTCAGCCCAGATGATCTTTTTGTTTTATTCTGCACTGTTCCACTTATTGTCACTGATTAACATGTTCTAGGCTGGGCTACACAGGCACAGAAAAGCAGGCTGTGGAGTGGCGAGAGCAGCTAGGCAAGAAACAGAATAATTCCTCGAGGTGAATCGGGTCGTAGAGAACCTTTCAGGACTAGGGGAGCTGCTATTGCTGACTTGTGTTTGAAAGTGCGAACTCTTTGCTGCCATGCTCTTCCAATGTTCAAATGTATCTAACGCAGGGTTTGACAAATTTGCTTGGAATCTAGGAGCCAGCTAAAAAAGTTAGGAGCCAGAAAAAGCACCCCGTCCCGACGAGCTTGCGCGCAGAAGCGAACACATACGTGAGTAGCGCCTGCATATGTAAACGGTGTTCAAACCACACATGTGAGGTATCGCCGCGATTGGTAGAGCAAGAGCAATAATTCTAGCCCTCCTCTGTAACTCAAAACATGCAACCTGTAGATGTTTTTAAACGTTGCCTATGAAGATTTTAAAGGGTAAAAGTTTGACGGCATTCCACGAGCAGACGCAATTTTGAAGCGTGACATGTTGGGTATGAATTTACTGGGCGTTACATTATCTTTCATAATATAAAAAAAAATGGGGATAACTTTACTGTTGTCTTATTTTTTAATTAAAAAAAAGTGTAATTTTTTCCCAAAAAAGTGCGCTTGTAAGACCGCTGCGCAAATACGGCGTGACAGAAAGTATTGCAACGATCGCCATTTTATTTTCTAGGGTGTTAGGATAAAAAAATATATATAATGTTTGGGGGTTCTAATTAGAGGGAAGAAGATGGCAGTGAAAATAGTGAAAAATTACATTAGAATTGCTGTTTAACTTGTAATGCTTAACTTGTAATACCAACGGCCACCACCAGATGGCACCAGCTCACACAAGGAAGAGCTGGGGACTTCCAAGCCAAGTCGCCAGGAGGCTTTTTTTCGGGATTTGTCGAGCCCTGATTTAAAGTAGGGTCGGCATTCACCAGTTCGGGTTTGGAATCATGCCTCCGGGTTTCAGGCTGCCTGAAACCCGGGCACATTATTCAGACCGGACTATGGCTTACCAGCAGGGTTGCTGGCTGCAGTTGTCCAAGCCAAGAGTGTCTGTTACATTCTTTCATGCTGTCCAAAGCCAACACTAACAATGCCCCCTCCCAAACACACACACAGACGGGAGAGGAGAGAGGGCTCGGTCTGCACCTCTTCCTTCTGCCCCTACACCTCTGTGTCTATCAACACTCCAATCCCGGTGCTGGGCTTCAGAAAAGGAAAGGTGGAGCCGAAGATTATACATCTGGATGAGAGGTACGGAGTGCCAAGGGGTGAGTGAGCTCGCCATCCATCCCTGTCTGTGACTGAAGTGTCCCCCCTTCTCTCTCCTGCCTCTGAGTGAGTACACTAAGGTCAATTAAGGTTCTCGGAGCACCCCTTACATCAGAGTTCCCCTGTACACCAGAAGCCACAGTGTTCCCCCTTAAATTAGGGTTCTCAGAGCACCCCTTACATCAGAGTTCCCCTGTACACCAGAAGCCACAGTGTTCCCCCTTAAATTAGGGTTCTCAGAGCACCCCTTACATCAGAATTCCCCCTTACACCAGAAGCCACAGTGTTCCCCCTTAACCACTTAAGCCCTGGACCATTTTGCAGGTCAAAGACCAGGCCACTTTTTGCGATTCGGCACTGCGTCGCTTTAACTGACAATTGCGCGACGTGTCTCCCGAACAAAATTGGCATCCTTTTTTCCCCACAAATAGAGCTTTCTTTTGGTGGTATTTTCTCACCTCTGCGGTTTTTGTTTTTTGCGCTATAAACAAAAATAGAACGACAATTAAATTTTTTTTTTAATATTTGTTTCTTTTTGCTATAATAAATATCCCCAAAAAATGTATAAAAAAACGTTTTTTTCCTCAGTTTAGGGCGATACGTATTCTACAAATTTTTGGTAAAAAAAAATCACAATAAGCGTTTATTGTATGCAAAGTGCTAAAAAACCGCCCTTCCTTCTAATGAAGCACTGCTCAGCGCACAGGAGACAGCAATTAAGATAAATGATGTACAGGAAATAAAAACAACTGGATACACAATAAGCAGCCGCTTAAAGGGAGAAATATATCATATGACAGTAAACAAAAGAAAATATATGTGACTGAGAAGTCAAAGCAGTTCAATGTGTACTGTAGCAGCGCTTGAAAACAGAGCGTGAGCTCCGAATATAGTTCTATGTTGACATAGGTATCAAAATAATGGTGCAGATGAACATCAGCAGTGAATAGTGTCTTCCTTAATATGTGCTCCTTATCACCAGGGGGGCTGTGTTTCACCACGTGGGGGGATACTATCCCCTTATGGGGATGCATTTACCAGACCAAGAATAAAAAACAGCATGGGATACACAACAGCCTCTGTCATCAGTCTTGCACTCTCCACCACTCTGCTTGTATGTGTCTTAGGATGTGTGACCTCACAATTAGGTTTTGTCAATCAGTGCTGGTGAGCCACCCCGGACGCGAATAATAGGGAATCTCCAAGCTCCTGTGCTGATCCTTAAAATCAGTCTCCTGTGGCTTCTACTTTCGTTTCTCCCTTTCATTTCCTGTATCTCTGTGCTCGTCCATCTACGATGGAACCGATGGCTTGTACTCACCATCGGATCAAAATCCGCGCGGAATTCTTCTGCGGTGACGTGTCGCGCCGTCGCCGCGATGATGACGCGGCGACGTGCGCGACGCTGGAAGGTAAGTACTTCCACGCATGCGTCGAATCATTACGACGCATGCGAGGGAGGGGAGCGGACGTATTGATCCGGTGAGTCTGTACAGACCACCGGATCAATCCGCTGGACCCGATTCAAGCGGATACATTTCTTAGCATGCTAAGAAATTTATATCCGCTTGAAATCGATCCGGCCGATTTCAGCCTCACAGATCAGGATATATAGGCCAGCATTACAGATAGGGTATATAGGTCAGAATTACAGATAGAATATATAGCCCAGCATTACAGATAGTGTATATATCCCAGCATTACAGATAAGGTATATAGCCCAGCATTACAGATAGAATATATAGCCCAGCATTACAGATAGGGTATATATGTCAGAATTACAGATAGAATATATAGCCCAGCATTACAGATAGTGTATATATCCCAGCATTACAGATAGGGTATATAGCCCAGCATTACAGATAGGGTATATAGCCCAGCATTACAGATATGATATATATGTCAGAATTACAGATAGTGTATATATCCCAGCATTACAGATAGGGTATATAGCCCAGCATTACAGATAGAATATATAGCCCAGCATTACAGATAGTGTATATATCCCAGCATTACAGATAGGGTATATAGCCCAGCATTACAGATAGGGTATATAGCCCAGCATTACAGATAGGATATATATGTCAGAATTACAGATAGTGTATATATCCCAGCATTACAGATAGGGTATATAGCCCAGCATTACAGATAGAATATATAGCCCAGCATTACAGATAGTGTATATAGCCCAGCATTACAGATAGTGTATATAGCCCAGCATTACAGATAGGATATATAGCCCAGCATTACAGATAGGATATATAGCCCAGCATTACAGATAGTGTATATAGCCCAGCATTACAGATAGGATATATAGCCCAGCATTACAGATAGTGTATATATCCCAGCATTACAGATAGGGTATATAGCCCAGCATTACAGATAGAATATATAGCCCAGCATTACAGATAGTGTATATATCCCAGCATTACAGATAGGGTATATAGCCCAGCATTACAGATAGGGTATATAGCCCAGCATTACAGATAGGATATATATGTCAGAATTACAGATAGTGTATATATCCCAGCATTACAGATAGGGTATATAGCCCAGCATTACAGATAGAATATATAGCCCAGCATTACAGATAGTGTATATAGCCCAGCATTACAGATAGTGTATATAGCCCAGCATTACAGATAGGATATATAGCCCAGCATTACAGATAGGATATATAGCCCAGCATTACAGATAGTGTATATAGCCCAGCATTACAGATAGGATATATAGCCCAGCATTACAGATAGTGTATATATCCCAGCATTACAGATAGGGTATATAGCCCAGCATTACAGATAGGATATATATGTCAGAATTACAGATAGTGTATATATCCCAGCATTACAGATAGGATATATAGCCCAGCATTACAGATAGGGTATATCTCTTACAAACGTAGTAAGGACCAGTTCTTTTGAATTTCCTTTATTCTCCTGCAACTCACTATTCATAGCTGTGTACAATGGTAAATTCTAAATTAATTAGTAGAAAATATTACATTCGAAGCTGTCCTCAGTTTAGGGAGTAGAAATTACCTCTGTTTGGAGAGGCCATAACACTTTCCGGAAAGTTAATCAGATTTTCTGGCTACAAATCAACACTTCAGCATGCCCCTGAGCATCGACTTTTAATGCCAGGCTTATTTTTTTTACAAGCTTATTTCACAGCGCAACAAAAAATACCAGCCCCACTTCCCAGGGCAGCTGACACAAAGAACACGGCAGCGCTATGCGACGACTGCCTGTTTTTTATAATCCATTGCGGCGTGTGATTAATTGTACTGTTACAATGGGCCGCCATTATTTTAATTTTTACAAGAGACGCTTCTTTTATGAGCAGTTGTTTAATGGTTTTATTAGAATTTTACTTTTCCTCTGTTAAAACATTTGTGATAAACTTTCATACACTTTGGTTCTATTTGCCGTACTTCCCAGCAGTCAATTCTTTACGGTTATAAATGTGCCGAAATGGGTTATATATTCAGTGCATCCCGTCATTAAGCTTGTTCTGTTTGAACAATCGCCATGTCTCTCGTTGAGTTCAGACACCCCACGCATATATTATGCTTTCCCTCAATGCGTGACCCCATGAATTAGTGACTTCTATTTTTCTTTTGGATTTTCCGCTGGAGTTGTTAATGGAACTACATTAACTGGCTGATTTTGCTCTCGTTAATCTGCCGGTCTATAAAAAAAAAGGTCATTAAAATAATAAAGTGCTAGGATTTGAGTAAAAGACGGATTTTTTTTTAATGATCTTTCTGAGCAGCTCATCAGTGATTTATAATGGATGAACTTTTGGACATAAAGTATTTGGTAGAAAAAAAATATTTAAAGATAATCTTCAGATTTGTTAAAAAAATAAATAAAAAAATAATACAGAAAGGAGGTTTATGGAGGGGACTTTTGGAAAAGCACCACTATGGCAAATATATAAAAATATACAAATATAATTTTATTAAAGACACTAATAAAATACATGCAACAGAAAATGCAAAATTTGCACAGGATGATAGGACTTCCTCCATACAAGGAAAAACTTATGGGTGGAACTGCATACAGATGTGCGTAGTTCAAAATTAATCATTGGAGTTTGTTATAAACCACCCAATGTTAATGAGGAGGTGGAGACTCAGCTCCTTGCACAGATGGAAAGGGCTGCAAGGTCTGGGACGGTGATAATAATGGGGGATTTTAACTACCCAGAAATTGACTGGATTAATGGCACTTCTGGGACAGTTAAAGGACAAAAATTTAAAAACCTATTGCAGGACAATTTTATGGTGCAGTTTATTGAGGCCCCAACTAGGAATGATGCCCTGTTGGACCTGATAATCTCAAACCATGCAGAGCTTATTACTAATGTTCAGATAAAGGAACACCTGGGTAGCAGTGATCATAACATGATTTCATTTAATATTAACTATAAGCAAGAAATACATACAGGAAATATTAAAACACTAAATTTTAAGAGAGCAAATTTTCCAAGGATGAGGGCTGCTCTCCAGGACTTGGACTGGGAGGGACTATTGGCACAGCTGAACACAGAACAGAAATGGGAATTCTTCAAAAAGACTGTGTGGAACCTCACTGCAAAGTATGTTCCCATGGGCAATAAGTTTAAAAGGCTAAAAATAAAACCTATGTGGCTCACGGTCAAAGTTAAAAAAGCTTTAAACAAAAAGAAAGTAGCTTTTAAAAAATATAAAAATGAAGGAACACTAGTGTTGTTTAAATGTTACAAAGAATATAACAGGATATGTAAAAAGGAAATCAAGGAAGCAAAAATTCAAAACGAACGACAGATTGCAAAAGATAGTAGGACAAACCCCAAAAAATTCTTTAAATATATTAATAGTAAAAAGGTGAAGTCTGAGCATGTAGGCCCCTTACAAAATAATCTAGAGTGGGTGACTGGGGACAAAGAGAAGGCAAATTTATTAAATGCTTTCTTCAGCTCTGTGTATACAATGGAGCATGGGGGAGCTCATGTCCAAAATGGGGGTGGGAGTGACACAGCCTCAAATCCACAATGGCTCAAAAGTGATATGGTCCAGAACAGGCCCGGACTGGCCATAGGGCACACCGGGCATATGCCCGGTGGGCCTCGGCTACCAGGCCGCCAGTTAACATTTCCCCACGCTCAGCCGGCCTCTTTGCGCCAAGATCGCGGCCGAATTCGCGGCCGATTTCCGCGGAGACGGCCGCATTTGTATTAGGCAGGTGTCCGGCCGGGTCCCCCCCCACACTCTGAGGCAGCGGCTGGGCTTCTCCCTGTGCTGGCACGGCGGCGCCGCTCACCACGGCCGGCTACACAGCCGCCTCCACGGCCGCTGGCCAGCCTTCTGCTCTAGGCTTAGAAGGAAGGAGGGCTTCATTACGTCAGGCCGGTCATGTGACCGTGAAGGGGGAGGAGCTGCTGGAGGAGGCCTGATGTCTTAAAAGGAGCTGGACGTCTAGAAAGGTAAGTGACACAGTATGGCAGCCTGACAATGTTTTTTTTTTATTTTATTTTTTTATTATAACTTGCCTGCCAATGTTTTTTTTTTATATAGCTTGCCTGTCAATGTTTTAAATGAGCAATTAAATAAAAATGCCTAAACGACCCTGAAATAAGAATCTGATTGGCAGCTGTGGAGAAATACCTCCTGCTAGTAAATATATATTTTATTTTCATTGATATCATGAGACTTTCAGACTTCATCAGCTTCTTCTTGCTAGTTGGATCACTAGCAAGAAGAAGCTGATAAAGTCTGCCAGTCTTATGATATCAATGAAAATAAAATATATATTTACTAGCAGGAGGAGGTATTTCTCCACAGCTGCCAATCAGAACTAAATGGACTTCTGTGAAATTGCAGTGATTCGTAGTACACAACTATGAATCATTGCCTAATTGGTCTATTGCTACTTTTGCACTGGATCCGTGTGCTGTTGGCGGTAAAACGCCGCTGTTTTTAGTGACGCTTTACTGTCCTTTTTGTGGCGCTATTCGGCCGCTAGCGGGGCACTTTTAACCACCGCTATCAGCTGAAAAAGTGTTAAAACCGCCAGCAAAGCAGTTCGGCAGCCCTGCACCTTGATTTCAATGGGCAGTAGCGCTTTAGGAGCGGTGCATACACCGCTCCTACAGCGCCTCAAAAGATGCGGCTGGCAGGACTTTTTTGAGCGTGCTTCCAGCGCACCGCTACAGTGTGAAAGCCCTGGGAGACACTTTTTCAGGGCGCTTTGCAGGCGCTATTTTTAGCTCTTTAGCGCCCTCAAAGCACCCCAGTGTGAAAGAAGCCTAAGTGCAGAATCATGAAATCTGGTTGTTACAGGTTACTAAACTCTCCAAACCAACCAGCAATGCTCTTGTACCCCTTTCACACTGGGTTACTTTGCAGGCGCTATAACGCTAAAACTAGCACCTGCAAAGTGCCCTGAAAGAGCCGTTCCTTTCACTCCAATGTGAAAGCCAGGAGGCTTTCACACTGGAGCGGTGCACTGCCACTCCTTACAGCGCCTCAAAGATGCTGCTAGCAGGACACCGCTCCTAAAGTTCCCTTGACCATTGAAATCAAAGGGGCAGCGCCGACGAACCATCGGCAAAGCTTTGCAGCAGTGCTTTGCGGCCGGTTTTAACCCTTTCGCGGCCACTAGCGGGGGTTAAAAGCACCCTACTAGCACTTTTCAGGCACTATTTTTAGTTCTAAAACGCCTGAAAAGGGCTGAAAAGCGCCTCCAGTGTGAAAGGGGCAAAGTGATGGTGTCAGACATTGTGTGAGAGAAGGACAGTTCTTGTACCCAAAAGGTGTCCTGCATTCACATTGGGCCGATTTGGCATGCGATTTGACATGTTAAATCGCATACCAAATCAGCAGCTATAGCCGGCAATAGTACTGTCCGAATCAGTGTGTCATCGACTTTGCAGCGCCGCACCAATTCCCAAAAGAAGTTTCTGTACTACTTTTGCCGACTTCGGGGGCAATTTGAATAGACAAATCGCCCCCGAAGTCAGACTGCATTGCCAGTTTGAAATTGTGTGAGTTCATCTGAAGCAATGCAATGCAGTCCGACTTTGGGACACCTTTTGGGTATATATATATATATATATATATATATATATATACACATATATATATACCCCCTCCCACCGCTGCCTTCACCAGGCTCTCCTGTGTGAGTGGGCAACCCAGTAAGAATGCTACTGGTGGCATCCAGCTCTAGGCACACAGTGAGAGAAACTGATCTTATTCCTCTTACCTTGTGACGTCAGAAACAAGAAGAAAAAAAAAAATCGTAGAAAAAATGACAAAAGGAAAAATAAATAAATGCCAATAGCACCACACATGTAAGGTATCGCCGCAAACATAGTGAGAGCAATCATTCTAGCACCAGACCTCCTGTGTAACTCTAAACTGGTAACTGTAAAGACTTTAAAAGTGTTGCCTATGGAGATTTATAGGTACTGTAATTTGGCCGTATTCCATGGGCGGACGCAGGGAAATTGGCACTCCCCAGAGAAATTTGTTTTAGTTGCGGAATTTGGCGCCAGAGAGTCTGAGCGGGCGGTTCCGCAGCGAGTGAGAGTCAGAGAGTGTCCGGTCAGCTGGTCGGCTCTGTGGGTGGCTGGCCAATCAACAAGCCAGCGGCCGGGGGAGCAGAGAGATGACATCATCTCTCACCGCCCCATGCCCGCCTTGCATACCGGCAGTAAATTCCGCCCTCACTGTGCAGGCAGCAGGGAGATTACATCATCTCTCTGCTACCTGACTCTGACAAGCAAAACACCACCTTAGCAAGTGACAATCCGCAACGTGTGGCAGGTGAGATGGCAAGTGGCAATCCACAATGTGTAGCAGGTGATGTGGTAAGTGACAATCCGCAACTTGTGGCAGGTGACATGAAAGGGACAATCCGCAACTTGTGGCAGGTGACGTGAAAGGGACAATCTGCAACTTGTGGCAGGTGACATGAAAGGGACAATCCGCAACTTGTGGCAGGTGACGTGAAAGGGACAATCTGCAACTTGTGGCAGGTGACATGAAAGGGACAATCTGCAACTTGTGGCAGGTGACGTGAAAGGGACAATCTGCAACTTGTGGCAGGTGACATGAAAGGGACAATCTGCAACTTGTGGCAGGTGACATGAAAGGGACAATCTGCAACTTGTGGCAGGTGACATGAAAGGGACAATCCGCAACTTGTGGCAGGTGACATGAAAGGGACAATCTGCAACTTGTGGCAGGTGATGTGGCAAGTGACAATCCGCAACTTGTGGCAGGTGAAGTGGCAAGTGACAATCCGCAACGTGTGGCAGGTGACGTGGCAAGTGACAATCTGCAACGTGTGGCAGGTGACGTGGCAGGTGACAATCTGCAACGTGTGGCAGGTGACGTGGCAAGTGACAATCTGCAACGTGTGGCAGGTGACGTGGCAAGTGACAATCTGCAACGTGTGGCAGGTGACGTGGCAAGTGACAATCTGCAACTTGTGGCAGTGGACGTGGCAAGTGACAATCCGCAACTTGTGGCAGGTGACGTGAAAGGGACAATCTGCAATGTGTGGCAGGTGACGTGGCAAGTGACAATCTGCAACGTGTGGCAGGTGACGTGGCAAGTGACAATCTGCAACGTGTGGCAGGTGACGTGGCAAGTGACAATCCGCAACTTGTGGCAGGTGACGTGAAAGGGACAATCTGCAATGTGTGGCAGGTGACGTGGCAAGTGACATCCGCAACTTGTGGCAGGTGACGTGAAAGGGACAATCTGCAATGTGTGGCAGGTGATGTGAAAGGGACAATCTGCAATGTGTGGCAGGTGACGTGGCAAGTGACAATCCGCAACTTTGGTTTTTAACAAAATGGGCTGCTCGGCTTAGAATGCCCGGGCCTATTTTTTGTCCCAGTCCGGGCCTGGTCCAGAAATATTTAGACAGAATAAAGGTGGATAAAGCACCTGGACCTGATGGCATCCATCCACGGATCCTAGGTGAGTTGAGCTCTGTCATTTCAAAGCCACTGTATCTAATATTTAGGGACTCATTAAAGACAGGAATAGTACCACTGGATTGGCGCAGGGCCAATGTGGTGCCCATATTTAAAAAGGGAACAAAGTCTTTACCAAGTAACTATAGACCTGTTAGTTTAACTTCTATCATTGGGAAGATACTGGAACGTTTAATAAAAGACCACATGGATGAGTTCTTGCTGGAAACAAACTATTTAAGCAGCAGACAACATGGATTCATGAAAGACAGAAGTTGTCAGACAAACCTGATTTCCTTTTATGAAGAGGTAAGTAAAACCCTGGACAGAGGCGTGGCTGTGGACGTGATATATTTGGATTTTGCAAAAGCGTTCGATACAGTTCCGCACACACGGCTCATGTGTAAGGTAAGGTCTACAGGATTGGATATATCAGTTTGTAAATGGATAGAAAACTGGCTGAAAGACAGAATTCAGAGAGTCGTGGTTAATGATTCTTACTCTGAATGGTCCAAGGTTATCAGTGGTGTACCCCAAGGTTCAGTGCTGGGACCCTTACTTTTCAATATATTTATAAATGATATTGGGTCTGAGATCAAAAGTAACATTTCTGTCTTTGCAGATGACACCAAGCTATGCAGTGGAATAACGTCCTTGCAGGATGTCTCCAATTTACAAGCCGACCTCAATGCTCTGTCTGATTGGGCGACTAAGTGGCAGATGAGGTTTAATGTAGATAAATGTAAAGTTATGCACTTGGGGAATAAGAATATGCATGCATCATACATACTAGGGGGAGTACAACTGGGGGGGTCTGTAGTGGAGAAGGATCTGGGGGTTTTAGTTGATCATAAGCTCAATAATGGCATGCAATGCCAAGCTGCGGTTTCCAAAGCGAGCAAAGTCCTTTCTTGTATTAAGAGAGGTATGGACTCCAGAGACAGAGATATAATTTTGCCCCTGTACAAATCATTAGTAAGACCTCATCTGGAATATGAAGTTCAGTTTTGGGCACCAGTTCTCAAAAAGGACATCGGAGAACTGGAGAAAGTGCAGAGAAGGGCAACCAAACTGATAAGAGGCATGGAGGAGCTCAGCTATGAGGAAAGATTAGAGGAACTGAATTTATTCACTCTTGTTAAGAGGAGAATAAGGGGGGATATGATCAACATGTACAAATATATAAGAGGTCCATACAGTGAACTTGGTGTTGAGTTATTCACTTTACGGTCAACACTGAGGACAAGGGGGCACTCTTTACGTCTAGAGGAAAAGAGATTTCACCTCCAAATACGGAAAGGTTTCTTCACAGTAAGAGCTGTGAAAATGTGGAACAGACTCCCTCCAGAGGTGGTTCTGGCCAGCTCAGTAGATTGCTTTAAGAAAGGCCTGGATTCTTTCCTAAATGTACAGAATATAACTTGAGTATTAAGATTTGTAGGTAAAGTTGATCCAGGGTAAATCCGATTGCCTCTCGGGGGATCAGGAAGGAATTTTTTCCCCTGCTGTAGCAAATTGGATCATGCTCTGCTGGGGTTTTTTGCCTTCCTCTGGATCAACTGTGGGAATGGAGTTGGGTGTATAGGATTTTACTGTGTTTTTTATTTTTGTTTTTTTATTTTTTGTGGTTGAACTGGATGGACTTGTGTCTTTTTTCAACCTGACTAACTATGTAACTATGTAACTATGTAACTCTAGATCAGTGGTTCTCAACCTGGGGGTCGGGACCCCCTCGGGGGTGAAATGATGATTTTTCAGGGGTCACCAAATGCTGGGCTGTCCCTGCCAGCGCTGCCGCTGTTCCCAACTCCCCGCCGGTGCTGCCGCTGTTCCCAACTCCCCGCCGGCGCTGCCGCTGTTCCCAACTCCCCGCCGGCGCTGCCGCTGTTCCCAACTCCCCGCCGGCGCTGCCGCTGGTCCCAACTCCCCGCCGGCGCTGCCGCTGGTCCCAACTCCCCGCCGGCGCTGCCGCTGGTCCCAACTCCCCCCAACCCCCATCAAGGAGTAAGAGAATAAAAATAGAGAATAAGTGGAAGGGAGAGGAAAAAGGAGGGGGGGCAAAGAAAAAGGGAGAGAAAGAACAAGAGCGTTTTTTTAATTTATTTTTTATATGAAAGGCTGAATGGCTTTGGGAAGATAGTAGAAGTATGAGGCCTTGTACACACGATCAGTCCAAAAAACGGACTGAAGGCTGAAGTCTGATGGACTGATGGTCTGATGTGCCTACACACAATGGGCCGCATTCAGAAAGAAGATACGACGGCGTATCTCTTGATACGCCGTCGTATCTCTGAGTCCGGCCGTCGTATCTATGCGCCTGATTCATAGAATCAGGTTACGCATAGATATGCCTAAGATCCGACAGGTGTAAGTGACTTACACCATCGGATCTTAGGCTGCAATTCCTGGCCGGCCGCTAGGTGGCGCTTCCGTATCTTTTACACGTCGAATATGCAAACGAGCATTTACGCCGATTCAGAAACGAACGACCGCCTGGCGCTTTTTTTTTATGTCGTTTGCGTTCGGCTTTTTCCGGCGGAAAGTTACCCCTGCTATAGGAGGGGTAAGTGCGGCGTATCCTATGTTAAGTATGGCTGTCGTTCCCGCGCCAAGTTTTAAATTTTTTAAGTCGTTTGCGGAAGTCGTTCGCGAATACGGCCGGACGTAATTTACGTTAACGTCGAAACCAATGACGTCCTTGCGACGTCATTTGGAGCAATGCACGCTGGGAAAATTTGCGGACGGCGCATGCGCTGTGCGATCAGCGCGGGGACGCACCTGATTTAAATTCTACACGCCCCCTAGTCGCGGAATTTGAATTCCCCCGGGGATTTACGATACGCCGCCGCATTTTTAGAGGCAAGTGCTTTCTGAATAAAGCACTTGCCTCAAAAACTTGCGGCGGCGTAACGTAAATCCGCTGACCTATCTGAATCTGGCCCCATCAGTTCAAAATCCGATCGAGTCCAACGCGGTGACGTAAAACACAACGACGTGCTAAAAAAAAAACGAAGTTCAATGCTTCCAAGCATGCATTGACTTGATTCTGAGCATGCGCGGGTTTTGAACCAATGCTTTTGCGTACTAACCATCGGTTTTGACCGATCGGTCATCAGTCCATCAGTCTGATTTTAAAGCAAGTTTTAAAACTTTGATCTGAAGGACAAAAGTCTGATGGGCCTATACACACGGTAGGTTTGGACTGGGGAAACTGAACTTCAGTCTGTTTTTATCAGTTTGGACTGATCGTGTGTACAGGGCCTCAGTGTGATTGTAGAATTTTTTGAAGAAAAAGGACGGGAATAAGGAAATTTAAGGTTCTTTTATAAACACACAGGAGACAAAGTAAATGTATGTTTTTAATGAATTTTGTATTACTGTAAAAAATTTTTTTATAAATCAATAAAGAGAAATTGAAAACAAAAATAAGAGAAAAGAACAAGAAAGGCAGCTAGAGATAGAGATTGGGGAAAAAAAGCAAGAAATTAGGTTAGAGAGAGAAAAAATTAAAGGAGAACAAAGGAGAAAGAGAGTGGTACATCCTAAAATGTACCATAAGGGGTTTAATATTGTACGAGTGGAGGGTTTGGGTTTCAAATGTCCGTGAGTTAGGTGTACAAATTACTTGTCTTGTCCCGGGTGCTGACGAACCACACTAAGAAAATAATTTTACTGTTAGGGGTCCCCACAACTTGGGAAAATTTATCAAGGGGTCACGGCACTAGAAAGGTTGAGAACCACTGCTCTAGATAAAAGCAGCTTTAACTTTGCACCAGACGTGTGCAGGTCAGCTTCAGCAGCACCGTTAGGGACGAGCTGAGCATCCACACTTGCAGGACAACAATCTGTATGCCAACATGCCAGGGGCAACCATGGTCATAGCTATACTACTGGCTTTAGATGCACGTAGAAGGAGGAGGGCACGGGCGCGGATATACCGACCGCGCATAAACGTCTTTGGCATGGTGGATTCTGAGGTGTATCGCATCTTCAGATTCAGCCCTACTTCCATCCTTAAATTAACCACAACCCTGAAAGATGACATCACCAGCCAGACATACCGCTCACATGCAGTGGAGCCACTGGTCAAGGTCCTGGCAACACTGCATTTCCTTGCCAGTGGCTCGTTTCAGCGTACAAGTGGAGTGGTGGCTGGGATGTCACAATCCTCCATTAGCAGATGTGTGCACCAGGTTGTCCCCGCAATTCTCAGACGCATGGCCAATCAAATCATCAGACCCACCCAGGAGCATCTGCGGGTGAAGGCAATGCGGGATTTCGTCAGAATTGCACACATGTGGCACTACGGCCCCCCCATGACACAGAGCACATATACCGTAATTGGAAGCACTGGCATTCCATCAATGTACAGGTGATAGCCGATGCCCAATGCCTCATATGACACGTCCGCGCCAAACACCCAGGGTCCAGCCACGACAGCTACATATACCGTCAAAGCACCATCCCAACAGAATTTGAACAGAACATGTATGGGGACAGCTGGCTGGTTGGTGAGTGACATGGGTGTCAGGCATGGCTGTCCGCCCCCATGATGCAGACATCACGAGGGGCACATGCATGACTAACATCCTCCTGTCTTTTCCCTTCCAGGTGACTCTGCATATGCACTTGGACCCCATCTCATGGCTCTATACCGGAATCCCCAAACCCCAGGAGAGAAAAGATACAATGATGCACACACATACGTACCCGTGGAGTGGTGGAACGCACCTTTGGCCTCCTGAAGTCCCGTTTCCGATGCCTGGATAAGTCTGGGGGTACCCTGTTGTATTCCCCAAACTTTGTGTGCCAGATCATCGGTGCATGTTGCATGCTGCACAACTTCGCCGTGAGAAAGGGCCTGGAGATTGACCTACGTGAGGACCAGACAATCCCCCCCTAACCGAGGCTACCCCGTCTTCTGAGGGAACAGCAGTCAGGAGATGCCTCAAAGTAGGCATCTTTGCACATTAAACACACACATTAATCATGGCACAAGGAGAATGCACGCATGCACACCACTGTGGTCCCTAGCACACACACCCCACATCCTCATCAAATTGGATTAGCCCAAGTCCACCAATCAGGACTTGGGAGCAGCAACGCCACGCCAAGGCTCCAATTATGTTGCTGGACATTCATACACCATTCACACGGACCTAGGGATCACTTCTCCCTGGTCCTGGGGATCCCTTCTCCCCAACAACCGAGGGTGACACCCCTTTTCCGGCAGGAATGTCACCCCCACATTCATACATCAGTCACACTGTAGCCTGCCTGGGCTACAAAAAAAAAAAACTCATAACCTGAGTATAATAGACAAATAAACATAAAAAACTCATAACCTGAGTCGAACTTGAAAAAAAAAAAATTAACGACGCTGCCGTGCCCCACGCCTGCGGTGGCCACGGCCCGGCTCCCTTAGGGGAGACTCATGGGGGGGGGGGGGGAATCAGGAGGAGAAGCATCCCCTGGTCTCTGCACACCTGGCGGCCTGCCCTCCAACGCCAAGGCGATGCGGGTGAGGACCACATTGGTGTCCTCCTGCAGCCTCACCCCCACCTGGATGGCTGCCGTGTTGGCCCTGACAGCCTCTGAGGGCATGTTGTCCGGTATGGTTTAGGAGGGGGGGCGCTCGCTCATCCCCTCCATTTCCTAACCAGCCGGGCTGCATGCTCGGATAAGGTTCTTATATAGATTTTGGAAAGGGACCCCATGCCATACAAGACCCATGCTGTGTTATTCCCCCCGATTTTTTTTTTTAGACGGCACTTCTTTTTTTTACATTCAGCGGGGAAGCCTTCTGACAGCTCATGACTCATCGGTTGTTAAGGACGAGGTGGTCAGCTTCCCGGTCCCCTCCTTAGCAGCTAGCTATATACAGTGTAAAAAAAACGCAGCAAAAAGCACTGCAAAAATGCTCAAAAAGCAACACGCATAGATGTGAATCGAGACTAAATGAGAACGCCAAGCAGGTCCGCTATTTCCATTGCCATGTGCGATTATTGTTTGTATTAATTAAAGAGAGTTATTTATTATTGACCCGTGCCCTCCCACTGACATTGGTAATTCATGCCACAGCGGGAAACAAGAGAGTGATTTATTAATTTTTTCAGATTTTTTTACAGCTATTGTGAAATTATGCCGCTCCACGCAATCAACGCAGGGCATCATTTAACAGCGTGCCCCTAAATGGAGCCACTTTATTATATTTCAACCTGCAAAGAACAGATCTTTCCGAACGCCATTGTTTTGTTTCTCAGGACAGATAGCAGGTAGTCTGCTTCATTTGGAAATGGCATTCGGGGGAACACAAAACATTTTCGGCAGCGTATAATCACTGTGGGTCGCTCTGAGAGTTTACCCCTGCCACTGATCACTTGTGCGATTGTGTTGATTTAATAACTACATATTAGCGGGTATTATTATGGCTCTCCATTAAATGGGCTGCTAATTTTGTCCTTGGGGTGCATTATTGTGTACAGGAAATCTAATGACAGATTTTACGGCACGTATTTTAATCTGCAAAGGGTGGTTGTCATAAGGGAACTTTTATAATAGCCTGATAGAATTACATTTTATTTTCTTTTTTTTTCTCTCTTTATCTGTTCTACCTATTGTAATATCCCTTCTGGCATGCAGAGTCCTACATTTAAAGACATGTCAATTTTTTTTAAATACCGTATTTTCCGGCGTATAAGACGACTTTCTGGATGCAAAAAAATGCATCCAAAGTCGGGGGTCGTCTTATACGCCGGGTACCAGGGGCGGACTGACCATTGAGTCACTCGGGCACTGCCCGAGGGCCCCATGCCACTAGGGGGCCCCATCCGGGTTGCCAGGCTCAGTAAAACCAGGGACAGTATGTAAAAATCTGTGTTTTTTTTAGATCGGTCCCTGATATGTCCGAAAATGACATGCTTTTAATGTGAATATCCCAAGATTTTAGCTGCCCGCCTCTGCACTACCTCCTGGCGTGGTGGCCATCTGTAAGCTAGAGGGGCCCCATACTCTTCTATTGCCCGGGGGCCCCATGAGTTGTCAGTCCGCCCCTGCCGGGTACGGTCTCAGTATTCACTTTTTTTTCCCCCAGCGGTGACAGTCTCCATACGGCGAGCGCGAGCGTGAATGATTTCAAAGCCGCGCCTTCTCTTCAGAGTGTTCTGTGATAGGAGGAACAAAAATCTTCCCAGCAGCGCCTCTGTTTTGTGTTCCTCCTATCACAGATGCCTTCTCATCCTCGGACGAGATGAGAAGACATCCGTGATAGGCGGAAACAGAACAGAGGCGCTGCTGGGAAGATTTGTGCGCCGCCTATCACAGAACACTCTAAAGTGTAGGCGCGGCTTTGAAATCATTCACGCTCGCGCTCGCCGTATGGAGACTGTCACCGCTGGGGGAAAAAAAAAGTGAGTGTAACAAGTTCAGGCATGTAATGGCACAGTGGCAATGTGGGGGCATGTAATGGCACAGTGGCAATGTGGGGGCATGTAATGGCACAGTGGCAATGTGGGGGCATGTAATGGCACAGTGGCAATGTGGGGGCATGTAATGGCACAGTGGCAATGTGGGGGCATGCAATGGCACAGTGGCAATGTGGGGGCATGTAATGGCACAGTGGCACAGTCTGGGCATGTAATGTAATGGCACTGTCTGGGAATGTAATGTAATGGCACAGTCTGGGCATGTAATGTAATGGCACAGTCTGGGCATGTAATGTAATGGCACAGTGAGGAATGTAATGGCACAGCGAGGAATGTAATGGCACAGCGAGGAATGTAATGGCACAGCGAGGAATGTAATGGCACAGCGAGGAATGTAATGGCACAGCGAGGAATTTAATGGCACAGTGAGATTTGAAAAAGCCTGTTTCTGTTAGCGGTTCTGGCTATCCCTCAGCTTCCAGAAAGACTAGTAAGAAGGGGGTAGTCTTATACAGTGAGTATATCTCAAAATAAAAAAAAATCCTGGAAAATTAGGGGGTCGTCTTATACGCCGAGTCGTCTTATACCCCCGGAAAATACGATACATTTTTAATTAAATCATATTAATAATATTATTTCATAATTACAATTTATAAATATTTAACTATTTATAACTATATTTATATATAACTATTATTTTTATATATATTAGCTATTTATATATATAACTATTTATAACTAACTATAACTATTTAACTATTTATAACTCTTTATAATTATAAAAAATTATAAAAATAAATATAATACAAAATAATATTGAAAAAAATAAAACGTATACCCCTTTTTATGCCTAAGCCTATTTATGACATTGGTGGGGGCTAGATTCAGATAGGTGAGCGGATCTTTAGATCTGATTTACGTTACGCCGCTGCAAGTTTTTGAGGCAAGTGCTTTATTCAGAAAGCACTTGCCTGTAAACTTGCGGCGGCGTATCGTAAATCCCCCGGCGGAATTGAAATTCCGCGGGTAGGGGGCGCGAAAAATTTAAATCGGGCGCGTCCCCGCGCCGAACGAACTGCGCATGCGCCGTCCATAAAATTTCCCAGCGTGCATTGCTCTAAATGACGTCTCTAGGACGTCATTGGTTTCGACGTGAACGTAAATTACGTCCAGCCATATTTGCGAACGACTTACGCAAACAACGTAAAAATTCAAAACTCGGCGCAGGAACGACGGCCATACTTAACATAGGATACGCCGCACATAGCAAGGGTAACTTTACGACGGAAAAAGCCGAACGCAAACGACGTAAAAAAAATGCGCCGGGCAGACGTTCATTTCTGAATCGCCGGAAATCCTCATTTGCATATTCATTGCGTAAAAAAAACAAAACGCCACCTAGCGGCCGGCCTGGAATTGCAGCCTAAGATCCGACGGTGTTAAGGCCCCTTTCAGACGGATGGATAGAATGGTGCTTTTAGCTGCGGATTTTCTAAAAGCACACAATGTTTTCCTATGGCCCCATTCACACACAGCATTTGCATGCGATTACGTTACATGCGGTTTGGTGCGAATAGAAAAAATAGAATTGAATGCGTCCAGGTGCGATCTAGCGCAGCTATATGCACATAACCGCAGGTAATCGCAGTCTTTTTTGTCAACTGCGGATAGCAGCGTTTTAGAATTGAAGGGACCCAAACAAAAACAAAAAAAATAAAAAGGGTTGCTATGGAAATGAATACCGCAGCTAAACGCGGCCGCAGTTAAACGCATGTAAACGCATGTAATCGCAATGTGCAAATGCAGCTAATCGCAGTGCCTGGAGCCTTGAATTTCACAAAACATTTATAGTGCTTTTAACTGCAGCAAAACAGCCGTCCGTCTGAAAGGGGCCTAAGACACTTAGACCTGGCGGATCTTAGGGATATCTATGCGTATCTGATTCTCTGAATTAGGCGCATAGATATGACCGGCGGAACTCAGAGATACGACGGCGTATCAGGAGATACACCGTCGTATCTCTTTGTGAATCTGCCCCTTGGTGTAAACAAGTTAAAATCCATATTTTTGGCTAGAAAATTACTTAGAACCCCCAAACATTATGGGGCAGATTCACGTACCTCCGCGCATCTTTACGCCGGGTGCAGCGTAAGTTACGGCGGCATAGTGTATCTTTGGCGGCATAAGGGCGCTGAATTCAAATGGATGTAATGGGGGCGTGTTTTATGTAAATACGTTGTGACCCGACGTAAACAACGTTTTTTTAAACGGCGCATGCGCCGTCCGTGGGGGTATCCCAGTGCGCATGCTCGAAATTAAACCGGAACAAGCCAATGCTTACGACGGTGACGTCATTTTACGCAAATCCCTATTCGTGAACGACTTACGCAAACAACGTAACAAATTCAAATTTCGACGTGGGAACGACGGCCATACTTAACATTGAGTACGCCACCATATAGCAGCTTTAACTATACGCCGGAAAAAGCCGAACGCAAACGACATAAAAAAATGCGCCGGACGGACGTACGTTCGTGGATCGCCGTAACTAGCTAATTTGCATACTCGACGCGGAATTCGACGGAGACTCCACCTAGCGGCCGCCGAAAAATTGCATCTAAGATCCAATGGCGTACTAAGACGTACGCCTGTCGGATCGATCCCAGATGCCGTCGTATCTTGTTTTGTAGATACAAAACAAAAATACGACGCAGGAAATTTTAAATTACGCCGGCGTATCAATAGATACGCCGGCGTAATTCTTTTGTGGATCTGCCCCAATATATATATATATTTTTAGCAGAGAATCTAGAGAATAAAATGGCGATTGTTGCACACGGTATTTGTGCGGCAGTGTTTTAAATGCAACTTTTTGGGAAAAATTAAATGAAAAAGTAAAGTTAGCCCAATTTTTTCATAATGTGAAAGATGATGTTACGCCGAATAAATAGATACCAAGCATGTCACGCTTTATAATTGCACGCACTCGTGGAATGGCGACAAATGACGGTACCTAAAAATCTCCATAGGCGACGCTTTAAACTTTTTTTACGGTTACCAAGTTAGAGTTACAGAGGAGGTCTAGTGCTAGAATTATTGCTCTCGCCCAGACGA
The DNA here is from genome assembly GCF_905171775.1 of Rana temporaria. Lineage (NCBI taxonomy): Eukaryota > Metazoa > Chordata > Amphibia > Anura > Ranidae > Rana > Rana temporaria. Next base: position 21,821,240 of record NC_053496.1, on the reverse strand, counting down.
TCGCGGCGATACCTCACATGTGTGATTTGAACACCGTTTTTATATGCGGGCGCGACTTCCGTATGCGTTTTCTTTGTTGCGCAAGCTCGCAGGGAGGGGGGGGGCGCTTTAAAAATTATTATTTTTTTTCTTATTTATTTTATTTATTTTTATAATATTAAATTGTGGGAACTCCCACCCAAGATCCACTCCCCCACCAAAAAAAAAAAAAAATGATACGCTCATATGCATAATTACTAAACCGCAAGTTCTTTCTAAATCCCACGATAACCCGCGGCAGACCTCCGCAATGTCTCCTGGGAACAATGACAAAAGCTCCCAGGAGACATTGCGGCATCTAGGAAGTGACGGAATACCCGCACACTACCTGATGAATCCATATACAGGAAACGGCCAGTAACATAAAGGATTACTAAGGTCCGCCTGCCCCTGACAGTGACTCGAGCTGGGCATCGCCGCTTGGTGAAGGATTGGCTCGGGCGGCTCGGCTGCTCTCGTCCTGCAAAGGGAATTGAGTTCCTGCTGTGAAAAAAGTGCAGGGACTCCGTTCCCACGCGTTCCCGCAGGACTTGAGCCCTGGGTGACATGTACTCTTTATGGAGGGATCGGGGGTCTAAAAACGGCGATTCTGAATACTGTGTACTTTTTAAAATCCGGCGCCATTGGCAGCCGAGAAACCCGGAAGTGACGTCATGACGTCGCTTCCGTGTTTTCAATGCAAACACTGAATCAAAGCCGTTTACGGCTTAGTTTCAGTCCGCGCCAAGACGACGGAGGCGCCGGATCGAGGATCGGGTCTCCCGGTGGGACGGGAGGCCCGGTCAGAGCCGCGGGCGGGAGGGGGGGGGGGGGGGGGGTTGATGTCCGGCAGCTCCAATCATTGGATTTCAGATGCATTGCACAGGCTTTTGCAGACTTTTCCTCCAGTCCCAGGTCTGTACCTCACTATACACCTTCATTTATGAAGCTAAAATACGTATCAATGGACTACGAGTGTGGTGATTGTCAATGAGGTGGGACAATAATACATACATGTGTACAATGCATTCATTCATAGGTAATAAAGAAAGTAATCCTGGAGGGGTGACCTGTAAGGTCTTGTAGCCCATTCTAGCCTTGTGCAGGTCTATAATCTTGTCCCTGATAGCCTTTGAGGGCTCTTTGGTGTTACCCATGATGGTGAGGTTAGAATGAAAGAAAGATATTCTGTGGAGAGGTGTCTTTTATACACATAATGAGTTGTCATTAGGAGCACCTTCTTAACCACTTAAGCCCCGGACCATATTGCTGCCTAAAGACCCAAGGGGTTTTTACAGTTCGGGACTGCGTCGCTTTAACAGACAATTGCGCGGTCGTGCGACGTGGCTCCCAAACAAAATTGGCGTCCTTTTTTCCCCACAAATAGAGCTTTCTTTTGGTGGTATTTGATCACCTCTGTGGTTTTTATTTTTTGCGCTATAAACAAAAATAGAGCGACAATTTTGAAAAAAATGCAATATTTTTTACTTTTTGCTGTAATAAATATCCCCCAAAAACATATATAAATTTTTTTTTTTCCTCAGTTTAGGCCGATACGTATTCTTCTACCTATTTTTGGTAAAAAAAATCGCAATAATCGTTTATCGGTTGGTTTGCGCAAAATTTATAGCGTTTACAAAATAGGGGATAGTTTTTTTGCATTTTTATTTTTTATTTTTTTTTTACTACTAATGGCGGCGATCAGCGATTTTTTTTCGTGACTGCGACATTATGGCGGACACTTCGGACAATTTTGACACATTTTTGGGACCATTGTCATTTTCACAGCAAAAAATGCATTTAAATTGCATTGTTTATTGTGAAAATGACAATTGCAGTTTGGGAGTTAACCACAGGGGGCGCTGTAGGAGTTAGGGTTTACTTTGTGTGTGTTTACTAGTGTAGGGGGGTGTGGCTGTAGGAATGACGTCATCGATCGTGTCTTCCCTATAAAGGTGATGCGCCGACACAGTGAAGCACGGGGAAGCCGTGTTTACACACGGCTCTCCCCGTTCTTCAGCTCCGGGGAGCGATCGCGACAGAGCGGCTATAAACAAATAGCCGCGCCGTCGTCCCGGATCGCTCCCCGAGCGGACCCGACCTCCGCATGTACCGGGGGGGGGTCCCGATCGGACATATATAATATAATCTGAAGATCTGTGCCGCCATCACGATTAAGACTCTGAGCCATGCGTAGAAAGTATAAATGGAGAGATAAAAGGGAGACACGTGTCTTATTTTCTTAGAGACACTTTGTTACTCCCAATCTTACAGTCAACTGAGCAGAAATATTGTAAACTGATGAGCTGATACATTTCAATGCCGTGGCTGCATTTGCTTACAGAAGGCTGTGTTACTGTCACAATAATGATATGTGTTCACTACAGGCAGATAGAAGATGAGATCAGCTGCGCAGTAATGTGCTTCATGTATATGAACTTAAAGGAAAACTCCACATTTTATTTGTTTTCATAATCTAATGCCTATATACAGTACATTGCCATTCCCCTTCCCCCGCTCCCTTCCCTGTCTCTTCCTTCCATCCTCTCTTTCCTTCTCTTTTATTTTCATCAACTTTAAGTATTTTTTAAGTATTTTAGTGCAATATTTTTGTAGATTTGCATTAGTTGCTGGTTTTAAGATTGTCTTCTATATAGTATTTGATTATGTATACTCACAATGTATTTTGTACAATAACATGTGTATGTTTCTTTTATCTTTTAGTCACTAGTGTTGAGCGGAATACGCCATATTCGATTTTGCGATATATCACGAATATATAGACGAATATTCGTGAAATATTCGCTAAAATTGAATATTCGTGATATTTTATCAAAAAACATTTTTTGCGAAATTTCGCTAATGCGAATGCGAAATTGATTGCGAAATTCTGAAACATTCAATTTCACCTGCCCTTTGGGAAAAGTGTGGTTTTACGTAATGGACCCTGCAACTAACAACAAGGTATTAATAAAATAAATACATTATTATATAGATTTGAGGGTTTACTTTGACCAATTTGTATATTGATTAGTTTAATAAATATTGAATAACCATAGATTTGGAAAATACAGATCTCTCCTCTAGACTGAACTGTATTGAGTTAGGTAAAGATCAACCGCACACTGGGGCCCCTGATTCTGTTGAGTTAAAAAAAAGCCAAGTAAACCGTTTACGTTGACATCTCTTAAATGTCTTTATGTTAAACAGTTATTATTCTCATTAAAGAGGTGAAATGCAAATGATGACACGGGACAAAAGATGGAAAATTCTTTGAAGATGTGATACACTGGAAAAACGCACAGAAACACTCCACTCTCTCTAGCCACCTTGTGAATCTGCACTGAAATACTGCTGGGAGTGATCTTATATACTGGTCGTGCAGGCAGGTTCCTATTGGTTGCTATAGAGGTTGCTTACCTCTGACAACTGTGGTAGGAGAACTCTGATTGGCTCTGATGCAAAAGAAGGGCGGAGAATGTATTCGAGAATAATCGTAATACGAATATTCGCGATAGCGAATATTCGTCAACATAAAAGGATCGCCTCAGCTTAGCTACTCGGCCCAGGGTCTCTAATCATACCAGCAATGCTTTTAGACGTTGATGGAGATCACTAGGATGTGATCTGTTTTAAAAATAAATTTGAAAAAATGCGAATATTCGTAATAGCGAATTTTGGCCGCGATATTCGAGTTATTCGCGAATACTCGAATATGTAATATTCGTAACGAATATTCGCAATGCGAATATTCGTGAGCAACACTATTAGTCACATGACAATCCCCTTGTCAGGTCACCAGTGGTCAGATGACAAGTGCACCCTGTTGGAGGCAGGGATGCACCACGAGGTAGTGAACCCAGTAGCAGACTGCTGCGGAAGGACCACAGAATTGATATGGGGAAGAGGTTCACTGGGGCACAAACAGGGATCCTACAGGAAACCAACCAAAGATTCTCCAGGGCGCGGAGTCTAAAATCCAGTTTGGTATTCACCAGAGCCTCTAGTGGTGAGGATGGCCTTCGCTGCAACTGGATCCAGGTTGCTGCCCCTGGAGTCCCCCAGGTCACGCTTCATAGGGAGAAAGGGGAAGCAGCCACTCAGGACACAAGGAATAGTGAAGGGTAAGCCGAGGTCGGGGCAACAAGCAGACGACGATAACCAAGGGACGGGCCAAGGGTCAGGGTCACAGGCAAACAGGAGTAGTCGTAGACAAGCCAAAGTCGGTACACAGAGATATTAACGTAGCACACGGCAAGCAGGAACACAAAGCCAACACACAACATTGATCAGCAAAGCAGACCTGCAGTGCACTAGTTAATATAGAGTTCCTGGGATGGCCTGGGGTGGAGCCATACAGGGAGGAGAGATGATAAAAGGCAGCCAGATAAAAGAGTCAGGCCTCTAATGAACACATGGAGGAGAAGGTAAGCTGCCAGACATTATTGCATATCCATGACACCCCTCTTCCCTTTAATTCCAAAAAAATCTCCTGAAGAAGCGGCTAATTTAAACCCGCAAAACACGTAGAGCAACTTTCTGAGCTACTATACATGGATGGTATTTATGTCCTTTTGGGTAACGATAGGATGTACTAAAGCCTCCTTGTGATTGTCGTGATCCTTTCTTTTTAGATTGTAAATATGTTGACCTATATATATATATATATGTATATTTTTGTAATCAACTTTTTGTAAATTTCGAGATTTTGACTGTGTATTATCAGTTCAAATAGTATGGTACCATTAAAGTCCAAACTGCCTCTTCCCAATTTTCATTTTCACCCTGATGGGATGAAGGTACCATTGGTAATTAGAATTTTACCCATACGGCACTTCTCCACATCTGTAATAAACGTGTTTTTTTTTTTTAGCAGCATGCCTATTCCACTTTGTTTATTTGTGGATTTTTCATTGGAGTAATGAGTGTATAAAGGTAGATTTTTTTACAATGTAATTGATTGTAAACCTCTGAAAAAAAAAGGAACAAGCATATCCTTCTATAGTGTGTACCTGTCTCAATCCAAAGCACCAAGTGTGGTTTATGTTTGCTCTCTCATTCCTCTGTCCCGCCCCCCTCCAGTACACAGCAAGTGATTGAAAGCCTCAGCTGTGCATGTTTCCCCACGAGACTGTGTAGCGGGGCTGTGGCTCTATTTCCTCCACTCGGGTGTCATATTACACTAAGCTCTTTGCTCTGTGCTGTGCAGTGTGTGATATCAGATCCATGCTCCATGCCTTCAGAAACTGAGAAATACTGTGCAAATTCAGAACTTTGAACAGATGTAGAGGAGAGGGGCTGAAGATTATGGAAGAGGATGAGAGATAGGTTAGGTGACACTATATTATCCGGCACCTCATCCCTATTAAATTGAGATTGGCAGCAATAGGATGATTGGGATTATAATGGTGCCCACAACAAATAAATATACATAGTTGATATAAAAATAGAAATGTTATTACATAAAAAAACAACAGAATAATGGATACAATAAAAACCACTGGCAGAGCATAATACAGATGGTATTAATAATCACTGGTATACATCTATAAAAGGTGATCAATACTTGATGTTGTGTCCTAACATGTTTTGCCAACATTGGCTTCTTCAGGGGATTTCTACTGACTACATGAAAACTGGTTGTCCGTAGAAAAAGACGAACCAAGTTTTAGAGAACGGATTTGGTTGCTCCATGATTACTGGTTTCTCAAACCAATATTTTTCAGTAAAGAAGATTTTCAATAAATATTGGAATATTTAAAAAAATGATAAAGTATTAGGTCCAGCTATTCCTGATCGACCCATTGTCATGTTCAGGGGAGCACCTTCTTTACGTCACAAATTGGCTCCAAATGTCATTGATCCTCCTTAGGCCCCATACACACGGGAGTATTTATCCGCTGATACGGTCCAGCGGACCGTATCGGCGACGTGCGCGACGCTGTCCTATAAGGAATTCCACGCATGCGTTGAATCATTGCGACGCATGCGGGGGATCCCTTTCGGACGGATGGATTCGGTGAGTCTGTACAGACCAGCGGATCCATCCGTTGGGATGGATTCCAGCAGATGGATTTGTTCTGCATGTCAGCGAATATCCGATCTGCTGGAATCCATCCCAGGGGAGATATATCCGTGGATAAAGATCCGCTGGCGTGTACACACCATAGGATCTATCCGCTGAAACCCATTTGCTGGGATTTATCTGCGGATGGATTCTATGATGTGTATGGGGCCTAAGACTATTTCATTCTTTCAAACTATGAAAGGATTTTTTCCCTGTCGGAAGTGTAAAATTTGTCAAGTTTCAAGGGCGTAAGTATGAGTCTTTTCAGTCGACTCAAACACAAAGGTCTTACGCTATAGATTCCATCATCACATCGTTCAAGTGAATGCGTAATTTACCTCATCCAGTGCCCATGTTTAAAGCTATACATTGGACGGACGAAGAGAGCTCTACATGTAAGTTTGGAGGAACATGTGGAAAATATATAAAGAAAGGTTTCCCCAAACACAATTTATTCAAGCATTATGCAAAATATCATGATTAGAAGCTCGATGGGACTCTTTTTGTCCCAATTGAAAAATTTAGTCCACACTGGAGAGGTACCAACAGGGTTCGTTCCATCTAAAAAATTTAAACTAAATGGATTTTTGACATGAAATCTTAACGTTGATTGGGACATCAACTGTTTTTTAAACAATGCCTAGACCAGGGGTCCTCAAACTTTTTAAACAGGGGGCCAGTTCACGGTCCCTCAGACTCTTGGGGGGCCGGACTATAGTTTGAAAAAAAAACATAAACAAATACCTTTGCACACTGCACATATTTTTTTGTAGTGCACAAAAAACAGTTAATCAATATAAACGTATTAGTATTTCACATAATCCCTTCATCAGAGTCCCCTCATATCACAGAGTCCCCTCATATCACAGCAGAGTCCCCTCATATCACAGCAGAGTCCCCTCATATCACAGCAGAGTCCCCCATATCACAGCAGAGTCCCCTCATATCACAGCAGAGTTCCCCATCTCACAGCAGATTCCCCCATATCACAGCAGATTCCCCCATATCACAGCAGATTCCCCCATATCACAGCAGATTCCCCCATATCACAGCAGATTCCCCCATATCACAGCAGATTTCCCCATATCACAGCAGATTCCCCCATATCACAGCAGATTCCCTCATATCACAGCAGATTCCCCCATATCACAGCAGATTCCCCCATATCACAGCAGATTCCCCCACATCACAGCAGATTCCCCCACATCACAACAGATTCCCTCATATCACAGCAGATTCCCCCATATCACAGCAGATTCCCCCATATCACAGCAGATTCCCCCATATCACAACAGATTCCCTCATATCACAGCAGATTCCCTCATATCACAGCAGATTCCCCCATATCACAGCAGGTTCCCCCATATCACAGCAGATTCCCCCATATCACAGCAGATTCCCCCATATCACAGCAGAGTTCCCCATCTCACAGCAGATTCCCCCATATCACAGCAGATTCCCCCATATCACAGCAGATTCCCCCATATCACAGCAGATTTCCCCATATCACAGCAGATTCCCCCATATCACAGCAGATTCCCTCATATCACAGCAGATTCCCCCATATCACAGCAGATTCCCCCATATCACAGCAGATTCCCCCACATCACAGCAGATTCCCCCACATCACAACAGATTCCCTCATATCACAGCAGATTCCCCCATATCACAGCAGATTCCCCCATATCACAGCAGATTCCCCCATATCACAACAGATTCCCTCATATCACAGCAGATTCCCTCATATCACAGCAGATTCCCCCATATCACAGCAGGTTCCCCCATCTCACAGCAGATTCCCCCATATCACAGCAGATTCCCTCATATCACAGCAGATTCCCCTCATATCACAGCAGATTCCCCCATATCACAGCAGATTCCCCCATCTCACAGCAGATTCCCCCATATCACAGCAGATTCCCCCATATCACAGCACAAGGAAGTGGCGTAGATACCCGCAGATAATGCGGATATCTATGCCCGGAAGTGGGTGCAAATACCTGTATTAGACAGGTATCTGCTATCTCCTTCCCCCTGAAAGGTGTTAAATGTGACACCGGAGGGGGGGAGGGTTCCGAAAAGCGGAAGTTCAATTTTTTTGGGTGGAACTCCACTTTAAGTGGTTAATATTACACTAACTGCTTCAGCCCCGGACCATTTTGGTGGTCAAAGACCGGACACATTTTGCGATTCGGCACCGCGTCGCTTTAACTGACAGTTGCGCTGTCGTGCCACGTGGCTCCCAAACAAAATTGATGTCCTTTTTTCCCCACAAATAGAGCTTTCTTTTGGTGGTATTTGATCACCTCTATGGATTTTTGCGCTATAAACAAAAAAAGAGCTACAATTTAAAAAAAAGCTATATTTTCTACTTTTTGCTATAATGATTATCCACAAAAAATATCTAAAAAACATTTTTTTCCACAGTTTAGGTTGATACGTATTCTTCTACATATTTTTGGTAATAAGTGTTTATTGATTGGTTTGCGCAAAAGTTATAGCTTCTACAAAATAGGGGACTGTTTTATGGCATTTTTATTAATATTTTTTTTTTACTAGTTATGGGGGCGATCCACAATTTTTATCGTGACTGCGACATTATGGCAGACACATCGGACACTTTTGACACCATTTTGGGACCATTGGCATTTTTACCACGATCAGTGCTATAAAAAAGCACTGATTACTGTAAAAATGACACTGGCAGTGAAGGGGTTAACCACTAGGGCACGCTGCAATAGTTTAGTGTTCCCTAGGGAGTGATTCTTACTGTTTGGGGGCGTGGCTACACGTGACACATCACTAATGACCGCTCCCGATCACGGGGAACGGTCATCAGTGACAGTGTCACTAGGTAGAATAGGGGAATGCCTTGTTTTACAAAGGCATTCCCCTGTTCTGCCCTTGCCGACCGCAATTGCGGGCCTCCCAGGAACATTGAGTTCCCGGGACCCGCGGCTGCACTCGCAAGCCACACGGCGCGTGCGCGCTGGGCGGGAGATTTAAAGGGACGTACCTGTACGCCAATCTGCCTGCCCGTGCCATTCTGTTGACGTACATAGACGTGCCGCGGTCGGCAAGTGACACTAATGTACTTTGAGTTATAGATATGGAATTTTTAGCAAGAGTTTACTGAACCCAGAAAGTTGTTTCAAGAGTTCCTCCATGATAAAAAACTTTGAGACAGGCTTCTCTAGATCAACAATCTACAGTGTTGTTGGTTAGAAGTATTAAGCCGGTTATATTTTGTGCTTTTAGAAACATTTCCCTGCTTTTTTTTTTTAACCAATCTACAGAGTTGGCCAGAACTAGCTCCTGTGGAAGAAGTTTAATCCACATTTTTAAAGCTCTTACTGTATAAATACTCTTTTCTGCCAGACACTGTGTACTCTGTGTGCCATTTGTAATGGTCTGAAAGCAGAATCCCAGCCAAAAATATCAACATCACAATGAACAGCCTATTAAAAGATAAAAAAACAAAACCAGCTTTTGCTACAGTACCGTATTTATCGGCGTATACCACGCACTTTTTTGCCCTCAAAATCAGGGCAAAATCGTGGGTGCGCGGTATACGCCGATACCCGCTTTCCTGCGCCGAGTTTTGAATACTGCGCCGATATATACCGAGAGCAGTACACTCGGGTATAGTCCTGCAGTCTCGGCAACTTCCGCACTCACGTCCTGGACGTACAGGACGTCAGCGCGGGTAGCCGAGCATTGCCGACAATACACGAGTGTCAGAGCGCAGTACACTCGTGTATTGTCGGCAATGCTCGGCTACCCGCGCTGACGTCCTGTACGTCCAGGACGTGAGCGCGGAAGTTGCCGAGACTGCCTGACTTTACCCGAGTGTACTGCGCTCGGTATATGTCGGCGCAGTATTCAAAACTCGGCGCGGGAAACGAGCGAGGAAGCCGCAGAAGGACGCCGGACCCGCCGAAGAGGACACCAGAAGCCGCAGAAGGACACCGGACCCGCCGAAGAGGACACCGTGCCCGCCGCAGAAGGACACCAGAAGCCGCAGAAGGACGCCGGACCCGCCGAAGAGGACACCCGAAGCCGCAGAAGGACGCCGGACCCCACGAGGCCGCCGATGGACGCCGCGCAAGACACCAAAACTGTAAGTACAAAAAAACTTTTTTTCCACAGGATTCGGGGGTCACTTTAGGGGTGCGCGGTATATGCGGGAGCGCGTTATACCGCGATAAATACGGTATTCAGCTTCAAGCCAACAATTCCCCCGCAATACGTTTTTCTGTTCAGTTTGATGGGCGGCATACCTTAACCCACTTCCACTGAGCCCAGGTTGTCCTGAACCAGGGGCGGACTGACAACTCATGGGGCCCCCGGGCAATAGGAGATTATGGGCACCCGGGCAATAGGAGATTATGGGGCGCCCAGGCAATAGATTATGCAGCATTTTCACAGTAAACAGTGCATTTTTATAGCACTTTTTGCTGTGAAAATGACAATGGTCCAAAAAAATGTGTCAAAATTGTCCGATGTGTCCGCCATAATGTCGCAGTCACGAAAAAAATCGCTGAGTAAAAAAAAAGATTATTAATAAAAATGTCATAAAACTATCCCCTATTTTGTAAACGCTATAAATTTTGCGCAAAAAAAACAATCGTTAAACGCTTATTGCGATTTTTTTATTTTTTTTTACCAAAAATAGGTAGAAGAATACGTATCGGCTTAAACTGAGGGAAAAAAAACGTTTTTTTTAATATCTTTTTTTGAGGATATTTATTATAGCAAAAAGTAAAAAATATTGAATTTTTTTCTAAATTGTCGCTCTATTTTTGTTTATAGCGCAAAAAATAAAAAACGCAGAGGTGATCAAATGCCACCAAAAGAAATCTCCATTTGTGGGAAAAAAAGGACGCCAATTTTGTTTGGGAGCCACGTCGCACGACCGCGCAATTGTCAGTTAAAGCGATGCAGTGACGAATCGCGAAAAAGAGGCAAGGTCCTTAACCTGCATATTGGTCCGGGTCTTAAGTGGCTAACTGTGAGGAAAATGCATTTATTACAGAGTTAAAAAAAACACTTTGCTGGCATAAGCAGGAAAATACAGGGCATATTTACCACACAGGCTGTATTGCATAAGATCACATGACCAGAGATCCTCTAAAACATCTTCACAAGATCCTAAAAACCAGGGCCAGCCGATCAGTTGTCCACCAAAAGAGGGCGCCACATTTTTGTTAATTTCTGCTGCCTTGAAAACCCCAGTGGGGGAAACCTTCCTTTTTCAACAGTTTTTGAGCATGTAATAGGAAGAACTATAAATTGACGCTTAAAAGACATTGAAGGTTTTTGGTGATTGTAACTTCAGCACCAAGGACAGTACCATCTCACATACACTATGGGCTAGATTCATAAAGCCTGCCATAACTTTGTGCGGGCGTAGCGTATCTCATATACGCTATGCCGCCGTAACTTAGTGAGGCAGGTTCTGTATTCAGAAAGAACCTGCGCCCTAAGTTACGGCGGCGTAGCGTAAATGTGCCAGTGTAAGGGCGCCTAATTCAAATTGTGAAGAGGTGGGCGTGTTTTATGTAAATAAAACATGACCCCATGTAAAAAACGTGAACGTATCCCAGTGCGCATGCTCCTAATCACGTTGCAAATAGTCAATGCTTTAGACGTGAACGTAATTTACGCAAAGCCCTATTCGCGAATGACTTACGCAAACGACGTAAACTACGGAAAATTCGACGCTGTCCCGACGTCCATACTTAACATTGGCTACGCCTCATATAGCAGGGGGAACTTTACGCTGGAAAAAGCCTTACGTAAACAACGTAAAAAAATCCGCCGGACGCACGTACGTTTCTGAATTGGCGTATCTAGCTCATTTGCATATTCTACGCGGAAATCAACGAAAGCGCCACCTAGCGGCCAGCGTAAAAATGCACCCTAAGATACGACCGCGTAGGAGACTTACGTCGGTCGTATCTTAGCAACATTTAAGCGTATCTCAATTTGAGCATACACTTAAAGATACAACGGCGCGGATTCGGACTTACGACGGCGTATCTACTGATACGCCTGTCATAAGTCTTTCTGAATCCAGCCCTATATTGTCAAAAGTATTGGCACGCCTGCCTTTATATGCACATGAACTTTAATGGCATTCAAAGTCTTATGTCAGAAATTCCGACCATGCGTAGGCTCCATCGGACATTTTTTGTCAGAATTTTCAACAGCAAAAATTTGAGAGCTGGTTCATACATTTTCAGACGGGAAAAGTTCTTGTCGGAAATTCCGATTGTCTGTATGCAATTCCGACGCATAAAAATCCTGCTCGGAATCATTGAACTTGAGTTTTCTAGTGTTGTACATCACCGCGTTCTTGACGTTCGGAAATCCAGGGTTTTCTTGTCGGAAATTCCGATCGTGTGTACGCGGCATTAGTCTGTAGGGTTCAATATTGAGTTGGCCCGCCCTTTGCAGCTATAACAGCTTCAACTCTCCTGGGAAGACCGTCCACAAGGTTTAGGAGTGTGTCTATGGGAATGTTTGATCATTCTTCCAGAAGTGTATTTGCGACATGTCAATGTAATTTGTGGTCCGAAATCGCAAAAAGAAGTACAGAAACGACAGTATTTATCGGCGTATAACACGCACCGTAACTTTAATGCCGCGTACACACGACCGTTATTCATGTCATGGAAAAAAACAATGTTTTTCTCTACGTGATTTGTCGTGATTCCTCTCAAGCCTGCCTTGCATACACACGATCGTAAAAAAAAATGCTCCAGCAAAGCTTGGTGACGTACAACACGTACGACTGCACTATAAAGGGGAAGTTCCATTCGAATGGCGCCACCCTTGGGGCTGCTTATGCTAATTTCCCCGTCTCATAACTCGCTTCTGAGCATGCAGGTTTTTTTCCCCCCTCGTTAAAGCGCACACATGACCGTTTTTCACGACATGAAAAACTACGAGAAAAAATAGAGCAGGTTCTAAATTTTTAACGCCCATTTTTCTCATCGAGAAAAATGCTCTGGAGCCTACACACGACCGTTTTTCACGACCAATTTAAAAAAATTGCATTTTTCTCGTCATGAAAAACGGTCGTGTGTACGCAGCATTATGGGCCAGATTCACAAAAGAGATACGACGGCGTATCTCCTGATACGCCGTCGTATCTCTGTGATCCGCCCGTCCTAACTATGTGGCTGATTCTGTTACGTATAGATAGCCCTAAGATCCGACAGGTGTAATTGACTTACACCGTCGGATCTTAGGATGCAATTCTAGGCCGGCCGCTAGGTGGCGATTCCATTGCGGTCGGCGTAGAATATGCAAATGACTAGTTACGGCGATCCACGAAGATACGCGCGTTCGTCGCAATCTCTTACGTCGTTGCTAGTCGGTTTTTCCCGTCGCAAAGTTAGGCCTGCTTTATCATGGCTGATCTTTAGAACAGCCATGTTAAAGTATGGCCGTCGTTCCCGCGTCGAATTTCAATTTTTTTTTTGCGTAAGACGTCCGGGAATACGAAACGATGTAACGCATGTCGCCGTTCAAAAAAAACGTTGAGCGCCGTAATTTCACACAAAGCACGTTGGGAAATTTCCTAACGGAGCATGCGCAGAACGTTCGGCGCGGGAACGCGCCTAATTTAAATGGTGCCCGCCCCATTTGAATTAGGCGGGCTTGCGCCGAGCGGATTTACTCGAAATAAAAAGTTGCAACGACCGCTATTTTATTCCCTAGGGCACAGGTGTCAAACACAAGGCCCGCAGGCCGAATCCGGCCCTCCAGGCCATTTCATGTGGCCCTTGAACCTCTCCTGCAGCTGCAGGAGAGCTCCAGCCCTCCTCTGGTCCTCCTCCATACCCCTATATTCTGCTTTCAAACACTGCCCTAGGGTGTCTGCTAAAAAACATATATGATGTTTGGGGGTTCTGAGTATTTTTCGAGCAAAAAAATTATTAGCTAGATTCAGTAAGAGCGCCGCATCTTTAAGGCGGCGTAGCGTATCGTATTTACGCTACGCCGCCTTAAGTCAGAGATGCAAGTACTATGGGCCAGATTCACGTAGCTTGGGCGCAGCGTAACGTAACCCGTTTACGTTACACCGCCGCAAGTTTTCAGATTTAGTGCCCGATCCACAAAGCACTTACCTGGAAATTTGCGGCGGTGTATCGCAAACACATCCGGCGCAAGGCGGCCCAATTCAAATGGGGCGGTTACCATTTTAATTATGCGCGCTCCCGCGCCGGACGTACTGCGCATGCTCCCGTCGCAAATTTCCCGATGTGCTTTGCGCGAAATTACGACGCGCCGACGTTTTGAGAATCGCAACGTCATCAAAGCACTTACGCCGGGAAAAATAATTTTTTTAAAAAAAATTCAAAAGCGACGCGGGAAAGACGGGCATACTTTAACATGGTGGAGTACTTTTCCACCATGTTAAAGGTGCACTATGTTTGCAACGGAAATCTAACACTTGCGACGACGTAACGACGGGAAAAACCTTTGTGGATCGCCGTAACTCCTAATTTGCATACCCGACGCTGGTTTACGACGCGAACTCCCCCCAGCGGCGGCCGCGGTACTGCATCCTAAGATCCGACAGTGTAAGTCCATTACACCTGTCGGATCTAAGGGATATCTATGCGTAACTGATTCTATGAATCAGTCGCATAGATACTCTGAGAGATACGACGGAGTATCTGAGATACTCCGTCGTATCTCCGCTGTGAATCTGGCCCTGTATTCTCAAAGTAGTTGCCTCCTAACATACGGCGGCGTATCGTAAATGCGGCAGGCGCAAGCGCGCCTAATTCAAAATAGACTGAGGGGGTGTGTTTTATGTTAATATGCTTTGACCTGACGAGATTGACGTTTTTTTGGAACGGCGCATGCACCGTCCGCCTACATTTCCCAGTGTGCATTGCGGCTAAGTACGCCACGCGGGCCTATTGATTTCGACGTGGACGTAAATGACGTAAATCCCTATTCACGGACGACTTACGCAAACGTCGTAAAATTTTCGAATTTCGAAGCGGGAACGGCGGCCATACTTTAACATTGACTACGCCTCCTAGGGGCAGCTTTATCTTTAGATGGCCTATCTCTTACGTAAACGGCGTATCTTTACTGCGACGGGCGGACGTACGTTTTGTGAATAGGCGTATCTAGTGATTTACATATTCTACGCCGACCGCAATGGAAGCGCCACCTATCGGCCAGCCTAAATATTGCACCCTAAGATAGGACGGCGCAAGCCGTCGTATCTTAGATAGGTTTAAGTGTATCTCTGTTTGAGAATACACTTAAACTTAGGTCGGCGCAGATTTCGAGTTAGGTCGGCGTATCTACTGATACGCCGACCTAACTCTACCTGAATCTAGCTATATGATTTTTTTACATGTAGGAGAGGAGTGCCAGAATAGGCCCGGTATGGAAGTGGTTAAATTGTTGAGTTCGAAAATATTATGGCGCAGCGCAGGTCAGTTTCAGCTGTTAAACTTTTATATGGGTTCTGCTCGGAGAGATATGACCAGTCAAAGGGTAAGAGAAGCCTGTTATCACAACCCGCCTTCACTATCTATTGTGCCAAACACCATCTGTTATATTCTGTGTGCTTTCCCATCCTAGACATTCTGCCTCTTAGTAATTCTAATGAGCCGGCTTCCTCTTTTCTACATTCCGCTCATTATACATGGATTTGTTTTTCCATAATGCAATGACGTTGTCCGTAACGATTCCTCCAGTGTTTTGTACACATTTCCTTCTGTGCTGGGCACACTTGTAGCTCTGCTATGCTATGTGCCTGGAAAACATAATGAACAGAAGACTCGGGAACCTCCACTGCTGCTGCATTTACATTCGATGTAAGACATAATAATACATTTATAGATATACTTCCTTTCCACTCACAAGGCATGTACGCTGGGAAAGACCTCGTTATATTAAGCACATTTCTATTACAGGACATTATAATAAAAAAATAAAAAAATTCTCGAGCAATGGCTATGAAACAGAAGGAATACCTCCCTGTTAGTTACATGATTTATATGCAGCAGGATCTCTAATTTCTTTCCGCTTCGTAGTGTTCTACATGGAAAGGTGGGCTGCTTATTCATTTCAATTGCCTGTAAACATAAACCACCAATTAATGCAGTTATATAATTGTGATGTAATTAAAAATAATATTTAAAGTTGGAAGGAAAGAGGGAATTTTAAAAGCGCTTAAAGATAATAATGAGAACCATATATTTAAAATTACTGTATTTATCGGCGTATAACATGCAACATGTTTCTGGATTTTTTTTTTTTAAATAAACAAGTTTGAATTAAAATAAGGGTTAGTGCCCATCAATGCAGCCTGTTTAGTGCCCATTTGCAGCCTCAATGCAGCCTGATCAATTCCCAATGCAGCCTGATCAATGCAGCCTGATAAATGACCATCTCATCAATGCAGCCTTATCAATACCGATCTCATCAATGCAGTCTGATCAATACAGCCTGATCAATGCCCATCTTATCAATGCAGCCTGGTCAATGCCCATCTGCAGCACATCTCACCAATGCAGCCTGATTAATGCAGCCTGATCAATGCCCATCTCATCAATGCAGCCTTATCAATGCAGCCTGGTCAATGCCCATCTCATCAATGCAGCCTTATCAATGCAGCCTGATCAATGCCCATCTGCAGCACATCTCACCAATGCAGCTTGATTAATGCAGCCTGATCAATGCCCATCTCATCAATGCAGCCTTATCAATGCAGCCTGACCAATGCCCATCTCATCAATGCAGCCTGATCAATGCCCATCTTATCAATGCAGCGTGATCAATGCTCATCTCATCAATGCAGCCTTATCAATGCCCATCTCATCAATGCAGCCTGATCAATGCCCATCTTATCAATGCAGCCTGACCAATGCCCATCTCATCAATGCAGCCTGATCAATGCCCATCTTATCAATGCAGCCTGATCAATGCTCATCTCATCAATGCAGCCTTATTAATGCAGCCTGATCAATGCAGCCTGATCAATGCCCATCTCATCATTGCAGCCTTATCAATGCAGCCTGATCAATGCCCATCTCATCAGTGCAGCCTTATCAATGCTGCCTGATCAATGATTCTTTTTAGCCTCAATGTTCATCTGCAACCTCACCATCAATGCAGCCTGGACAGTGCAGGAAATGAGCCATCATCTCCTTTTCGGCTATCACTTAGCAGTCACACACACACAGTCCTGCCTCCGCCATCGGCATTGGACCAGCTCCTGTGATAGACAGAACACTGGTCCAATGCCAGTGGCGGAGGCGGGACTGTGTGTGTGACGTGAGAGCCGAACAGAAGATGACGGCTAATGAATTCCTGCTGAGTTAGTCCCCCTCCTTCCCATCCAAGGTACACTATTGGTGTATAACACGCACCTGCGATTTGCCCCCTATTTTCAGGGTAAAAAAAGTGCATGTTTTACGCTGTTAACTACGGTATATACATTTTTTGAGAATCATGTTAAAAACAAAGCAATGCCCTTTTATACAAAAGTGTTCAGTATTTCATCATGATGGTGGTCATGAAGGCAAGTGTCCAGCTTAAACAAAGGTTTCATATTTGTATATTATCCCGACATGTTTGACATGTTTCGCCTAGTAGCTTCATCAGGGGATATACGAATCAGTCAAAGAGTGCATAAGACTGTACAAGGATACAAAGTATCCAAAAAGCACATTTATGTATCATTATATGTCAAAAGAATTACTTTTATTGGGAAAACTAAAACGATACACTAAGAAGAATAGGTAATATGATAGGCAAAACGTGTTATATTAATATTGGTATAGAGACATAATAGTTAACTGATTCCTTTTAAAATGTATTAAAAATAGATAAAAATCAATCATATAATATACCTGTTGTTTCGTCTTTGCATCTACTTTCGTTTTTGCATTTAGTTTCGTTTTTGCATGTTATCCTGCCTGTGTGCATGTACAGAGCCATAGAGCAGTGATGGTTTGGAAAATGAAACTAGAATCTCCCAGTACTGTGGTCCTCAGGAAACAGACAACCAGGAAGTGTCCAGAACAGAGAAGGATTACAGCAACATCAGAGCAAAAACGAACAATGAGGACATGAAACCAGGACTGCAGTAAGGTAAAGAAAGCTATTTAGCTAAAAAAATGTTTCCTTTAGTGACCCTTTAAGAGCATTCACATGGCTTCTTAGAGAGTCACTGCAGTATTCTGTCACGTTGTGGATCCCAAACAATTCAAAGAACGTCTTTGTTTTATTAGTAACGAAATGGCTCAGGTCTTTTCTCTTCAAAAACCGTGGGCCAGATCCTCTACTGATACGCCGGCGTACTTTCAAATTTCCCGCGTCGTATCTTTAGTTTGAATCCTCAAACCAAGATACGACGGCATCTGGGTTCGATCCGACAGGCATACGGCTTCGGATCGTAGATGCAATACTTCGGCGTCCGCTGGGTGGAGTTTGCATCGTTTTCCGCGTCGGGTATGCAAATTAGCTTTTTCCGACGATCCACGAACGTACGCGCGGCCGTCGCATTCTCTTACGACGTCTCTAGTCGTTTTTTTCCGCCGTATAGTTAAAGCTGCTATTTTGCGGCGTATAGATAGACTTGCCATGTTAAGTATGGCCGTCGTTCCCGCGTCGAAATTTGAAATTTCTTTTTTTTTTGCGTAAGTCGTCCGTGAATAGGGATGGACGTAAGTCACGTCTAAGTTAAAAAAATGACGTCGTTGCGACGTCATTTTGCGCAAAGCACGGCGGGAAATTTAGAAACGGAGCATGCGCAGTTCAATCGTTGCGGGGACGCGCTTCATTTAAATGAACCACCCCCCCTAATCGCTGATTTGAATTCCGCCGCCAGAAATACACCACACCGCCGTAACTTTCGGCGCGCAATCTTTCAGGATTCGAACCAAAGCCGAAAAATTTACGGCGGCGTAGCGTATCTCTGATACGCTGCGCCGATCCATTTCTATGTGGATCTGGCCCCATGTTTTTACCCTCTAATCGTTTCACTTCCTTTTTCTTTGCAGGTTTGGTTTCTAAATTTTTAGCCATATTTTCGTCTGCTCACCAGTGCCTTTCAGGGCAACAGGTATGCCAAGCAAATGCTCAAAATCTTTGCCAGTCACTAGAACTGCAACTCTATCTTCCAAAGTTTTGACATTCCCATGGGCAACTGAGGGCAACAGTTTACTATCCCAATGCAAGACCAAATGAGGAGGATTTTCAAAGAGTGACTTTGCCATTTTACTCCTTTTGATGGCCTGAGCTCGGTAAATGGTAGCTGGAGATATGGAGATTTTTGAAACATCGTGGCCA
This sequence comes from Rana temporaria, assembly GCF_905171775.1. Lineage (NCBI taxonomy): Eukaryota > Metazoa > Chordata > Amphibia > Anura > Ranidae > Rana > Rana temporaria. The sequence goes on along the minus strand of NC_053496.1, from coordinate 21,801,820 downwards.
AGGCGGTTTGCAGTTGCTATAAATGAAGTACTTGCTTGTCGAATAGATAGCTGTTCTCGATCCGAATTAGACGTGAGTTTCTGATCAAGAGGTTTTAATCTAGAACTTGAACGTAATTTTTTCGTTGCTGGAGGCGAAAATTCAGCCTCTTCAGCGATAGCTTTGTAACGTTTATTCTTATATGAATCTTTTTTTCTTTTCTTTTTCTTTTTCTTCTTTTGTACACTTAGTTCAATGTTAGAAATTTCACTAGTTTGTGATAAAAGTGATCAATGTTTGCAACCCCTAAATATTATCCAATCTTCTTTAAATTAGGCACATATATCTTTTACATCACTGAGACTCGGGGCTTAAGCAAAGTCATATGAAAATCACATCTTTGGAAAAATGAAATATATATATATATATATACACACACACACATCATTAGCCAATGCCTTCCCCAGAGGGAGGAGAGTTTACCACGCCAAGCTTCCCAGAAGCGGCCACTACCAGAAGTGGGGCCAACCGACCCAAGAGAAAAAGAGCCCTGCGCGGCCACAGAGGACACACAGTGACCAGGCTATAAAGCAATCAAAAAAGTGCAAAACACAGAGTTTGACAAACGAGATATGTCGGATTACAAAAATCTGTAATTTACAACAGATTAGGCGCCGAAAATTCTAGCACGGTGCCAAGTTAGATCACCAATTTAGAGTAAAGTTAGGGTAGAAACAGGGGCTCAGATTCACGTAGAATCGCGGCGGCGTAAGTGCCTGATTCACAAAGCACTTGCGAGAAAACTTCCACCGGCGGCCTCCGGCGTAAGCCCGCGTAATTCAAAGGGGCGTGTGCCATTTAAATTAGGTGTGCGTGTGCTGTGTAAAGTTAGGGCACCTAAAACGACGACTAACTTTGCGACGGGAAACTAGACTAGCAGCGATGTAGCGAAAAACCGTTGTGGATCGCCATAACTACTAATCTGCATACCCGAAGCTGTTTTACGATGTGAACTCCCCCCAGCGGCGGCCGCGGTATTGCATCCTAAGATCCGACAGTGTAAAACAATTACACCTGTCGGATCTAAGGGCTATCTATGCGTAACTGACTATGAATCAGTCGCATAGATACTCTGAGAGATACGACGGAGTATCTGAGATACTCCGTCGTATCTCTGCTGTGAATCTGGGCCTAAATACTTACTTAAAATTAAGTATATTCAGGGCATGTGGTGGAGAGTGCCTGAGATATATAGTAAATTGTATCTGATACAAATACAATGAACAGCTCTAAAGTAGGACAAAAGGAATAAAAATAAATAAATAAAAGGATTTGTATAGAGTAGCCAAAAAATGAATAGACAAATGACAGTACTCTATGATGCCAAAGATTAAATAAATAGGTTGGACATCTCATAGTCAAGTATACTGATGACTCAAATTATAGGGATCAAGCCAATACTTTAATATTAAATGTTATTTATTTGAGAGAATGTGTGCATAAAGAGAAGGCCATAATAATGGGAATTAATACTTGGACTAGTACTAGCAGAATCTAAGATGCATCCATAATAAGGGATGCATTAGACAATGTCTCAATAAGGCCAATTTATTATTTAAATATAATTAAGTGATAGTATAGTCATGGCCAAACAACTGTAAATACAGAATAAATCGGAGCCAAAAGCAGATTGATGCTTTTGTGGTAAGGACTAGTGTATAAAGTATACTGGCGTCTGGTAATAAAATAATGAACTGATAAAGAAAAAGCACTGGGGTAGATTCAGGTTACTTTTGCGCTTTTTTTACGGAGGCGCAGGGCAACGTTTTTTGCCCTGCGCCCCCTCAAATTTTATGCGCTACCCGCGATTCACGGAGCAGTAGCTCCGTAAATTGCGTGGGCGCTCCGGCAAAATGCCTGGCGTAAGCGCGCGCAATTTAAATGATCCCGTAGGGGGCGGGAATCATTTAAATTAGGCGCGTTCCCGCGCCGATCGTAGAGCGCATGCTCCGTCGGGAAACTTTCCTGACGTGCATTGCGGCAAATGACGTCGCAAGGACGTCATTTGCTTCAAAGTGAACGTGAATGGCGTCCAGCGCTATTCACGAATCACTTACGCAAACTACGTAAAATTCAAATTTTGCGACGTGGGAACGACGGGTATACGTAACATTGGCTGCCCCTGCTAATAGCAGGGGCAGCCTTACGCGAAAACCGCCGTACGCAAACGATGTAAACTGCGTACGCAGGGCTTGCGTAACGTTGTGAATCGGCGTTAGTATGCAATTTGCATACTATACGCTGAGCACTACGGGAACGCCACCTAGCGGCCATCGCAAGAATGCAGCCTAAGATATGCGTGGCATAAGAGCCTTATGCCACGCATATCTTAGGCTGCAGTCGGTGTAACGAGGTTCCTGAATCAGGAGCATTCGTTACGCCGGCGCAAGTAAGCAATTGCGCTGCGTAACTATGGTTACGCAGGCGCAATTGCTCTTTGAATCCGGGCCACTGATTTTAAATCAAGGTTAAGTTTGCTGGGATATAAAAAGCAGGACATGAAGGTGAATAAGAGGTAGAGAGTATTCTTACACTTAACAAGAGGAAGTAATGCAACAGCCGCCCTCCGTCTCTGGCAATGGTGCTGCCCGAGAAGCTGGCTTTTATGTGCCCTCCATCTGGTTGGCGTCTCACGTCACCGACCAGATGCGGACGTGAGGGTGCTAATACGCATGCGCGAGAGTCCTACCTGGTCCCCCAGACTACGTTGACCATGGTGCCGTGCAGCGAGCAGCAGGGGAGGTTGACCAGTGGCGCCGACCTAAGGGAGAAGATCTAACCCAGACTCTGCATCCACCGTACAGTCCCCACCACTGGAGCCCAAGGCAGAAGGGCAAACAATGGAGGAACAGATGGATATCACATGGAAATGGTTCACAGTGAAAATAGGAGATAGACCATATATGGGCATATCTCTGGGGAGGGAATCATGCGCAAGAGAAGGGCGCAGAGCGGCCACCGAATGACGATAAAACCGCTCAGTGCCCTGGGCGTCCATATGGCCACAATTGTGCCCCCATTTCAAGGAAAGGCCTGCCCCACAAGTCAGCAGCTAAAAACAGGGCTGGGGCAGCATAAGCCCCTACCAGATATGCAAGACCGATGACCACTGGTCGGTAACTCACACGGATGCCAGGAACAGGCTTGGCAAATGAATGTATACACACTGAAAAATAAATAATGACCAATAACCTTAAATGGATATTTTTACATTGTTATATTTTTTTCAGATTGGACCGTAATAACTACACTTGCGCTCATAAGTTTATATACTCTGGCAGAATTTATGATTTTTTTTTGCCATTTTTTTGGCCATTTATTATCAATCAACCGTGTTTACTCTTTTTAAATCATAATCACCACAGAAACTACCCAAATGACCCTGATCAAAAGTTTACATACCCTGGTAATTTTGGCCTGATAACATGCACACAAGTTGACACAAAGGTGTTTGAATGGCTATTAAAGGTACCCATCCTCCCCTGTGATCTGTTTGCTTGTAATTAGTGTGTGTATATAAAAGGTCAATGAGTTTCTGGACTCCTCGCAGACCCTTGCATCTTTCATCCAGTGCTCTACTGACGTTTCTGGATTTTGAGTCATGGGGAAAGCAAAAGAATTGTGAAAGGATCTGCGGAAAAAGGTAGTTGAACTGTATAAAACAGGAAAGGGATATAAAAAGATATCCAAGGAATTGAGAATGCCAATTAGCAGTATTCAAACTCTAATCAAGAAGTGGAAAATGAGGGGTTCTGTTGAAACCAAACCACGGTCAGGTAGACCAACTAAAACTTCAGCCACAACTGCCAGGAAAATTGTTCGGGATGCAAAGAACTTCAGGTGAAATACGGGACTCTCTGAAAACATGTGGTGTGGCCGTTTCAAGATGCACAATAAGGAGGCACTTGAAGAAAGATGGGCTGTATGTTCGAGTCAGCAGAAGAAAGCCATTACTACGCAAATTCCACAAAGTATCCAACGCCAAACAGCACAGAGACGAGCCTCAAACCTTCTGGCACAAAGTCATTTGGAGTAATAAGAACAAAATTTAGCTTTTTGGCCACAACTATAAACGCTACATTTGGCCAACAAGGCCTATGATGAAAGGTACGCCATTCCTACTGTGAAACACGGAGGTGGATTGCTGATGTTTTGGGGATGTGTGAGCTACAGAGGCACAGGAAATTTGGTCAAAATTGATGGCAAGATAAATGCAGTATGTTATAAAAATATACTGGAGGAACATTTGCATTCATCAGCCAGGAAGCTGTGCATAGGACTTACTTGGACATTCCAACATGACAACAATCCAAAACACAAGGCCAAGTAGACCTGTCATTGGCTACAGCAGAATAAAGTGAAGGTTCTGGAGTGGCCATCTCAGTCTCCTGACCTCAATATCATTGAGCCCCTCTGGGGAGATCTCAAAACATGCCGTTCAAGCGAGACAGCCCAAGAATTTACAGGAACTGGAGGCTTTTTGCCAAGGGGAATGGGCAGCTTTACCATCTGAGAAGATAAAGAGCCTCATCCACAAATATCACAAAAGACTTCAAGCTTTGATTGATGTAAACATTTGATCAGGATCATTTGGGTAGTTTCTGTTGTGATTATGATTTAAAAAGAGTAAACACAGTTGATTGATAATAAATGTCTTCAGCCAAACACTAACCATGAGTGAAAGAAATCATAAATTCTGCCAGGGTATGTAAACTTATGAGCACAACTGTAGTTACTATGGTCCAGTCTGAAAAAATATAATAATGTAAAAATATTCATTTAACACTTCACCAGTTTTTAAAAATGAATTAAAATATAAAAAAAAAAGTACATTTTCAAAAAAGTAACAGATGCGCTTCTACTTTTTTAAAATTTACTACCGGCTGACGCGTTTCAAAGCTCAAGGATTCTTCATCAGAACCCAGCAGTGTACTAGCCTCAGAACGTCCCTTTAAATGTACACACATATACCCACACACAAATACACAACAGCATGTGCACCCCACGGCAGGCAATGGAGGACCTCCCAGGGGTCATTTAGACTCCTCCCACCGAAGTGGGAGGTCTCACGACCGACTATAATAATCCTATTACGGGGTGCACATGCTTGTGTATTTGTGTGTGGGTATATGTGTGTATATTTAAAGGGACTTTCTGAGGCTAGTACACTGCTGGGTTCTGATGAAGAAGCCTTGAGCTTTGAAACGCGTCAGCCGGTAGTGGTCCTCGTCACATCCTCCATGACCTTTCGGAGTGTCGTTTGAAGTCTAGATGCTGCAGCCATTTATGGACACTTTTTTACTGCAATCATTTCTACTACAATTGTGAGTAGTTTTTTTATTGTTTTTTTAATAAAATGTATCCTAACGATAATACACTAGGCTGGTGCGCCTTTGTTGTTTTCTTGTTCAATACTTCTTCCCTGTGTCATTCCATTTTTTTTTTACACATAACTTAATTCCTGAACCTATTGTTTTGGTTTCTTTGTATGTATGGATTGCATGGGTTGTTACTGTCATGTGGTGAACATTTCATGCCAATAGCACCTTTTGAAATATATTTACCTAGAAAAATAATGACGTGTTCAATACTTATTTACCTGCTTTCTACACCTCACCGGACCAATTCCAGTGGAAGCTGGAGATCACTGGAGAAGGCACAACTACTCCAGTGATCTCCACTAGCGTCCGGGTTCTGTGCCAACGGCTCCCCTGCTGCTTAAAGCGGTGGTTCACCCTAAAAAACAAGTTTCTACCATGAAATCCAGCATACTAGCGTGAGCTACAGTATGCCTTTATTTATTTTTTTGCGCCGTACTCACAGTTTAATCCCGTAGTTAAGTTTCAGACTCCCCGCGGGGAATGGGCGTTCCTATGCAGAGGGGAACATGATTGACGGCCGGCTATGGCGCGTCACGCTTCCCGAAAATAGCCGGAGTAGGACTCGGCTCTTCACGGCGCTATACGGCGCCTGCGCACAGACTAGGAGCTGACTGCGCAGGCGCGGTGAAGAGCCAAGTCCTATTTCGGCTATTTTCAGGAAGCGTGACGCACCATAGCCGGCCGTCAATCATGTTCTCCTCTGCATAGGAACGCCTACTCCTCGCGGGGAGTCTGAAACGTAACTACAGGATTAAACTGTGAGTACGGCGCAAAAAAAATAAAATAAAGGCATACTGTAGCTCGCGCTAGTATGCTGGATGGCATGGTAGAATTTTTTTTTTTTTAGGGTGAACCCCCGCTTTAATTAACACAGGAGGTTGCTTGCTCTGTGTGGGCACCATTCAGAGAATGAGGCAACCATAACATGGTTGGTACATATGATTAAAAGTCTTATTGTTCAATAGATTGACATGATGAAAATCTTTATACACATAATTATACACATAATTACAGGTTCTATTTTTCAGTAAATAGACAATAAAATTCCAATTAAAAAAGATAATAATGAGCTTATTACTAATACATACTGTAGACCTTGTAATACCATAAATTCATAGCTGATCATGGTATTCATATACATAATGTTATTGGCAGATACAGGTGTATGATTACATGGCAGATTACGACCAGAAAATTAATTGCACCCCAGAACTCGACGTGTTTCGTGCATCACTGACCACTTCCTCAGATGTAGATGCAAAATAAATCAAAATGTTAATAAGTTATACTGTAAGTGTATATAAGCCCCAAATCAGTTTTCCAGTGTGTTGGCAAGCTTGGTATATTTTGGTTTTGTGCTTCCCTAGGCAAAAGTAAAATTGGGCACCCCCTAACTAAATTTGTCCCACCTCTTTCTTCTCAAGTGGCTATGCTGGCTCTCTGGTGGCTATGAGGGGTCTCTGGTGGTTGTGTGGGGTCTCTGGTGGCTGCGTAGGGTCTCTGGTGGCTGTGTGGGGTCCATGGTGGCTGTGTGGGGTCTCTGGTGGCTGTGTGGGGTCTCTGGTGGCTATGCAGGGTCTCTGGTGGCTATGTGGGGTCTCTGGTGGCTGTGTGGGGTCTCTGGTGGCTATGTGGGGTCTCTGGTGGCTATGCAGGGTCTCTGGTGGCTATGTGGGGTCTCTGGTGGCTGTGTGGGGTCTCTGGTGGCTGTGTGGGGTCTCTGGTAGCTATGCAGGGTCTCGGGTGGCTGTGTGGGGTCTCTGGTGGCTATGCAGGGTCTCTGGTGGCTATGTGGGGTCTATGGTGGCTGTATGGGGTCTATGGTGGCTATTCAGGGTCTCTGGTAGCCGTGTGGGGTCTCTGGTGGCTATGCAGGGTCTCTGGTGGCTGTGTGGAGTCTCTGGTGGCTATGTGGGGTCTCTGGTGGCTATGCAGGGTCTCTGGTAGCCGTGTGGGGTCTCTGGTGGCTATGCAGGAGTCTCTGGAGAGAGAGGTGGTTGAGAGGGGGTAAGAGAGGGGGTTGAGAGAGAAAGAGATAGGGTGGGAGAGAGAGGGGGATTGAGAGATAGGGGATGAGAAAGATGGGGTGAGAGAGAGAGATGGAGTGGGAGAGAGGGGGGGAGAGAGAGAGGCTCCCCTATAACCCCCCAAAAAACCTACACTGGACTCTCACCTTCATGCAGCCCGCCAGCTCCTATTTTCTGAGCTGTGTTGCGAGGCTGCCGAGGCATGATCACAACCCGGGACTCCGACCTGCTCTGCTAATTGAGCTGCTTCCGGGATTGGAGGCTGCAGGCGCCGCTGCATCTTGGTTCAGCTTCACTCCCCTGTCACCAAATAGCCAGTCGGTGGCTGTCCCTTGTGTCACCGCTCTGGCCGGTCCGCACCCCCGTAGCGATGCCACTACTTCTCTGCAGTCCTGTTAGTGTACCTTTTGCCCGGGGGCAACGCTGTCCCCCTAAAATATGCTGCCCAAGGCAAAGGCCTTGTTAGCCTCATGGTTGATATGCCTATGTTGACAAGGCAGCCTTCAAAAGGACAGACTATTACTGGTAAGGGCTCCAGGTAAGAAAGTTTACAGAGAAAACTATTTGCTTAAGAAAAAAATATACATCATGCCAAGCATACTGAAAAGTAGATTTAGGGTTTAAATACAATTTAGAAGACATTTAGCTCTTTGTTACACTTAGAATTTATTTTTAATGAGATTAAATAAAGGGCTGAAACATTCTTACTTTGAGTGAAAGAGAATTCTAATTTGGCAGAAGAATCGCTCGCTGTCTTGGTTGTCATAGCAATATGAAAGGAACATTTTAATTTGGTCTAAAATAGTTTGCAGTGCATGCCAGGGAACATTTTTTCAGATGTTTTACAGCGTTCAGAGAAAAGCGCCGTGGTTTTGCAGCTTAGAAGCCATTCATGAAACTAGTTTCAGAAGAAAAGCTCCAGGCTGCTGATTGCCGGCTGATGCCCTTTCACGTTCTGCATACCTGTAGCTCCGCAGACAATATGTTATCAGGCTGCTGTTGTATAGGTTTCTATAGTTTCTATACAACAACCATGCTGTTTAATGAGTGTTTGCCAAGTCTATAGTCATTTTCCTTACAACATTCTTATGAAATAGGTTTGGAGATCTCAGTTTCAGTACCACACATGTACGTGTTTCTTATGTGTATTTTTTTTTAGAAAGAACGTTTTAAAGGCCAAAGAAGGCAATTTTGCATTTAAAGTCCAATCAAAGTCACAGAAATTCATAGTTGGATAGACTCTGCAATACTAAAGCTCTGTGTTAAAAGTTTCACCTCCACTTTCCTGCAATAGTTGTGCATTTAAAGTAGGGTTGTGCCGATACCGAGCATTTGCCAGAGTACCGTATTTATCGGGGTATTGCGCGCTCCGGCGTATAGCGCACACCCCTAAAGTGGACCCGACATTCCTGTAAAAAAAACATTTTATTACATTTTACTACTTACAGTTTTGGTGTCTTGCACGGCGTCCATCGGCAGCCTCGTCGGGTCCGGCGTCCGTCTGCAGCTTCGGGTGTCCTCTTCGTCGGGTCCGGCGTCCGTCTACGGCTTCAGGTGTCCTCTTTGTCGGGTCTGGCGTCCGTCTGCGGCTTCGGGTGTCCTCTTCGTCGGGTCCGGCGTCCGTCTGCGGCTTCGAGTGTCCTCTTCGTAGGGTCCGGCGTCCTTCTGCGGTGTCCTCCCCACTCGATCCCCGCTTTCCCGCGCCAAGTTTGAACACTGCGCCGGCATATACTGAGCGCAGTACACTCGGGTATAGTCGGGCAGGCTCGGCTACTCTCGCGCTCACATCCTGGACATCCAGGACGTGAGCGCGAGAGGGGCCGAGCCTACCCGACTATACACGAGTGTACTGCGCTCGGAATATGCCGGCGCAGTGTTCAAACTCGGCGCGGGAAAGTGGGTATCGGCGTATATCGTGCACCCACGATTTTGCCCTGATTTTCAGGGCAAAAAAGTGCGCGGTATATGCCGATAAATAAGGTATTTATACTCAGCAAATGCTCTGATGTTTAATCCGATACCTGGACAGTCAAAGGCGATCGGTGCGGCGCTGGGGAGGAGTTACAATCAACGATCTCCCTGTATACATTTCAAATAAAGCAGCTGACAGCCGCTTCTCCTCCTCTCCCTCCCACGACTGTCAGCTGCTTTATTGAAATCTATTCAGGGAGATTGGTGATTGTAACTCCTCCCCAGCGCTGCACCGATCACCCCCGACTGTCCCAAATATCTTCCTCCAGTCCCCCTCCATGCTCCTCGGTCCTCCTCCGTGCTCCAGTCCTCCTCTGTGCTTCGGTCCCCCGCCGTGCTCTGCTCTGGTCCCCCTCCGTACTCCACTCCGGTCCCCCTCTGTACTCTGCTCCGGTCCCCTTCCGTACTTCACTCCGGTCCCCCTCTGTACTTCCCTCCGGTCCCCCTCCGTACTCCGCTCCGGTCCCCCTCCGTACTCCGCTCTGGTCCCCCTCGGGACTCCGCTCCGGTCCCCCTCCGTACTCCGCTCCAGTCCCCCTCCGTACTCCGCTCCGGTCCCCCTCTGTACTCCGCTCCGGTCCCCCTCCGTACTCCGGTCCTCCTCTGTACTCTGCTCCGGTCCCCCTCTGTACTCCACTCCGGTCCCCCTCCGTACTCCACTCCGGTCCCCCTCCGTACTCCGCTCCGGTCCCCCTCTGTACTCCGCTCCGGTCCCCCTCCGTACTCCGCTCCGGTCCCCCTTCATACTCCGCTCCGGTCCTCCTCTGTACTCTGCTCCGGTCCCCCTCTGTACTCTGCTCCGGTCCCCCTCTGTACTCTGCTCTGGTCCCCCTCTGTACTCTGCTCCGGTCCCCCTCTATGCTCCTCTGTCTTCGATTTGTCAGCATGGAGAGTGGAGGAAGGCTCCTTCCTTTTCCAAATGCACAGTCAATGATCGCTGACTGTTCATTCATAACTGTCACTGAGCAGCGTAAACTGTGTTTATGATGCTTCAGTTTATGAATGGAGAGGAGCCGCTATCTCCTGTCCATTCAACTTCAGTGCAGCTGAGGCTGCAGAGAAAGGGACTGGGGAATCTGTGTCATCAGTCCCTTTCCCTGTCTCAAGAAGAATAATAATTAATAAAAAGAATTGTAATATAAAAAGGTTAAATTGTAAAAATAAACCCGGACACATTATTTAGACTGGACTATAGCTTTACAGCAGGTTTGCTGGCTGCAGTTGTGTAAGACGAGAGTGTCTGTTACACTCTTTTTCACACTGCCCAAAGCCAACACTAACAATTCCCCCCAAACAATTCGCCTTCCTCAGGATCAACTGTGGGTGTAGATTGGGTATATGGGATTGTATGATATTATTTAACTTCTGTTTGTTTTTTTATGGTTGAACTGAATGGACCTGTGTCTTTTTTCAACCTGACTAACTATGTAACAGAGGGGAGAGGAGATCTACTCCTCTTCCTCCGGACCCTACCCCTCCTGTGTCTGCCCACACTCATATCCCTGGTTCTGTGCTTCAAAAAAGGAAAGTAGAGATTGTAAATTTGAAGTCCAGCAGCCTCAGATACATCTGGATGAGAGGTGCTGACTGCCAAGGGGTGAGTGAGCTCACCATCCATCCCTGTCTGTGACTGTCTTCCCCCTTCTCTCTCTCCTGCCTCTGAGTGAGTACAATAAGGTAAATCAGGGTTTCCAGAGCACCCCTTACACCAGAGGCCACGTTCCCCCCCCTTACATCAGAGTTCTCAGTGTTTGCCCCTAATCAGGGTTCCCAGAGCATCCCTTATGTTAGAGTCCCCAGAGTTCTCCCAGAGATGAGTCCGCAGAGATGATAAGGGGGAACTCTGTGGATTCAGATGTAAAAGGGGAACTCGTGGACACCGATGTAATAGGGGACTCTTGTGAATAACTTCATATGATTGGAAATGTTATTTAATTGCAAAATATACAGTATATACAAGTGAAACTCGAAAAATTTGAATTATGTGCAAAAGTTCATTTATTTCACTAATACAACTTAAAAGGTGAAACTAATATATGAGAGAGACTCATTACATACAAAGCAAGATAGTTCAAGCCGTGATTTGTCATAATTGTGATGATTATGGCTTACAGCTCATGAAAACCCCAAATCCACAATCTCAGAAAATTAGAATATTACATGCAATCAATAAAACAAGGATTTTGCAAAGAACAATATCAGACCTCTGAAAAGTAGAAGCATGCATATGTACTCAGTACTTGGTTTGGACCCCTTTTGCAGCAATTACTGCCTTAATGCGGCGTGGCATGGAAGCTATCAGCCTGTGGCACTGCTGAGGTGTTATGGAAGACCAGGAAGCTTCAATAGCGGCCTTCAGCTCTTCTGCATTGTTGGGTCTCATGTCTCATCTTTCTCTTGGTAATGCCCCACATATTCTCTATGGGGTTCAGGTCAGGCGAGTTTGCTGGCCAATCAAGCACAGTAATCCTGCGGTCATTGAACCAGGATTTGGTGCTTTTGGCAGTGTGGGCAGGTGCCAATCCTGCTGGAAAATGAAGTCGGCATCCCCATAGAGCTCGTCTGTGGAAGGAAGCATGAAGTGCTCAAAAATCTCCTGGTAGACAGCTGCGGTGACCCTGGAGACTGTGGAAACTTCACACTGGACTTCAAGCATCTTGCAGTGTGCGCCTCTCCATTCTTCCTCCATACTCCGGCTCCTTGGTTTCCAAATGAGATGCAAAATTTGCTCTTATCAGAAAAGAGGACTTTGGACCACTGAGAACAGACCAGGTGTGTTTTTCTTTAGCCCAGGTAAGACACTTCTGACGTTTGTTGTTCAGGAAGCTTGACAAGAGGAATACGACATTTGAAGCCCATGTCCAGGATCCGTCTGTGTGTGGCGACTCTTGATGCTCTGACTCCAACCTAAGTTCACTCCTTGTGAAAGTCCCCAACACTTTTGAATGGCCTTTTCCTGACAGTCCTCTCCAGGCTGCGGTCATCCCTGTTGCTTGAGCACCTTTTTCTTCCACACTTTTCTCTTCCACATAACTTTCTATTAATGTGTTTTGATACAGCACTTTGGGAACATCCAACTTCTTTTGCAATTACCTTTTGAGGCTTTCCCTCCTTATGAAGGGTGTCAATGATGGTTTTCTGCACAACTGTCAGGTCAGCAGTCTTTCCCATGATTGTGATTCCTACTGAACCAGACTGAGAGACAATTTAAAGGCTCAGGAACCCTTGCAGGTGTTATGGCTTAATTAGGTGATAAGAGTGAGACACTTTGAGCCTAGAATATTGCACCTTTTTACAATATTAAAATTTTCTGAGATTGTGGATTTGGGGTTTTCATGAGCTGGAAGCCATAATCACCACAATTTTGACAAATCACGGCTTGAACTATATTGCTTTGCATGTAATGAGTCTATCTCATATATTAGTTTTACCTTTTAAATTGCATAAGGCCTCGTACACACGACCGGGTTACTCTGCAAAAAACAGCAAGAAAACTGCTTCTTGCCGAGATTACCGTTCGTGTGTACGAGGCATTCAGGTTTCTCATCTGGAAATCTGGCCAGAATCTCAACTAGAAAAAAAAAGAGAACCTGCTCTCTTTTTTGTCGTCGAAATTCTTGTCGGCCTGTTTCCCGACAAGAAACTCAAGAGTGTGTATACTTACCTGTCGCCGTGTAGCTTCCACGGCATAGGTAGGGTGAAGCAAGATGGCGGCGACGGCATATCGAATGTGACGAGCGCATGCTCGTCATACGCGATGATGTCACCGCGTTCTTTCCTTTCAAGAGAACCACGGTTCTTTTGAAATGAAAGTCAGTACACTCCGGCGGCAAGGGTTTTGTTATACCTGAAGGGTTTCACATGTACTGGCACTTTAAGGCTGGCTCCACCCAGCAGTGATGACAAGGGTCAAGGGGTATAGTAGCCATCTTAGAGGGACCACATGTAGGAAGAGATAACCTGTAATGTCCTGAGATGCATGTTCTAGGGTACAGCCTGTACTGAATAAACATCCATTGTTCCAGACCTGAGTCTTGTGTCCCTCACAACACAGAGGATATAACAGTGGCGACGAGGATGGGATTTACAAAGTGTCTATCAGTCTGAGAGAGAGACAAAGACATTGTGGATTGTCACCTGGATAAAAGCAATCACAGATCCCAGCAGGAAAATGTCATTAATCGGGACATTAAGTGAGTTTGGAGAACAGACATCCTGGAGTTCCTGGGTTGAGAGACTGGAACAGTATTTCAGTGCAAATGCCATCCCAGACAACAGGCAAGTAGCAGTGTTTCTGACAGTGGTTGGGGCCAAGACATATGACACTCTTAGAGATCTGCTTTCCCCTGTAAAACCAGCAGCTAAGACATTGGCAGAGCTGCTGACACTGCTAGAGGATCACTTCCAGCCTAAACCATTAGAAATTGCAGAAAGATTTCGCTTCTATCAGAGGCAGCAGCAGACAGGTGAAGAGATTAAAGCTTATGTGCTCGCCCTTCGCAGACTAGCCTCTACCTGTTCTTTTGGGGACTACCTACCTACTGCACTGAGAGATAAGTTTGTCATGGGACTGAATTGTGAGTCAACACAAAAGAGACTGTTAACAGAGAAAGACCTTACCCTTACAAAGGCAATTGAGATAGCTTCAGTGATGGAAATGGCTGTGAAAGATACAGAGGAATTGAACCCCCAGAGCAGAAGGGAAGAGGTGAAGCAGGAAGTTTTCAGAACAGCAGTCAAACCAACTGCTGCAAACTGGAAATACAGACCCCCACCGAGCCGGGAGTCAGCTTGCTACCATTGTGGGAATACAGACCATGATCACAAAGTCTGCCGGTTTAAGGATCAGACCTGTCATAATTGCGGTAGGACCGGCCATCTGAAACGAGTTTGCCATAGCAAGAAGGTGCGAGATAAACAAGCTCTGAACCCCAAGACAAAGACATATATGGTGGGAAGAGATACATCATCATCTGAGTCAGAGGATGAGCAAGTGCTCCACAGATTAGACATACATCATATGCATTCAGCACCCTCCGCAATGACTGTAGATGTAACCATTGAGGGAAAGAAACTCAGGATGGATGTAGACACAGGAGCAGCAGTTTCAGTTATCACCCAGAAACAATGGAGACAACTTCAGACCCGAAAAACTGTCCGCCCAACACCAATCAAACTGCAGACATACTCAAAGCAGATACTCCACCCACTGGGTTACGCAAAAGTAAAGGTATTGTACAAGGGTCAGACAAAGAGACTGCCATTATATATCCTAGAAAATGGGGGACCCCCTCTATTCGGGAGAGACTGGATTGCTCACTTTGGTATGCCAGACATCGCCATAAGTCCCTGTAACACCGTTACCATTCCATTAGGAGATAATGAGAGATGGGTGGTGTCCCTGAAGCAGCGGTTTCCAAAGATTTTTGATGACCAGTTGGGAAAAATAAAGCATGACTGTGTGAGACTCAAGCTGAAACCCAACGCTCAGCCTAAGTTCTTCAAAGCTCGGACAGTACCTTTCGCACTCCGAGCAGGTGTGGAAGCAGAACTAAGTCGGCTGGAGGAACAAGGTGTCATCTCAAAGGTAGAGCACAGCGAGTGGGCATCACCAGTTGTACCGGTAAAGAAAGCGAATGGGGACTTGCGCATTTGTGGCGATTTCCGCATGGCACTGAACTCTCAACTGGAAATAGACCAGTATCCCCTACCCAGAGTAGATGACATTTTTGCCTCTCTTGCAGGAGGTCAAAAGTTCACCAAGCTTGATCTCAAACAAGCATATTTACAGTTTGAGGTCCATCCTTCTTCCCGCAAGTTTCTGACCATCAACACCCACAAGGGACTGTTTCAATATAATCGGATGGTGTTTGGGGTAGCCTCTGCCCCAGCCATTTGGCAACGAAAAATGGACGAGATTTTGGCGGACATTCCTTTCACTCAGTGCCTGCTAGATGACATGCTCATTACAGGTCGGACCGACCAGGAACACAAGCAGAATGTGGAGCTTGTGTTGGCGAGACTCCAAGAACAGGGTCTGAAAGTGAACTTAGCAAAATGCCAATTCATGGTGCCTAAATTGGAGTTTTGTGGCCACCTTGTGGATGCAGAAGGTATACACACCACGGAAGCCAAGGTTGATGCTTTAGTCAAAGCTCCAGCCCCAACCAACGTCCAGCAGCTGCGATCATACCTTGGCTTGCTGAACTATTACCACAAATTCCTGCCAGATCTGGCACACACCTTGTTTCCGTTGAACAAGCTTTTGGAGAAACACTCCAGATGGGACTGGTCGGCTGCATGCCAACGTGCTTTTGAAGTTTCTAAGCGGAAGCTGTTGGCGTCACGCATGCTCGTGCACTATGACCTCCAGAAGCCTCTCACCTTGGCTTGTGATGCCTCACCCTATGGTCTGGGGGCGGTACTATCTCACATCTTACCAGATGGGTCAGAAAAACCAGTGGCATTTGCCTCCAGGTCTTTGACAAAAGCAGAAAGCAATTACTCACACATTGACAAAGAGGCTCTTGCGCTGATATGGGCAATTAAGAAGTTTCATCTTTACCTGTATGGTAGGGAATTCACCATACTGACGGACCATAAACCACTCCTTCAGATCTTTAGCCCTGACAAAGGCATCTCCCAGACTACTGCGGCCCGCCTCCAACGCTATGCCCTATTCTTGGGGGCATACAGCTACAAAATTCAGTATCGTGGTCATGATGCCAATGCTAATGCGGACGCTATGTCCCGACTGACAGGGAGGTCCATGGACTCTTCTCCACCGGTCAAGAGTTGTCGTTACACCAGCCTGTCCTTCTTGTCTTCTGGGGAGATAGCAGCCCATACAAACAAGGATACCTTTCTGAAAACAATACTCTCCTGGGTACGGTCCGGTTGGCCTGCAACTGTCACACAGGAGTATGAACCTTATTTCCGTAGGCGTATGGAATTAACTGTGGCTGGCAACTGTGTTTTATGGGGAGACCGAGTGATCATTCCACAGACCCTCCGGAGACACATTCTGGACTTGCTACATACTGGTCATCCCGGGAGCACACGTATGAAACAAAAGGCCAGAGGCTATGTGTGGTGGCCAAACCTAGACTCAGATATCACAACATATGTGAATGCTTGTGCTGGATGTGCACAAACGGCAAGAGACCCTCCTCGAGGGTGCGTCCAGCCCTGGACTTGGCCTACGGTTCCTTGGTTTCGCCTACACTTAGACTTTGCAGGCCCGATCAGAGGACACACCTTCTTGATCATAGTGGATGCCCATTCAAAGTGGCCTGAGGTCATTCCGGTTACTCAGCCAACGACTAAGGCAACGGTTTCCATACTGTTACATCTCGCTGCTACGTTTGGATACCCCAGAGAAATCGTCACAGACAACGGTGCGCAATTCACCAGTCAGGAGTTTCAGCATTTCTTGACTGCCCACAACATCAAGCACAAGTTGACCGCACCTTACCACCCGGCTACAAATGGTCAAGCAGAGCGGTTTGTGCAGACTTTTAAACGCTACTTCAAAGCTACAGTGGCTGCAAGTAAACAACAGTCCCTGTCACCCCAGCAGCTGGACTCCTTCCTTTCTGCTTACAGAAATACACCACATGCAACCACTGGGAAAACTCCAGCAGAACTCCTTCTGGGGCGGCAGCCATGGACTGTTTTGGATATGCTCCGCCCTCAAACAGTCCAGGAACATGTACTACAGTCCCAAGACAAGATGGTCAAACACAATGAGCTCCCCCGATTCACAGCCCAACAAAAGGTATGGGCCCGATCTTATGGGGCTTCCAACACCCGTTGGCTTCCTGCTGTCATTGCAGAGACCTTGGGACCCAAGATGTACAAGGTCCGCCTGGAAGATGGTTCCATTTGCAGACGTCATGCGGACCAACTGCGTCCTCGTTCTCAACTGCCCGAATCCCTGATGCCGGCTGAACCACCAGTGTCTCAAGGATCTGCTCCCAGCGAATCAGGATGCACAGAGACTGATGATTGTGGGGACTCTGAACTTTTGAACTCAGCTCCAACAGAGCCCTCCAGCTCTGGTCCGGAGGTCTGTTTACCCTCTGAGCTGGGGGATCCCTTCTTGGCCCCGCCGGTACCCATTCCGGCCAGCCCTGTTTCCTCCGGTCCCGAATCGCTGGATGCCCGGCCTCAACGATACTGTCGCCCTCCTGACCGGTTTCAGTTGCAAGAGCGGTTACAAGACTTTCGACGGGGCCGACGGAAGTGATCCGATGACAGATTAACCCCGCAACGGTTCCTGGAAGCTTGAATTCCCATAATTCTCCTGTGTTTGGAGGACTGTTATTGGACAGCTATCAGTTAATGTTTTGTGCCTGTTATTGTTTTTTTTTGTTTTTGTTTTTTTTTAGGGATGGATGGAAGGTGTTATACCTGAAGGGTTTCACATGTACTGGCACTTTAAGGCTGGCTCCACCCAGCAGTGATGACAAGGGTCAAGGGGTATAGTAGCCATCTTAGAGGGACCACATGTAGGAAGAGATAACCTGTAATGTCCTGAGATGCATGTTCCAGGGTACAGCCTGTACTGAATAAACATCCATTGTTCCAGACCTGAGTCTTGTGTCCCTCACAACACAGAGGATATAACAGGTTTCTTGCCAAGTATCTCGTCAGGGATGCACAATATTCAAATTTTTCGAGTTTCACCTGTATAGTTTTTACTAGGGTTGTCCCGATACCACTTTTTTGAGAACGAGTATAAGTACCGATACTTTTTTTCAAGTACTCGCCGATACCGATTACCGATACTTTTTTTTAATGTCATGTGACAGTGGCAGTATTTATTTATTTATTTATTTTTTAAATTTACTATTTTATTTTTATTTTTTAGGGGGGGGGGGGTGGATTGTCAGTGTGTTTTTTTTATTTTTTTTATTTACATTTTATTTTTATTTATTTTTAAAAAATATATATTTATTGCAATTTTGGTGAGATTTCAGGGGTCTTAACAGACCTCTGACATCTCCCCTTTAAGACAGAGAAAGGGACTAAGGACACAGATTCCCCAGTCCCTTTCTCAGCAGCTGAAATGAATGGAGAGAAGCTCCTCCATTCATAAACTGAAGCATCGTAAACACAGGAGGTTACGATGCTCAGTTATATGAATGGACAGAGTCGGTGATCACCGACTCTGTTCATTCGGAAAAGGTAGGAGACGGGCTTAGCGGCTCCTACCTTCGCTCTCCCCTCTGACAGATTGAGGGGGGAGAGCGGCACGGACGGGTGGGGGAGAGAACTGCACGGACGGGGGGTTGGAGAGAGAACTGCATGGACGGGGGGGAGGAGAGAGAACTGCACGGACGGACCGACGGGGGGAGGGGAGGTTGGAGAGAGAACTGCACGGACGGACGGGGGGAGAGAGAACTGCACGGACGGGGGGAGAGAGAACGGCACAGATGGACAGGGGAAGGGGAGGAGAGAGAACGGCATGGACGGACCGGGGGGGGAGGGGGGGAGGAGAGAGAACTGCACGAATGGACAGGGGGAGGTGAGAGAGCAGCACGGACGGGGGGAAGACAACAGCACAGGGGGGAAGACAACAGCACGGGGGGAAGACAACAGCACAGGGGGAAGACAACAGCACGGGGGAAGACAACAGCACGGGGGAAGACAACAGCACAGGGGGAAAACAACAGCACGGGGGAAGACAACAGCACAGGGGGAAAACAACAGCACAGGGGGGAAAACAACAGCACAGGGGGGAAGCCAACAGCACAGGGGGAAGACAACAGCACAGGGGGGAAGACAACAGCACAGGGGGAAGACAACAGCACAGGGGGAAGACAACAGCACAGGGGGGAAGATAACAGCACAGGGGGGAAGCCAACAGCACAGGGGGAAGACAACAGCACAGGGGGAAGACAACAGCACAGTGGGGAAGACTACAGCACAGGGGGAAGACAACAGCACAGGGGGGAAGACAACAGCACAGGGGGAAGACAACAGCACAGGGGGGAAGACAACAGCACAGGGGGAAGACAACAGCACAGGGGGGAAGACAACAGCACAGGGGGGAAGACAACAGCACAGGGGGGAAGACAACAGCACGGGGGGAAGACAACAGCACGGGGGGAAGACAACAGCACGGGGGAAGACAACAGCACAGGGGGAAAACAACAGCACGGGGGAAGACAACAGCACGGGGGAAAACAACAGCACAGGGGGGAAAACAACAGCACAGGGGGGAAGCCAACAGCACAGGGGGAAGACAACAGCACAGGGGGGAAGACAACAGCACAGGGGGAAGACAACAGCACAGGGGGAAGACAACAGCACAGGGGGGAAGATAACAGCACAGGGGGGAAGCCAACAGCACAGGGGGAAGACAACAGCACAGGGGGAAGACAACAGCACAGTGGGGAAGACTACAGCACAGGGGGAAGACAACAGCACAGGGGGGAAGACAACAGCACAGGGGGAAGACAACAGCACAGTGGGAAGACAACAGCACAGGGAGGAAGACAACAGCACAGGGGGAAGACAACAGCACAGGGGGGAAGACAACAGCACAGGGGGAAGACAACAGCACAGGGGGAAGACAACAGCACAGGGGGGAAGACAACAGCACAGGGGGGAAGACAACAGCACAGGGGGAAGACAACAGCACAGGGGGAAGACAACAGCACAGGGGGAAGACAACAGCACAGGGGGAAGACAACAGCACAGGGGGGAAGACAACAGCACAGGGGGAAGACAACAGCACAGGGGGGAAGACAACAGCACAGGGGGGAAGACAACAGCACAGGGGGAAGACAACAGCACAGGGGGGAAGACAACAGCACAGGGGGGAAGACAACAGCACAGGGGGGAAGACAACAGCACAGGGGGGAAGACAACAGCACAGGGGGAAGACAACAGCACAGGGGGGAAGACAACAGCACAGGGGGAAGACAACAGCACAGGGGGAAGACAACAGCACAGGGGGGGAAGACAACAGCACAGGGGGGGAAGACAACAGCACAGGGGGAAGACAACAGCACAGGGGGGAAGACAACAGCACAGGGGGAAGACAACAGCACAGGGGGGAAGACAACAGCACGGGGGGAAGACAACAGCACAGGGGGGAAGACAACAGCACAGGGGGGAAGACAACAGCACAGGGGGAAGACAACAGCACAGGGGGGAAGACAACAGCACAGGGGGGAAGACAACAGCACAGGGGGGAAGACAACAGCACAGGGGGGAAGACAACAGCACAGGGGGAAGACAACAGCACAGGGGGGAAGACAACAGCACAGGGGAAAGACAACAGCACAGGGGGGAAGACAACAGCACGGGGGGAAGACAACACTGAGCACGGGGAGAGAAGACTTGCAACTCCCCTGCCTGCCCAGGTATCGGGTGAAGCATCGGGAGCATTTCCCCAAGTACAAGTACTTGGGGAAATGCTCGGTATCGGTCCCGATACTAGTATCGGTATCGGGACATCCCTAGTTTTTACTATAAAAAAAAATTGCTGTGCACCGCTAAAGTGATCGTGTTTGACTTGAAGAAAAGGTGGCAACTCTAGTATGGATACAGGATACATGTTCCAGAACACCTACCATTGATTTACCAACTTGCCAGGAACCAACCACAAACAATTATAGGGTCAGTGAAGTTGGGACCCCTGCCCTGTTGCCTGCCCCCTCCGTAACAAGTTGGAAGTGCTCATAATTCTATTTTGACAGGTTCCCCCTGAAGGCTTCCTGGTGTGTCTACCCTTCTGCTTTTGCAGAATTGCTATACATCTACAAAATGACAGGTTCTTTTTAACATTTCACACCACCATGGAGCCTATGCGATATCTGTAATCAGAGCATGTCTTTTCATCTACTGCAGAAAGCCAACACAATACAATGGAAACCTGTATAAATGACCTCAATAATTCCTTCTGTTGGTGGACGGTATAAACATGTAGTGCGTTGATTACAATTTAATTTTGCGATGGCCCTGATGTCACATCCCATTACATCCGTGTGACTATCGCTGTCACTCCGCTAACAAGGACGATGATTACTGACATATCTCTAATTGCTGGAGAAAAGCCATTTTTGGTGCATAATAAAACAATTATTGAAGAAAAATAATCAACACAGCAGACATGGAATTGCTTTGTTGGTGGTAATTTATTTGTTGATTTACAGTTTACACATGCACAGTCACTGCTAGCTCCATAGCCAGCATAATGTATGGGAGTTTAAAGATAACCAGACTTTGCCGTTCTACACAACATTTTATAAAAATCCACATAGATTAAATTTAAGCTTCCTGATAAAAGTGCTATTAACCACTTGAAGCCCGAGCCAATTCTGACTCTTCGCACCTACATGTAAAAACTAGGGCTGTTACTGATCAAAATGCTTGTGTTCAATTAATCGTTTTTTTTTTTAATCGATTAATCGACACGGATCTACTGCTCCCTGTCCCTGGGAGCAGTGATAACTGTCGTGTCACTTGTAGCCCAGCCCCCCCCACAGTTAGAATCACTTCCTAGGACACACTTAACCCATTCCTCGCCCCCTAGTGGTTAACCCCTTCCCTGCCAGTGTCATTTACACCGTAATCAGTGCATTTTTATAGCACTGATCGCTGTATAAATGACAATGGTCCCAAAATAGCGTCAAAAGTGTCCGATGTGCCTGCTGAAATATCGCAGTCACGATAAAAATCGCAGATCGCCACCATTACTAGTAAAAAAAAAAATAATAATAATAAAAATGGCATATAACTATTCCCTGTTTTGTAGACGCTATGGCCCAGATTCTCATACATTTACGTTGCTCCTGGGCAGCGTAACGTATGTGATTTACGTTACACCGCCGCAGGTTTACAAGTTTACAGCCTGATTCTCAGAACACTTACCTGTAAACTTGCGGCGGTGTATCGTTAAATCGCTTGGCGCAACCCTGCCCAATTCAAATGGGGCGGGCACCATTTAAATTAGGCATGCTCCCGCGCCGAGCGTACTGCGCATTCTCCGTCGGGTAAATTACCCGACGTGCATTGCGCTAAATGACGTCGCCCCGACGTCATTTGCTTAGAAGTTTACGGAAATGGCGTCCAGCGCCATTCACGGACATCTTACGCAAATGACGTAATTTTTTTTAAATTCGACGCGGGAACGACGGCCATACTTAACATTGGTTGCCCCTTCTAATAGCAGGGGCAACCTTACGCGTCGCGTACGCTACGGAAACGACTTAAATTCTCAGCGTCGACCTCGCGTATGTTCCGGAATCTCGCGTAATTACCTAATTTGCATAGACGACGGGGAAAACGACGATGCGACACCTAGTGGCGGGAAAAAAAATTGCTTGAGGAGTTACGACGGCGCAAATGGTGTTGCGCCGTCGTAACGCCTTTGAGAATCTGGGCCTATAACTTTTGCGCAAACCAATCAATATACGCTTATTGCGATTTTTTTAATCAAAAATATGTAGAATATCCTAAACTGAGGAAATTTTTTTTTTTTTTATATATTTTTGGGGGATATTTATTATAGCAAAAAGTACAAAATATTGTGTTTTTTTCAAAATTGTCGCTCTTTTTTTGTTTATAGCGCAAAAAATAAAAACCGCAGAGGTGATCAAATACCACCAAAATAAAGCTCTATTTGTGGGAAAAAAAGGACGTCAACTTTGTTTGGGTATTATGTCGCACGGCCGCGCAATTGTCAGTTAAAGGGCCGAATTCCGAAAGGGCTCTGGTCAGGAAGGGGGTAAATTCTTCTGGGGCTGAAGTGGTTAAGTTCTATTCTCTTATGAGAGAATAAACAGGACAGCGCCAAATTTCTGGCAGGATATATAGTTTGTTTTTGCACAATGCACATCTCAAACACTTTCAATGGTATCTTTAAGGCCCCATACTCACGACCAAACATGTCTGCTGAAACTGGCCCGCAGGCCAGTTTCAGCAGACATGTTTGGTCGTGTGTGGGCGCGAGCGGGCCGAATTCCAGCAAACATTTGCCCGCCGGGCCTTTTCCCAGCAGACAAATATTCCTGGACTTGTTTTAAAACAGCCCGCTGGAATTCAGCCCGCTCGGACATGTACGGTCGTCAGTACAGACCTACCGTACATGTCCAGGCGCCCGCCGTCCCTCGCATGCGTCGAATGACTTCGACGCATGCGTGGAAGCATTTTAAAGGCGGGCCGCCCACGTCGCCGCGTCATTGTCGCGGCGACACCGCGTCATCGACGCGGCGACACCGCGGACACGCCCCGCGTATTGTTTACGCGCGGACTTCTGTACGATGGTGTGTACAACCATCGTACAGAAGCCCTCTGGCAGACATGTATGGTGAAAACGGTCCGACGGACCGCTTTCACCATACATGTTTGTCCGTGTGTACCCGGCCTAACACACTAATGTGGGAGAAAATAAGAGTGGTTAATTATTAGCATATATTAACTTGAAATCTTTAATTATGAATTTTCCAGTGTTAAATTTACAATTCTATATCTTCCACAGCAATGTTTTATTGTAGAAAGTGTTCAGATTTGATTATATTTCATCTTTCCTTTCCTCTACATGTAGGCACGAGCCTCACAGACTCTTTAGTAGTAAAACAGGACTTATAGATTATATCAGTCATTTAATTAAATGCCATTATTACCGTCAGTTAATTTATTTATAATCCATTCATTTTGACTTGCGTTGCTGCAAAAACACATAAAAATACACAGTAATTACTGACCCAGTATTCTGTCTTTTATGAAGGTTAGTTGCTTTGTTTGCTGTGTCTAAAACTAATACTAACTTTTCAACTAATAGCACGCTGCCCTTCTCTGTTCTTTATCAGACTGTTTTATAGTTTAAATTCAATTAGCAGCAAATGACGGGGGTCGATATAAAAAAAATAGCACATGCACTTCAAAAGTCAATTTCTATTAGAAATGGCAAACTGAAAATTCTGATAGACCAACTAATTATTTCTATCCTAGATACCTTTATACTAAAGAGAGATTACCCGGCAATAGTATATAGTTTACTTTATTGGCGCTTGTATAGATATGTTTGCCGTGCGGTAAAGGGAATTCAATTAGAACTGTTTAAAGAAGCTCTGTCAACACAGGGGCCCAGATTCAGGTAGGGGCGCGCACTGATACGGCGGCGCAGCGTATCGTTTTTACACTACGCCTCCGTAAATTACTGGAGCTACGCTTCATTCACAAAGCATTTGCTCCGTAATTTGCGGAGGCGTTTCATAAAAGGGGCCGGCGTAAGCACGCAGAATTTAAATGATCGCGTAGGGGGCGTGGATCATTTAAATTTGGCGCGTTCCCGCGCCGAACGTACTGCGCATGCTCCGTCGGGAAAATTTCCCGACGTGCATTGCGGTAAATGACGGCGCAAGGACGTCATTGGCTTTCGACGTGAACGTAAATGGCGTCCAGCGCCATTCACGAACGAGTTACGCAAACGACGCAAAATTTGAAAATCGCGACGCGGGAACGACGTCCATACTTACCATTGGCTGCACCTCCTAATAGCAGGAGCAGCCTTACAGCGAAAACGACGTACGCAAACGACTTAAAAAACGAGCGCCGGCCACGCGTACGTTTGTGAATCGGCGTTAGTATGCAATTTGCATACTCTACGCTGACAACTACGGGTGCGTTACATAGCGGCCAGCGTCAGAATGCACCCTAAGATACGACGGCATAAGAGACTTATGCCAGTGGTATCTTAGGCTACAGTCGGCGTATCTAGCTTTCTGAATACAGAAAGTAGATACGCCGGCGCTACTTAGCAATTACGCTGCGTATCTATGGATACGCAGGCGTAATTGCTTTCTGAATCTACCCCAGGGACACCTGTATATTAGGGTCCGGATTCACAAAGCACTTACGCCGACGTATCTCGATATACGCCGCGTAAGTGTAAGTATGCGCCATCGTATCCGTGCGCCGTGCCCACAGAACTAGATACGCCTGAAAATAGGCTTAATCTGACCGACGTAACTTTCCTACGCCGGTCTATCGTGGGCGCATATTTACGCTGGCCGCCTAATTGCAAATATGCAAATGAGGGAGATACGTCAATTCACGAACGTAGTTGCGCCTGGCGCATAATATACGCGGTTTGCGCAAGGCTTACGTCCGGCGCATAGTTATTCCCCATCTATGAGGCGCAACTCATGCAAAGGTATGGACCAGGGAACAGCCGTCATATTTTACGTCGTTTACGTAGTAGTACGTGAATAGGGCTGGGCGTAGGTTACATTCACGTCGTAGGCAGTGATTCGACGTATTTTAGGCAGTTGTTTCGACGTGATTCTGAGCATGCGCACTGGGATGCGGCCACAGGACGGCGCATGCGCCGTACGTTATTCGTATCTTTATGACGCTCAGTCCATCATTTACATGGGGTCACGCCTCATTAGCATGGCTCACGCTTATTTCCACCTACGCTGGCTTACGCCGAGGAAACCCAGAGTAGATTTGGGGGCGAGTGCTTTGTGAATACTGTGCTTGGCGCTCTGCGCTACGCCGGCGTAGCCTAAAAAAGATACGCTACGCCGGCATAAATATGCGCCAATGTATGTGAATCCGGGCCAATATCTGTAATTAAGTGTAAATATACACTATATTACCAAAAGTATTGGGAGGCCTGCTTTTACATGATGGAAAAGAAAAAAAAACGCGCTAGACAATTAATCTAAATTAAACTAAAACCGCCATAGACGTTGGT
This sequence comes from Rana temporaria, assembly GCF_905171775.1. Taxonomy (NCBI): domain Eukaryota; kingdom Metazoa; phylum Chordata; class Amphibia; order Anura; family Ranidae; genus Rana; species Rana temporaria. The sequence goes on along the minus strand of NC_053496.1, from coordinate 21,775,685 downwards.
GCGGTGTTTTCTGCAAATATTTCCTTAACCGTGTAGGTTAACCACTTAAGACCCGGACCTTTAGGCAGGTAAAGGACCTGGCCAGTTTTTGCGATTCGGCACTGCATCGCTTTAACTGACAATTGCGCGGTCATGAGACGTAGCTCCCAAACAAAATTGGCGTCCTTTTTTTCCCCACAAATAGAGCTTTCTTTTGGTGGTATTTGATCACCTCTGCGGTTTTTATTTTTTGCGCTATAAACAAAGATAGAGCGACAATTTTGAAAAAAAATGCAATATTTTTAACTTTTTGCTGTAATAAATATCCCCAAAAAATATATACATTTTTTTTCCTCAGTTTAGGCCGATACGTATTCTTCTACCTATTTTTGTTAAAAAAAAATCGCAATAAGCGTTTATCGATTGGTTTGCGCAAAATTTATAGCGTTTACAAAATAGGGGATAGTTTTATTTCATTTTTATTATTATTTCTTTTTTTTTTACTACTAGGGCGGCGATCAGCGTTTTTTTCGTGACTGCAACATTATGGCGGACAATTTTGACACATTTTTGGGACCATTGTCATTTTCACAGCAAAAAATGAATTAAAAATACATTGTTTACTGTGAAAATGACAATTGCAGTTTGGGAGTTAACCACTAGGGGGGCGCTGAAGGGGTTAATTGTGACCTCATCTGTGTTTCTAACTGTAGGGGGGTAGGGCTCAACGTGTGACGTCATTGATCGTGTTTCCCTATATTAGGGAACACACGATCAATGACAGCGCCACAGTGAAGAACGGGGAAGCTGTGTTTACACACGGCTCTCCCCGTTCTTCAGCTCCGGCGATCGGGTCCGCGGGCACTTAAAGAGGACGTACAGGTACGTTGATGTGCCCAGCCGTGCCATTCTGCCGACGTATATCTGCAGGAGGCGGTCCTTAAGTGGTTAAGGAGATGTTTCTTGCACGTACAGGTAAGCCTTAATCTAGGCTTTTAGAAAGGGAAAAAACGCATGTATATTTTTTTTTGCGACATGATGTATTCAATACAAGAGATATTAAATGTATTAAAATTAAATCTTTACTTTTTTTATTCAATGATTAAGGATACAACATGGTTAAAGCGGGGGTTCACCCTTAGAGGGCACTTTTCCCCCTTAGATTCCTGCTCGTTATTACTAGGGGAATCGGCTATTTATTTTAAAATATGATCCGTACTTACCCGTTTACGAGACGCATCCTCTCCGTCGCTTCCGGGTATGGGCTTCGGGAATGGGCGTTCCTTCTTGATTGACAGGTTTCCGAGAGGCTTCCGACGGTCGCATCCATCGCGTCACGATTTTCCTAAAGAAGCCGAACGTCGGTGCGCAGGTGCAGTATAGAGCCGCACCGACGTTCGGCTTCTTTCGGCTACGAGTGACGCGATGGATGCGACCGTCGGAAGCCTCTCGGAAGAATGTCAATCAAGAAGGAACGCCCGCTCCTGAAGACCCATACCCGGAAGCGACGGAAGAAGATGCAGCTCGAAAACGGGTAAGTACAGCTCATATTTTAATATAAATAGCCGATTCCCCTAGACCGAACGAGCAGGAAGCTAAGGGGGAGATTTTTTTTTTTTTTTAAATGGGTGAACTCCCGCTTTAAGTCATTAAAGGGGTTGTAAAGGTTTTTTTTTTTTCTAAATAGGTTCCTTTAAGCTAGTGCATTGGTGGTTCATTTACCTTTTCCTTCGATTTCCCTTGTAAATGTTTTTTTTTCTTTGTTTTCTTTGTCTGAATTTCTCACTTCCTGTTCCTCCTCAGTAAGCTGTTCTAAATGACTTTCCACCGCTCGGATGATGGTGGAAAGTTTACTGAGGAGAAACAGGAAGTGAGAAATTCAAACACAGAATTTTTTTTTTAGAAGGGAAATGGAAGGAAAAGGTAAGTGAACCAACAATGCACTAGCTTAAAGGAACCTATTAAGAAAATAAAAGACAAACCTTTACAACCCCTTTAAAAATGGTAAACTCTGGTTATACAAAATAAAAAAAATGGACCAGCAGTAGTGAAATAGTCAACAATACAATACAGTACATGATAAGCCATAATTGAATAAACTTCCATATGCGTACCCCAAAGCGTTTCGACCAACAACGTTACGGTCTTCTTCAGGGGAAATTTGTACTCGCTCAGAAAATAATGAAATGGCATATAACCAGAGATAGTGGCTAAAATGTATATAATGATCCGGAGACCCTCACAAAAAATCACCCGTTCCTCCAAGCGGGAGCCAGCCAAAGAAGGCTTACAAGGAGTCACATGTGTGGACCCTCGGGGGGGAGAAAGAACTAGACGAAATATAGGCTCCAATCCTGATATATATGTGGAGGGAGCTCTCCCAGGATCACAATCGGATCCAAGGGAGATATGGCGCTTAAATGTGATCTAAGTCCATTAATGTCAGGTGTCATCTTCTCCCTCCCCCTCATCATCCATGCCGCCGGATGACGGACACCCTGTGACTCCCTCGGCGTTCCTGTGAGCTTAATCTAGGCTTACCTGTAGGTGCAAGTTTTCAGAATGGATTTGCAACCACTTTAACCCCTTTGTGCCTGCACCTCCCGGCCCTTTATTGCTCTCGCTCTGACGATCGCGGTGATACCTCACATGCGTATTTTGAACACCGTTTACATATGCAGGCGCGACTTCCGTATGCGTTTTCTTTGCTGCACAAGCTCACGGGGACAGGGGCAAAAAATGTCTTATGTAAATGTGAACATCCCTTGTGATGTGGTGACAGGTACTATTTATGGAGGAATTGGGAGTCTAAAAGACCCCCAATCCCTCCTTTGTACTTCAAAGTGTTCAGATCACCGAAAACTGCGATTCTGAATACTGTATATTTTTTTAAATCCGGCGCCATTGGCAGTCGAGTAACCCGGAGGTGACGTCATGACATCGCTTCCGTGTTTACATTGAAGAGACTAAATCAAAGCCGTTCGCGGCTTCGATTCCATCTCTCACTAAGCGCCGGAGGTGGCGCATCGAGGATCGGGTCCCCCGGTGGGACGGAAGGCCCGGAAAGAGCGGCCGAGGCGGTGGGAGGGGGGGATGTCCCCTCCAGCTCCTCCGGGATAACAACCGAGCGGCTTTTAGCGGCATCGGTTGTTATCCCTGGATAGCCAAATCGCCAGCTCTAAAAAATTATACCGGGATGATGCCTGCAGCTGCGGGCATCATCCCGGTATAGCCCCTGAAAGCCGAGGACACACAGCTCTCCCCGTTCTTCAGCTTGGGGGCCGATCGCGGGACTCCAGCGGCGATCGGGTCTGCGAGTCCCGCGGTCACGGAGCTTCGGACCGGGTCGCATGCACGCGCCCGCGACCCCACGGCTGGGCTTAAAGGGCAACGTACAGGTACGTTGATGTGCCCAGCCGTGCCATTCTACCGACGTATATCGGCGTGAAGGGGTCCTTAAGTGGTTAATATGCTCTTTATCTGTGGCCACCATTTAAATAAATAAATAAAAAATTCTTGCAGAAAGAAAATTTCCATCCTCAGACCTGTGCAGTGTTTAGCATTTCATATAATGAAAACCAGCAAACTTTAACTTCACAATGTCTGCGCTGTAAGTAGCTGTGACTGCCGCTATTAATTCTTTCCCTTGACCAAGGAGCACAATTCACCAAACAGCAAGTTGTAAATGATTTTTTAAACTAATATTGATCAAATGTTTGTGGTAAGTGAGAAAAGACATGAATTCAGAACATCGCACGGCAGCTTGGCTGCTGCTACTCATGTTGCTGTTGGTGGTCTGTTTGCTTTTAATAAAGAAAACCTGTCATGAAAGTCTTTTTTTTATTGTTGACCCCTTTCTAAAACTATTAATGTAGCGGTACCCCCGTAGGGGCTGCTGAGTGGTTGTGGCCCACCTGTCACCTTGCCCGGCACGGCATTCACTTTCAGACGCTCCAAGACAATGAACAAGTCCATCAGCTTTGTTTTTTAGTATTTTATTGAGGGAATTAGAACTTGGATGGGGTTAAGGAATTCATAGGAAGCCCAGAAAATGACTCTTGCATGATTTGGGACAATTCAGATATTCTCCTCCTGCAGACTATCTCTCTTTCTCCCTCCAGCACAATTCTACAAGCGCAGCTAGCACATGGCTAGGCCTGACTCTGGTTCCAGCCAGGCCTTAGCAAAGTTCCTTATTACAGGCAGGGACCGCGGGCCCCTATAGTGTAGCAAAAAAAGCTGGTTCTAGCTGGTGGACTACTGATCCCAGTCAGCCCCTTGCAGACCCCGACAGTCCTCCTGGCTGCAGTGGCCTGATTTCACTGCCAGTAACAGCACAGTCTCTCCCGCTGGCTCTACATCCACCCCTAAATCATACCTCCCAACATTTAAAAAATCCAATGCGGGACATCTTTGTTAAGCGGGGGGGGGGGCCTGCAGCCCGCTCCATGGTGTATGACTGCACTGTACCGTCGCACTGTGATTGGGCGTGTAGCGGTCATGTGCGGAGGCGGGACTTCTAGACGATCGCTGACAGGCCAGCCCCACGCCACACATGACCCCATACGCCCAATCACAGGGCACCGGACTCAAACATGGCGGCGGGAAACAAAAACAAACATGGAGACACGGAATGTCGCCCCACCAAATGTCGCACCTGGGGGCCCTGTTTTCCGGGACTCTAGTCTAGTCCGCGGACCCCGGGACACACTTTAAATTGCGGGAGGATCCCGCGGAATCCGGGACGGTTGGGGGGTATGCCTAAATGCACACTCCCAGTCCTCTCCAGCATTTCTCTCCCAGCTCTCCCGAATGTGCCTGCCACTCACTGACACCTGTTAGATCCCTCCCTTGAGACTTGCCCAGCAGTATTCCCCACTGTCCTCTCCTGCTCCTGTTTAGGATACCCCATGGGTTGTATGGGGTTCCTGTTCAGCTCTAAACCACTGGTCCAAGGTCACCCCCCTCCAGAGTATGGGGCTGCCTCCAAGGCCCCGACAGTCTAATACCCCATCTCCAATTCTTCCACCCAAACACCTCCTCCTGAGCTGGGCTGACTCTGGGTATTTAAAGCGGTGGTTCACCCAAAAAAATGTTTTAACATTACATTCAGCCGAGTTGTCATAATGACAATCGGCTGTTTTTTTTTATTTTATCCCCGTACATACCGTATTTTCACCGCCGCTTCCAGGTATGTCTTCTGCGGGACTGGGCGTTCCTAATTGATTGACAGGCTTCTGGCCGTCGCATTCTGCGCGTCACGACTTGCCGAAAGAAGCCGAACGTCGGTGCGCAGGCACCGTATAGAGCCGACTCGCAGTCCGGCTTCTTTCGGCAACTCATGACGCGCTGTATGCGACGGTCGGAAGCCTGTCAATCAATTAGGAATGCCCAGTCCCACAGAAGACATACCCGGAAGCGACGGTGAAAATACGGTATGTACGGGGATAAAATAAAATAAAACAGCCGATTGTCATTATGACAACTCGACTGAATGTAATGTTAAAACATATTTTTTGGGTGAACCCCTGCTTTAAGGAGGCCTGCCACCTGCCAATCCATATTGGTGATTGGTCAGGGCTCCCTAGAACACCCCAGACAGCTCCACCTCTCTTCCCCTCCTTCCTTCTAGAATCCTCTAGAAGCAGAAGGGAGGTAACCGAAAGATGATGCTATCTGTGAATCGGCAGCCTACTCTAAGCCACTCCCAGCCCACACAGTTTAAAATAAACAGGCCTAGCTTATGGCTGGGCCTGCTTACATTTAACTGCGCTGACAAAAATCTCAACTCTAGCACACTACCTAAGTAGAGGGTGCTACATTAGTAATAACAAATAAAAAAAGTTGACATGCATTACCCTTCCATGTGCTCTTTGCTGCAAAGGTTAGTTATAGGTTGGGGTGGTTGCCATATGTTTGTGCATTGACTCGTATTTGTATGTATGCATGTGAGATAGGGACCTTAGGTACAGTATCTAATGTGAATGTATATAAATACCTGTAATAAATAATAAACCTGTTCCGAGTCAGGTATTTAAAATATTGAACCCAGAAGGTTAACTTTAACTTTAACGTTAACTTTTGAAGCAGGTTTCCTCTTATGATAGGTTTCAGGGCAGGTGTCCTAGGGGCAGGACCGGACTGGGACAAAAAAATAGGCCCGGGCATTTTAGACTGAGCAGCCCGGGGGGGGGGGGGGATCGGCGGCGGTTAATGATGGGATGTGGGATTCTAGCACCTTGTATGTACCCCTGGACCCCTTTACATTACACAGCGCCCTGCACCTCTGGACCCCTTTACATTACACAGCACCCTGGACCCCTTTACATTACATAGCACCGCACCTCTGGACCCTTTTACATTATACAGCACCCTGCACTTCTGGACCACTTTACATTACATAGCACTGCACCTCTGGACCCCTTTACATTACACAGCCCAACACAGTTTGTTACACAGACACCCCCCTAACAGTACAGAACCCATCCCTACAGTGCAGACCCCTGCCTACAGTACAGACCCCCCTACATTACAGCCCCCCTCTACAATACAGACCCCCCTACATTACAAATTCCCCTAAATTACAGCCCCCCTCTACAATACAGCCCCCTCCCTACAGTACAGACCCCCTCCCTACAGTACAGACCCACCTACATTACAGACCCCCTCTACAATACAGACCCCCCTACAATACAGACCCCCCTACAATAGAGAACCCCTACATTACAGACCCCCCTACATTTCAGACCCCCCTACAATACAGAACCCCCCTACATTTCAGACCCCCCTACAATACAGAACCCCCCCTACATTAAAGACCTCCTACAATACAGAACCCCCCTACATTACAGACCCCCCCCCTACATTACAGACCCCCACTACAATACAGAACCCCCTCTACATTTCAGACCACCCCTACAATACAGAAACCCCCCTACAATACAGAAACCCCTTCAGACCCATAATACACCTCAGATCAGCGTGGGTCTGCATGTTGGGTCCCCTCCCCCTGTGTAGACATAAAGGAGGAGGGGGAGGTGGCTTCACTCTGCTCGGCTGTGTGAGACAGCAGAGACTGATCAGATCATTAGAGCTGCGGCCACCGTGCCAGAGAAAAGAGGATCGTTGCGGGTCCCAAACCCCTGATGTGCCAACGGTGTCACTGTCACTCGGGTGCGGCTCCGACTTGCAGCTGAGAGTGCACTGGGGGAGACACAACATGCGGCCCACGGGCTGCCGCAGCCCACCGGGCATTTGCCCGGTATGCCCTATGGCCAGTCCGGGCCTGCCTAGGGGGTTAAACAAAAATGACCATTTCCTTTGCCCGTGCAGCAAAAAAAAAAAAACACTCACCTTTTTGTCGCTCCCTCTCTGCCCAATTTAAGAATAAGGTATAATACTGGGCATGTCTTTGTACGGGTTAGCATGTGATTTTCTTCCCCCTCTCCCATGTAATTGCCCCAGTAATGTCAAATGAGCATGTGGAAGGAGTCCATAGCCCTGTGCATATCTCCCAACCTTTTGAGATGGAAAAGAGGGACACCTATTAGCAAATATGTAGGCATAGGACACACCCCCTACCACGCCCCCTTAAAGGAGAATTATACAAATTGCATTTAGGCATCTAGACATGGTGAAGATGATTTTTTGAAGTTTAAACTGAGGATCAGAATGGGGAAGAAAAGGGATTTCAATGATTTTGAACGTGACGTGGGTGTTGGTGCCAGACGAGCTGATCTGAGTACTTTAAATACTGGGATTTTCACGCACAACCACCTCTAAGAATGGCCCAAAAAAGAGCGGCGGTTGTGTGGACAAAAATGCCTTGTTGAGATCAGCGGTCAGAGGAGAATGGGCAAACTGGTTTGAGATGATGGAAGGCCAACAGTTACACATATAACAACCCGTTACAACCAAGATATGCAGAATACCATCTCTAAACACACAACACATCGAAACCTTAAAGCACATGGACTACAGCAGCAAAAGACCACACCACGTGCCACACCTGGCAACTAAGAACATGAAACTGAGGCTACAATTCATACAGGCTCACCAAAATTAATGATAGAAGATTGGAAAAACATTGCCTGGTCTGATAAGTCTTAATTTCAGCTGTGACACTGGGATAGTAGGGGCTATGGGGCCTGCAGCCACGTGAGGAAAAGGGGGGCCCGCTGAGGATTAGAGCACCGCCGGTAGGGTCTCCCAGCCAGGGGAAGAGAGAGGAGAGGAAAAAGCGAGCTGTCCATATCAGCAGAGAGCGGGATTGCCCGTTGTAATAGATTCATTAGAACTTCCAGTGTTCCCGAGGCTCACGTCACATAGCTCCACCTCCTGGCCCGGTGCCTTTGATAGACAGAACGCCGGTCCAATGCGGGACATGTGACGTTATCAAAGGCGTCGGGCCAAGAGGTGGGGCTATGTGACGATGAGTCCCGGGAAGACGGGAAATTCTAATGAAAGCTAATGCAGCGGGCAATCCTGCTCTCTGCTGATTCGGCCGGCTTGCTTCTTCCTCTGCACAGGTGAGGCTGTATTGGGCACTGGCAGGCCAGGCTGTACTGGGCACAGGCAACGCTGTATTGGGCACAGGTCATGCTGTATGGGGCACAGTCAGGCCAGGCTGTATTGGGCACAGGTAGGCCAGGCTGTATTGGGCACAGGCAACGATGCATTGGGCACAAGTCATGCTGCATTGGGCACAGGTCACGCTGTATAGGGCAAAGGTCACACTGCATTGGGCACAGGTCACGCTGTATTGGGCACAGGCAACGCTGTATTGGGCACAGGTTATGCTGCATTGGGCACAGGTCACGCTGTATGGGGCAAAGGTCACGCTGCATTGGGCACATGTCATGCTGCATTGGGGACAGGGCACGCTGTATTGGGCACAGGTCATGCTGCATTGGGGACAGGTCACGCTGTATTGGGCACAGGTCATGCTGCATTGAGCACAGGTCATGCTGTATTGGACACAGGTCACACTGCATGGGGCACAGGTCACGCTGTATTGGGCCCAGGTCACACTGTATTGGGCCCAGGTCACGCTGTATGGGGCACAGGTCACGCTGCATTGGGCACATGTCACGCTGCATTGGGCACATGTCACGCTGCATTGGGGACAGGTCACGCTGTATTGGGCACAGGTCATGCTGCATTGAGCACAGGTCACGCTGTATTGGACACAGGTCACGCTGCATGGGGCACAGGTCACGCTGCATGGGGCACAGGTCACGCTGTATTGGGGACAGGTCACGCTGTATTGGGCACAGGTCATGCTGCATTGAGCACAGGTCACGCTGCATGGGGCACAGGTCACGCTGCATTGGGCCCAGGTCACGCTGTATGGGGCCCAGGTCACACTGCATTGGGCACAGGTCACGCTGCATTGACACTAGGGTGGCTGTGGGGGGGACCCATACAACATTTTGCTATGGGGCCCTGTGATTTCTAGTTATGCCCCTGGACAGTTGGGAGCTATGCAATAAAAGAAAAAGATTGCCAGTAACTCACTAGGGTATAAACGCTGCAAAGCTCAATGTATGAGCAAGCACCTTAAAGTTGCTGACTCACCAGGCAAGGTGTGATCCTTGTAATCAAAGAATTAAACACAAACAAAAACAAGGTGGGGAAGGACCTCACCTAAAAGAGATTACTAAGGACTATGCAATTTAAGATAAGGGAACTTTAATACAAAATTACATCCCTATGCCAATCAGCCCCCAACTAAGCCAGCAGGGGGCAGCCAAATGGGCACTGATCCACAGCCACATCCTCAAAATATAATCGTAGAAAAAGAAATAAGGAGGGACTGTGGTGGCTGCCAACTGATGATATGTTACACTAGTTGTCATAGTTGGCTCGGTCAGGGCTTCTTCTTCCCCTTTGGGTGATCCAGTGCCCATTTGACTACCCCCATGTTGGCTTAGTTGGGGACTGGTTGGCATATGAATGTGGGTTTCACCTTTGGACTGCAGTGAACATGTAAATCTTGCAAGAATTGTAGACAATGGCCCAGATTCACAAAGCACTTACGCCGACGTATAACAAGTTACGCCAACGTAAGTGCAAATGTGCGCCGTCGTATCTGTGCGCCAGACCCACAAACAGATATGCGCCTAAAACCAGGCTAAACCCCGCCGACGTAGCTTGCTTACGCCGGCGTAGAGTGGGCGCACATTTAGGCTGGGAGCATGGTGCCGCTCCCATTGATTAGCCATTCAAACATGCAAATGAGGGAAATACGGCGATTCACGAACCTGCGTGCGCCCGACGCAGGCTACGCGAGGTGTGCCTAATTTGTACGGCGTAAAGTTATTCCCCATAAAGGAGGTGCAACCCAGCAGCAGACATGCAAAGGTCTGCACCAGGGAACACAAGCCGGCGTATTTTACGTTGGACGTGTGTCTGGCTGGGCGTAGGTTACGTTCCCGCCATACACAGTGATCCGGCGTAGTTTAGGCAGTTGTTCCGATGTGGTTGTAAGCAGGCGCAGGGGGATGCGTCCACGTCACGGCGCATGCGCAGTTCGTGATACGTATCTGTCTGGCGCTCGGCCCATCATTTGCATGAGGTCACGCCTCATTTGCATGGGTCATGCCCACTTCCACCTACGCCGGCGTACGCCTTTGGATCCCACGCCACGCTGGCGCAGCGTTGGGAGCACTGGCTTGCTGAATGCATTGCTTGCCTCTCTGCGCTGCATTGGCGTAGCGTACATTGGTTACTCTACGGCGGCGTAATGTGCGCTTTGCTCTCTGTGAATCTGGACCAATGTTTACAGAATTTCCCTGATGAAGCAGATATGGTCTGCGAAAAGCATTGGAACAAACAGTTTGAGAAAACGAAACTTCAACTATCGCTAGTTGCTCAAAATTTTATTGTCATTTTATTATGGCTGGATCTTTTAAGAAGATAATTTGTATGGTCACTTTGACCTACAAGATATTTTATTATGTAAATGTACTAAAGCTTGTCTTTTAAATTCAATTACACAGCCGATAAAGTTCGATATTCTTATTATGGGGTTCGTCTCTCCTTCTTTAATTTTTCCCCAATTAAACTTTGCTGTAAAACCACATACTGTGGGCTTTTTTCAAGTGAGCAACGCAGAAAGTACTAAAGGCAAGAGGCAGCCAGGCAAATAAAAAGCATTTTCTTCGGAGATCGGCAAAGGCAACCTTTGAGTTTCTATCAAGCCTAAAATGATCCTTAAGCGACCTTTAGTCACATAAGCCACCCAACCAGAGAGAGGACATGATTGCTCACACATTCCTACAGTCAGTTGCTGAATACAACACACGGCTATCCTCCGTCATGATGGTTAGATGGGTGAATGTTGCCTGAGTTGCCCTGCAATCATCTGAGATTGATCGTGCAGGTGTGGTGCTCTGAGATCAATCAATGATAATCTCTGGATGGCGGCACAGTTTTGTCTCTTTTCCGTAGTTTTTCACTCATATTGAAGACAGCCATCTTCCGCAGAAAAATAATTCAAAAGTCGTCTAGAAATTCACATATCCATCACGTAGGTAAAGTATAGCTAAAGCCAAAACTTTATTTTCAGTTTTGGATAGAACAGGAAAGGGAAGGAACTTCAATGGTTCTTGCTAGAGAAATTCTCCATCTTTCTTGTCCTGTTGTCCATCGCAACCTGAACAGAAAGTGATGGGTTTTAGGTCTTTTTCAGATGGGCAGTTGGGGGTGGCTGAACTGAGCCGGAAGGCTCTTCAGAGGGCACTGCACTCCACCGCGAGTGTGAAAGAGCCTGTACATTTGTCATCATAACAGAAGATGAGGGAAAATCCCAATAGCAGCTACCCACCAGTAGTTTCCTAATGTAGTGCTGACTAACATCAATGAGTATATCACATGTACCGAACAATAAAAATGTACTATATATACTCGAGTATAAGCCAACCCGAATATAAGCCGAGGCACCTAATTTTACCACAAAAAAATTGACTCGAGCATAAGCCTAGGGTGTCCATCTGCATGCCTCACTGTGTCCATGTGCATGCCTCACTGTGTAGCGCTCAAATAAAATAATAAAAAATGAATAGAAAGTCCATAAAATCGCAGTACACCTCCAGTGAGTGCCAATGTAGACAGCTAGATGACTGTGTAGGTAACTTCACACGTGCTAGACACACATCCACCACCACATGAAATGGCCTCTCACCTCACCACCTGGACCCTTTGACTATGGAGGGTCAAATGCGCTTTATGTGTAAAAATCAGCAAATCCAGCAGTAGTAGAGACGTCACAGAGAAACCGATAGGTCATCCCAGGTCATGTAATAAACAAATGCCAAAACATTGGGCCAAATCCTCAAAAGGGATACGCAGGCGGAACTGCTGTTCAGCCTGCGCATCCCTGTGCCTATCTTTAGAACTGATCCTCAGAAGCAGTTTTCCAAAGATAGGCAGAAGATCCGACATCTGTAAGAGACTTACACTGTCGGATCTTAGGATGCAGTACCGCATCCGCCGCTGGGGGCATTTCGAGTCGAAATGCCGCTTCGCGTATGCAAATGAGGACTTACGGAGATCCACAAAGCTTTTCAGCTTTGTGTTTTCTGCGTAAGTTTACGTTTGCATACGTAAAATTAGTTCTGCTTTTACAAAGTGTAAACTAGTTCCACCTTGTAAAAACAGACCTTTTTTTCGATCGCCGCGATTTTTTTTAAATTTAGATTTTTTTTTTTCGGCGTGTAACTTTTTTTTTACCCGACGCAACTTTATTGTCCCGTCGCAATCCACAAAGCCCGGCGTAACGTAATTTCGCGCGCTGCCCGTCGGGAAAATGACGTCACGAGCATGCGCAGTACGGCCGGCGCGGGAGCGCGCCTCATTTAAATTGTCATCGCCCCCTGCAGAAGAGGACCGCCTTGCGCTGGAGACATTTAAGTTACACGGCCTGAAATTTCTAGGTAAGTGCTTTGTGGATCGGGCACTTAGGTAGAAATTTTAAGGCAGTGTAACTTAAATGGGAAAAGATAAGTTAGGCAGGATTTTTGAGGATTTGGCCCATAGTGCTCTCCGTTTGGATAAACGATTTAATCGTAATAAAGGTAAAAAAATACTCACAATGAAGGCCCCACAATCGGTGCCGATGTATACAGAGTGTATATTGAGCAAAGTGATAGCCGCGGGTGACACCACAAACCTCCCTCCGTACGCGTTACGTCCTCTATGGGCAGGGCCTCCATCACCGCTGAAGAAGTCCCCGCCGATAGAGGTGCAAAAAGGTGACTCAAGTATAAGTCGAGGGGGGCATTTTCAGCACAAAAAAATGTGCTGAAAAACATGGCTTATACTCGAGTATATACGGTAAATAAAAACAGTGCAGCACTCCTCTTAGTGATTTTAAACCCATTTACTCTAAGTCTGTTTTACACGGGCTTCAACTTATATATGAGCAGTGTGAACAGCAAGCTCTGACAAAGCATTTTCAGAACTTTCAGCATATAAATGTTGAACACAGATCCTAATGGGAGTGTTGATTGCCACTTTAAGCAAGCTGCTAGCAGGCATCAGTAGGCTTTAAGCAAGCTTCAAGAAGTGGTGAAGCCTGCTAGCAGCTTGCTTAAAAACCACTTGCCAACCGGATAACTGGGAAAATACGTCATGGCTTTGAAGTGTTATACCGGGGTTATGGCTGCAACTAGATGCCATAACCCCAGTACTAACATTTTCCTTAGCCTGTGCTCTTTCCGATAAAAGTGATCTGAGTGGCTACATCCCTTTAAGAACACAGAGAGTCGCCACCGCTTCCTGCTGCTTCTCAGGCTTACGTGGCTCATTGGGAAGCCCGCGAACGAATGCAGCAGTTGTGGAAGTTGGCCATAGAGGTTAGTATAGGAAAGATGGCTTATGCTCATCTCTATGACATAGAAGGCTGGGAACGATGTCATGATGTCACTTCCGGTTCACGGTAAGCAAGGCCTTTTTTTTAAAGCATTAGTGTGACGGAACAAGGATACGCTGTTGGGTATTTCCACCAAGATGCTGCTTCCCAGGTCCTGGAACACAAGACCAATGGATCTGGCTATAGTAACGCCAAGGACCAGACAACACCAGTCTTGGAGTGAACTAGAATAAGAACTGCTTTTTTTTAAGAAACACACACACTGAATTTATACAGAAAACCTTCAGACAAGGGCTACTCCCATTATCTCATACAATGGTAACTTTAGACAGTAGAGATAATCCTATTATCATGACAATGACCACTCCAGACTGTCCAGCTCCCCCATAGGACTAACTTCTGCATAAGAAGCCAAAAGCAACTAGTGACCAACTCTGGATAACTTAAGAACACATTAAAACACAGAGTTGTCCCGGCAATGGTTCTTCTGCAGCCCAAAGTCCGTGACAATTCTCTAGGTTAGATCCCGGCTAGATTCAATACGGGTCAGCTTGGGAATGTCCGGGAGCTATAATACAATCAAAGTATTTGTTGGCCTGGCCTGTACTACACAGTAAAGTTGTAGGGTTGCAGGGCAAGACTCCATCTCAATAAGACTCCACCTCAATAAGCATCCGTTGTCCCCGGATACTCGATTTAACCAGATCAAAGGGTTGTGGTCAGTGAGCACCGCGAAAGATCGTTTCTAGAGATTATACAGCTAACGTTTTTTCAAGGCCCACATCAGCGCCAAACATTCTTTTTTCTATGGCCGCCTACCACACCTCCCGGGATAGTAGCTTGCGACTGATGTAAGCAACATTGGCTCCCACTTGGCTTATCACTGCTCCCAACCTGAAGGTAGAAGCATCAGTATGTAGACAAAAACGTTTGTTTGGGTCAGGAGTAGTCAAAACTTTGGCAGAAATCAAAGCATTTTTCAGGCACTGGATTCTTTCTGGTCAAGTCGGGAATGAACATCCTATAGTACCCCGCAGTGCCTAGGAATGCCAAGACCTGGGTTTTGGTCTGGGGGTGGGACAGTTGGCAACAGCCTCAACTTTAGCTGGTTCAGGACACTGTTGTCCACGTCCTACCCGATGCCGAGGTACTGAACCTCAGACAACCATATGCTACATTTCCCGCAGCCCTGATGCGGTCTAACACAGTACCCAGGTGGAGTAGATGTTCCTCCCAGGTATTACTGTAGATGGCAATGTCACCCAGATAGGCACAGGCATATTTCTGGAGGCCATCAAGGAGTTGATCTAGCATGACCTTAGACTAATACAGGGGGGTGATGAATGCCGACTTTGGAACAGATTCTGGATCCAGAGGAATCTGCCCGTACCCTTTTCATAGGTCATGGGTAGTTAAGAAATTACCTTGGGCGACGCGGTCTAACAGTTCATCGACCCAGGGCATGGGGTATGCGCCAGTCGTTGTGCAGTCGTTTAGTCGGCGGTAATCTACAAAGAAGCAGGTAGTACTTTAACTCCTGTCTCATACCCTCTCTCACTGACTCGGGTACCCGGTAAGCCACCTGTCAGATAGGTGTCTGTCCCGGGGTCTCGACTCGGTGCACTACCATTATAGTGTACCCAGGCTTGGTGGAAAACATTACCTGACGCTGTCTAAGGACCAGCCTGGCCTGGCCCTGCTGCTCCGGCCCTAGCTGCCTGTCTAAGCTCACTGTCTCTACACCTGCTCTGTACCTATCTCTCGCTGGTATCTCTGACACAGGAAGGTTCTCAGAGTCTTCCTCAGGTGGAGCACATATGGCAGCTATGGCAGAAGGTCCGCCGGACTCCTTTATCTGAGCACTTCATTACCAGGTAGTTAGTGTCACATATTTGCTGCACTACCTTGTAGGGTCCCTGTCAAGAGGCCTGTAATTTGTCAGACTTGGTAGGCTTGAGGGCAAGAACTTTATGCCCTAGAGCCAAGGTGCGATTCTGGGCAGTACGATCATACATGTGAGATACTGTAAATACTGTAAATCCATGTTTTGTGTACCAAATGCCTTTGCAAACACGGATTTTACCTTGTAAAAGTAGCAGACATCATTACTGGACTGCACATAGCCAGTACAAAGTGTAGAGCTGTGGTACTTGCGCCCGTCGCAGTAGTCTACGCCGTTTGCGTAAGGCGTACGTCCGGCGTAAAGTTATTCCACATAAAGCAAGGGTAAGTCATGTTAGGGTATGGACCAGGGAACAGCCGTCGTATTTTACGTCGTTTACGTAAGTCGTACGTGAATGGGGCTGGGCGTAGGTTACGTTCACGTCTTAGGGAATATATGCGGCGTGATTCTCAGCATGCACGTGCGTGCGCCGTTCGTTCAGACCTTCATTTACATGGGGTCACGCTTCATTTAAATAGATCACGCCCACTACCTTCCTACTTTGAATTAGGCTGGCTTACGCCGGCCAATTTACGTTACGCCGGCGCAACGTTGAGGGCGAGTGCTTTGTGAATACTGTTCTTGCCTCTCTATGTTACGTCGGCGTAGCGCATATCAGATGCGCTACGCCCGCACAAATATACGCCGCTCTACCTGATTCCGGGCCTATATATACCGTATTTATCGGCGTATATCGCGCACTTTTTTGCCCTGAAAATCAGGGCAAAATCATGGGTGCGCGATATACGCCGATACCCGCATCCCGCGCTGAGTTTGAACCACTGCGCCGGCATATACCGAGCGCAGTACACTCGGGTATAATCGGGCAGGCTCGGCTCCTCTCGCGGTCACGTCCTTGACGTACAGGACGCACAGGACGTGACCGCGAGAGGAGCCGAGACTGCCCGAGTGTACTGCGCTCGGTATATGCTGGCGCAATGGTTCAAACTTCAAACTCAGCGCGGGAAGCGGGGATCGAGCGGGGAGGACACCGTAGAAGGACGCCGGACCCAACGAGGAGAACACCACCGAAGCCGCAGACGGACGCCGGACCCGACGAGGCCGCCGCGCAAGACACCAAAACTGTAAGTACTAAAATGTTTTTTTTACAAGCATGCAGGTCCACTTTGGGGGTGCGCACTATACGCCAGAGCGCACATTACCCAGATAAATACGGTATATATATGTTAGGTTAGGTGGATGTATATGCAGTCTTCTGGATCTTCGTTGTGTTGCTGGCAATTGCAAAAACCTGTATAGTGGGCAGAAAATGCCTTTGGTCTTTTTTTCTTTGATATTTACCATGTGTGACCTCCAACTGGGAGTCACATTCTATATCTTTTCTTTAAAGAAAATTCAACAAAAAGGAAATCTTGAAGGTCTTTTATGTTGTTACATGAATACACTAATTTGCTGCATTTTAGGAGATGCCAGAATAGTAGGACAAAATGCAGGAGATCCTTCTGAGACCGCAAAAAATCCCATCGGAATTGTGGAAATAGAAACTCTGTAGGACAAGAAGGAGCTGAATGAGTTTGGCGGCTATCAAACAGCAGTTTTACTCACGGAGGATTTGTGAAGCATTTTTTGTCTGCTCGGTGATGCTCTCAAGTAGAAATGCTGAAGTCCATGAGACACCTGGGTGAGTATTTCTGAATCCCATGTGTTCAATTTGAGAATCATAGCTGTCTTAGGATGCTATCGCAGTTTTCCTGCTGCCTGACTGAGCTTAGCAAATAAACACGGCTACCTGCAGGAAGGAAGCAAAATCCGCCAAACAAAGCAGCGATCCCATTCTTTCTCTATACATCTACCGAAAATGAGAGAACGCATTTAAAGAAACCCTGGCAAGCAAAACACCTCTGTGAGAAGAAAGATGGGAGCTGTAATTTCCCGACTGATTAAACTTTAGTGTAGCACGACCCCCTTGGAGACTGCTTGGATTTACCTTCTCATTTGCCCCACCATGACCTTATGAACATTCCAACCCACCTGACACTCTGGGTTCAGACATCTTTGCACCACCTTAAATGAATAAGTCAAACAATTCAGTGCGTTTTATATTCTATTGATGTTTACTGGAACAATTCAAAGAGGGTATTGTACATAGAAGAGGCAATAGATCTGCCGAGGTTTGGTTAACAGTCCTTACTCAGCAGAGGAATTCCACTAAATAACACAATAAGTCAAGATAATTTGTACCTAACAGTATATTATATACACATATGTACAAAAAATAAAACTTGAACCCTGCCTGAAAGGATAACCAAAGGTTAAAGTGACACTATTAGCCAGATTCAGGTACATTTACGCCGGCGTATCAGTAGATACGCCGTCGTAATTCTGGAAACCAGATACGCTTAAATTAGGCTAAGATTCAAGCGGTGTAAGTCTCCTACGCCGTAGGGTGCAATTTTCCCGCTGGCCGCTAGGTGGCACTTCCTTTGAGTTCGGCGTAGAATATGTAAATGACTAGATACGCCGATTCACGAACGTACGTGCGCCCGGCGCATTTTTTTTACGTCGTTCACGTATGGCTTTTTCCGGCGTAAAGTTATTCCAACAAATAGCTGGCCTAGCCAATGTTAAGTATGGCCGTCGTTCCCGCGTCGAAATTTGAAAATTTTACGTCGTTTGTGTAAGTCGTTCGTGAATGGGGCTGGACGTAATTTACGTTCACGTCGAAACCAATACGTCCTTGTGGCGTACTTTGGAGCAATGCACACTGGGATATGTACACGGACGGCGCATGCGCCGTTCGTAAAAAACGTCAATCACGTCGGGTCACCAATCATTTACATAAAACACGCCCCCTCATCCTCATATGAATTAGGCGCGCTTACGCCGGCCCCATTTACACTACGCCCCGTAACTTAGGAGGCAAGTGCTTTGTGAATACAGCACTTGCCTCTCTGATTTACGGCGGTGTAGCGTAAAAGATGCGCCCGGCTACCTGGATCCAGCTATATAGGTTCACTTAAAAAAAAAAAAAATCATTTCATACTTACCTCCACTGTGCAGTTAGGGTCCCACGGCTCTTTCCCACAAGAGCTAACCCCCTCTGGGAAGCTCTCTCCCAAAGGGGGTTAGCTTGTGGGCGTGCTCCCGTGCCATACAATCGGCGTCCAAAGCCGCCGAATGTATGATTCGACCCTGCCCCATGGCGGCCGCGTCATTGGATTTGATTGACAGCAGTGGGAGCCAATGACTGCGCTGCTATCAATCTATCCAATGAAGAGCTGATCAAGCATGGGGAGAACGACGCGAGATCGCGCCCTCGGAGATTCGGGGCTCAGGTAAGTAAAACGGGGGGGGGGGGGGGGCGGCGGTGACTGCAAGGTGTTTTTTCACCCTAATGCATAGGAATAATTTAGGTGAAAAAAGGTTTACAGCCCCTTTAAGTATTTATGTTGGCAAACTTCTAAAGGGGAAACCCAGCCTGACTTATTAACCTTTATTCCTAATGAGATTAGGCTTAATAGAATTGGTATGAGGGCCCTTTAAGCAGTAATGACAGCAATGTCCCTGTTGCAGGTCTGATGGTCTTCATCGGCAGTTGGAGCTCATTAACTACAGTATATCTAATAATGGATTTCTTGAAATGGAAGGAGCTAAATGTAGGTGCAGTAAAGCATTCCCCAGATAAAGCTGTCTGTACACAGTGTTCCAGTGAAGTAGTAAGGAAAGGTTTGTAAAGGTGGGCAATTGCCCTCTCGCCAATGACCAATGCCTTCTGGAAAGCATCTCCCAGAGCGACGCTCGTGCAGCAGATTCGCTGTGATGATCTCCTGAAGCGAAGCTCGAAGCACGAGTTGTCGGATGACCGAGGTGGTGCTGGATGGATGTCTGACAAACAGCAAGCAGGGCTAGGCCCTTCTCGTCTGGGTTGGAGTGTTGTATCCCGTGTGGTAGTCTACAACCTTGCTCTCCATGCACGGAGAAGTCCGTCACACATCAGGCCTAGGAGGAAGAGAGAGTGGTGCCGGTCTCTGGCTTCTTTTATAGCTCTTCCCAGCAATCTCCCTGATAGTAGCAAAGATCCCTGGGATATGTAGTCCAGGTGTATAGTCATGCAGAGGAATTGCCATTCTGAGGAACTACTAACCCCACAATCCCTTTAGTTTGGCTCACAAATGTGATGTCAGTAATGCTGGGCATTAGAGGGACATGCGATATATAGAAATTCCAGAGGATCACTGTACTTTGCAATTGTAGTCCACATTGCTACATTCGTTTTGAGAAAGTGACAAACTGGACACATGGAAGTGTGGAACATCTGTGTATCATTAAACTGAGGAAATGGCAAGGTTCTGCCACAAAATACATCTTTGGTGAAATATAGTAATTTGATGTTCATCAGAATTTGACTCCAATCAATCTCTAAGCCAGGGCCGATCCTAGGCAGGGTGCACCGGGTGCTTTGCACCCAGGCACCTGCAGAGGTGGGGGCGCCCCTGAGTGGCAGAGTTCTCCCCTCCCTCCTTGTTTGTGTCTGTCCAGAACTAGTGTTCTGAGCAGAGGTGTGTCCGTCCAGAACTGATGTGTCTCTGATCATCTCCTTTACTATGTCTGCAGTCTCTGACTGTCTCCTGTACAATGTCTGCAGTCTCTGACCGTCTCCTGTACAATGTCTGCAGTCTCTGACCGTCTCCTGTATCATGTCTGCAGTCTCTGACCATCTCCTGTACTATGTCTGCAGTCTCTGACCATCTCCTGTATCATGTCTGTAGTATGTCTGGGGCTCTTTCTAACAGACTCTCTAACAGAAGCCCTCTCTGTGTCCATCAATGAAAAAAAAATATATATTTTTTACTTGTTGCTATAATAAATAGCTCAATTTTTTTTTCTCAGTCTAGGCCGATACGTATTCTACATATTTTTGTTAAAAAAAAAAATCGCAATAAGCGACTGGTTTGCGCAAAAGTTATAGCGCCTACAAAATAGGGGACAGAATTTTTTTTTTTTTACTAGTAATGGCGGCGATCTGCGATTTTTATTGGGACTGCGACGTTATGGCGGACACATCGGACACTTTTGACACATTTTTGGCACCATTCACATTTACACTGCGATCAGTGCTATAAATATGCACTAATTACTGTATAAATGTGACTGGCATTGAAGGGGTTGACACTAGGGGGTGAGGGAGGGGTTAAATGTGTACCCTGCCTAGTGTTACTAACTGTGGGGGAAGGGGGGTGACTGGGGGAGGTGACCGATATGTGTCCCTATGTACAAGGGACACAGATCGGTCTCCTCTCTCCCTGACAGGACATGGATCTGTGTGTTTACACACACAGATCCACGTCCTTGTCTCTGTAACCGCCGATCGTGGGAGCCTGGTGGACATCGCGGCTGCCAGGCACACGCATCGGCATCTCAGTGATGCAGCGGGCGCGCGTGCCAGTAACGCAGTGCCAAATTGCAAAGAATGCTGTGGAAGGGGGTGAAACCTTCCGGCGGCTGAAGGGGTTACACAGGTTTTTAATAAATATATAACAATATATGCTCACTTCACAAAATATGTTATACACAGATGAATAAAGATGAATAAATGCTCAGTTCACAGATACAGAACATAAAATACACAGATTATTAAATAATAAAATGTATAGTCAGCTCTTGGATAATACATGGATTACTAGATATAAAAAATGTATGCTTAGTTCACAGATACATATTACACTGGTTATTAAATATACAGTATAAGGAACCTTTCATCTGTTCAGTCACGTCAAAGCGAATGAAGTATTCATCGTTTTTTTTATCAGTGCTCATCTGTTTTTAATCAGTTTTTATTTGTTTTTCATCCGTTCTTCATCAGTGCTCATCAGTTTTTTATTAGTTTTTCATCAGTGCTCATCAGTTTTTTATTAGTTTTTCCATCAGTGCTCATCAGATTTTCATCCGTTTTTCATCAGTGCGCATCAGTTTTTTATTAGTTTTTCATCTGTCTTTCATCAGTGCTCATCAGTTTTTCATCAGTTTTTCATTAGTTTTTTATTTGTTTTTCATCCATTTTTCATCAGTGCTCATCAGGTTTTTATCTTTTTTTCATCAGTGCTTATCAGCTTTTTATCAGTTTTTCATCAGTGCGCATCAGTTTTTTTTATTAGTTTTTCATCAGTGCTCATCAGTTTTTCATCCATTTTTCATCAGTGCTCAATCAGTTTTTTATCAGTTTTTCATCAGTGCTCATCAGTTTTTTTTATTAGTTTTTCATCAGTGCTCATCAGTTTTTCATCCATTTTTCATCAGTGCTCATCAGTTTTTTATTAGTTTTTCATCTG
This sequence comes from Rana temporaria, assembly GCF_905171775.1. Classification (NCBI taxonomy): domain Eukaryota; kingdom Metazoa; phylum Chordata; class Amphibia; order Anura; family Ranidae; genus Rana; species Rana temporaria. The sequence continues at coordinate 21,753,601 of NC_053496.1, read as the reverse complement.
TCTTTCATCAGTGCTCATCAGTTTTTCATCAGTTTTTCATCTGTCTTTCATCAGTGCTCATCCGTTTTTCATCAGTTTTTATTTGTTTTTCATCCGTTCTTCATCAGTGCTCATCAGTTTTTTATTAGTTTTTCATCTGTCTTTCATCAGTGCTCATCAGTTTTTCATCAGTTTTTCATCTGTCTTTCATCAGTGCTCATCCGTTTTTCATCAGTTTTTATTTGTTTTTCATCCGTTCTTCGTCAGTGCTCATCAGTTTTTCATCCATTTTTCATCAGTGCTCATCAGTTTTTTATTAGTTTTTCATCAGTGCTCATCAGTTTTTCATCCATTTTTCATCAGTGCTCATCAGTTTTTTATTAGTTTTTCATCTGTCTTTCATCAGTGCTCATCAGTTTTTCATCAGTTTTTTATTTGTTTTTCATCAGTGCTCATCAGGTTTTTATCTGTTTTTATCAATATACGCTTATTGCAATTTTTTTTTTTACCCAAATAATGTAGAAGAATACTGTACGTATCGGCCTAAACTGAGAAAGAAATTTGTGTTTGTTTTTTTATATATTTTTGGGGGATATTTATTATAGCAAAAAGTAAAAAATATTGCTTTTTTTTCAAAATTGTCGCTCTTTTCTTGTTTATAGCGCAAAAAATAAAAACCGCAGAGGTGATCAAATACCACCAAAAGAAAGCTATATTTGTGGGGAAAAAAGGACTCAAATTCAGTTTGGGTGCCACGTCGCATGACCTCGCAATTGTCAGTTAAAGCGACGCAGTGCTGAATCGCAAAAAGTGCTCTGGTCAGGAAGGGGGTAAATCCTTCCGGGGCTGAAGTGGTCAATAAAAAGGTAACATGTACTGTATACTCAATTCACAGACATATAATAATACGCATTATTAAATATAAAAAATGTATGCTTAGATCTCAGCTATATGACACACAGATTATTAAATATAGAAAATGTTTGCTCAGTTCACAGACACACAATACTCAGATTGTTCAATATATAAATATAATATAAATATATAAAAGATAATATAATATAAAAAAGATAATAGAGAGAGATATATAAGAGAGATATATAAGATAATATTAATATAAGAAAAAACTGCGCTAACCGGAAAAATTAATAATTAGGTGTAAAAACCAGAAGGCTGCAATTGCGTGATACAAACACAAATACAAATGGAAAAAGAGAACTGCGCCAACTAATAAATATACTCAGCAAGCAAGGCAGGTATAAATATAACAGAATGAACAAAAGTCCAAATAGAAGTAGAATATTGAACGGACGCCTCAGATATTGGAATTAGGACGAACAACACCCAGGTGCACTTGACATCCGTGGAAACAACCACCACATGGAAAGCAACTTACCAGATTGCGGATAAACAACAGCAGTGTATAATGATCCAACGGCAAGATAGAACCAGGGTGAACAGAATCACAGTGGGGTTATCCTCAAAATGTGAAGACTCAGATCCGTATCAGGCGACCGATCCGTGGGCCATAACATAATTGGAAGAAAACTGGACCATAGCGTGATAACGTTTAAAAAACAGGTTTAATAAGTATAAAATCCTACCCACAGACATTTGTGAAATGTAAGCATGTATAAACAAATGCCGGCCGGCACAATAGGAGTCCTTACTCCTTGCGTTGAATGCAGTGACGTCACTGCACGCCGTCCCATACGCGTTTCGTCATATGCTGATGTTTTCAATGGCCATCCCCATTGAAAACGTCAGACTTATGACGAAACGCGTCTGGAACGGCGTGCAGTGTTATTGCCATGTGGTGGTGGTTTCTACGGATGTCAAGTGGACCTGGGTGTTGTTCGTCCTGATTCCAATATCTGAGGCGTCCGTTCAATATTCTACTTCTATTTGGACTTTTGTTAATTCTGTTATATTTATACCTGCCTTGCTTGCTGAGTATATAAGATAATATAAAAAAAGATAATATAAATATATAAAAGGTTTGCTCAGTTCTCAGATCTATATTACACACATTATTAAATATATAGGCCCAGATTCACGTACCTCGGCGCATCATTAGGCGGGCGTAGCGCAACGCAGATACACTACACCGTCGAAACTTAGAGAGGCAAGCAGCCTATTCAGCAAGCAAATGCGCGCTGCGATGCGCCATCGTAACTTAATTTAGACGGCGTAACCCGACGTAATTCAAAGTGGGAAGGAGGTGGGCGTGATCCATTTAAATGAAGCGTGACCCCATGCAAATTAAGGTCAGAACGAACGGCGCATGCGCCGTCACGTGATCGCATGCCCCGCGTCCAACTGCGCATTTCGCCTATCGTATTCCCCCCACGATAACCCAGCCCACCGTTTCCGCCCAGGGCATAAATCCGCCCAGACATGCGCCAGTCAAGTGCAAAAGTACACCTGCTGGTTTTGGTCGTTTGGTGTGGCTACTTTTGCCTTGTTCTTATCAAAAAACATGTCTGAAGCTGCGTCTAAAGATAGGAGGGATAAAAACTTTCATAATGAGGAGAAGGCGGTCATTATTGATGCCATGACAAGGTATAATAAGTACCTCCACGGCAAGGAAAGTGGCTCGACCAGCAAGGTCCGTAAGGATCAAATATTGGCACAGATTGCAGCGGAGGTGAGTGCCCTTGGCTATGCCGACCGGACCCCAAACAAGATAGCCAAGAAGATCAACGACCTGCGGCGTCTTGTGAAGGAGAAGGTGGCCAAGATCAATAAACACAGAAGGGGCACCGGAGGTGGACCAGCCCTGAAGATCAGCCTGACACCTGATGAGTAGTGTTGAGCAGAATACGCCATATTCGATTTCGCGATATATCACGAATATATAGCCGAATATTCGAGAAATATTCGCTAAATTCGAATATTCGTGATATTTTATCGAAATGAAATGTTTGCGAAATTTCGCTATTGCGAATGCGAAAATAATTGCGAAATTTCGACAACTGCGGTAGGAGCACTCTGATTGGCTCAGAATATTCGTGATATTTTATCGAAATTTCGCAAAATGCGAATGCGATATTTATTGCGGAATTTCGACAACTGCGGTAGGAGCCCTCTGATTGGCTCAGAATATTCGTGATATTTTATCGAAATTTCGCAAAATGCGAATGCGATATTTATTGCGGAATTTCGACAACTGCGGTAGGAGCCCTCTGATTGGCTCAGAATATTCGTGATATTTTATCGAAATTTCGCAAAATGCGAATGCGAAATTGATTGCGGAATTTCGACAACTGTGGTAGGAGAACTCTGATTGGCTCTGATGCAAAAGAAGGGCGGAGAAAATAATCGCGCAATATTCCTATTGCCGAATATTCGCATTGCGAATATTCGGCAATATAAAATGATCGCTTCAGCTACTCGGCCGGGTCGGCCCAAGGTCTCTAATCATACCAGCAATGCTTTTAGACGTCGATGGAGATCACTAGGATGTGATCTGTTCTAAAAATAAAATTGAAAAAATCCGAACATTCGGAATAGCGAATATTGACCCCGAAATTCGAGATATTCGCGAAAACTCGAATATGCCATATTCGAGCCGAATATTCGCAATACGAATATTCGTGAGCAACACTACTGATGAGCAGGTCATTGCCAGGTGCCTGGAGAAGGAGCAGGTGGAGGGCCTGGAGGGCTTTCAGTCTTTTGATCAGCCCTTGAGGACAGGTGAGTGTGTTTTATCTTTTATCTGGTGTCTAGCATGTTGGGGGGGGGGAGTGAATATGTGACAAGTGTGTGGGTCCACCAACATGTGAATGTTTTGTGTCATCCACAGATGTGCAGGATGAAGCGGGCCCATCCTCGGCTGCTGGGCAACCAACCCCATCCCAGGATACCAGTGTCCACACCTCTCCATTAGAGGAAGTGGAGGAGGAGCACGGGCACCTGGATGATGGCATTTATCTGGTGAATGAGACCACCGTCGCTGGACCCTCCCATACCTCCACCTCCATAGGGGATACCCCCCCAAGGGACTCCAACTTCATGGGAACCCCCCCAAGGCCCTCAAATGTGGGATCCCCCCCAAGGGCCTCCACCCTTTTGGGAAGCCCATCCTCCCTAAGGGAAGTGCCCTCAGGGGCCTCCCCATACTGTCGTCCACAAGCCTCACCTGCACCCAGGAAGGCAACTAGGAAGACGAGGGGTGATCCTGACGCATTAGAAGCCACTTTGGCAATGGACCTGGCCAGGCAGACCCACCATGTGGGTTCTGTCGCATGCGATATGCGCTGGGTGGCAGCCAGCCTGGCCTCCATGCAGCAGACCCAGGCTGCTTTCACTGCTGCCATGACCGAAAATGTGCAGGAGGTCAGTGCCAACAGCACTGCATTGGTGACCTGCGTTAGGGACCTGGATGACACAAATTCAGGCCTTGTGGCAGAGGTCAAGAGCCTGGGAGTGGCCATACAGGCCAATACAGCAGCCATTGATGCGGTGGGGAATCAGACCACTGCGGTCCTCACCCGCATAGCCCTGGCTTTAGAGGGTATCCAGGCAGCCAGGGAGAGACCGGGGGATGTTCCTCCTCCCAATGACCCACCCCCCCCACCCGCAGCTGCCCCCAGGCAACAGAGGGCACGGAGCCTTGGCACTAGGCGTAGTCCACGTCGGGCCAGATGAGTGCCAGTTCGATTATTTTCTTTTTATACTCGATATGATTTGTTTTTCTTAACTGATACTCATGAAATGAGTCTTATTAATTTGTTATGATACTCATGATATGAGTGATATTATGTTATTATGATACTCGATTGGAGTTGTATTTATTTTATTATTATTCGGGATAGATTTTTAGGAAATTATTTTCTGAAAAATATACAGCAACATAATTGGAGCCTTGACGTGGCGTTGCTGCTCCCAAGTACCGCACGGTGTACTTCGGTCTAATCCAATTTATTGTGGTTTGGGGGGGGGGGTGTTAGGGACCACAGTGGTGTGCATGCGTGCATTCTCATTGTGACATGTTGGGGGGGAATGTCTGGTTCGGGGATCAGGTCATGACGGAGTTCAACCTGCAGGCCCCTTCTCATGGCGAAATTGTGCAGAATGCAACATGCACCGATAATCTGGCACACAAAGTCTGGGGCATACAACAGTGTACCCCCAGAACTATCTAGGCATCAGAACCGTGACTTCAGGAGGCCAAACGTGTGCTCCACCACTCCCCGGGTACGTATATGTGCCTCGTTGTAGCTTCTTTCTCCTGATGTTTGTGGGTTCCGGAATGGGGTCATCAGGTGGGGTCCCAGGGCATATCCAGAGTCACCTGGAAGGGAAAAGACAGAAGGATGTTAGTCATGCATGTGCCCCTCGTGATGTCTGCATCATGGGGGGGGGACAGTCATACCTGACACCCATGTCACTCACCAACCAGCCAGCTGTCCCCATACACGTTCTCTTCAAATTGTCTTGGGATGTCGCTTTGCCGGTAGATAAAGCTGTCATGGGTGGCCCCGGGGTGTTTAGCACAGACGTGCCATATGAGGCCTTGAGCATCGGTTATTACTTGTACATTAATGGAATGCCAATTCTTCCTGTTACGGTACATATGCTCAGCGTCACGGGGGGGCTGGAGTGCCACATGAGAACAATCAATGGCCCCCACAGTGCGTGGAAATCTGGCTATCTTATAGAAATCGGTTCTTGCCTTCGCCTGCTGGACCTCCTGGGTGGGTCTCACAATGTGGTGGGACATGTGTCTCAGGATAGCTGGTACAACTTGGTGCACGCACCTACTCATTGTGGATTGGGACATCCCAGCCAAATTTCCACTGGTTCTTTGAAATGATCCACTGACAAAAAATGCAGGGTTGCCATGACCTTGAGCAGTGGCGGCACTGCTTGTGATCGATGTGTTGGGCTGGTGAGGTCATCCTGCAGGGATCGTACTATTTCCATGATGGCTTCAGTGTCAAATCTCAACAAGCGAAACACCTCCGATTCAACCATGCCAAAGAGATCCATGCGATCTCGGGGTACCCTCTCCTGTGCCCTCCTCCTCCTGCGTGCTTGTATACGCCGTAGTACTATGACCACGGCTGCCCCTGACATGTTGGCACACAGATGTGTTGTCCTGCAAGTGTTGTTGCTCAGCTCCTCTGTCACGCTGCTGCTGTTGCTGCTCTCCAGCTGACCTGTGCAAGTCCGTTGCAAAGTTACCCCTGCTTTTATGAAGGGTAACTTAAGATCGGGCAAGCAGCTTACGCGCACCGCGCGTAGCCTACGACGGACAATCGTACGCATGTGAATCTGCATTTCTCCCTCATTTGCATAATTGAATACCAAATCAATGGGAACGAAGAATACGCCTAGCCTAAATATGCGCCTAAGTTCCGCCGGCGGAGGCATCTACACTTACGCCGCGTATCTCGAGATACCCCGTCGTATCTCTTTGTGAATCTGGCCCATAAAGTGCATGTTTGGTTAATTAAAAAATACCTAATTCATAGTTTAATAAATGCATAGAAATGTAAGATTATACTTTGCATTAGAATAAATACATCACCAGTTATTTAAAATGGAAACGGAACTGAGCCGATCTGATCAGGAAACCATCACAGTCTAATGGGGGCTCAGGGAATGATTTCAATTCAAGTTGTAATGCGGGTGTTTGGCAGACGGGGCCTTACACAAGCTCTGCATTCAGTGGAAACTTGTCATATGTACAACATACCAACGAGCTGATAGAGGGATTGGATGTGCCGGCATGGATCGGATCGGGAGCCTGTGGAGCCCTTATCAGTGAACGCAGGCCTTGTGTGTGGCTTTGCCTGGAACATTTCTGTACTATCTTGTTTACAGTTTGATATTTACTTGGACTGAAATCAGTCCTTTAGCTAAAAAAAAAATTGGAAGTTTTGAAATGAAATTGGCTTATTTTGGGTTGTCATACAACTGATGACGCGTGGACTACATTTTTTATTATTTAACTACATATTTATTGGTATTTCGTATTCACGTTTAACCACTTCAGCCCCCAAAAGGATTTGCCCTCTTAAAGCGGAGTTCCACCCTAAAAATGAACTTTCTATTAACAGCTTGCCTTTAACCACTTAAGACCCGGACCAAAATGTTTTTCGGCATTGCGTCGCTTTAACTGACAATTGCGCGGTTGTGCGACGTGGCTCCCAAACAAAATTGGTGTCCTTTTTTTCCCCACAAATAGAGCTTTCTTTTGGTGGTATTTGATCACCTCTGCGGTTTTTATTTTTTGCGCTATAAACAAAAATAGAGTGATAATTTTGAAAAAAATGCAATCCTTTTTGCTATAATAAATATCCCAAAAACTATATTAAAAAAACGAATTTATGGGCACAGAATTCGAGCATGCATGGTTTTTGATGCGTTGGAATTGCATACAGACGAACGGATTTTCCGAAATAATTTTTTTTCCGTCTGAAAAATAGAGAACCTGTTCTCTATGTCCGTCAGAAATTCCGACAGAATAAGTCAGATGGGGCTTACACATGGTCGGAATATCCGAGCATGGCGGACCCCATCTAGGTGACGGGCGGCCTGCGAGCAGCGCCTCTGGTGTCCACTCTTCCAGCATGACGGCTTCAGCTTATAGGAGAAGTTTTCATACTGCACAGGCTGTCCGATCAGGATGCAGGACCCCTGACCCTCTGTCTGATTGGCCCTGTCTCTAGCAATACACACCGAACTGAGCATGTGCAGCCCGACTCCAGTAACTCTGTCTTATCCAGACATGTTTTGGAGACAATGCAAGAAGGGGAGGATCTGTGCATACAGGATCAAACAGCCTTTTTACAGAATGCGGATGATTAACCCCTTAGGGTTGACAGTGAGTATAACAAGCATGCTGTACAGCAAATACAGACTGATTTGTACTGTTGTGGCTTTAGTAACACTTTATAGCTGCAAAGGCAGTGAATATGGGTGTTCACTTGCAAGGTTTACCAGGCTTTGCGTGGCAAACATATCCTCCCTGTCATGTTCAGTGGGCAGTACTGCCATTGATCTCGACCCATTCTAGCATACTGGGACGTGCCACAACTGCAGCATTAATGGGGTTAAAAAGGGCAAAGAGGAGGCATCATATAGCTTCCTTATCTCCTGCCAAATGCCTCTGTTGCTGCATGTCTAAACCTGCGATTTTGATACTTATACATTTACCCTTATGCGCTTTTTCCAGTGCTTTTTATTGCCATACCTATTTTAGGTAGAGGCTGGCAGGTGACACACACCCCTAGTCACCATCTACTCATTAGCACTTGTATGCCTCCATTGAGGAAACTCGAAAAGTTTAGTTAGGACCACAGGAATGCAGAGAGCCTTGTAAGCGGCCTGTGGCTTATCCATATATTTGCAAATGTGTGCAACCAATCCTCTGCTTTTAACCTTCCTGGCGGTGTTCCCGAGACTGACTCGGGGTTAGATTTTCCTGCTACGATCGGTAACCCCGAGTCAGTCTCGGGCTTGCCTCGCTAGATCCACAGGCACTTTTTACTTACCTTGTCCCTGGATCCAGCGATGCCACCGCGCTGTGTGAGCGAGCGGGACCTCGCTCGATTCACATAGTGCCTCCGTGTGACGCCGATCTCCGTTCCCTGCGACGTTACGACGCACGGGGACGGAGAACGGCGCCAAATTCAAAAACGTAAACAAACACCATACATACAGTATACTGTAATCTTATAGATTACAGTACTGTATGTAAAAAAAACACCCCCCCCTGTCCCTAGTGGTCTGTCCTGTGTCATGCATGTCATTTTATATAATAAAAACCTTTTTTTCTCCCTGCAAACTGTAGATTGTCCATAGCAACCAAAAGTGTCCCTTTATGTCAAAAATAGTTTTAGATCAGCTAGAAAACAGCGATAATAAATTATAATCACTTGCAGAATTGTGCGATAGCGATTTGTGGGGAAATTCGTCATAAAAATAAATAAATAATGACAGCAACAATTCTGCAACTGAGCAAATTTCAGTGATTTTAATTTGATTACATTATTGAATAATTTTTATTATAATTATATTATTATTTGTTATAATTATTTATTATATTATAATTTATAATTTTGTTTTTAAAAAAATGTCATACCCGGGATGCCTATTAGAATCTTGTTTGGTCAGATTTAAGTGAGTTATTTCAAAAAATTACAGACCTACAATATAAAACGCCAAATTTCCTTGCAAATAATGGTACCGCTTTCAGCATGTTTTTTCGGAAAGAATCATACCGCCAGGGAGGTTAACATACTAAGTTAGACAGTTGAATTCGGCCTGCAGTTTGGTTGGTAAGTTTGAGCCTGGTTATTACGTTATACAACTTTACTTTTTTATTTATACATACTGTTTGCATCAACACGCATCTCATTTAAAATCCCAACCCTTTCCTTCTTTCAACTTTTAGGGATGGAGGCTTGTGTTATTCACATGCCTCACTCAAAGTCCCAAACCCATTTCTATGTCTGCATGTCTAAACTTAGCCCATTGCACTCCCACATAGCAAGAAATTGTGCTGTAAGTTTGAAAATAACTTGCTAAGCTATTCACAAATATGTTGCACAATTGCAGCAAGTCCACATTGCATGACTCCAGATCAACTTTCTTTGCAAACATTCTGCAAGTCTGCTGCAAGTTCTGGTTCAGTTATATTGTGCAATAGTCATCCCACCACAGGGGGTCACTGTGGCTGAATTTTCATGCTGTGGACTTGCAGAGCTCTTGCTGTAGTCTCACCACTGCAACTTTGCTCTTGCTACAGACTTGCCACGCAATTTTTTTACAAATTGGGAAAGTGTCAGCTTGAACTTGTGCCTCTAGTGCTCTGCAAGTCTACAACTTCCCAGTGAAAATGTGCAGCAACTTACCTGACTTACAAATCAACCCTGACACACATTTGTTGCAAGTTATCCTCGCTATCTGGGCTGTTGTGAATCAATTCTGCATATATAATTCTGTGTCTCAGTGTTAGAAAAAGTATTTATATCTCCATTATAAACTTTTTATAACTGTTAGGCCCCGTACACACGAGGAGACATGTCCGATGAAAACGTTCCGCGGACCGTTTTCATCGGACATGTCTCCTGGGAGCTTTTGGTCTGATATGTGTACACACCATCAGACCAAAATCCCCGCGGACAGAGAACACAGTGACGTAGAAGACATCGACGTTCTCAAACACGGAAGTGCAATGCTTCCACACATGCGTCAAATCAATTTGACGCATGCGCGGGATTTCGGGACGCTGGTTACACGTCATAACCAGCGGACATGTCCGATTAAGTGTACTAACCATCGGACATGTCCGACGGACATGTTTCTAGCGAACAAGTTTCTTAGCTTGCTAAGAAACTTTTGTCCGCTGGAAACCTGTCCGCTAGGCCGTACACACGGTCGGACATGTCTGCGGAAACTGGTCCGCGGACCAGTTTCAGCGGACATGTTCGACCGTGTGTACACAGCCTTAGGGACACCTTGTAATACAGCAGTAAACCAGTTTTTGTTTTCTAGTGTTTTCTTAGAAAGCTTCCATTTCACCACGACCTGCTTTTAATTTCTGCTGACAGATTGGAGCTCCGCCAGCAATAAAGAGCTGCCAATCATTGACTTTATACAGTCTCCCAGGGTGCATGCTGATTTCCTTTTCTTACAGGCAATTAACATATTGCCCTATAAATGTTTACTGTCTAGAAATCACACATCACTCTTACGGAGAATTCCATTTACCTCCACATGATCTCTCTAAAGTGCTGGGCACTATTCGATTTATATGACAAAGTGTGTTTTACTGAGTTATTTAGGATAGTTTGTTAAAATTGTTTATGCTTTTAAAAATGCACCTATCAGTGTTTAACCACTTGCCTACTGGGCATATACACCCCCTTTCTGCCCAGACGAAATTTTAGCTTCCGGCACTGCGTCTCTTTAACTGACAATTGCGTGGTCGTGCCACGTGGCACCCAAACAAAATTGGCGTCCTTTTTTCCCCACAAATAGAGCTTTCTTTTGGTGGTATTTGATCGCCTGTGCGTTTTTTATTTTTTGGGCTATAGACAAAAAAATAGCGTAAATTTTGAAAAAAAACACAATGGACTAGATTCAGATAGGTTAGCGGATCTTTAGATCGGATTTACATTACGCCGCTGCTATTTTTTGAAGCAAGTGCTTTATTCAGAAAGCACTTGCCTCTAAAGTTGCGGCGGCGTATAGTAAATCCCCAGGCGGAATTCTAATTCCACGGCTAGGGGGGGTGTACTATTCAAATCAGGCGCGTTCCGGCGCTGATTGAACAGCGCATGCGCCGTCCGCAAATTTTCCCAGCATGCATTGCTCCAAATGACGTCGCAAGGACGTCATTGGTTTCGACGTTAACGTAAATTACGTCCGGCCATAATTTGCGAACGACTTACGCAAACAACGTAAAAAATTCAAAACTCGGCGCGGGAACGACGGCCATACTTAACATAGGATACGCCGCGCTTACCCCTGCTATAGCAGGGGTAACTTTAAGCTGGAAAAAGCCGAACGCAAATTCTCATTTGCATATTCAACGTGTAAAAGACACGGAAGCGCCACCTAGCGGCCGGCCTGGAATTGCAGCCTAAGATCCGACGGTGTAAGTCACTTACACCTGTCGGATTTTAGGGATATCTATGCGTAACTGATTCTATGAATCAGTCGCATAGATACGACCGGCCGGCCTTAGAGATACGCCGTCGTATCTCCTATCTGAATCTGGCCCAATATTTTTTACTTTTTTCTATAATAAATATCCCATTTAAGAAAAAAAAAATAAATGTTTATCTCAGTTTAGGCCGATACGTTTTCTACATATTTTTGGTAAAAAAATAAAATAAAATCGCAATTACCGTATAGTGACTGGTTTGCGCAAAAGTTATATTGCCTACAAAATAGGGGACATAATTATGATTTTTTTTTTTACTAGGAATGGCAGCGATCTGCCATTTTTTTCGGGACTGCGACATTATAGCGGACACTTTTGACACATTTTTTGGACCATTCACATTTATACAGTGAACAGTGCTATAAATATGCATTGATTACTGTATAAATGTGACTGGCAGGGAAGGGGTTAACCACTAGGGGGCGTTGAAGGGGTTAAATGTGTAGCCTAGTGAGTGTTCTAACTGTGGGGGGAGGGCGGTGACTGGGGGAGGTGACCGATCTGTGTCCCTATGTACAAGGGACACAGCATCGGTCTCCTCTCCCTGACAGGACGTGGAGCTCTGTGTTTACACACAGAGATCCACGGTCCTGCTCAGTTACTGGGCAACCGTGGGTGCCCAGGCGGCCATCGCGGCCGCCGGGCACGCGCATTGTGTTCCCAATAACGCAACGGGCGCGCCCCCTAGTGGCTTTAAATGACAGGACGTCATATGACGTCCTGTCAGAACAATGTAGTCTTCCGCCCGCCGTCATTTGACGGTGTGCGGTTGACAAGTGGTTAAATTTTTTTTTTTTTTCTTACAGCAAACAGAAACATGTCTATTAATTTTTTTTACATTTTATCACTAAAAAAAACATTTTAAATGTCTGAGCCTAGGTCTTGTAGCAAGCAATTGAGCTACAAGTTTGAAAATGACTTGCTAAGCTTTTGCTAGACTTGCCGGGCTTCACAAGTTTGTTGCATTATTGCAGCAAGTCTGCATTGCATGACTCCAGATCAACTTTATTTGCAAACATTCTGTCAGTCTGCTGCAAGTTCTGGTTCAGTTCTGTTGTGCAATACTCCTCCCACCACAGGGGGTCACTGTGGCTGAATTTTCAAGCTGTAGACTTGCAGAGCTCTTGCTGTAGACTCACCACTGCAACTTTACTCTTGTTAACAATTTGCTATAAATTGGAAAAATGAAAACTAGAACTTGTGCTTCAAGTCCTCTGCAAGTGTAAAACTTGTCAGTGAAAATGTGCAGAAAGTTAACAGACTTACAATTCAACACTGCCACAAATTTGTGGCAAATTATTCTTGCTATCTGGGAAGCACATACGGCCCTGGACATATATCCGTACAGATTTGTGTGTACTTTTGCATATACAGTATGTCTACAGCTACGGCCTGCTATTAAGCGAAAAATGTATATGGTTTTAGAGGTTACCATAAACCAACAATGTATAACAAAACTCAGAAAAAAACTATCTGTAGGCTATAAAAATAATAGGACTGTGTCCATCTAGAAGTCACTCTATTATAAACAATTAAAAAAGTATCTGGATTTAGAGCAACAACCCCCCCCCCCCCAAAAAAAAACATACCCTACCAATGTACCCCATCCATAGATAAGAGGTTTGTCAGACACCCACTTATGAAAAAATTGCCCACATGCTTTAGGAGTACCAAGGTTTACGAAACACTGTCCTAACCCAACGTAAGCCTCATATATTCCAATTATAATACATACGTAAATACAGGCAATATTACAGAGCTGTAACTGTTACTGGACACAGAGGACACTCCCGTCCGTCCTCCCCTCTTCTCCCACCCCACATACCTCTCTTTGCTGGCTCTGTCTTCGGGACTCCATCCTCCTCCGTCCTCCCCCCCACTGTCACAGCTCTTCCCATCTCAGCTGTGACAGGAGTTCTAGCACAATGCTAGGACTCCTGTTTTGGAGGTGACAGGGTCAATAAAGAGAACATGTCACCTCCAATTGCTATCACACAGGGAATTGTTTTCTCCTGTGTGATAGCAAAAAAGTTAAGTGAACAAAATTGATAAAAAATAAATAAATAATAATAAATAACAATTAAATTAATACAATACAAAAATAAAGAATAAGAAAAATATTAAGGAAAATAATAAGAAATTATACAAACATTTAAAAAAGTAAATGACAAGCTACTAATAATAATAATAATAATAATAAAAAAAAGTGATAAAAAAGTTAAAAAAACAAAACAAAACATATTTTAACTAACCGTGCCACTCATTCTCCGTTGATTTGGGGGGGGGGGTTTGGTTGGCAAGGAGGGGGTGCATTGTGGAACCTGGCCTTGGGGCGGCAGGGAGAGCAAATCCGGCCCTGTGTATGACCGCGCAATTGTCATTCAAAGTGCGTCAGCGCTGAAAGCTGAAAATTGGTCTGGGCAGGAGGGGGGTTTATATACCCAGTAAGCAAGTGGTTGACCCCCACAGCACCAGAAGATTACAGGGGTATGGGGGTAATCAGAAGACTTTGGATTTGTATTTAGGAGAGCGGGCGCCAGCACAAAGGACACATCTCATTAAATATAATTACCATCCCTTTTTATTATTGAAATAAAAAATGACCTAAACATAGACATTAAGCCTGTCTATGAAGAAACGCATCAAATATTTATCTTGAATCAATCTGGAACTGTATCAATCAGTGTGGAATTTCTTAGCCATCCAACCACCTCTCAATTATCCGTCTCTATTGCAGGATACTCTCTCACCTTCGCAATAAAACAAATCTCACATTTCATTCCCAGGTCTTTGGAAGGACTTACAGCACATTTTAAGCCCCGTGCCAGCAATACTTTGCCTTAGGGCACTAATAAAAATGGTCATTTATGTTTTGCTTCATTTAATGTGGCAATTGCTTTGGTTAGGAGAGACTTGGGAGCCATTTAATTTAGGGGTGAATCATTACCGCACAATACAATAAAACAAAAATATTTAATTTGTTGCTGTATGCCATAAAAATATTCTATTACCCGTTCTCCGATATATAACCATCAGCGTGGGCATTGCTTTTGGAGGTCATCATGAGATGGGCTATGGGTCAGGAGATTCAGGCTCCACGGAGGCCATGCAATTTATATCAATGGACTGTCTGATGCAGGTAAATTGTCAATGCTATTTTATGTGTTATTGTAATATATGTCCGAATTCAAGCTATGGTATTGCTGGGAGAGGTTCTATGTAAGCATCTGATTTGATGAATAAAAATGGCTCAAGTTGAATGATGTGGTGCCAGGGCAGCCATCACACATTTTGGGGCCCCTTACACAGCTTTAGGCAGGGCCCCCCTGGAGCAGAGGACCGGTGGGGCCCTCCTCTATCCTGCCACGAGATCAGTGCCGATCGGGATCAGTGCTGATCCTGACCTCCCTGGGACCCTAAGCAAAATGGCATGTCACATTATAGTTGTTGAGAAGTGGGGGGGGGGGCTGCCGAAAATGACATGTCACATTAACCACTTCCGGACCGCCTCCTGCACATATACGTCGGCAGAATGGCACAGCTGGGCACATGTACGTACAGGTACGTCCTGTACTAGTACCCAGCCGTGGGTCTGAAGCTCCGGGACCGCGGGTCCCGCGGACCCGATCGCCGCTGGAGTGCGGCGATCGGTCCCCGGAGGTGAAGAACGGGGAGAGCCGTGTGTAAACACGGCTTCCCCGTTCTTCACTGTGGCGGCTGCATCGATCGTGTGATCCCTTTTATAGGGAGACACGATTGATGATGTCACACCTACAGCCACACCCCCCTACAGTTGTAAACACACACTAGGTGAAGCTGAACTCCTACAGCGCCCCCTGTGGTTAACTCCCAAACTGAAACTGTCATTTTCACAATAAACAATGCAATTTAAATGCATTTTTTGCTGTGAAAATGACAATGGTCCCAAAAATGTGTCAAAATTGTCCGAAGTGTCCGCCATAATGTCGCAGTCACGGAAAAAATCGCTGATCGCCGCCATAAGTAGTAAAAAAAATAAAATATATAAAAATGCAATAAAACTATCCCCTATTTTGTAAACGCTATAAATTTTGCGCAAACCAACCGATAAACGCTTATTGCGATTTTTTTTTACCAAAAATAGGTAGAAGAATACGTATCGGCCTAAACTGAGGAAAAAACGTTTTTTTATATATTTTTGGGGAATATTTATTACAGCAACAAGTAAAATATATTGCATTTTTTTCAAAATTTTGTTTATAGCGCAAAAAATAAAAACCGCAGAGGTGATCAAATACCACCAAAAGAAAGCTCTATTTGTGGGAAAAAAAGGACGCCAATTTTGTTTGGGAGCCACATCGCACGACCGCGCAATTGTCTGTTAAAGCGACGCAGTGCCGAATTGTAAAAACCCCTTGGGTCATTTAGCAGCATATTGGTCCGGTCCTTAAGTGGTTAAAGTTGAGAAAGCGGGGGGTGCCGACAGTGACACGTCACATTATAGATTAAAGTTGAGAAGTGGGGGGTGCTGACTTCTTACCTCTTCTCCCATGCAGCCAGCGAGTTGAGAAGCGGGGTGAGGGGCCGAAAATTACTTCTCACCAGGTGGGGCTTCTAGTAATGTGTAAAGAAAAGTGTAGCGCCAATGTACCTCAACTCCACTTTGGTGGGAAACCGAAAGGAGAGAGATAATATAAGATTGGAAATAATCCAAATGTGTACTTAACACCGTGAGGTGTGGTGACAATTATTTGTAATTGGGAATTTTATAAATCCCCCAAAAATAAATAAACTTGTGAGGTGGGAATAGACACCTATAATAAAAAATGTCTGTGAGACAAGTATTCCTGTGTGAATATTAATGTGAACCTCAGAGGATCAACATGCACCTATTACCAATTAAGTCCTGTTAGGAACTTAGGAGAGAGATGATGGTACCCTCAAATAAACACACACTACAGCAATTAGCCTGCAAAGGCAGGTGAGCTATAGGTTCAAAACAAGTCTTTTTGGGAAAACATCTTAAATCATATGGGATGATATTAAATTCGCATAAATTATATATAGTCCAATCCCCTGTTGGGAATAATACATATATATGGTCCTTTTGATTGTGTAAATGCGATGTATATCCTCAGTAGCACGCTTCAATCAGACTTTTACGAGAGAAGAAATAACTGGGTACTCTTACCAGAACACGATGACCCACTACTCATCTTACGATGGGTGGGTCTCCAAGGCTTGTACGGGCCGATTGCCCTCTCTGGTTACCCTTGCGATATAATTCTCTCAAGGCCTCTCCAGCCTTATGTAGTCTCCAGATGGTGTTTGGTACGAGATTATACTCACAGACAAAAGGATGTTCTCCAAAAAAAGTTAGGTGATGGAATCAGTGGTTGATCACAACAGAGTATGTGGAAAAAGCAAAAAAAGGCTCCACATAGTGTAAAAAAGTTACAGTTTTAATGAAAACTTCAAACTTGTGTCACTGAAAAAAGTGAACACTCTGGATAAAATAACACTTTGAACAAAAATTCTTTTCAAACAAAGTTCAGCAATAAAAATCAAAAGTCCAACAAAAATCCAAAGAACCATGCAGCAAACCAAAAAGCTTTCCAATCCAATAAACAGACAGAAAGTATCCACAGATAATGCAGGAGATGGCGGTATGACCTGTGTACCCTACCGGTTTCGTCGCTATAAGGACTTCTACTGGGACTTCTACACCCCAGTAGAAGTCCTTATAGCGACGAAACCGGTAGGGTACACAGGTCATACCGCCATCACCTGCATTATCTGTGGATACTTTCTGTCTGTTTATTGGATTGGAAAGCTTTTTGGTTTGCTGCATGGTTCTTTGGATTTTTGTTGGACTTTTGATTTTTATTGCTGAACTTTGTTTGAAAATAATTTTTGTTCAAAGTGTTATTTTATCCAGAGTGTTCACTTTTTTCAGTGACACAAGTTTGAAGTTTTCATTAAAACTGTAACTTTTTTACACTATGTGGAGCCTTTTTTTGCTTTTTCCACATACTCTGTTGTGATCAACCACTGATTCCATCACCTAACTTTTTTTGGAGAACATCCTTTTGTCTGTGAGTATAATCTCGTACCAAACACCATCTGGAGACTACATAAGGCTGGAGAGGCCTTGAGAGAATTATATCGCAAGGGTAACCAGAGAGGGCAATCGGCCCGTACAAGCCTTGGAGACCCACCCATCGTAAGATGAGTAGTGGGTCATCGTGTTCTGGTAAGAGTACCCAGTTATTTCTTCTCTCGTAAAAGTCTGATTGAAGCGTGCTACTGAGGATATACATCGCATTTACACAATCAAAAGGACCATATATATGTATTATTCCCAACAGGGGATTGGACTATATATAATTTAATGCGAATTTAATATCATCCCATATGATTTAAGATGTTTTCCCAAAAAGACTTGTTTTGAACCTATAGCTCACCTGCCTTTGCAGGCTAATTGCTGTAGTGTGTGTTTATTTGAGGGTACCATCATCTCTCTCCTAAGTTCCTAACAGGACTTAATTGGTAATAGGTGCATGTTGATCCTCTGAGGTTCACATTAATATTCACACAGGAATACTTGTCTCACAGACATTTTTTATTATAGGTGTCTATTCCCACCTCACAAGTTTATTTATTTTTGGGGGATTTATAAAATTCCCAATTACAAATAATTGTCACCACACCTCACGGTGTTAAGTACACATTTGGATTATTTCCAATCTTATATTATCTCTCTCCTTTCGGTTTCCCACCAAAGTGGAGTTGAGGTACATTGGCGCTACACTTTTCTTTACACATTACCTTTACAAATATTTTTTTTGTGTGTTGGCCGCCTACCTTTTCATCTTTTTATAAGTTTGCGCAATATTTTCACATACACGGGGCTTCTAGTAATTTGGGGTGCTGATGAACAAAACAAAGTCAACTCAAGTCTTCTCTTCTCTCTCCTTTCGCGAGTTGCTAAAGTCAGACGGAAAAAAAAAAACAGGGGGTCCCCTTCTGCGAATTGCTAAAGGGGGGGGGGATGTCAGACGGAAAAAATATAAACAAAATAAAAAAGGGGGGGGGACTGGACCCGCGGGGTTCAACGGGCCCCTGACAGGTGTAGTGCCTGTACCCCCCTGATGTCGGCCCTGTAGGGTGCCAATTTTGCCAAGGCTTGCTAACATTGGCAGAGCTACTGCAGGCTTATTTGGCACAGCAGATCCTAGTACTGTGAGCTTAGATGGCTGTCTTTATTACACCATATACTTCCACGCCTTAGGTATGCTTTGGGGTGACCTTGCTATGATTGCTTGTAATTAAGTCTTTATATTCTGAAAGCATGGTGAGCTTAATGAATTGTGCTTAATTAAACTGAAACTCTACTTTTAGTGTGGGAAAAAAAAAACAGTCCTCCCTAGGACAATTCTGTACACTATATTACCAAAAGTATAAGTAGAATATAACACTGTTATTAACCACTTAAGCCCCGGACCAAAATGCAGCTAAAGGCCCAGGCCAGGTTTTGCGATTCGGCACTGCATCGCTTTAACAGACCCTTGCGCGGTCGTGCGACGAGGCTCCCAAACAAAATTGACGTCCTTTTTTCCCCACAAATAGAGCTTTTCTTTTGGTGGTATTTGATCACCTCTGTGGTTTTTATTTTTTGCGCTATAAACAAAAATAGAGCATATGCATTTAAATTGCATTGTTTATTCTGAAATTGACAGTTGCAGTTTAGGAGTTAACCACAGGGGGCGCTGAAGGAGTTATGTTTCACCTAGTGTGTGTTTACAACTGTAGGGGGGGTGTGGCTGTAGGTCCCGATGTTTTTTAACCTTAACCTCCCTAGCAGTATGATTATTTCAGAAAAAAGGTGCTGAAAGCGGTACCATTATTTGCAAGGAAATTTGGCGTTTTATACTGTAGGCCTGTAATTCTTAGGAATAACTCACTTAAATCTGTCCAAACAAGAGTCTAGTAGGCATCCCGGGGATGACATTTTTCTAAAAACAAAATGATAAATTATAATATAATAAATAATTATAAATAATTATAACAAATAATATAATTATAATAAAAATTATTCAATAATGTAATCAACTCAAAATCACTGAAATGTTCTCAGTTGCAGAATTGTCGCTGTCATTATTTTAATTTTTTTATGACGAATTTCCCCACAAATTGCTATCGCTCAATTCTGCAAGTGATTATAATTTATTATCGCTGTTTTCTAGCTGCTCTAAAACCATTTTTGACATAAAGGGACACTTTTGGTTGCTATGGACAATCTACAGTTTGCAGGCAGAAAGAACAGTTTTTATTTTATAAAAGAACATGTAGGGCACTGGGCAGACCACTAGGGACAAGAGGGGGGGGGGGGGGGTATTTTTTACATACAGTACTGTAATCTATAAGATTACAGTATACTGTATGTAATGTGTTTGTTTACCTTTTTGAATTTGGCGCCGTTCTCCGCCCCCGTGCGTTGTAACGTCTCAGGGAACTGAGGCACTGTGTGAATCGAGCGAGGACGCCGCTCGCTCACACAGCGCGGTGGCATCGCTGGATCCAGGAACAAGGTAAGTAAACCAAGCCTGTGGATTCTGCGAGGCGAGCCCGAGTCTGACTCGGGGTTACCGATCGCAGCACAAAAATGTAACCCTGAGTCAGACTCGGGAATACCGCCAGGGGGGTTAATGCATAGGATGCATTAAGGTGAAAAAACATTTACCTTTACAACCCCTGTAAGTGGCCCTTGCTCTTCTAAAGGTTGGGCACCCCTGCTCTAGGCGGAATGAGGAAGTGGGACAGGAAGTCCCCTTCAAAACAAAGAACCCACCCCCCCCCCCCAAAAAAAATACATGCTATATGTGGCATGTAAGGGGGTGGGGAGTACTTAAAGCGTAAGTTCCACTTTTGGGTGGAACTCCGCTTTAATGTAGCATTACACTAGCGGGTCTCTGATAGATATTAGTAGTGACTAAGGATGAGCCGAACACCCCCCTGTTCGGTTCGCATCAGAACTTGCGAACACACCAAATGTTCGTGTGAACTTTAGAACCCTGTTAAAGTCTATGGGACTCGAACATTTGAAATCTAAAGTGTTAATTTTAAAGGCTAATATGCACGTTATTGTCCTAAAAAGTGTTTGGGGACCTGGGTCCTGTCCCAGGAAACATGTGTCAATGCAAAAAAAGTTTTAAAAATGGCCGTTTTTTCAGGAGCAGTGAATTTAATACTGCTAAAAGTGAAACAATAAAAGTGTAATATTACTTTAAATTTCGTACCTAGGGGGGGGTGTAAAGTCAGCATGTGAAAAAGCGCATGTTTCCCGTACATAGAACTGTCCCTGCACAAAGTTAATGGAATTTGGGGGGACCCCCAGCTTTTTTATTTAAATTTTTTATGAATGAATCATCTCTGAATTGCCAGAGCCGACAATTCATTAGAGCCGCAAAGCCGGTTTTAAATGCCTTTTTTTCTTTCAGAAATGACACTTTGTGCAGGGACAGTTCTATGTACGGGAAACATGCGCTTTTTCACATGCTGACTTTACACCCCCCCTAGGTACGAAATTTAAAGTAATATTACACTTTTATTGTTTCACTTTTAGCATTATTAAATTCACTGCTCCTGAAAAAACGGCCATTTTTAAAACTTTTTTTGCATTGATACATGTTTCCTGGGACAGGACCCGGGTCCCCAAACACTTTTTAGGACAATAAATTACATATTAGCCTTTAAAATTAACACTTTAGATTTCTCCCATAGACTTTAACAGGGTGTTCCGCAGCTTTTCGAATTTGCCGCGAACACCCCTAATTGTTCGTTGTTCGCCGAATAGGCGAACAGGCAATGTTCGAGTCGAACATGAGTTTGACTCGAACTCGAAGCTCATCCCTAGTAGTGACCTGGAGTTGCTCTTTAAACAGATCCCTAACATAGAAGGTCACAATCAATAACTAATCTGCCAAACTTTTCTGGCCTGCAGCATTTATTTGCTTGGTAATAATGTGCGAGGAAGGAGGTAATGTAGCATCATTACTCTGCTCAGCATTAAAATGCGCGTTTAAAATATAGGACTTCAGAGGTGCGCACACTGTGCAGTTGTTTAGCAATTTGCATATAAAATGCCAAATCCATTCTTACTTAATTTACTGTGACCATTTAAATGAAGGGATAAGTTCATTATCTGTGATGAACAGAATGAAACTCCTAACCAATGAACCCCGTAACCTAGATTCCTCTGTGAGGCTGAATGTGCGCTTATCACGGGCAAATATTTTCATTTGGATTTATAGCTGTATATTATGTCTGGAACACCTAATCAGCTCTTCTTGTTTGCAGACATCACAGCTAAGGACATGAGACGGGCAGGTGGCCAAGCGCGATCATCGCACACTATCAGAAGGCCAACAGTAACAACGCGGAATGTCGCCCGTAGCAAATAATCAGATGCTATTTTTCATATTTGCAGAGAGCAAAATAAGAAATTTGATTGGTTGGCGATTTTTTTTCATGTGTAATGCCGCGTACACACGATCGTTTTTCGAGGTTGTAAAAAACTACGTTTTTTAAAAATGTCATTTAAAGCGATCGTGTGTGGGCTTCAGAGCATTTTTTGGGTTCTGAAAAACGTGTAAAAAAAAATTCAAACATGCTCTATTTTTTCACGACGTTTTAGGCCCTGTACACACGAGAGGATATCCGTTGGAAACGGTCCGCCGGACCGTTTCCAGCGGACATTTCTGCTCCCGATTTTGATCTGATGGCTGTACACACCATCAGATCAAAATCCCCGCGGAAGACATACGCGGTGAGGTGGCCGCGCCGTCACCGCGACGATGACGCGGCGACGTGCGCGACCCTGGAAGGTAAATACTTCCACGCATGCGTCGAATCACTTCGATGCATGCGAGGGATGGGGATCGCTTGGACTTATCCGGTGAGTCTGTACAGACGACCGGATCAGTCCAACGGACAGGTTTCCAGCGGATAGATTTCTTAGCATGCTAAGAAATTGTTATCCGCTTGAAAACCGTGGGCTGGAGAAATCTCCGCTGAAAAATGTCCGCTAGGCCGTACACACGACCGGATTTGTCTGCTGGAACTGATCTGCGGATAAATCCCAACGGACAGATCCGGTCGTGTGTACGAGGCCTTAAACGTTGTCGTTTTTCGGGTTGTAAAAAATTATCATGTGTCGGCTTTAACGACGTGAAAAAGCAAGTTATGAGACGGGAGCGCTCGTTCAGAAATCTCTATTTGTGGGGAAAAAAGGATGCCAATTTTGTTTGGGAGCCACGCCGCCCAACCGCGCAATTGTCAGTTAAAGCGATGCAGTGCCGAATCGCAAAAAGGGGCAAGGTCCTTTACCTGCATTTTGGTCCGGGTCTTAAGTGGTTAACTGACAATTGCATGCAGTTGCTCTAGATCTGAGGGGGACATGCAAGGAAAATAAAAAAACTGCATTTGAGCTTGCACATGATTGGATAATAAAATCAGCAGAGCTTCCCCTCATTTCAGATCTTCCCCTCAGATTTATAGCGACTGCACTTCCAATTTCAAGTGCACTTTGCACTTGTAGTTTGCACTTTGATGGAAAGTGGATTTGCCTTTAGTAAATAACCCCCAATATCTTTTACTTTTTCCTATAATAAATATCCCAATTAAAAAAAAACAATTCCTTAGTTTAGGCCGATACGTATTCTTCTACTCCTTTTTGGTAAAAAAAAATCACAATAAGTGTATATTGATTGGTTGGCGCAAAAGTTATAGCGTCTACAAAATAGGGGATAGTTTTATGGTATTTTATAATTTTTTATTTACTAGTAATGGCGGTGATTTTTATCGGGACTGTAATATTCCGGCACACAAATTGGACACTTTTGACACATTTTTAGGACCATTGACAATTATACAGCGATCAGTGCTATAAAAATGCACTCATTACTGTATAAATACACTGGCAGGGAAGGGGTTAACACTAGAAGGCAACTGTGTTCCCTTGGAGGTGTTTCTAACTGTGGGGGGGGGGGGGGGGGGGGGGGAGAGAGATCAGTGTTCATTCTTAGTATGAACACACAATCTCTCTCCCCTGAGAGAACTGGGATTTGTGTGTTTACACACACAGATTCCGGATCTCGCGGGCTATCGTGGGTACCCAGTGGCCAACGCACCCTCCGGGCACTCGCATAATTTCCGGGCACATTCTGGGGGAGCGCATCTCCTTCAACGCCTTAAATTGCTGACGTACAGTTATGGCGGCTCGCCCAGGGGAGCCATTCTGACCCAGTAGAAGACGGAAGAGACGAAACGTCAGGGAGTGATCCCCACAAAATCAGAAGTGACGTGTGCGTTCCGCCGTCAGCTGACTAGTTTCGGGAAGCGCGCAGTATCGCTGTGTATTCAACACAAACGTCTCCCTGGGTAGCAGACTGGTGACTGCACCCACTTTATGCTTTGTTGATGTTTAAAATGTGTATGTATTCTGTATGAGGGACGGGTTTATGGGCTTTTTATTAATAAATGAATGAAACAGGATTATGCTATGTCCAATTTTTTTTTTTTATGTTTTATGAATACACTTTATTGGAGTGAATTATAGTTACCAAACAAGGCATTTCCCTGTTCTGCCTAGCAACATGACAGAGATCTACTGCTCCCTGTCATCTTGAGCAGTGTGCTCTGTCATGTTCTAGGTAGCCCATCCCCCCACAGTTAGAATCACTCCCTAGGACACACTTATAGCCGGATTCAGAAAGAGTTAAGCCGGCGTATCAGTAGATACGCCGGCGTAACTCGGAATCCAAGCCGTCGTACATTTAAGTGTATTCTCAAATTGAGTTACACTTAAATGTAGCTAAGATACGACGGCCTGCGCCGTCGTATCTTAGCTGTCTAGTTGCGCCGGCCGCTAGGGGCGTGAACGCTGATTTACACCTAGAATGCGTAAATCAGCGAGATACGCCGATTCACGAACGTACGTGCGCCCGTCGCAATTAGTTACGCCGTTTACATAAGAGATACACCGGCGTAAAGATAAAGCTGCTCCCTAGGTGGCGCAGCCCATGCAAGGTATGGACATCGGAACAAGCCTATCTTTTTACGTTGTTTGCGTAAGTCGTACGCGAATCGGGCTGGACGTAATTTACATTCACGTCGAAATGGCGTACTTTGGAGCAATGCACACTGGGATATGTCCACGGACGGGGCATGCGCCGTTCGTTAAAAATGTCAATCACATCGGGTCACCAGTCATTAACATAAAACACGCCCCCCTGTTCCACATTTGAATTAGGCGCGCTTAGGCCGGCCCATTTACGCTACGCCGCCATAACTTAGGAGGCAAGTGCTTTGTGAATACAGCACTTGCCTCTCAGACTTACGGCGGCGTAGCGTATATGCGATATGCTACGCCGCCTCAAAGCCAGTCTTTATGAATCTGGCTATTAATTCCTTCATCGCCTCCTAGTGTTTAACCCCCTTCCTGCCAGTGTCATTTACACAGTAATCAGTGCATTACTATATAAAACACAATTTATATATATATATATATATATATATATATATATATATATATGATTAGTGTAGTATGATTAACAGCTATGCCTTTCTCTTTGGATAGGCCATCTCTATCTGTGGTCAAGATATAGAGGTCCTGAGAAAGCTACAATTGTGAAATGCGTCAACCTCTTGCCATAGCAGTAATGGAGTCACATAAGAGTAATATATTGAGCTAATGGTTTTCTTTTAGAAAAAGTACCGTATTTATTGGGGTATAGCGCGCTCCCGCGTATAGCGCGCACCCCTAAAGTTGCCCCGAAATTCCTGTGAAAAAAAGATTTTTGTACTTACAGTTTGGTGTCTTGCACGGCGTCCATCGGCGGCCTCGTCGGGTCCGGCGTCCGTCTGCGGCTTCGGGTGTCCTCTTCATCGGGTCCGGCGTCCTTCTGCGGCATCCTCCTCGCTCGTTTCCCGCCGAGTTTGAATACTGTGCCGGCATATACCGAGCGCAGTACACTCGCGTATAGTCGGCAATGCTCGCGCTGACGTCCTGGACGTACAGGACGTGAGCGCGAGTGTAGCCGAGACTGCCCAAATATACACAAGTGTACTGCGCTTGGTATATGTCGGTGCAGTATTCAAACTCGGCGCGGGAAAGCGGGTATCGGCGTATATCGCGCACCCACGATTTTGCCCTGATTTTCAGGGCAAAATAGTGCGCAGTATACGCCGATAAATACGGTATGTTAAAAAAATTAAACTTTTGTAATAAAGACAATATTTTATCTATTGGATTTCCATTGTCCTCTTCTGTTACTGCTAAAGTCCGTCAGCTGTTTTCCAATCTATCTATCTATCTATCTAATCTTCATACATACGTACATGTTGTCATTCCCTAAGGTTTATTTAAAAATTCCTATATTAAAAAGGAAAAAGTATAAGACCCCTTTCACACTGGAGCGGTTTGCAGGCGCTATTGCTCTAAAAATAGCGTCTGCAAACCGACCCTAAAAAGCTGCTGCTGTGTCTCCAGTGTGAAAGCTTGAGGGCTTTTACACTGGAGAGGTGCGCTAGCAGGACGGTAAAAGTCCTGCTAGCTGCATCTTTGGAGCGGTGAAGGAGCGGTGTGTATACCGCGCCTCCACCGCACTGATGAAGATGAAACCCCTGACACAATTCTCAGGGCGAACCCCATTCTGCCGTTTGACCCAAATCATGAAAGCCTGCAGAAAACAGAAGGAGAACTGCTACTTTCGGTGTTCCAGCCAGAGAGAAGGGGCTGGACTTTTTAATTGGTCTTTTATAAACAGAATGACATCATACAGGTGAACACATTTCATTGGCTTAGTCCATATATAGTCCCTTATTACACGCCCCTGTGACGTCTGTTTTTGGCATCGTGGCACATGTTTCAAAGTCTTTGGGGGCCATCTTCTTCACTCGATGGGATGGGCCAGAAGGAGGGAGTTTAGGAGTGCAAACAAGGGAGGGATAACAGCTAACAGATAACAGATTTTAACCCTATAATGTCTTCTAAGGGAAGTAACAGCACTGTAGTATATTTTCACACATACATATGTAACATTTGAGTAGCTCAGGAGGAAAGTAATCAAAACACAAAAATATTCATTTTAGTACTTTCATCACAGCACCTGCCCATTGAAATCAATGTTATACCGCGGCAATGCGCCTCTGCCGGCGGATTTTAACCCTTTCTCGGCCGCTAGCGGGGCGGTTTTACCCCCGCTAGCGTCCGAGAAAGGGTTAAAATCCGCCGGCAGAGGCGCATTGCCGCGATATAGCATTGATTTCAATGGGCAGGTGCTGTGATGAAAGTACTAAAATGAATAGCGCCACAAAATTGGCGGTAAAGCGCCGCTAAAAATATTGGCGCTTTACCGCCGCCGCTGCCAGTGTGAAAGGGGCCTGAAAAATGTAGAGGAAAGATGTAGCTTTCAATGAGATTTTGTTTTTATTCAATGAAAACAAACTTTACATTTCACCTTATTACAACACATGCTTGAGAATAACTACAACTTGCCACCCTTGTTACAGCCAGCCAGGGCCGGGCTGACCATTGAGTCGCTTGTGCACTGCCCGAGGGCCCCATGCCACTAGGGGGCCCCATCAGGGTTGCCAGGCTCAGTAAAACCAGGGACAGTATGTAAAAATCTGTGTTTTTTTTACATCTGTCTCTGATATGTCCGAAACCGACATGCTTTTGATGTAAAAATCCTGAGATTTTAGCTGCCCCGCCTCTGCACTGCCTCCTGGCGTGGTGGCCATCTGTAAGTCCGGGGGCCCCATAATCTTCTATTGCCTGGGGGCCCCATGAGTTGTCAGTCCGCCCCTGCAGCCAGCTATAGCGTCCATACCCAATTCAGCTGAAAGACACTGAGAAGCCAAACGGCGAATTAATCCATACGCTGGGAATTTAAATGAGAATGTTAAAAGGTACATCTTCAATGCATTCCAAGTCCCATTAACAATAATTGTCTACATTGCCACAAATGAATGCGTTCTCCCTTATGTCCCCATCAGCTGCAGTCTCTGCGCTAAAGTCACAACTAACAAGGCTACAAAATAACAGGATGGTAGGGAAAAGCTCGCCGTCTCTGTGCTAATTAGCAAATGAAACCTTGTTCAACATTAAAATGATAATGGCGCTATGCAATAGCGCAGAGGACTCCATCCCTACATTATTCTATTCAGACTACTTAAGTCTTATTTTGAAGAAACGGGTGCACTGGGATAGCAATTGTTTTTCAAAAATGATTTGGAATTCATGGCCACACAGGCAGGCTGGTGAGAAAAGGGAGCTTCAGGAGACTGCAAAAAAGCTTGATGACTATGTTAGACTATCAATGCCCTGCAGTAACACCGTGCATTTTATAGAAGGCTAATTATGTGTATAATTGCAGACATGACAAGTTCAACATTAATTTGAAAGAATTTCTGAATTACTCAGCGCCTGCAGGAAACATCTCTCATACAGGCCTATAATTGTCAGCCACCATTAATGAATTTATGTGTGCTGCAGGGTCCCGTCCCTAAATTTCTAGGAACTCTAATTTAGGCCCAATTAGGGATGCAACGGATCAAAAAACTCACGGTTCGGATCGTTCCTCGGATCAGGAGTCACGGATCGGATCATTTTTCGGATCGTAAAAAAAAAAAAATCTCCCCCACTGTAATATCCACATCTCCCCCCCCCCCCCCACTGGAATATCCACATCTCCCCCCCCCACTGTTCAACCCCCCCACCAACTATAGTACCTACCCCCTCGGTGCAGACCCCCCCTCTCCTCTCAGTACAGTGACCCCCCTCCTCTCAGTACAGTGACCCCCCCTCCTCTCAGTACAGTGACCCCCCTCCTCTCAGTACAGAGACCCACCCCTCCAGGTAGTACCGACAAACACTCCCCCCCCCTCGGGCAAGACACCCCCCCCGTCAGGTAGTACAGACACTCCCCGAGCGGTGTGTCCCACGAGTGCGGGCTCCTCCTCTGTGGGTGTAAACAGAGGAGGGCCGCCGCCGGGTGTACCAAGATGGCCGCGGCTCCAGGGCTAGGCCGAAGCCGCGGCCTTTCCTAATGTTATTCCTGCGGCTCCGGAGCAAGGCCGAAGCCGCGGCCTTTCCTAGCGTTATGGTCGCGGCTCCGGAGGTAGGCCGAAGCCGCGGCCATAACGTTAGGAAAGGCCGCGGCTTCGGCCTAGCTCCGGAGCCGCGGCCGTAACATTAGGAAAGGCTTCGGCCTAGCTCCGGAGCCGTGGCAATCCACGGATCACAGTGTGTTCCGATCCGAAGGGGGTGACCCGTTCGGATCACGGATCAACTGTGATCCGTTGCACCGCTAGGCCCAACCTAGATAAGCTTTGCATTGGAAGCTCCTATGAATCTGCATTTGCTCCGATCTGACTCAACGATGAGCAGGTTATTAGTCCGGTCAGGGGTTCTTGGCCACTTCAGCCCCGGAAGATTTGGCTGCCCAATGACCGCGGAAATTTTTTTGTGATTCGGCACTGCGTTGCTTTAACTGACAATTGCGCGGTCGTACGACGTTGTACCCAAACAAAATTGACGTCCTTTTTTCCCCACAAATATAGATTTATTTTGGTGGTATTTGATCATGGAAAGAGGGGGTACCAGAGGATAGGGTGGTGACGGCTGCTAGTGCCGTAAACCAAAAATAACTATCATCCGGAAAATAATTTAGTATGGACTTTCTCGGTACTGATGACACAGATAGATACAGTAAAAAATTAATTTATTGTACATAAAATATATACAGTTTAAAATTTACTTCTTTGATCATCTCTACGATTTTAATTTTTTTGCACTATAAAAAAAAAAAGAGCGTAAATTTTGAAAAAAACATATTTTGGAATGCATTCTCATTTAAATTCCCAGCGTATGGATTAATTCGCCGTTTGGCTTCTCAGTGTCTTTCAGCTGAATTGGGTATGGACGCTATAGCTGGCTGCAGGGGCGGACTGACAACTCATGGAACAAGGAACTCGACGAGGAAAACAATGGGTTTCGCCCGTCGAGTTCCTCGGTCGTGTGTACGAGGCTTGATTCTTCACTGATGTATTATCTTGTTGCTATTCAGTAGACATGTGCACAACAAAAATTTTGTATTTTTTTGTTCCGTTTCGTCTCGTTCCGTAGGTTCGTAAAGATTCGTAATTTCGTAAGACTCAAGTTTTCCTATTCGGACCCATTCGTATTTTCGTAACAGTTTTATACTGAATGATTCGTAATTCTGTCTAATTTATTTTCGTTGATTCGAAATTTGTAATTGTGTTAGATAATAATTTTCGTTTAATGGATTCGTAATTTTGTACTTTCGTAAATACATAGCAACACGCGGCTAATCCATATTAAGATAGACTTTCTCTTAAGCCCCGTACACACGGTCGGACTTTTTGTCAACAAATGTCAAAATGAGCGTTTTCCAAAACATCCGACCGTGTGTACGCTCTATAGGACAAACTTTTTTGGTTTCAAAAGTCCGGCCAACTCCCTTCAGACAAAAATCCACGGAAAAGTTTGTTTGAAGTCCGATCGTGTGTACGAGGTTTTACACTGTACAATGTGA
The DNA here is from genome assembly GCF_905171775.1 of Rana temporaria. Taxonomy (NCBI): domain Eukaryota; kingdom Metazoa; phylum Chordata; class Amphibia; order Anura; family Ranidae; genus Rana; species Rana temporaria. The sequence continues at coordinate 21,723,337 of NC_053496.1, read as the reverse complement.
CTCAGCACAAAAGAGATAAGCTGATTGGCTAAGATATTACCGTATTTATCGGCTTATACCGTGCAATTTTTTCCCCTTAAAATCAGGGGAAAATCGTGGGTGCGCGATATATGCCAATCCCCGCTGTCTCTGAGCGCTGCAGCCTAGAGCCGAGTCGAGTGTACTGCGCACTCGGCTCCGACCGCCGCAGCCTAGAGCCAAGCCGAGCCGAGTGTACTGCGCAGACGGACACCCACAAGGCTGGACGGACCCCGCGCAAGGAAGCCGCAGATGGACACCCACAAGGCTGAACGGACCCCGCGCAAGGAAGCCGCAGATGGACACCCACAAGGCTGGATAATAAACCCCGCGCAAGGCCGCAGACGGACGCCGGACAAGGCCGCCGATGGACGCAGGGCAAAAATGTTAATTTTTGTTTTCATTATACTACCTTTCTAAGCTTGGGGTGCGCGTTATACGCCGGCGCGCGGTATACCCCGATAAATACGGTAAGTAATCACTCACTAACTACACTGCCCAGTGCCCATTCGAAAGAACGATACAAGTACACAAATTTACGAACAGACAAAGAAACGGATTTACAAAACACACAAATGAAAATACGAACATACGAATGAAAATACGAACAGACAAAGGATTTAAAATACGGAATGCAAATCGTTCGTTATAGATGTCATTTTCGTTCTTTTGCTTTTTCGGTGTTTCGTATTTTAGTAAGATTGTCCAATCATACATTCGTATTTTCGCTTGTTCGTTATTTTGCTTATTCGTAATTCCGTAATTTTCGTATTTTGGTTCTTTCAGCTTTTCGGATGTTCGAATTGATCCGAATGTACGAAAACTAACAAATTTGTACATAAATCCATTTGTTACGAACGGGAACGCACGTGTCTACTATTCAGGTAAATCAAAACTATGCACAGATTTCCTGGGTTTGGTCATCACCACCCATCTCCTTCTTTGAGATCAAACAGTAACAATGACGTGTAGTGTGCAATAACTTGCAGTAACTCGTTTGCTGTATTCAGATCAGTCTTAGGTAAATACCAACTGGCTGCAGAGCATTAGCCTTCTTCGCACATTACTATTTGCCTTAAGCCTCGTACACACGACCGAGGAACTCGACGGGCGAAACACATCGTTTTCCTCGTCGAGTTCCTTGTTAGGCTTGTCAAGGAACTCGACAAGCTTGCTTTGCATACACACTGGGGGTTAATTACTAAAGGAAAATCCACTTTGCACTGCAAGTGCACTTGGAAGTGCAGGCGCTGTAGATCCAATGGGGACATGCAAGGAAAATAAAAAAATAACATTTTAGCTTGCACACAATTGGATGATAAAATCAGCAGAACTTCCCCTCATTTCAGATCTTCCCCTCAGAGTTACAGCGACTGCACTTCCAAGTGCACTTGCAGTGCAAAGTGGATCTGCCTTTCGTAAATAACCCCCACTGTCAAGCCAAAATCTCCTCGTTCTCAAACGCGGTGATGTACAACACATTCAATGGCAGGGGAAGTTTGATTCCACTTGCACAACACTTGGGGCTGGTTTTGCTAATTTCATGTGTTTGCGTGTTAAATAAAAGTTTGGTAAGAGACGATTTGCACTTTTCAGTCTGTTAGGCCCCGTACACACGACCGAACATGTCTGCTGAAACTGGTCCGCGGACCAGTTTCAGCAGACATGTTCGGTCGTGTGTATGGCCGACCGGACAGGTTTCCAGCGGACATTTGTCCAGCTGACCGTTTTGCAGCGGACAAATGTTTCTTAGCATGCTAAGAAACATGTCCGCTGGAAGCCTGTCCGTCGGACATGTTCGGTCGTCTGTACAGACTCACCGTACATGTCCGATCGGCCGCCATCCCTCACATGCGTCGAATCACTTAGACGCATGCGTGGAAGCATTGAACTTCCAGGGCCGCGCACGTCGCGGCGTCATCATCGCGGCGACGGCGCGGCCTCGTCACCGTGTACGCGCGGATTTCTGTCTGATGGTGTGTACAACCATCAGACAGAAATCTCCGGGCGGACATGTCCGCTGAAAACGGTCCGGCGGACCGTTTTCAGCGAACAGTCTGTCCGTCTGTACGAGGCCTCACAGCTTTAAAAATGTGTTATCTCCATTACAAATGCTACTTTTACTCCCGTCTCATACTTTAATCTGAGCAAGCGCGGGTTTCTTAGCATACAGACGTTCGAGTTTCTCATCGAAAACCAGACTCCCGTCAACAGTTTCCTTGACGAAAATGTACACACGACCGGTTTCCTCGGCAAAAAAATATCTCCCAGCAAGGTTCTTGCTGGTTTTTGCCGAGAAACTCGGTCGTGTGTATGAGGCCTCAGTGAATAAACCTGTTTAGACCATGCTGGTGTTTACAAGTTGGTTGCTCTGACATTTAAAAACTGAGTAATGATTAAATTGGAGGAGGACTTGCCATCGTTACAGAAATATGAATTCAACTGGCAGGAACTCGCAAGCAAATTATGCATTTTCCTAATTAAAAAGCTATACAAGAGGATTAGAGTTGCTGCAATCATGGGCCATTGCCCTTTCAAATTTTCAGAAGGCAGGAAAACAAACAAAAGGAGATGGAGGATGGCAACGGAGCAGAGGCAAGACTGGCAATGGAGAGGTTTGAAATCTAAACTGGATTAATGTACGAAGAAATAGAAATAGCTTAACTAACTGAATATGATCAGTCAGCATGGAAACATGTCAGATAAATGTGCATATGGCATTGTCATCGCACACAGGAGTTGTATGCCTTGTACACAATAATGTCTTCAGAATGTAGTCTACTTGAAAGCATGGTTTCAAGAACAGTAGCATAACCCTGTAATTTCTTCCCTCTACTCTACCACCAGTGGCGGTGCGTCCACAAGGGCGCAGGAGCGCCACCCCCATCCTATCACTTTTTTTTTTTACCACCACTATTCGTTTATATTGGCTTTTAAAATGTACAAATGCAGCAATTTAGAAATTAGATGAAAGATTTAGTACTGGGGAAAACGTTTATTCCGTGTACACACGATCGGACATTTCGACAACAAAACCGTGTTTTTTTTTTCCGGCGGATGTTGGCTCAAACTTGTCTTGCATACACACGATCACACAAATGTTGTCGGAAATTCCAAACGTCAAGACTGCGGCGACGTACGAGACGTACGACGAGCCGAGAAAAATTAAGTTCAATAGCCAGTGCTGCTCGATTCCGAGCATGCGTGGAATTTTGTGCACCAGGAATTGTGTACACACGATCGGAATTTCCCACAACAAGTTTTGTTGTCGGAAAATTTAAGGACCAGGTCTCAAATTGTTGTTGTCGGAAATTCTAACGGCAAATGTCCGATGGAGCCTACACACGGTCGGTATTTCTGACAACAAGCTCACATCGAACATTTGTTGTTGGAAATTCCGAGCATCTACAGAATAGGCGATAGATTTATGGCATTTTTATCATAACTTTTTTTTTAACTAGTAATGGTGGCGATTTTCAATTTTTATCAGGACTGCGACATTATAGCTGACACATCGGAAACTTAACACTATTTTGGGACCATTGTCATTTATACAGCGATCAATGCTATAAAAATGCTTCCGATGACAGGGAGCAGTAGATCCCTGTCATGTCACTAGGCAGAACAGGGAGATGCCTTGTTTACAAAGGCATCTCCCCGTTCTGCAGCTACGTGTTACGATCGTAGGCTGCCGGTAAACATTGTGTTTGCGGGGCACGCTCGCGAAACACGCGTTTTCCCACAAGGCCACCGAGGCCAGGCCTTGGGGTGGTAGGGTGTCGAGGGGCGACAGCGGCATGGAGTCCCCCGATGGCCGGGAACATGCAGTTAAGGGCGGTAAGTTGCTGTGTGGGAGAATTGTGTGGGGGAATCCGCTCGCTCGTTAAGTGATTGCGGTGATGTTGCCGAAATCACTTGTCAAATGTGTGCTGCCGTCCGTCCCCCTCCCTCCACATACCTCTCTCTTCTGGCTCTGTCTTCGGGACTCCATCCTCCCCACAGCCGCGGAGTCTGTCTCCTGTCCCTGCCGCCGATGTACACAGTGAGAGGGGTGAGCTGTGCTCTTCCCATCTCAACCGAGACAGGAGTTCTAGCACAGTGCTAAGACTCCTGTTTTGGAGGTGACAGGGTCAATAAAGAGAACCTGTCACCTCCAATTGCTATCACACAGGGAATTGTTTTCTCCCATGTGATAGCAATAAAGTTAAAGGATCACTAAAGGAAAATATTTTTTTACCTTACTGCAGTCCTGGTTTCATGTCCTCATTGTTAGTTTTTGCTTTGAAGTAGCTGTAATTCTGCTCTGATCTCCACACTTCCTGCTTGTCTGGCTCCTTATGAAAAATCTCATGGCAGCTTTTCACTGTGGTCCAAGCTGTGTGTCTAAAACTCCTCAGAACCAATCAGATTCATTTTAAAAACAAAACACTGCCCTGGATTTGTTTGTTTTTGTTCTGTGTGTCTCTCTTTACTTCACAGAAACATGAAACCAGTTTAAAAACGAAAGTGAAACTAGAGGCACATTATATGATTGATTTTTATCTATTTTTAATAATTTTTAAAATGAATCAGTTAACTTTTATGTCTCTATACCCTGTAAACAGTCATTTCAGCAAAAAATGTTTTTTCCTTTAGTGACCCTTTAACCGCTTAAGCCCCGGACCATATTGCTGCCCAAAGACCAGAGCACTTTTTGCGATTCGGGACTGCGTCGTTTTAAATGACAATTGCGCGGTCGTGCGACGTGGCTCCCAAACAAAATTGGCGTCCTTTTTTTCCCACAAATAGAGCTTTCTTTTGGTGGTATTTGATCACCTCTGCGGTTTTTATTTTTTGCGCTATAAACAAAAATAGAAAGACAATTTTGAAAAAAAATGAATATTTTTTACTTTTTGCTATAATAAATATCCCCAAAAAAGATATAAAATTTTTTTTTTTCCTCAGTTTAGGATGATACGTATTCTTCTACATATTTTTCGTAAAAAAAAAATCGCAATAAGCGTTTATTGATTGGTTTGCGCAAAAGTTATAGCGTTTACAAAATAGGGGGTATTTTTATGGCATTTTTATGAATATATATTTTTACTAGTAATGGCGGCGATCAGCGATTTTTTTTCGGTACTGCGACATTATGGCGGACACTTCGGACACTTTTGACACATTTTTGGGACCATTGGCATTTTTATAGCGATCAGTGCTATAAAAATGCATTGGATTACTATAAAAATGCCACTGGCAGTGAAGGGGTTAACACTAGGGGGCGGGGAAGGGGTTAAGTATGTCCCTGGGTGTGTTCTTACTGTGGGGGGGGGGGGGGGGTGGCCTCACTTGGGGAAACACTGATCTTCTGTTCATACATTGTATGAACAGAGGATCAGCGTTTCCCCCCCTGACAGGACCGGGAGCTGTGTGTTTACACACACAGCTCCCGGTCCCCTCTCTGTAACGAGCAATCGCGGGTGACCGGCGGCGATCGCTTCCGCCGGGCACCCGCACGGGAGTCACGGACGAGCAGGGGGCGCAAAAAGAGCCTACGTATAGCTATGGGCTCTCGCCCAGGAGAGCCGACCTGCCACCGTAGAATGACGGCGGCTGGTCGGCAAGAAGTTAAGTGAAAAAAAATTGATAAAAAAAATTAATAAAAAATAATAATAATTAAATTAATAAAGTAAAAAAAGAATTAAAACGTAAAGAATTAGAAAAATAATATTAAAAATAATCATAAAATTAAAAAAATATTAAAAAAAGTAAACGACAAGCTACAAATAATAAAAAAAAAAGATAAAAAAGTAAAAAAAAAAAAAAGACAATAAATATTTGAACTAACCGTGCCGCCGCCCCTGCCATCCGGTTGCCATTCTCCATTGATTTGGGGGGGGGGGGGGGGGGGGGTGGTTCGGTTTGCAGGGAGGGGGTGCATTGTAGAACCTGGCCTTGGGGTGGCAAGGAGAGCAAATCTGGCCCCGCACGGGCGCCCGCTACACGGCAAATTAAAGGGGAAGTACAGGTATGCCCATTAGCCCACTGCTGCCATTGTGCCGACGTATATCGGCGTGCGCTGGTCGACGAGTGGTTAAGGAAAAACACAACAGCTTAGCAGTGGTATGTATTTTCCTAAGGCTCAGAGCACTGTTAGAATACAATCTCTCCGCCTTTGCTTTTCTAGATGAATACAAACGATCTACCTCCTGGAAAGGCAGAGGCACTGGCACAATACTTCTGTCTATGCATTACTGAACAGAATAACATCTGTGTGATCCAGGCAGAGGCACAACCAAGAGCTGTAAACAATTATATTGTCATCGAGAAATACCGATATTTCATCATCACAACCAGAAGCATCCATTCAGCTTAAAGTGCTCATTTCAAGGACTGACATTCTGTATTAACTGCAAATATCTGAGTGCCGGCTGGGAAAATATTTACTGCTGAAGGCTTGAAAGAGACAAGGTTGTTGTACAATTATTGCTTTGTGAGACCTCCATTCCGGCAGCCTATGTAATAAGCCGTGTTAGTGGGAGTTTCAGCTGAGCCGAAAGAGTATCAAAAACCCATAAAACCTGAAGGGGGATCATTTATGAAAGCAGGAACAAACAGCAAGCAAACTTTACAGGAGGTTTAAATGCCTGTGTGCAAAGGCACTTGGGAAGCAGGCTGAGAATTTAAAATGTTCACAACAGTCATATGTAGCTAGGATGCTGAGCATTGCAGCCTGACAAGTATCCAGGACATGACATGCTTTGTACACTGGTATGCAGTACAGTCAGTGGCGGCTTGTGCTCAAATTTTTTTTTGGGGGGGGGGGGGCGCAAACGAAAAAAAAAAAATTGCAGCCTCACTGCGCCCATCAAATGCAGCCACTGTGCCATCAATTGTCACCACTGTGCCATGCCATCAAACGCAGCCACTGTGCCATTAATTGTCACCCCTGTGCCATGCCATCAAACGCAGCCACTGTGCCATCAATTCGCACCACTGTGCCATGCCATCAAACGCAGCCACTGTGCCATCAATTCGCACCACTGTGCCATGCCATCAAACGCAGCCACTGTGCCATCAATTGTCACCACTGTGCCATGCCGTCAAACGCAGCCACTGTGCCATCAATTGTCACCACTGTGCCATGCCATCAAAAGCAGCCACTGTGCCATGCCATCAAACACAGCCACTGTGCCATCAATTGTCACCACTGTGCCATGCCATCAAACGCAGCCACTGTGCCATGCCATCAAACGCAGCCACTGTGCCATGCCATCAAACGCAGCCACTGTGCCATCAATTGTCACCACTGTGCCATGCCATCAAACGCAGCCACTGTGCCATGCCATCAAACACAGCCACTGTGCCATCAATTGTCACCACTGTGCCCTTTAATTGTCACCGCTGTGCCCTTTAATTGTCGCCGCTGTGCCCTTTAATTGTCCCCACTGTGCCTATTGTCGCCACTGTGCCCATTGTCGCCGCTGTGCCCTGTAAATTGCCCCTTTCCTCCCCCCGCCCGGCACTTACCTTTACTGGAGTCAGCCATCCACGTCCCTCGATGTCTTCGACCGCCCTCGATGACTGACAGGCTTCTCAGCCAATCAGGTTACCGGTAGCCAGAACCGGCCAACCTGATTGGCTGAGACGCCTGTCAGTCTTATGCAAGGAGCGCATCCCTAGTGCGTTCCTTGTTAAAGCTTCCGGGACCCGAGGGCTGTACTCCGAAAAGCCTATCAGAGCCGTTGGCTCTGATAGGCACTTTCGTTTGAATCTATGTTATTAGACTCAGTGGCGGTGAGAGCCAGAGGGGGCGGCGCTCCAGCGCCCTCTATGGACGAACCGCCACTGAGTACAGTTGCCACCTGTCTAGGATTCACCCGGATAGTTCAGGTTTGGAATCATGCGTCCGAGTGAAGAAGGCGAGGCTGCGCCTTCGAAGCGCGTTCTGATTGGCCAGACAGAGTGTGGGCGGCTCCCCAGTTTGCAGCACTGGACCACTCCCACCCGGAGACACACCAGCCGACGTCTCCTTGAGGCTCATCAAGGCTCCAGCTGCAGCTAACACATGGCGCTTGTGGATCCATCAATAGAGACTTTGCGGCGGCCCTCCTGTGCTCCTGTGACACTGCATGCAGGCATGTACTGGCCATTGGGACTACCGGGATATTCCCGGTGGGCCGATGGCTCAGTGGGCCGGTCAGGCACAGTCCTGGAGCCGCTCCCCACTGACAGAGATCGCAATTTCACTCCTGTCACCAAGGAGCAGCTGCCGACACTTGCTGGAGAGAGGATTAGGCTTTCTGCTCCCTCCAGCCTGCAGGAGGAGATAGACAGCTGGCAGACTTTCCTTCCTCTCTCCACTTATCGCTTGTCACTTATCACATGACTGGAGAGAGAAATGAGAAGCTGCCTTCAGAAATGAGTACAAGTGAGAGGGGGAGGAGAGGGGGGACACTCTGATGGGAAGGGGGTGCTGATGGGGAAACTCTCATGGGAAGGGGGTCTGAGATCCGTTTCCCGATTAGCCGAAAGTAGAAGCTGCCCAATGACCGGGGCCATTTTTTGCAATTCGGCACTGCGTCGCTTCAATTGACAATTGCGTGGTTGTGCAACGTGGCTCCCAAACAAAATTGACATCCTTTTTTCCCCCACAAATAGAGCTTTCTTTTGGTGGTATTTGATCACCTCTGTGGTTTTTATTTTTTTGCGCTATAAACAAAAAAGGGCGTCAATTTGGAAAAAAAGCAACAGTTTTTACTTTTTTGCTATAATAAATATCCCCAAAAAAGATATAAAAACATTTTTTTCCCCTCAGTTTAGTATATGTATTCTTCTACATATTTTTGGTAAAAAATCGCAGTAAGTACATATTGATTGGTTTGCGCAAAAGTTATAGCGCCTACAGAATAGGGATATGTAACGGACGTATGAACTATTCTGCCGGGACATCCTATAATACTCCTACAGTGAGGTCTACAAAGAACTGCATGGCTCGTTACAATTGGATTTACCACATTGTATTCTGAGCTCAAAGGGTTAATTATACAAGGGACTTTTTCAATGCTGAATGCTAATATTCCCTTTACATAGCTAATGGACTCTCCTTTGTGTAGTAACAGCCTCCTGCCAGGTGTATGCTAACGTGATGATCTGTGAGTGTATATTGTTCTAAAGGTTAATTGAATTCTATTGAGAAAGGAATGTGCCCGGCCAGGTCATGTTAAGTAGATCTCGGTGCCGGAACCTCTAGAGACTGATTGATTCAAGGAGATCATTGTGTTTGAGTTCTGGTAATGAAGAAATGTTTATAATTAGCTCAAAGAAGGTGATTGAAGCTTCCCCACGGTGTGATGTGTGGGTGGGGACAGTTTGATTGTTCATGTGCCTTGAATACTGTATAAAATCTCAGAGTGAACCCATTAAAAATCAGTCCTGCTTGACTCTGCAAACGTAGCCCGTCTCGTTTCTTGAAAGGGCGTTCGATGGGATATACCGGCGGTACCTGCATATCGCAGCTTGCCAGGGAAAAGGACTTCTCCAACGGCTGATACCCTCTCACTAGCCTGGGTAGCCGTTACAGGATAGTTTATGGCATTTTTATTGTTACATTTTTTTACTAGTAATGGCGGCGATCAGTGATTTTTATCGTGACTGCGACATTATGACGGACACATCGGATACTTTTGATGCTACTTTGGGACCTTTGTCATTTATACAACGATTAGTGCTATAAAAATGCACTGATAACTGTGTAAATGACACTGACTACCGACTGTATCACTTGACCCCACCCCCTGGTGCACCGCGTCATTGATTTGATTGACAGCAGCAGGAGCCAATGGCTGCGCTGCTATCAATCATCCAATGAAGAGTCGCCTCAAGCTGGGAGAAACCATTGCAGGATCGCGCCCACAGAGTTTTGTGGCTCAGGTAAGTAAAACAGGGGGGCTGGGGGGCCCGAGAGTGCAAGGTGTTTTTTCACCTTAATGCATAGGATGCATTAAGGTGAAAAAACACGAAGCTTTACAACCCCTTTTAATGTGTCCTGGGGAGTGATTCTAACTGTGGGGGGGATGGCCTACATGTGACACGACAGTGATCGCTGCTCCTGATGACAGGGAGTAGTAGACCCCTGTCTTGTCACTAGTCAGAACAGGGAAATGCCTTGTTTACATAGGCATCTCCCTGTTCTGCAGCTCTGTGACACAATTCGGGCATCAAGCCCGCGGGACCCGCGGTCACACTCACGGAGCTCACGCGCGTCTGCAATGCAGCGTCTTAAAGGGGACATACGGGTACGTCCATATGCGCAGCCGTGCCATTCTGCCGATGTAAATAGTCGTGCGCTGGTCGGCAACAGGGCCGGCGCTAGCACAAGGCAGCATGGGCACTTGCCTTACAGAGCCAGGGAACAGGGCTGGAAATTGACCGGTCCGTGACAGTCGCCCGATCATCCAGAGTGTGTGTGGTGTGGGCTACCGCTGCAGGTGGTATCTGAAGGACAAGTCTCCGCAGTGGCGCTGACCTGTGCAGTCACTCTGTCTCAGTGTGTGACAGTCTCTCTGTCTCGTCCTTGGCTACGCGGCCTATGCGGCGCCTACGTCCTACGTCAGTGAGTGATGTAAGTGACCCCGCCCCTGGTTCCCCTGGCCGCTTAGCCACATGATGTGAAGGAGCGAGGGCTGCAGGAGGCGGAAGAAAACGGACAGACCCGGCCCGCACCAGCAGGCAGTGCAGCCTGAGGCGTCATCCTGGAGGCGACGCGACCTGTTGAGGGATGGGAGCTGCCCGGTGCACAGATTGGTGTTCAGAAACAGGTAAGGGGGACCGACCTGTTTTAAAGTTTCCTGTTTAAAAAAAAGAAATCATTTTACAAAACCACAAATAGTTTGTTTGCTATCTTTGTCTGTAAAAGATAAATAAGTTAAACGATCACTTTAAGCATCATAACCATTAAAGCTTAATGGAGCACATATATAGGGATAGATTAAGGTAGGGAGCGCGTATTTGTGTACGGTTGTAACGTATCCTATTTACGCTACGCCTCCGAAACTTTGACAGGCAAGTGCAGTATTCACAAAGCAAAGTTACGGCGGCGTAGCGTAAATAGGCCGGCGTAAGCCCGCCTAATTCAAATGTGGAAGATTTGGGCGTGTTTTATGTTAATTTATTGTGACCTCACGTAAATGACGCTTTTTCCGAACGGCGCATGCGCCGTCCGTGAAAGTATCCCAGTGCGCATGCTCCAAATTAACCCGCTAAAAGACAATGCTTTTGACGTGAACGTAAATGACGCACAGCCCTATTCGCGAACGACTTACGCAAACAACGTAATTGACGGAAAATTTGACGCTGGCCCGACGTCCATACTTAACATTGGCTGCGCCTGATATAGCAGGGGTAACTTTACGCCGGAAAAAGTCTTACGTAAACGGCGTATCTGTACTGCGACGGCCGGGCGTACGTTCGTGAATAGGCGTATCTAGCTGATTTACATATTCTATGCGTTAAACAGCGTACACGCCCCTAGCGGCCAGTGTAAATATGCAGTTAAGATACGTCGCGTAGGAGACTTAAGCTGGTCGTATCTTAGACAAATTCTGCCATATCTGATTCTTTGAATCAGGCGCCAAGATACGACGCCTCAGACTCAGAGATACGACGGCATATCTGGAGATACGCCGTCGTATCTACTACCTGAATCTGGCCCATAATGTATGGTGTGTGTGTGTGTGTGTGTGCGCATGTGCGTGCGTGTGTGCCGGGGGGGGCTACAAAATGCACCTTCGCCTGAGTTGGCAAAAATCCTTGCACCAGCCCTGGTCGGCAAGACTACACTACAAGTTAGATTACTACTAATGAACACCTTACATGTACCAGCACACACCTATAGAAAGATACCCAATCTTAAAGTTCGATGATTTCAGTACTCCGCTCAGAAGCCGCGGCCAGAAAAGAAATAATGAACCAATTAAGGTTCAGAAATCTGCTTATATAACTCATCCCTGCTGCCGGAAATTGTCTGAGGACTTATTATGACTTCATAGAATGTCCACCTAATTAGTATGACAGATAGCTGAAGTCAAATGAAATTAACCAGCTGTTTACTTTGCGTCATGATAATCAATATTAATGGCGCGGCAGGATTTGAATAGGAGCTGACTAGTCCCAGTTTAGGGAAGCGATGAGTGCGGAGCCGGCATGGTTATCAGCGTTCCCAGACGCGGCCGGGTGAAATAAACCCGTCACTCATACAAAACTCATTAGACATCTAAAAGGCTGAGCAATATGCAGATCTGATGCTAAAGAATAAAGAAAGCATTCAGAAGAACCCAGTGGGCCCGAATCATGATGCAAATGGCAGCTCAGAATACAGGTGGAGTTTATCATAAAATAAAAAAAAAACATTGACTAGCACAGGTGACAGCTAGACATTTGCTCCAAATTTTGACCGATGACTTGGGATAGTTAGTGAATGGGGGAGGGGTGTTCACACCGGATGTGTCGCTATGCATTTTGATGTTTTTTCAAGAAAAAGCAAGAAGCAAAGACATTGGAGCCGATTTATTTAACCACTTGCTTACTGGGCACATATACCCCCCTCCTGCCCAGGTGAAATTTCAGCTTCCGGCACTGCGTCGCTTTAACTGACAATTGCGCGGTCGTGCGACGTGGCTCCCAAACAAAATTGACGTCCTTTTTTCCTTATAAGTAGAGCTTTTTTTGGTGGTATTTGATCGCCTGTGCGGTTTTTATTTTTTGCGCTATAAGCAAAAAAGTGCGACAATTTTGAAAAAAATACAATATTTTTTACTTGTTGCTATAATAAATATGGCAATTTAAAAAAACAAAAAAATATTTTTTCTCAGTTTAGGCCGATACGTATTCTTCTACATATTTTTGGTAAAAAAAAAAAAAAAAATCGCAATAAGCGCAAAAGTTATAGCGCCTACAAAATAGGGGACAGAATTATTATTTTTTTTTTACTAGAAATGGCGGCGATCTGCGATTTTTATTGGGACTGCGACGTTATGGCGGACACATCGGACACTTTTGACACATTTTTGGCGCCATTCACATTTATACTGCGATCAGTGCTATAAATATGCACTAATTACTGTATAAATGTGACTGGCATTGAAAGGGTTAACACTAGGGGGTGTGGAAGGGGTTAAATGTATTCCCTGCATAGTGTTCTAACTGTGGGGGGAGGGGGGTGACTGGGGGAGGTGACCGATCTATGTCCCTATGTACAAGGGACACAGATCGGTCTCCTCTCCAGAGACAGCATGCTGTCTCTGTGTGAGCCGGCAATGAGAGATGATCTCATATGTTTACATATGAGATCATCTCTCATTGGCCGCACAGATCGCAAATGGCCACTCTGATTGGCCGTTCGCGGCGATCTGTAATTGGCTGTGTCCAAGGGAGTTTCCCCGCTGCACGCTCTGGAGCGCGCGCAGGGAACGCCCAAAGGGGCGGACGTCAATTGACGCCCAGTTGGATATTCACGTCCGCGCTGTAGCCGTCATTCGGCTAGAGCACGGGTCTCAAGAAGTTAAGGAAAATAGACTATTCACTTTGCAAGAGAATGTTGGCTAGAGCTTAGTGAATGTGGTGAGATTTCAATTTGCAAAAGAATACCCAATCATGATAGAAGTCAGCAGAGTTTCACCACATTCACTAAGTTCTGGGGAAATTTTCCTTGAAAAATTGAACTTTGTTGTAAAGTGAACAACAACAACCCCATTGTTTTTGGCGGGACCTGTTCCCATCAATGGGGTTGATTTACTAAAGGCAAATAGACTTTTTAATGTCTAATCAGAATTCCCCCTGAGGAAGATATGTTTACCCTGTATCGTCACGCGTAGGGGAGGGGTCAGGATGGTACGACAGGCAGTCTATCTGCCTAGGAGGAAGAGCATACCATTCTTAGACCAACCGGTGTATTGTTTCATGCCATATATAGAGTGGTGCACTGGCGTACCTTGGATATGTGAGTACCCCATTGGGGGGCTGACTTTAACTTGTTTAATAACACTTTTTAGACATATCACACTATCAAAGTTTTTATTAGGCAGCGCCGGGGTCTCTTCCGACTTTGGGGGTCTCTTCCAACTTCTCCGCTCTCTCCGGCCTCTTCTCCATTCTCCGGTCCTTCACCTGTTGTCTGCTGCCGGGTTCTTCTGCTCTTTTTGCCCGCATTTTTGCTAGCTCTTGTCCGGTATTCTCCGTTGTCTTCTTCCCTCTGCTCTTCTCCCGATGTTGACACGATGCCCTCTGCCGCTGTAATGCCGTGTGCGTGGTGCGCAACGACTTATATGGGCATGGGGCGGGGTCACAGGGTGATGTCACGCGGTGATGTCATCCGGTGATCCCGCCCCCTTATGACGTCACCGCCCCATCATGCCTCGGGCGGTGACATCATGAGGGGGCGGTCGGAGGAGGAGCGCCCATAATGTAATAGTTGAAAAATAAACCGCTTTAAGATTTAAGCACTGGGCACAGCGCTGGATTGGAACAGGGGTCAGCCCTGAAGAACGGGGGGCCTTAGTCCCCGAAACACGTTGTATTTGTTCTATCACCTGTACCCTTATTAAAGCGGTTTATTTTTTAACTATTGCATTTTAGGCGCTCCTTTACACTCACCTCCTAGGATCCTTGAAGAACCAAAGTCTGTTTGCATCACCTTATCTTGGTAGGACGTTTATTCAGCTATGGATTTTGGTTAAACAGAACTGAGGCGGCATTAGAACTAAGATTATAAGCTAACTTGTTTTTTTTTTTTGAGATTTCACAATAGAATTACAAAATGCAGAACACAAGATGGCTAATTCTATCATATTTACACACCATGGGGCAGATTCACAGAGCAAGTACTCCGGCGTACTTTCAAATTTCCCGCGTTGTATCTTTAGTTTGAATCCTCAAACCAAGATACAACGGCATCTGGGTTCGATCCGACAGGCGTACGGCTTCGTACGCCTTCGGATCGCAGAGGCAATACTTCGGCGTCCGCTGGGTGGAGTTTGCGTCGTTTTCCGCGGTGGGTATGCAAATGAGCTTTTTCCGACGATCCACGAATGTACGCGCGGTGGTCGCATTCTCTTACGTCGTCTCTAGTCGGCTTTTTCCGGCGTATAGATAAAGCTGCTATTTTGTGGCATATAGATAGACTTGCCATGTTAAAGTATGGCCGTCGTTCCCTCGTCGAAATATGAATTTTTTTTTTTTTTGCGTAAGTCGTCCGTGAATAGGCGCGGGGACGCGTTCAATCGGCGCGGGGACGCGCTTCATTTAAATGAATCACGTCCCCTACCCGCCGATTTGAATTCCACCGCCAGAAATACACTACACCGCCGTAACTTCCTGGATTCGACTTTAAGCCAGGTAAGATACAGCGGCGTAGCATATCTCTGATACGCTGCGCCTGTCCATTTGTATGTGAATCTGCCCCCATGAGTCCTTGAAAGTGGTAGCTCGGTATAGGAAAATATAAACACCTATAAATATTCATTATTTTAATTCTTTGAGGCGAAAACAAAAAGGCTTACTTTTTTTTCCCATATGTAAATTGAAATGCCAGTGATGGAAAATAACAATGACCATAAAGCTTCAGCGCCAGCACTATTTTGCTGTGCCTAACAAATGTATTTGTTAAGACTACCCAGTTTCAATCTAATGCAACGCCTGGGAATTGTATTACTTTAGTGAGCAAAAACATTTTCAAAGAGCAGGAATAGTATTTTGAGCAGTTTATTAATTGTAATGGGACATAAAGCCCCATACTTGCATGCATTTTAATAATTTGCACTGCAATTTAATGTGCTGTTTACATTCTATTCAAGGCACATTTAAAACTGTTAAAATTCAAGTCCATTACTCGACTCTAGACTCCCCCAGTTTCCAGTTTCCTTGTAAATGATTAAAAAAAAAAATATATATATATATATATATTAGGGTTGTCCCGATACCGATACTAGTATCGGTATCGGGACCGATTCCGAGTATTTGCGGGAGTACTCGTACTCCCGCAAATACCCCCGATACCGAAATAGAATACTCCCCCCCGCCGCCGCATCCCGCCGCTACGCCGCATCCCGCCGCATCCCCGCTTGGTTAATACGGGCGGGGAACATTACAGCTTTCATTTGAATAGCTGTAGTGTTTCGCGCCCCCTTGCTCGGGTGAACTGTCCAATCCCGAGCAAGGGGGAGTGTCTATACGCAGCGCGAAAGACTACAGCTATTCAAATGAAAGCTGTAATGTTCCCCGCGCGTATTAACCAAGCGGGGATGCGGCGCGGCAGCATGTACAGTAAGGGGGACATGGCTGCATATGGGGGGGACATGGCTGCATATGGGGGGGACATGGCTGCATATGGGGGGGGGACATGGCTGCATATGGGGGACATGGCTGCATATGGGGTGGACATGGCTGCATATGGGGTGGGACATGGCTGCATATGGGGGGACATGGCTGCATATGGGGTGGACATGGCTGCGTATATGGGGGACATGGCTGGATATGGGGGGGGACATGGCTGGATATGGGGGGGGACATGACTGCATATGGGGGGGACATGGCTGGATATGGGGGGGACATGGCCGGATATGGGGGGACATGGCTGGATATGGGGGGACATGGCTGGATATGGGGGGGCATGGCTGGATATGGGGGGGACATGGCTGCATATGTGGGGGGACATGGCTGCATATATGGGGGGACATGGCTGCATATATGGGGGGGACATGGCTGCATTTGTGGGGGGACATGGCTGCATTTGGGGACACATTTAAAAAAAAGTATCGGTATTCGGTATCGGCGAGTACTTGAAAAAAAAGTATCGGTACTTGTACTCTGTCCTAAAAAAGTGGTATCGGGACAACCCTAATATATATATATATATATATATATATATATATATATATATATATAGGGCTTTTTTTCAGCAGGAAGGCGGGGAAACGCAGTTCCGGCACCTCTAGCACTGAATGTATGTAATGGCAAGGGGTTCAGGGTCTATTGATGCTAGCTGCTGGGGGGATTTATTGTCACTGGATGGGATCTATTTTTGCGGGTCGGGGGGTGTCTATTATTGCTAAGGTCTATTGTTGCTGGTGGGATCTACTGTTGCTAGGGGTGAATTTTATGTTGCTGAGGGGTCAGTTTTTGCTGGAAGGGATCTATGGTGGTCAGTTGTTGCTGGGAGGGATCTATGGGGAGGGGGTATTTTGTTGCGGGTGATCCATTGTTGCTGGGGGGGTCTACTGGTGCAGGCTGCAGGGAGATCTGTTATTGCTGCTGGGGATCTTTTTTTGCTGGGGGATGGGTATTTTGTTGCAAGTGGTCCATTGTTGCTGGGGGGATCTATTGTTGCTGGCTGCATGGGATCTATTTTACTGTTTTTCTTGTTATCATTAACGAATTCCATACAAATTACTTTATACCACAATTATTACTTGGTTCTGTATTCTCTAAAAGGGGCAGCACTGGGTGTTGGGTAGGGGGTGGAACCACAGAATAGTGTAGGAGGTGGGTAGGGGAAACGGAAAGGGGGAGTTATTTGTTACCTATTGTCTGAGAAAAAAAGCCCTATATATATATATCTTTCTCTCTCTATATATATATATATTGTGACAGGAAGTCAGGTAAATCTGTGGGTGTTGTCACAAACGGGACATACATTTCTGCCTTGCTTAGACAATACGCTAATCATTATTAGGCGTCGGCTGCGAGAAATAGCCAGGAAAGGTTGGAGGGCGTTGGAAGACTTCAGCTGTTCAGAAGGAGGCAATTAAGGCCTCTATAAGTAGTCCAAAGGATTACCACTGAATTGCTGCATCATTCCTAAGGCTTTGTGAGTAGGAGAGCAGCACTGAAAGTCTTCTGAGGAGGTGAGGAGAGATTTTTCTGTGTGATAAAAATCAAAACTTTTTGTTTTGTGCTGTACGACCAGCACTGTCTGCCCAGCGCTAGGCTGAGCCAGACTCCATAGATAGGTTCCTGTGTGGAAGGTAGACGCCCAGAGTGGCCAGGGTTTATTTTATGTTTGATTTTGTTTATGCTGTTTGGATGCTTGCAATTGTTTTCCAGCAAGATGAAAAAATAAACCAAAAACGTTGTTTTCAACCGTCTTCGACTGCCAGTCTGTATAAATTCAGTGTGTGGTGAACCCATCCAAGGGGTCACACACCCCGCTACCGAGCTAACCCCTTACAATATATATATATATATATATATATATATATATATATATATGGAGATATAGATATAGATAGATCTATATATATATATATACACACACACGCATATATACAAATGTTAACTAAATTCTCATGCACCGAAAAAAAGACTTGCAAATTTATGCATTTCTCTTACAATATGTAATTTATTACACAATATTATGACATATTCTAAGTAACTGTGTCTGATTTTTGCCTCTGGAAGCATCATTTAAAAGACAAAAAAAAAATGTTTCATAATGTTGAGCCCTATAGCAGAAATCAAATCATGTCTTAAAAATTGTAATACAATCTAATTCCAACCAATTAATGAACATTACTCATAAAATAAAGATTAACCTCTTGTTGCTGATCTGTAACCAGCAATCTATGCAATGCTAATGTTGGGTCTCTCATAATAGCACTTGGCCTGATATATAAGGCTTTAGGATAGGTTGACTTTAACCCCCTCACGCCTAAGGGTAAAACAATGTTACATGTCAATGCCTAAGCACAATTTTGCAACTTTGACATGTGTTAGTAAAATTGTATGTAGCGCCCTGCTTCTGATGACCAGGCAATATGTTTACATTTCGTGGGGGTCTGAGCTGGTAGTTAGCTTAGACTTTGATAATTAAGGCTAAATCAGCCTCTATTCCGGCTATGGCTGTGCTTGGAGGATTTTCCCATTGTTTGCCTGTACGTGGCGTTACCACTACAGGCCAATGTTGGAACACAGGCAGGCCAGAGTGTATTGGGTCTTTTTCCCCCAAAAAACAGCCCAGTGGGATTGGTCTCCCTGCTGGGGAAGGATACTTAAGGGGCAGACCCCATTTTCTCTGGCTCTTTGCCTCGTGGCCCTCCTGGCTCGAGGTATGTGATGGTCCATTTTCAGCCCGGGACCACATTGCCCCGAGGCTGCAATCCTGTCAGGTAGGCCCAGTTGTCTTGACTGGGGCCTGCTCTTCAAAGGTGATCCTGTGCAGTCTGTCCTGCGGGAGGAAGCCACTCAATGGAGGAAACCAGGGAAGCGGATTGTTTTTTCTGCAGAAGTGAGACTGATTTTGCACTATAACCACTATAATAACAATATAATACAATGTAACCACCATAATAACAATGTAACCACTACTGTACTAACTCAAAGTTTGTGTTCACTCAAAATGCCCTATATTTTTCCTTTTCTTCTCAGGACATCATTGGCAGCACAGTGGTGTAGTGGTTTGCACTTTCACTTAGCAGCAAAAGGGTCGTTGGTTTGAATCCCGACTACGACACCATCTGCCTGGAGTTTGCATGTTCTCCCTGTGTAAGCTTGGGTTTTCTCTGAGTACTCTGGTTTCCTCCCACATTCCAAAGACATGCAGGTAGGTTAATTGGATCCTGTTCAAATTGGCCCAGTATATATGTACATATGTGTGTCCCAAGCGTGTCGAGATCCTACAGGGGTAAATGACCGCACCAGCCAGGAAGACACTGGCTGCAAAAAGCGCCTAGAGGCGATTTCGTTTGCATGTGTAGCGCTATACAAGTCATTCATTCATCTAAAATAGATTAAAAAAAAAAAGTTATGTATTTATTTAGTTTTGCTTATCTTTTTCTTTAAATAATAATACAAAGTATTACATTTTCATTATCCAGAAGCTGCAGTCAAACAAGTAAATTTTATAGCTTGGGCTCAGGCTATAATGCTGCAGTGAGAATACCTGTTGGGGATAATAAAGACATAACTCATTGCATCACAAGTGATATATAGAACAACTGTTTAGCACCGACTTCTCTCACCTAATTAGAACTGTATTTTTTTCCTTAACAAAGGGGAATCCTTTATAGGGCACCCATAAGCCAATTTGTCATTGGCTCCATTTGCTCCACAGACATAATTTAAAAAGTTATACTAAGGATGAAATTAGGTATTGATTTTGCACTACATCCTGGCAAATTTATTTTTGGTGACTTGCAATGATATTGATGGGACATAGATGCTGATGGAGGGAATGATTGCTCACGCTCAGCTACTTTTCTGGTACTGATAAAGTTATTATTGTTATATTGATAGAAAATGGCACACGGAGAGCCCAGGCATAAATTAGAGCTATAAAGCTGAAGGTCAGACATACCGCATTGTACATAAATGTTAACTAGTCCTGTGCAAGAGTATTAGGTTATGGAGGAATATCTAGAGGAAAAGGTGAGTGAGAATAATGTGTTTTAGCAATAAGGACAGTGAAAATGTACAGTACAATACCTTTTCTCACAATTTATCTTATCTTTTCTAAAACCCCTTTTAAGTGGAGAGTTGTGAAATAATACTTTAAAGGACAAGCCAAAATAAAAAAGATGACATTTTCACACATGAGAAGCGCGGAAAGAAAATGCAACGTTCAATCTTACTCTGACATTACAAAACACTTTGGTTAAAAAAGGAAAAGGGCTTTCTATTCTGATTCATCACAGCCAAAAAAATAAAAAATAAATTCTTAGCTGTAGGTAACCCCCCTGGCGGTATTCCCGAGTCTGGCTCGGGGTAAGATTTCAATACCAAAATCGGTACCCAGAGCCACTCGGGATCGCCTCGCAGCAGCCACAGGCACAAGTTACTTACCTTGTCCCTGGATCCTGCGATTCCTCCCCGCTGTGTGAGCGATCGGCGTCCTCACTCGATTCACACAGTGCCTGTGTGCCGCCGAGCTCCGTTCCCTGCGACGTTACGACGCACGGGGGTGGAGAACGGCGCCAAATTCAAAAAAGTAAATAAACACATTACATACAGTCAACTGTAATCTTACAGATTACAGTACTGTATGTAAAAAATACACCCCCCCCCCTTTGTCCCTAGTGGTCTGCCCAGTGTCCTACATGCACTTTTATATAATAAAAACTGTTCTTTCTGCCTGCAAACTGTAGATTGTCCATAGCAACCAAAAAGTGTCCCTTTATGTCAAAAGTGATTTTAGAACAGCTAGAAAACAGCGATAATAAATTACAATCACTTGCAGAATTGTGCGATAGCGATTTGTGGGGAAATTCATCATAAAAAAATAAAAAGTAATGACAGCGACAATTCTGCAACTGAGCAAATTTCAGTGATTTTGATTTGATTACATTATTGAATAATTTTTATTATAATTACATTATTATTTGTTATAATTATTTATAGTTATTTATTAAATTATAATTTATGATTTTGTGTTTCAAACTTTATCATACCCGGGATGTCTACTAGACTCTTGTTTGGACAGATTTAAGTGAGTTATTCCTAAGAATTGCAGGCCTACAATGTAAAACGCCAAATTTTCATGCAAAATAATTGTACCACTTTCAGCACCTAAAACCAGAAAGAATCATACCGCCAGGGAGGTTAAAGTACCCTGTGGCCAGGGATGGATACAATGTAGTTGAAGATTTTACATAATAATACCAGTGAGCACATAATCTTTAAAACAAGCCAAAGACGGCTGCTGCAGCTGCAAGCACTGTGGAACAAATCATCCTCAAAGTTCCTAGCAGAAGCACTGAAGTCCCCTAGGTCATTTTTCCCAGCAGCTCAGCTCACCTGGTCCCCTTCTCCCAGCAGTAACTCAGTAGCCTTCCATTCTCTTATACCTAATCTTTATTTTATAATTTCTTGCAGGGTACTTGCATGCCTCATACTTAAAAAAAGCTGCACTTTTCTTTTGTTCCCATAGATAGAAGAGCTAGAAAGCAGTAATGAGAAAATAGGCCTGGGGTTGATACGTGAACTGTTACTGGAGGCAAATCTTGTGATTTCATTCTAGGCATATGTAGGACTCATAGGTGTGTGCAGTCTATTGCATTAGGGCGTGCACCCCAAAGCTTAAACACACATGCATGGGTATATATATATATACCCTTAGGCCTCGTACACACGACTGAGGAACTCGTCGGGCGAAACACATAGTTTTCCTCGTCGATTTCCTTGTTAGGCTTGTCGAGGAACTCAACAAGCTTGCTTTGCGTACACACTGTCAAGACAAAATCTCCTCGTTCTCAAACGCGGTGACATACAACACATACAATGGCAGGGGAAGTTCGATTCCACTGGCACAACTCTTGGGGCTGCTTTTGCTAATCTCATGTGTTTGCGTGTTAAAAAAGTTTGTTAAGAGACAATTTGCACTTTTCAGTCTGTTACAGCTTTAAAAATGTGTTATCTCCATTACAAATGCTACTTTTACTCCCGTCTCATACTTTATTATGAGCAAGCGCGGGTTCCTTAGCATACACATGCTCGAGTTTCTCATCGGAAACCAGCCCGACGAGGAAATCGACGAGACAATTTGAAGGACTCCCATCGAGGAAATAGATAACTTGCTCTCTTTTTGGCTCATCGAGTTCCTCGACAGTTTCCTCGATGAAAAATGTACACACGACCAGTTTCCTCGGCAAAAAAACTCTCCCACCAAGTTTCTTGATGGATTCTACCGAGGAAAAACAGTCGTGTGTACGAGGCCTTATAAATATATATGAACAAACATTCTAAAATGTAAAAATGTATTTAAACATGAACGGTCAATAGAGCACTGGATGATGTTGGTAGGGCAGTGTCTCCATCCCTGTATCAATTGCAAAAAAAAGGGGGGGGGGATTTGGGACTTTAAATGAGGTGGGTGTTTGTGGCTAAAAGATAAGTTGATGTTTGAGAAGATACTTTAATTTTCAAAAATGATCACAGCATAACATGGAATGAGGAAAATAGTCAATCACATAATGCAAACCATGTATGATGAAAACAGTATTGGCAGCATAACAGGCACATGGTGTGGTGAGAAGCATAGATCTTCCATGTAAAAACACTTTAAGATCACAGTAATAATATGAGTTCAAAATATTGAAGTCAATGAAACATCTAAGCATCGGGTGCATCCAGTTGGCCCGACGTGTTTCGTGTATATAAAATTACACTCTTCAGTAGCAGGTGCACTTATGCCATGGGTGCTCAACCTGTGGACCTCCAGCTGTTGTGGAACTACAAGTCCCATGAGGCATTGCAAGGCTAACCGTTACAAGCATGACTCCCAAAGGCCGCAACAACTGGAGGGCCACAAGTTGAGCACTCATGACTTAGGTCTACAAAAAAAAACATGAGTGAGTAAATATGGTCCATGGCTAAAACCATTTGTAGAGAAAGTACATACTTGAAGAGAGAGAGATATGAACTCATACCTATAGATACTTACAAGCCTGTTGAGTCTGGAACCTGTAAAACCAGAGAAGGGGGGCTGCCAGAGGTGTCAGTCCTGGGAGCCGAGGTCGGAACCCACACATGAGAGACTGGGCACATAGCCCAAAAAATTCTGAGCACCAGCCGCCACTGCTCCCATCCATGTGTGATGCTGATGGAATAACACATACACCAGCACTGGGGCGCCACATGATGTCACACGCATGGTGTGGAGGTGTGGTGCCAATGCCGGGAGAGGCAAGCCCGGCCAATCCCCCGCATCAGCTGATGATAATGAGGGGGGTGCCCTCACAAGCATTGCATCTACCGGGTTCTAGACACATTTACCAGCCCTTTCCCCGCTCTCAATCCTAAAACATCCCCCTATGTGCTCACAGCAATAGCTGGTGGGAGAGGAAAGGAGGGACAGGCACACCCAGCACACCCTGTGCACTCTCCTACGGTAGGGCTAATGAGCAAACTATTATCAAACAAAGGGTACGGGAAGATACCGTATTTATCGGCGTATAACGCGCACTTTTTTCCCCTTAACATCAGGGGAAAATCGTGGGTGCGCGCTATACGCCGATCCCGGCTGTCTCTGAGCGCTGCATCCTAGAGCCGAGCCACGCGAGATGAGTCGAGACAAGCTGAACACACAGGAAATCCGGCTCCTCTCGGCTCAGACGAGGCGCCAAATCCAAAAACAAAAACTGCTGCAACCCCGGGCAAGGTGCGGATGGACTCGCAGACGGACACCCACAAGGCTGGACGGACCCCGCGCAAGGCCACAGACGGACACCTCCAAAGCCGCAGACGGACACCCACAAGGCTGGACGGACCCCGTGGAAGGAAGCCGCAGACGGACACCCACAAGGCTGGACGGACCCCGCACAAGGCTGGACGGACCCCGTGGAAGGAAGCTGCAGACGGACACCCACAAGGCTGGACGGACCCCGCGCAAGGCCGCAAACGGACGCCGGACAAGGCCGCCGATGGACACAGGGCAATTTTTTTTTTTTCCCCTTTAAACTACCTTTCTAAGCTTGGGGTGCGCGTTATACACTGGCGCGCGGTATACTCCGACAAATATGGTATATACCAATGACAAGTAAAAATTAATAACAATGGGGGACTTCTTTTTCCTGTGGTTTCAATAGTGATATTGAAAATACACAGTCAGTATCGATAAGAAAAGACTAGGCACAAGAGATCAATATATAATTAACTTCATCCGGCAGAACATGGGTCAAAGTTTGGCTGGTTCTGCATAGACCAGCTGAATTTTTGATCCATGTATTGGTAGGCTGGTTGCACACAAGTTGATCTATCGATCAACTTGCGTACAACCAGCCTTGCAGGTTATTCCCTAACAATCAATGCCTTTGGCAATATCCAGCAACACTGATCCTTGTATTCTGATGGTGGGGAAGTTTCCTACCTGTCAGAATACAATACCACAGAGACCCTTATGTATATAAGGGTAATCAGGGATTTTTTTCAGCTGGAACTTGGTGGAACTCAGAGAAAAAGGGACGCCCAATAGTGTATTATCATTGTAACAACGTTTATTAGTTAAAAGAGCGAAAAGATACTCACATTTGGAACAAAAATGAAAACACATATAATGCTGACACTGATCTGCCGACCGGAAGTGATGCGTGAACGCGTGCTGACTCCGCCCTACCGGTTTCGTCTCACTGACTTACTATTTGCACTTTATAAAGGCTACTAAGTATATGAGCAATCATCAGAACAGTGCCACATCTACTTTCCTACCCTTTTCAAATATTTACTACACCGTGGCAGTAATTCGTAGAAGCAGCAGTTCTCTTGATTTCTCAAAAAAAAAAAAATCTTTCCCTGCTGGTACTTGCTCTCCATAGGACGGATTCACACACACTTATTCAGCTCTGTACATACTGCAGCACACCCCCGAACGCTGCATGTAGTGCATCCCTAAACTCTGTACTATGTACCAAGTGCACCCCAGAACTCTGCACCCCTGAGAGGAGGGCAGGGTTGTGGTTGAGTTCCTGCACCTACTTTCTGAGAAACAAAAGCCCTGAGGGTAATACACCTAAGGCCTCGTACACACAACCGAGGAACTCGTCGTAAATTAAACATCGTTTTCCTCGATGAGTTCCTTGTTAGGCTTGTCGAAAATCTTGACAAACTTTCTTTGCATACACACTGTCAAGACAAAATCTCATTGTTCTCAAACGCGGTGACGTACATCACGTACTACGGTACTATAAAGGGGAAGTTTGATTCCACTGGCACAAACCTTGGGGCTGCTTTTGCTAATCTCATGTTACTGCGTGTTAAGTAAAAGTTTGGTGAGAGACGATTTGCGCTTTTCAGTCTGTTACAGCGTGTCGAATGTGCTATCTCCATTACAAATCCTACTTTTACCGAAGGCACGCTCTCATCTCATACTTTATTCTGAGCATGCACGGGTTTCTAAGCATACACACGAACGTGTTTCTCATCGTAAACCAGCCCGACGAGGAACACGACGAGGAAATTGAGACTCCCGTCGAGGAAAAAGAGAACTTGTTCTCTTTTTTTCTCGTCGAGTTCCTCGACAGTTTCCTCGATGAAAAACATACACCCGACCGGTTTCCTCTGCAAAAAAGCTCTGCCACCAAGTTTCTTGATGGATTCTGTCGAGGAAAACGGTCGTGTGTACGAGGCCTAAGGGCCCTTTCACACTAGCGGACCGTATGTCCGCATTTTCATCCGTCCGTTTGCAGATGAAAACGGGACATACATGGGTCCCTATGTCATTACGGGTGTCAGCGGATGAACATCTGCTGACACCCGTAATTTGTCCGCCTCCGCAAAGATCCGCATTTGCAGACGGAAGAAATCCTATTTTTCTTCCGTCTGCCGGATCGGATGAACACAGACATACGGTCCGTGTTCGTCCGATCCCCCATAGGGGAGAGCGGAGGAAACACAGGGCGGTCCCTGCACAGTGTGCGGGGACCGCCCTGTCAGCTGCCAGCTCAGCGGGGATTTTACAAAGGATCCCCGCTGAGCAAAGCGGACACACGGAGCGGATCATTACTGATCCGCTCCGTGTGAAAGGGCCCTAACAGTAATACACTTCTATCCACAAAATCCAAATTATCATGTGCAAAACCATCATGGACTTGCGTAAACTGCAGTGGAGAATACCTTTATGCCGCGTACATATGATCGGAAAATCCAACAAGAAAACCGTGGATTTTTTTCCGTTGGAATGTTGGCTCAAACTTGTGTTGCATACACACGGTCACAAAAAAATTCCATTGTCAAGAACGTGGCGACAAACAACACTACAACGAGCCGAGAAAAATTAAGTTGAATGATTCCAAGCATGCGTAGTATTTTGTGCATTGGAACTGGCTACATACGATCGGAATTTCTGACCAAAACCTTTTTTGTATGAAAAATTGAGAACCAGCTCTCAAATTTTTTCTGTCGGAAATTCCGAACAGAAAAAGTCAGATGGAGCCTACATACAGTCAGAATTTTGGACCAAAAGCGCACAACTTTTCTTGTTGGATATTCCGATCGTGTGTACGCGGCATAAGTGAGATTGCTGACCTAACTATGCAGTGTGGCGGGGGGGGGGGGGGGGGCAACCATAAGACTGGCTCAATAAAATTACAAATCCTTTGGGAGGCAATACAGTTTACATATTGTGAGTACTTCAGCAATGTAGATTTACAGACAATGCACTGAATCTTGACAGACGGGATTGCCATATAGACCATCCTAGAGGAGGCTTTTATCATGGAAGTATATAGAGAACTTTCTATTGAAAGCTACCATTTCAAAAAACATCTTTCCCTGAAGATTATTTGACATTTATGCTTCAACACGGGATATGGCTGCTTTGACAGTATTAATTAACTGGTTCATTACCTGCAACCATTAGCCTAATTTATGTTTCAATGGAAATGTGTTAATTATTCTCATCATTAGTGTATGTGTTCACATGGGTACTTTTGTATTATAAACCGTCACAGAAGAACGAGAGAATGCTTTCTTCTCACCAGGAATGCGCCAAAGAAAATAGGCAACAAATGAAAAAAATAATTTGAAAACCCCACAGAAAACAATAGCAAATGTTAAAAAAGACATTCCCGAAAAACGACTCATAGAACCAGAATACCTCTGTGGTTTATAAATTTTTACTATGATGGCTGAAAACAATCAATTGTTATAGGACTCCTGAGTCTTGTTGAAAGAAGGACACCACCTTCCCATAGAGTATCTGTTGCCCGTTTATGACCAAGTGAAAAACAAAAAACCATGATGGTCATAATTCTGAAAGTTTTCACTGCTTAAAGTGTAACTTCAGTCAAAGGTTTTATTTTTTCCATTCTGGATAGAATGGGGAACTTTTCTATCAATAAAAACCTGACATAGGATCTAATCCTCCTTTAACCACTTGCCGACCACTATCAGCAGATATATGTCTGCAGAATGGCTGGTGTGCGCAAAAGTGGCCCAGCCATTTGGCAGCCAAATCCTCCTGATTCATTGCATGAATCTATCTATGGTCGCTGCTGCAACCCCCTATTCAAGTGCCTGGCCCCTTTTCGGGCGCCGGGCACCTGAATTACAGCAGCAGGGTATTTTTTTGTAAGCACCTGATTAGAGCTATAGGCTCTAATAGACGTCCAAAAAGGTGAACAGCGGGCGCCATGCTGGGCGCTCGCAGTTCACTCAATGCTGTGTAATGCCGCTTACACACCATCACTTTATGTGATGAAAAAAAACGACATTTTCTGTGAAGTAAAAAACTACGTTTTTGAAACTTCAATTTTCAAAGACGAAGTTGCCTACACACCATCGTTTTTCTCACAATGTTCTAGCAAAGCGAGGTTACGTACTCACCACTTTTTCCATTGAAGCTTGCTTCATAACTAGCTTCTGGGCATGCGCGGGTGTAAAAACGTCTTTTTAAACAACGTTTTTTGCTACACACGGTCAATTTCTGTAAAGTAAAAAACGACGTTTTGAAAAACGACACATAAAATTGAAGCATGCTTCAATTTTTTTTGGTTGTTTTTTACAAGACATAAAACGACGTTTTCCCCCACACACAGTCAATTAAAGTGACGTTTTTAAAAACGTTGTTTTTTTTCATCACATAAAGTGATGGTGTGTACGGGGCATTAGGAAAGCAAATAAATATTCACTTTCCTAACACTTAACAGCCTCGGGTCTCGGGTCTGTTACCTGTCACCTGATTGGCTGAAAAGACAGGCACTGTGATTGGACGCCTATGAGGCATCCGATCATAGCAGAGGACGGGAAGAGAGGATGGGAGAAGACATTGAGGAGCGTGGAGGACATCGCCGCAGTGATCCGCTGCCCCTCCAAGACAAGGCAAGTACCGGGCGGGCGGGGGAGGCACACTGGCAGCAACTGATGGGCACAGTAGCGGCAATTGATGGGCACACTGGCAGAAATTGATGGGCACAGTAGCGGCATTTGATGGGAACACTGGCAGCAACTGATGGGCAAAGTAGTGGCAATTGATGGTCACACTGGCAGCATTTGATGGGCACAGTAGCGGCAATTGATGGGCATACTGGCAGCAATTGATGGGCACAGTAGCGGCAATTGATGGGCACAGTAGCAGCATTTGATGGGCACACTGGCAGCAATTGATGGGCACATTGGCAGCAATTGATGGGGCAGAGTAGCGGCAATTGATGGGCACACTGGCAGCAATTGATGGGCACACTGGCAGCAATTGATGGGGCACAGTAGCGGCAATTGATGGGCAAACTGGCAGCAATTGATGGGCACAGTAGCAGCAATTGATGGGCACAATTAATACAGCCTTTCTGATATTTGTATTTGGAATATTTACAAAATAGCACACTCTTCCATATCATGGAGAGCACTGTGTATATGACATGTTGAATCAGTACTCATAATCTTATATAAGAGAGTTTGTTGAAAGTTGACCTTGAAAATAAATTGGCAATTCAAAAATAAAACCCCTATATATGTGTTTCTGTCTTATTATACCATCAATGTACTGTGTTACATTCTTGTTCCCCATGCATGTCTCCCTTTGGTCTTATATAGAACGTTTTCATTTTCTTGCCTAGTTCATATTTATTGCTTCTGTCACTCACGTCTCCTCATGTATCGCACTTCTGAGTATGAATGGCCTTTGTATGTGAATGCTGAAGAAGGTTTTCTATACGTTTAAATATGCGGGCACGACTTACGGGTACGTCTTCATTGCTGCGCAAGCTCTCGGGCTTTAACCACTTCCTTACTGGGCACTTAACCCCCTCCCCCCCCCTGCCCAGACCAATTTTCAGTGCTGACGCACTTTGAATGACAATTGCGCGGTCATATAACACTGTAACCAAATGACATTTTTATATATTTTTTCACACAAATAAAGCTTTACTTTGGTGGCATTTAATCACCACTGGGGTTTTTATTTTTTGTTAGACAAACAAAAAAAATGGGAAATTTTGAAGAAAAAAAAAAAAAATCATATTTTGTTATAAAATTTTGCAAACGTGTCATTTTTCTCATTCATTGATATGCACTAATGAGGCTGCACTGGTGGGCACTGATAGGCACAGAAAAGGTGACAATGATGGGCACAGATAAGGCGGCACTGATGAGCATTTTTTTTTTTAATTTAGGTTCGGGGGTTCCCCTTAATATTCATACCAGACCCAAAGGGCATGGTAATGGACTAAGGGGGGAACCAATGCTGTTTTTTTTCATGACTTTTATCTGTATTGCCGGGAGTCGACAATTCATTACAGCCGCGAGTAGTTTTAAATGACTTTTTTTCCTTTAGAAATGTCATTTTGTGCAGGGACTTTTCTAAGCACGCGAAACATGCGCCACTTTACATGCATACTATAGACACCCCCCAGGTACGAAATTTAAAGGAATATTTCACTTTTATTGTTTTACTTTCAGCATTATTAAAATCACTGCTCCCGAAAAAAAATCAGTTTTTAAAACTTTTTTTTTGCATTCATACATGTCCCCCTGGGGCAGGACCCGGGTCCCCAAACACTTTTTATGACAATAACTTGCATATACAATAAGCCTTTAACCACTTGAGATCCGCGCTATGGTCGAAAGACGTCCACAGCGCGGCTCTCAAGTGCCGAGTGGACGTCTTTAGACGTCCTGTTGTTGTTGTTCCCTGTGCACGCCGCTGGGGGCGCGCAGCGGGGAAACAACGTGCCCGGCGCATCGTTCAGGAGCCGATGCGAGTGCCTGGCGGCCGTGATGTCCGCCAGACACCCGCGATCGTCGGTGACACAGCAGGATGTGGAGCTCTGTGTGTAAACACAGAGCTCCACGTCCTGTCAGGGAGAGAGGAGACCGATCTGTGTCCCTTTACATAGGGACACAGCATCGGTCACCTCCCCCAGTCAGTCCCCTCCCCCCACACAGTAGGAACACAATGAGGGAATACATTTAACCCCTTCCTCACCCCCTAGTGTTAACCCCTTCACTGCCAGTCACATTTATACAGTAATTAGTGCATTTTTATAGCACTGATCGCTGTATAAATGTGAATGGTCCCAAAATTGTGTCAAAAGTGTCTGATACGTCCGCCGCAATATCGCAGCCCTGACAAAAAAATCGCAAATCGCCGCCATTACAAGTAAAAAAAATAAAAAATAATAAATATATCCCCCATTTTGTAGGCGCTATAACTTTTGCGCAAACCAGTCGCTTATTGCGATTTTTTGTTTTTTTTTACAAAAATATGTCGAAAAATACGTATCGGCCTTAACTGAGAAAAAAAATAGTTTTTTTTTTAAAAAAATTGGGATATTTATTATAGCAACAAGTAAAAAATATATATATATTTTTTTAAATTGTCGCTCTTTTTTTGTTTATAGCGCAAAAAATAAAAACCGCAGAGGTGATCAAATACCACCAAAATAAAGCTCTATTTGTGGGGAAAAAAGGACGTCAATTTTGTTTGGGAGCCACGTTACACGACCGCACAAATGTCCCATAGACTTTAACAGTGTTAGCGTGTTCAAACACATTTTTTTGCCTGTTCACGTGTTCTGGTGCGAACCGTACCGGGGGGTGTTCGGCTCATCCCTAATGTTTAGCATACAATCTCATTAGTCTATGCAGGAAGATCAGTCAAAATAATACAGCATTTCACATACAGGAAACAATATTTGTAATATTTCCTATACATCGTGATTTATAGCACACTATTCCATATTATGGAGAGCACTGTGCATATGACATATTGAATCAGTACTCATAATCTTATATAAGAGAGTTTGTTGAAAGTTGACCTTGAAAATAAATTGGCAATTCAAAAATAAAACCCCTATATATGTGTTTCTGTCTTATTATACCATCAATGTACTGTGTTACATTCTTGTTCCCCATGCATTTCTACCTTTGGTCTTATATAGAACGTTTTCATTTTCTTGCGTAGTTCATATTTATTGCTTCTGTCACTCACGTGTTTCGCACATCCTGGAAGGCCTTTGTATGTGAATGCTGAAGGAGGTTTTCTATTCTCTTACCAGATCCGAGGCCTTTCTCCGTAAGAGTTACAGTAGTTCTCTGTGTGTGTGTGTATTATTAATATTAGTGATTTATAGGTCATTATCATCATCTTTTGTGGTGCTTTACAAAATGAAAATAACAATAAAACATATACACATATGAAATTGTAACAATGAAAGCTCGCTATCTAGTACCAGACAGAAAGGATAATGTAGATCGGAATTAGTAATTGAGATAAGCCCAGAGCTTATAATAAAAAAAGCTTTAGAAAAATAAATAAAACAACGGGAATACAAGATGAATAGGGGAGACAGGGAACCAAATGTTAAAAGCAGGGCCGGCCCTACCATGGGTCCCAGTGGGTCTATTGGACCCAAGCAGCACTTTGAGAGGGGCAGGAAATTTAACCATGGCCGCCTCTCCTTCTCTTCTATTTACCGTGCATGTCCCCGGCGATGACGTCATCATCCCCACCGCAACCATAGCGTCCCTAAGCGTGCGCTCCATCGTGCGCTCCGGCTTCCCTGCCAGCACATCTGTGTGCCTCCATCTTCACACCGCATCGCACAGACCAAGCTAGATAGCATCCGCTATACAGCACAACACAAGCGCTGTTGCAGAGACCCAAGGGATATCCACATCTATTGGCTGGGCAAAGACGAATCGCAGGACAGCATCCATATGCCTGAATCTTCAAAAATACATTTGAGTTCTTTTATTACATATCATAGTAAAAGTTTTACAGTTTACTAAGTGGCGCCTGCTTTTTCTTGTTGTTTCTTTTATTTTATATACTACCCTAGCCTGTCTATATACTACCGTAGCCTGTCTATATACTACCCTAGCCTGTCTATATACTACCGTAGCCTGTCTATATACTACCCTAGCCTGTCTATATACTACCCTAGCCTGTCTATATACTACCCTAGCCTGTCTATATACTACCCTAGCCTGTCTATATACTACCCTAGCCTGTCTATATACTACCGTAGCCTGTCTATATACTACCCTAGCCTGTCTATATACTACCGTAGCCTGTCTATATACTACACTAGCGTGTCTATATACTACCGTAGCCTGTCTATATACTACCGTAGCCTATCTATATACTACCGTAGCCTGTCTATATACTACCCTAGCATGTCTATATACTACCCTAGCCTGTCTATATACTACCGTAGCCTGTCTATATACTACCCTAGCCTGTCTATATACTACCGTAGCCTGTCTATATACTACCGTAGCCTGGCCCTATACTACCCCAGCCTGTCCCTATACTACCCCAGCCTGGCCCTATACTACCCCAGCCTGGCCCCTATACTACCCTAGCCTGTCCATATACTACCATAGTGTGCCCATTTACTTAATTTTGAAGTGGGAGGAAATGATAAATGTTTTTACATTTTTTTTTTTTTTTTACAAATAAATATGTGAAAAGTGTGGAGTGCATTTGTATTCAGCTCCCTTTAGGGCCCATTCACATGGATGTGTCCGTGGACGGGCTTCGCTTTTCTCAGCGGTGATCGCTCCGTCGATCCTCGCTGAGGATGACAGGTCACAGGTCACACTGTGCAGGGACCGACCTGTCAGAGCGCCGCTCTCCCCTATGGGGGATTGGATGAAGACGGCCTGTAGAGTCCGTTTTCATCCGATCCGATCTGCCAGACGGATGGAAAATAGGGTTTTTATCTGTCACACTTTAGCAGATCGGAGTGGGTCGGATGCCAGTGGGCAGGTCACCGCTGGCATCTGTCGCTCCATAGAGGTGCATGGAGCATCCGTTTAGGTCTGCCTAAAAAACTGACAGGCGGACCTAAACAGTCTGCTTGTGTGAAAGGGGCCTTTCTCTGATAACCCCTAACTAAAATCTAAGGTAACCAATTGTCTTCAGAAGACATCCAATTAATAAATAGAGTCTACCTGTGTGTAATTTATTTTCGTATAAATACAGATGTTCTTTGAAGCCCTCAGAGGTTTGTTAGAGAACCTTAGTGAACAATCAGCTTTATGAAGGCCAAAGAACACACCAGACAGGTCAGGGATAAAGTTGTGGAGAAGTGTAAAGCAGGGTTAGGTTGTAAAAAAAGATCCCAAGGTTTGAACATCTCACAGAGCTCTGTTCAATCCATCATCCAATAAAGAAAAGAGTATGGCACAACTGCAAACCTACCAAGACATGGCCGTCCACCTAAACTCACAGGCCGGGCAAGGAGCGCATTCATCAGAGAAGCAGCCAAGAGGCCCATGGTAACTGGAGGAGCTGCAGAGATCCACAGCTCAGGTGGGAGAATCTGTCCACAGGACAACTATTAGTCGTGTTCTCCACAAATGTGGCCTTTATGGAAGAGGGGCAAAAAGAAAGACATTGGTGAAGAAAGCCATAATAAGTCCCATTTGCAGTTTGTGAGAAGCCA
Source organism: Rana temporaria (assembly GCF_905171775.1). Classification (NCBI taxonomy): domain Eukaryota; kingdom Metazoa; phylum Chordata; class Amphibia; order Anura; family Ranidae; genus Rana; species Rana temporaria. The sequence goes on along the minus strand of NC_053496.1, from coordinate 21,688,973 downwards.
TGTGGGGGACACAGCAAACCTACAGTACTTCCTGCTGTAAAATATTTCCAAAAAGAAAAACCTGGGGGTGTCATTGACTTTTTATGATTCATTTGTACCTATACTTTACATGTTTGATGTTCTGTATGTTTTATAAGATTTTATTCTTTTGTACCAATAAATTAATTTTTTTATAACTTTTTCTAATTGTCGTTTGTTCAGTGCCAACATAGTCCCACCCATAGAGGGTTTTTCTCCTGTTGTATACTATTATGCCGCGTACACACGATCATTTTTCGTCATAAAAAAAACTACGTTTTTCGGCATGTAGAAAAAAAACTTTGTTTTTTTCCAACTTCATCATTAAAACGACGTTGCCCACACACTATCGTTTTAAAAAAATGCTCTAGCAAAGCGCGGTGACGTACAACACGTACGGCGGCACTATAAAGGGGAAGTTCCATGCGGATGACGCCACCCTTGGGGCTGCTTAAGCTGATTTTGTGTTAGTAAAAGACAATTCGCGCTTTTTTGTCTGTTACAGCCTGATGAATGTGCTTACTCCATTACGAATGGTAGTTTTACCAGAATGAGCGCTCCCATTTCATAACTTGCTTCTGCGCATGCGCAGGTTTTTAACGTCGTTTTAGCCCACACACGATACATTTTTTAAACCCGAAAAAAAACGACATTGTTTAACCACTTAAGCCCCGGACCATATTGCTGCCTAAAGACCCAAGGTGTTTTTACAGTTTGGGACTGCGTCGCTTTAACAGACAATTGCGCGGTCGTGCGATGTGGCTCCCAAACAAAATTGGCGTCCTTTTTTCCCCCAAAAACATATATAAAAAAAAAAAATTCCTCAGTTTAGGGCGATACGTATTCTTCTACCTATTTTTGGTAAAAAAAATCGCAATAATTGTTTATCGATTGGTTTGCGCAAAATTTCTAGCGTTTACAAAATAGGGGATAGTTTTATTGCATTTTTATTAATTTATTTTTTTTACTACTAATGGCGGCGATCAGCGATTTTTTTTTCGTGACTGCGACATTATGGCGGACACTTCGGACAATTTTGACACATTTTTGGGACCATTGTCATTTTCACAGCAAAAAATGCATTTAAATTGCATTCTTTATTGTGAAAATGACAGTTGCAGTTTGGGAGTTAACCACAGGGGGCGCTGTAGGATTTGGTGTACACTGTGTGTGTTTACAACTGTAGGGGGGTGTGGCTGTAGGAATGACGTCATCGATCGAGTCTCCCTATATAAGGGATCACTCGATCGATGCAGCGCCATAGTGAAGCACGGGGAAGTCGTGTTTACATACGGCTCTCCCCGTTCTTCAGCTCCGGGGAGCGATCGCGACGGAGCGGCTATAAACAAATAGCCGCGCCGTCGTCCCGGATCGCTCCCCAAAGGGGACCCGACCGCCGCAAGTCGCGGGGGGGGGGTCCCGATCGGACCCCCGACCCACGTCTAGGCAGGGACGTACAGGTACGCCAATGTGCCTGTACGTGCCATTCTGCCGACGTATATGTACATGCGGCGGTCGGGAAGGGGTTAAAAAGTTGTTAAAAAATGCAGCATGTTCGAAAAAAAATTGTTGTCGGTTTTCAGAACCCTAAAAATGATGTGAAGCCCACACACCATCATTTTAAATGACATTTTTTATAAGCGCGTTTTTTTCATGCCGAAAAATTATCGTGTGTACGCGGCATTAGGGATGATGGCACTCCATCTACTATAGTCAGGGTTGCTTTCTACATGCTTTCCAATAAATATGCACAGCTAAAAAATTTGTTTTTTTGATGGATCTGGTCCTTGAAGAAACAGTTCTTGAGTAAAAATGTAGAATATGCCGTCATTTCTATTTTTTTGTATGCTAGCTACCTCTTTACCCAAACAGACAGTCAGCCATTCTAATTCATTCTAAGTTGGTTTATTTATTTGAATTATTTATTTATTAATTATTTAAGTTATTTATTTTTTTCATACAAGATTCACACAACTTTTATCCAAGATTCACATTTTCTGATTGGATTCAGTGCATGAAACCATTTATACATTCCAATGTTTTTTTTTTTTTACTATTTAGCTGTGTGGCTGCTGAATAGTCGCTCTATTTTTGTTTATATCAAATACCACCAAAAGAAAGCTTTATTTGTGGGAAAAAAAGAACGCCAATTTTGTTTGGGAACCACATCACACGACCGCGCAAATGTCAGTTAAATTGACGCAGTGCCGAATCACAAAAAGAGGCCTAGTCCTTACGAGTAACGCAATTAACAAGCGTTTTGAATAACGAGCAACTCGGTTTGCGAGTGTTGTCTTGCAAAACGAGCAGAATTCATGCTAATTGGGTGTGCAGTACCGCATTTGGCCAGAGGTGCGGGGCCCCAGTGACACACGAGCCGTTCGGAAATACTCAGAATCACGCTAAAATACTCGGAAATACTATTAGGTAGATTTACAAAGAGTTAGGCCGGCTTATCTACAGATAAGCCGACCTAACTCTGAATCTAAGCCGGCCTATGTTTAAGTGTATTCTCAAACAGAGATACACTTAAACATACCTAAGATAGGCTGGCTTGCGCCATTCTATCTTAGGCTGCAATGTTTTTTTTGCCCGCTAGATGGCGCTGCCATTGCGGCCGGCCTAGATTATGTAAATGAGGGGACACGCCGATTCCCGATGATTTACGAGCGTACGCCGGGCCTACACCGTCGAGTTACGTCGTTTCCGTAAGGGATAACCTGCCTAAATTTAGAGCTATGCTCTAGTGGACTAACTATTGTTAAGTATGGCCGCCGTTCCCGCCACGAGGTTCGAAGTTGTTTGCGTTGTTTGCGTAAGTCGTCCGCGAATCAGGAGTTACGTCGTTTACGTCCGCGTCGAAATCAATAGGGCCGTACGGCGTACTTAGCCGCAATGCGCCCTGGGAAATGTAGTCGCCCGGTGCATGTGCAGTACGCAAAAACGTCGAAAAATGTGAGGTCAAGCCTCATTTCAATAATACACGCCCCCCTCCCAGTCATTTGAATTAGGCGCGCTTACGCCCGCTCGTTTTAGGCTACGCCGCTTAAAATTTGAAGGTAAGTGGTTTGAGAATCACTTTTAACCTAAATAATTTAAGGCGGTGTAGCCTAAAAAGACTAGGCTAGGCCGTCCTAATAATAGGCCATTCTATGTAAATCTACCTAACGTTCCGAGTTTTTCTGAACCTTTCCGAGGGTTTCCCAGATCAGCCCAGTTGTCCCCAAGTATTTCCGAAGCTCTCCGTCTCCCCCCACCCATCTCTGGCCACATGCGGTATTGAATGCCATAGAAGTCAATGCGGAACAAATTATCTTAATTTCCATTGACTTCTATGGGGAAACTCACTTTGATATGCGAGTGCTTTGGATTACAAGCATTCTCCTGGAACGAATTATGCTCGTAATCCAAGGTTCCACTGTGCTTATATTACAAAGACCTGATTTATTGTATTTATTATTTATTACACATTTTTGTCAACCTCTTGGAAATGCTATTTTGTCTAATGAAGCTGCCTATACTCAGTAATCACCAGATGATATAAGGTTAACCTTGCTTTCATCTCTATAAGCCAAGGCGTTTGATGCTATTATTGTAAAGGAACAATATAACCATCTAATTTATGCAGTAGCGCCACATTATACAAATCTTCAATATGTGTTTGAGCCATCTCTCGGAACACTCACATAAACTCAATTTAGTCACACAGCCAATCTACTTTAATCTACAAATTTACAGATTTTAATTATATCCTGTCAAGGCCATTGTACATAACTTTGATGAAAGATTAATCAAGGCATAACCTATTTTTGTTGACAGAAGCAAATAAAAAATATCCTCATACAAGAAGATGTATCCACATTTAATAAGGGCGAGCTATGGATGATGATGTACTGAAACGGCTACAAAATTATTCTTCTCATTTTAAAATGTACCGTATTTATACCGCGCGCCAGCGTATAACGCGCACCCCAAGCTTAAAGGGTCACTAAGGGCCCTTTCACACATACGGACAAATGGTCCGTTTATTACAAGTCCGTTTACGGACTTGTAATGTATCCCTATGGGATTGCAGACGTTAGCGGATGATGCATCCGCTAACGTCCGCAACCATCCGCGTCCGCAAAGATCCGCTTTTGTGGACGGAAGAAAACCCTATTTTTCTTCCGTCCGGCTGAACTGATCAGATTAATACGGACACACGGTCCGTATTCATCCGATTCCCCATAGGTGAGAGCGGAGGAGAGACAGGGCGGTCTCTGCACAGTGTGCGGGGACCGCCCTGTCCGCCGACAGCTCAGCGGGGATTTACGGAGGAATCCCTGCTGAGCCAAACGGGCTAACGGAGCGGATCCGTATTGATGTGAAAGAGCCTGAAATGACTGTTTACAGGGTATATAGACATAAAAGTTAACTATATGTAAAAAGGTACTACAGCGCTATTACTAAAACCATATAAAATACTAAAGATAAGCTGCAGACACGTGAGGTGCACAAAACCAAAGTGAATAAATAAGAAAATATTGTGTTGCGCTGATAATCAAGTAAAAAATTGCATACATATATATATACCATATACATAAATAAGAACCCCCTACACCTCAAATCAGGGAGGTATATGTGCAAAAGATAAACAAAAACCACTCAAAAACTATAATGTGAAAAAATTCAAATAGAACCAGCAAAAATAGTTCATGAACCCATGAACCCATGAATAAGTCAAGTGGCTATTGACGATACGCGTGGGGGAGAAGCCGAGTGACGCGATCGACGGTCGAATCCGTCCTTCTGAGGAGATCGTAGCACTGAGCGGCGTTCAATGACTGATTGCAGTTGAGCCTTTTTACCATCGAGGTTCCGTGAGTGCAATCATTGTATTGCAGGGTTCATTTCCCATTTTATTACGTTATTTGCACCATATATCTTTCTTTTCTCCTTATGAGCGGCTGATATCCTGTGTTAATCGGGGAGTCCGGAAGGAAAAGGTTTTTTTTTTTTTTTTGCTATAATGACAGCTGCACACCAGAGGACTGTGGATCTCACACCTGTCTCCTATTAGCCTATGTACTGAACTGTGTTTTTTCCATGAACTATTTTTGCTGGTTCTATTTGAATTTTTTCACATTATAGTTTTTGAGTGGTTTTTGTTTATCTTTTGCACATATACCTCCCTGATTTGAGGTGTAGGGGGTTCTTATTTATGTATATGGTATATATATATGTATGCAATTTTTTACTTGATTATCAGCGCAACACAATATTTTCTTATAAAAGTTAACTGATTCCTTTTAAAAATGATTAAAAATAGATTAAATTCAATCATATAATGTACCTGCAGTTTCACTTTAGTTTTTAAACTGGTTTCATGTTTCTGTGAAGTAAAGAGACCCACAGAACAAAAACAAACAAATCCAGGGCAGTGTTTTGTTTTTAAAATGAATCTGATTGGTTCTGAGGAGTTTTAGACACACAGCTTGGACCACAGTGAAAAGCTGCCATGAGATTTCTCATAAGGAGCCAGACAAGCAGAAAGTGTGGAGATCAGAGTAGAATTACAGCAACTTCAAAGCAAAAACGAACAATGAGGACATGAAACCAGGACTGCAGTAAGGTAAAGGAAGCTATTTAGCTAAAAAAAAAAAAATTCCTTTAGTGATCCTTTAAGGGAAGTTTTAAGGAAAAATAAAAATTACATGAAAAAAAACGTACATTTTTTTTTTTTTTTTTTTTTTTAAATTCTTTATTTATAAACAGGGAAAAAGGGGGTCCATAGGAACCACCGCGTCATTACAAACAACAGTACAGTAAATGGGGTAAACATCAAGGCACCCAGTACAGATTTTTCTTAAATAAAAAAAAAAAGGAAAACACTGAACAATTCAAACAATATAGGGTAATATTAATCATCACAGCGGAGGGGTCGGCTATCCGTCCGTCTTTATGTGGACATGGCTGCGCGTCTCACGGCGCCGCCCTCCCCACTCTTTACATTCCCCTCTATCTGCATGTGTGCCTCAACCCACCCATTCAAAATCAAATGAGTCACCGTGGTCCCACGGGCCCGATCCCCTGACTTTTCAGATTTATAGAGAAAATGAAAGCAGAAAGGGTGAATAGGGGTAGATATAGAGAGCGAGCACTCTCCTAGAAAATACAGGCAAAGAAAAGGGAGATGGAGGAGAGTTGAAAGGGAGGGGGGGGATGGGTAGTTATAAGGGGGGGGGGGGGGGTGTTGATTACGGACCCCGTCTCTTATTTGCCACCGGGAAGGGCTTTAGTGCTGTGTCTCCTCCCGCAATTACTCCAGAGAGCATACCATAGACGAAATCAAGGAGTTCAGGTTGAGGTACTTCCGCCCCTGAGGGCTACCCCTTCATCGGAGTATTTAAAAATATTCCAGATACGCCACGTATCTGTATAGGCCTCCTGTCTGTCCTGACTCGTTAGGATGAGATCTTCCATTTTATTGATTTCGTCTATTCTCTGCAACCACATGGCAACAGTCGGCGGGAGCGTTGACTTCCAAAGTATTGGAATGCAGGCCTTGGCCGCATCCAACAGATGGCGAACAATCGATTTCTTGTACACCCGCGTGGGGGCGTCAGTCGCGTGGAGAAGGAAGAATGCTGGGTCATCAGGGACCTCACGGTCCGTAAACTGTTGCGTTATCCGCCGTACTTCGGTCCAAAAGTTCCGGAGTCGGGGACAGGACCAGAATACGTGTAATAGTGTGCCCTTGTCTTCCATGCAGCGCCAACATCTGTCCGATGTCGCAGGGAAGATCTTGTGTAGCAGGTCTGGGGTCCTATACCAGCCGGTTAGGATCTTGTAATTGGTCTCCTGTATTCTGGTGCATATGGAGGATTTATGTGTGTGAGATAGAATTTTTTCCCTTTTCTTGTCGGAGAATGTACAGTTCAGCAATCGTTCCCACTCAGTGAAACACGGGAGACGGTAATCAGTCCTCGGCATAATTACCAGCTCGTGTGCAAGGGACAGTGCATGTGGCAGGACCCCTGTGTCTGAGCACCATTCCTCCAGTACCGTGAGAGGCTGACCTGTCGCGGGGGGAGGGGGTGTCATCGTTTCAAGAAAATGGGACAGCTGCTCAGTCCTTAGAAAATCTAAGCAGTAGGTTCCCCCCGGGTCCATGAGCTCCGTCTTCGTCTTCCATCTTCCCGCTTCGCTGAAATGGGACACCTGGTAAAGGCCTAACGCCTTCAGGGCTTTAAATTTCCCATCTCGTATTCCCGGTTCGAAGAGTGGGTTACCCAGCACCGGGCGTAACGGTGAAGTTCGAGAGCTCAGGTTTGCCCTTGTCATAATCCGCGCGCATACCGCGATGGTGTTTCCTATGAGCGGGTGTCGCCTGACGTCTCCTTGCATAGCGGCGTGACACCAGGGGGCTCGTTGCAGGGGAATGTCACATTGGGCCTGTTCCAATCCAGGCCAAAGTTTGACGTCCCCATGGCGGCACCAGTCGACAAGTCGGCCTAGTTGTGTCGCATAATAGTAGGCTCGGATGTCTGGCATCGCTATACCCCCCAGTCGTTTGGGTAGGGAGAGAATTTTCTTATGTATCCTGGGATGTTTTCCCCCCCAGAGGAACGTTTTGAAAGTCGTGTATACTTGTCTAAAGTAGTCTGCTGGAATGAGTATCGGGAGGGCTTGTAGCAGGTATAGAAATTTGGGCAAAATCGTCATTTTCAGTATGCTACACCTCCCAAACCAGGAGTGTAGCCCCTTAGTCCATTTCGTCAGTAGTCCCTGAATGGTCTTAAGAAGAGGGGGGAAGTTCAGTTTGTACACTTGAGATAGTCTGGGTGGGATGCGAGTTCCTAAATAGGTCAGCGCCTCTTCTGTCCACTTTAAACGGAATTTGCTCCGAAGGTGGGAAAGTTGTTGTTGTGTTATACGCAGGCCCATCGCCACCGATTTGCTCAAGTTTATTTTGAGGTTCGACATTTCCCCGTATCGCTCGAACTCCGCCATCAAATTCGGTAAAGACGTCCCCGGATCCGTCAACGAGAACAATAGGTCGTCAGCATATGCCGAGACTTTGTATTGTGTTTTATCTACCTCCACCCCCTTAATTCCCGTGTTTAACCGCACGTGATTCAAAAAGGGTTCTAGCGACAGCGCAAACAACAGGGGCGAGAGGGGGCAACCCTGTCTGGTTCCATTTGTGATGGCAAATGGCTCTGAGAGAATGCCATTTGTTCTCACTCTCGCCGTCGGGTTTGAGTATATCGCCGCTATCCAGTGTCTCATTTTTTCGCCTAGGCCTATATGTTTCAGAGTGGCGAACATGAACTGCCAGTCCACCCGATCGAATGCCTTTTCGGCATCTGTGTTCACGAAGACGCAAGGCGTCTTCGTGGTATTGGCAACATGTAACAAGTTAAGGACCTTGATCGTGTTGTCCCTGGCCTCCCGCGTCGGGACGAATCCCACTTGGTCCAGATGAATCAGGCCAGGGAGGTGTTGTTGCAATCTCGTGGCGATGACTTTAGTGAAAAGTTTTAGATCTGCGTTTAGTAGGGAGATCGGACGGTAGCTTGCACATTGGCTCGGGTCCTTCCCGTCTTTGGGGATTACTGCTATGTGCGCCAAAAGTGTGGAGTCGTGGAATGTCTTACCCATGCTTAGGTGGTTAAATAGGGATACCATTCGCTCCCCAAGAGCAGGGAGGAGGGTCCTGTAGTAGGGCACAGAGAGACCGTCCGGGCCCGGGGCCTTCCCTGCCTTGGCGGTTTTCAGCGCCAGTTGGAGTTCCGATAGGGTAATCGGCTCTTCCAACAGCGTCTTCGCCTCAGTCGATAAAGTTGGCATAAGAGAAGACGTTAAATAGTCCGCTGTCCTGTCGGGGTCAGGAGGTCGCTGGGGTAGGTTATACAGCGTCTGGTAAAAGGATCTGAACTCCTGAGATATTTGGTGGGGTAATGTCTTTTTATGTCCCCCGGTGGAGGTGACGTGCGGTATGTACGACGCAAGGGTTTGCTCACGGAGAGCTCGTGCCAGCATCTTCCCGCATTTATTCCCTGATTCGTATACTCTCCTCCTGCAAATCTGCAGGGCCGCTTTGGCTTTGTAGTGCAGCAGGTCCGTGACCTGCTTACGCACCACATCGAGTTCCGAACCCAGTTCCGCCGAGGGGGTTTGTTTGTGCCTTACCTCTAGGCCCTGCAGCTTCTGAAGGAGGGACGTCAGTTGTTCTAACCTTTGTCGTTTCAGTCTAGCCCCATGTTTGATCAGTATCCCGCGAACCACCGCCTTATGCGCCTCCCATACTATGGCAGGGTCGCTATCTTCCGTGCTATTTGTTTGAAAATAATGTCCGATCTCCCTAACTACGTCCGCCATAACGTCCGTGTCCTGCAACAGGCTGTCATTTAGTCTCCAGGGTCGTCTCTGTGTTCCATGGGCTGTCAAAATTTCGTACGTCAGTGAGATCGGGGCATGATCGGACCACGTTATTGACTCTATGGTGGTGTTTTTGACTGCGTGTAAGTGCTTGTGGGGGATTAAGAAGTAGTCGATGCGTGAGTACGATTTATGTGGCCTGGAGAAGAACGTGTAGTCCCTCTCCCCTGGGTGGAAAAGCCGCCAAACGTCTATGAGTTGTGAGGAATGCAACGATGTGGAGATGCGTCGGTGTTCCTCCCTCGAGAGCGAGGATGTCCCAGCGGAGGTGTCTTCTGAGGGAGTCAGGGCTGCGTTCAGGTCCCCTCCCACAATAAGCTGTCCAGTCGTGAATTGTGTAAGTCGGTCCAGTGTGCGTTTCAGCCATCTATCCTGGTGGGTGTTCGGGGCGTACAGGTTTGCCAATGTAACCCGTTCCGTACCTATCATCCCCCTCAGGAAAAGGTGGCGGCCCTCAGTGTCGGTCTCAGTCTCCGCGGCTGTCCATGGCACTCTTGCGGAAATCAGAATGGAGACGCCGCGAGATTTCGCCTTGGCGTACGCAGCGTGGTAGACTGTGGGGTAAAATCTATTTTTCAGTATGGGCACACTGTTGTCTCTAAAGTGCGTTTCTTGGAGCATCACAATGTCTGCATTCAGACGTTTCATGTCATGAAGCAGCATTCTTCGCTTCTCCGGAGTGTTCAGTCCCTTCGTATTTAACGAGATTATAGTAAGCGCGTCCATGTTTTCAGATGTTGGGGGTGGGGGGGGGGGGGGGGGTGGGGAGAGGAGGGGTAGAGGGGAGGTTGAGAGTTTGGGTAAGAGAACCCAGTAGAGCTAGAGTGAGAGTAAGAGGCCTGCACTAGTGTGTGCAGCAGATATAGAGAGCTAGTTAAGCTAACCTTAGCTGTAACGCTCACCAGTGGAGCACTGGTAGTCGAGCGCAGTCCTAAGTGGGTAACGGGTTGTACAGAGCCGGGAAGAGAGACTCCCGACCCTCCCATCCCCCACCGGCTATCTAGATAGATAGGATAAAATACGGCATTATAATGTAGGTAACCAATCTACACATACATTGGACACAGGCAAATGAAAAGTAACATGTGATCTAATTTTCAAATAGTGCAAACAGTACTAATAGTGTAGGCAGTGCCAGCCATCATTCCACGAGCATCCTAAGCACTTCAACCGGAAGTGGTCAGTCGTGAAAGGAGGGGGAGCAATACCAGAATCAAGCAGGTGTACACATCATCATCTCGGTCCCTCTCTCCCTCACTTCGCTCAATATTGGCAGGCGTGCAACTAATGGTATCACAGTGAGCTCATATCCCCCCATCCGCACCCCAGTCAAAGAAACAACCGAAGAACTCGCCCTTATCACAGTTCTAATGTACCAGGACTTGAGCCCTGTGAGTCTTCCGCAGAGGGGCCAATGAGGTCAGCAGCTCCTCAAGCATTCGTCCATCCTCCAAGGGTTCCCCTCCATGTCCAGAGGACCGATCCCCATGTTTTCAGGAGGGAGGGGGGTGGGGAGCAGCAAATGTACCCCCAAAGTTCCCCGCACTATCACGCCTTAGGGTCAAAGTCCACCATCCTCCCCAAGTCATAAGGAGATATGTTGTTCTTCGGGGGGAGGGGGGGGGATTCATCACCGCAGTACCGTGGGTAGGTCCTCAGGGGTATGCGGCCTAGGGGCTCCTCGTCACGGTCCCCGTCAGGGTAGTGCTATAGGACCATCTCCCAGCCGCAGGGTAATGAAGGCAAGTATTACTTGGGAGGTGAGGTTCTCATGGCTGCCGGGCAGTATCCTTGGGTCGTGGGAAGAGGGCGGAAGACCCTGGAAGAGAGCCCCCCAACGTTCCCACCCGGATTCCACCCCAATAAAGGTACCCCCCCCCTCGTCTCGACCGGGATCAAATATTGTGTAGGTTAGCCTCACTAGCTAGGGGGGGACAAGGAGGCGCGGGGCAATGGTACAGTCATCAACTGGGCAAGAGCAACTATGGGGCGGCAAAGGGAGATAGAACAGAGCTCATTTCTGTGTGGCCCAGGGCCTACTCACGGTGTTCTCCCCCCGGTGGGGCTCTGCGTCTTCTCCAGCCCCTCTGTTGTCGCGGCTGAGCCGGGATGCGGTAGTTGGACGGCCCGGATCTCCCTGTCGGTCGCGGAAGCAGCTGTAGCCAATCTGGGATCGGGAACTGTTCCTCCTCCAAGAAGCTGAAGAGCGCTGGCAGGTCCGCCCGGGTCTGTAGCGTAAAGGCCTTGCCCTCCTTCCTGAATGTCACCGCCAGTGGGTACTTCCATCTGTATGTGCAGCCGCTTCGCCTCGCCAGCTCCAGGATAGGCCTCAGCATCGCCCGTCTCCTCAGGGTTGCTCCAGACAAGTCAGGCAGGATTTTAATTAGAGCTTCCTCCAGAGGTACCTCGCCCTGGTCCCAGGCCCTGCGGAGTATGTCCTCCTTTTGTTTGTAGCGTAGCAGTCTGCAGACTATGTCTCTGGGCCTCTCCGGGTCCTCCGACCTGGGACCCAGAGTCCTGTGTGCTCTGTCCACTTCCACGACCCCCTGCGGATCCTCCAGTACCGTCCTAAACAAGGTCTGCACCGCTTGGTCCAGTTCTTCTACTCCCACTGATTCCGGGACTCCCCGGATCCGCAAATTGTTGCGCCTGTTCCGGTCCTCGATCTCCTCGAGGTGTAGTTGGAGTGCGATGGCTGTTTCCCGGTGGTGATCACCGGCTCTCTCCAATTCCGAGACCCTGGACTCCAGGCGTGCAAAGGAGGATTCCCCCGTGGCCACCCTATCCGCTAGGGTAGAGACATCCGCCCTCACCTCTTGGATGTCTCTCCGATGCGTCTCCTCCAGGCGGAGTATGAGGGCCTCGATGTCCGATCTCGTGGGGAGCGCCTGCAGCAGGGTTCGGATGTCCGGCTCCAGCTGAGCTCCGTCTAGTTGCTGCCCAGGTGAGGCCATATCCAGAGCGGGTGTTGTAGGCTGGTCCGGCAAGCAGATCGAGGATGGTGGGGTGTTCAGGGCCGCAGCCCACTCGCTGCAGTCTGGGGCCTCCTCAGGATCTCCACGTGGCGAGCCTCGCGGTGCAGTTGCTTGGGCTCCGGGAGAAGCGCAGTGATTCAGCCTAAAATACTGCTGGATCTCGCCCGTAGCCACCCCTGATCGGGTCAGTCTGGATCCTGCTTTCCCCCTGCGCCTTTTGGCAGATTGCATGCCGATTTTTACTCTGTTAGAGCCGGTAAGGGATGGTCTGGGCCGGGAGCTCCTAAAAGCTGCGTCTTCACACGGCCATGCCCAAACCACGCCCCCCAAAACGTACATTTTAAATGCTCGTCGGTGCGGCCTTGTCGGTGTCCGTCTGCTGTCTTGCCCGGCGTCCTTTGGCGACCTTGTCTGGCGTCCATCTGCGGACTTGCGCAGAGTCCATCCAGCCTTGTGGGTGTCCATCTGCGGCTTGCCCGGCTCCTCTCGGCCGCCTTGTCCGGCGTCCATCGGCGGCTTTGTCCGGCGTCCGTCTGCGGACTTGCTTGGAGGTGTCCGTCTACTGTCTTGCCGGCATGTATTTTTGAGTTTGGCGCCTCAGCCAAGCTATACAGAGCCGGATTTCCTGTCTGTTCGGCTCCTCTCGGCTTCTCTCGCGGTCCTGTGGGTGGAGCCGAGCGTGGCCGAGCCTAGAGTGCGCAGTACGCTTGGCACGGTCTATTTCGGCGGCGCGCAGAGACAGCAGGATCGGCATATATCGCGCACCCACGATTTCCCTCTGATTTTAAGAGGAAAAAAGTGCGCGTTATACGCCGATAAATCCCGTATCTTATTTGAGTATTATTCTAGGGTTATAAGCAGAAGGAGGAAAACATGCTTATATTTCGGGCATATCATTGGCCTTTAAGCACTTCAGCCCCGGAAGGATTTACCCACTTCCTGACGTGAGCACTTTTTGCAATACGGCACTGCGTTGCTTTAACTGACAATTGCGTGGTCATGCAACCTTTTACCCAAACAAAATTGATGTCCTTTTTATTGGGATTTTATGTGATAGACCAACACAAAGTGGCACAAAATTGTGAAGTAGAAGGAAAATGATAAATGATTTTCCATTTTTTTTACAAATAATTATGTAAAAAGTGTGGCATGTGGCATTTGTATATTGGAAAATACTGCGCAGGTCTAAGGGAACGTGAATAGTGATGACACTATGATAGATGAAAAAATAAAAAATAAAAAGTGAAAAGATATAAATAATAAAAAAAATAATAAAAAAGCTGCTGCAGCTTATATGTCAGATAAACATAAAAGTACAATATAAAAAGGTAAAGCTGCTTTTAACCAAACAAAATTTATTTTTTCCAGAATAGAAGTTTATTAAATCATAAAATATTACAGCAGTATAGTCAATACAACTAGTAAGCAGTTTGTAGTAATCACATAGTATAAACGGTACTACATACAATTAATAGTGTGGAATATATATCCATGTGTACAGCTTATCATTAATTATGTTATTCAGTGGCATAAAAGAGGGTAATCAAGAATCCACATATGAGACAATATGGTAGCGATCATAGTAGAAGTGTCAGCTGTATCCTGACTGTTATGATAGAGGTCATCGGGACTAACCTATAAATCAACAGAAAGCAGTAACGCCTATAACGACCAGTAGGGTTAATCCCCCACTCAACCCACCCCTAACGGGGGCAAAACTGTGGGCAATGTGGGGGTAAACTTGAAAAGTACACATCAGAGGAAATTTGAGAAAGTTCCTGGTCTGTTTATGTAATAAAATCCAACAGTCTAATTTGTAACCTAAGGGACATATCTCCGTAGGTTGTTTTCAGAGTTATGTAGCGTTAGACCCGCGAGGGGTGGGAGGTAAGGGCAAGGCTTCTCTATGCTATTAAACTAGGGCTTCAATACATCCATTAGGACCTGACAAAAAAGCTCAGGGGCAGTTGGGAAGGGCAAGGGGAGGTAAAGGGGGAGAAGAGGGGGACCAAAGAGCGACAATATAAAAAGTAAGGAAAGTAGTTACGTAGGGTCAGTCATGGTGGTCAGAGGAAGCTGTCAATAAGTCAGTAGGAAGGGATTCTCTGTAAAATGTCCAACAATTCCAAGTAAGCCTGAATGTCTCAGCTGCATCCCTTGCTTGGTGGATCAGTCTCTCCATCATCTCAATTTTATTTACTCTGGTATGCCAATCCTGTATGGTTGGAGGGAGAGGGTCCTTCCATCGCAGTGGGACACACTGAGAGGCTGCATTGATCAGATGCATCATTAGAGACTTACGGTATGTCGACTGTGGCAAAGAGGTATGATGTAAAAGATATTGCTCGGGGGTAAAGTCAGGTGTGAGTGATGTTATGCGGGCAATGATTGAGTGGATGGATTTCCAGTATGGTTGGATCTTGTGACAGTTCCACCAGATGTGTAAAAGAGTACCTTCTGCCTCATTGCATCTCCAGCAGGTCGCCGGGACATTAGGGTAAAATTTATGTAGTTTATTAGGGGTTCTGTACCAACGTGAGTATATCTTATATCTGTTCTCTTGTGCAGAAACGTTAATCGAACCCTTGTGAATATGTGTCCAAATGGAGTTCCAATCGTCATCAGAAAGGGAGATCTGTAAATCGGTTTCCCATTTGTCGTGAATAGAGGCCATTGAGGTAGTTGTGGGTGTGAGCATGGAATATAGCACTGAGATTAAATGCCGTTGTGGAGCAGAGGAAACACATAAATGTTCAAGGGGTGTGAGATCTCTGCTCCACAAGGCAGGTGTAGGAGAATTTTGTAGAAAATGCCTGATTTGGAAAAATTTGAAGCGTGGAATTTGAAAGGTAGGAAATTTCGATACCATAGCTGATTGGGATAAAAGTGTGCCTTCATTAAAAAATTGGTGAGCTCGTAGGGAGGGCTCGGTTTGAGTTGCCTGTGGGTCTACAGTATTGATACCCTCTGGGAAACCTGGGTTATGCGTAAGAGGGGTCATGGGACTAGGAAAAGGTGTCAAGCCTGGCTCTTTAAATATTGTCCTGAGACAGGAAAGGGTTGGACCAATCAGAGGGTGTGAAGTGCATTTCCTGGGGGTGAGCGGTCGGTCTATCCAGGGAAGGTGAGATATTCGGAAGCCTACAAAGGCTTCTTCTAACTCAACCCAATCTTTATTCTTTCCATGGATGTGCCAATCGACTATGCGTGTGAGAAGACAGGCCCGATGATATCTGGAGAGATCAGGGATCCCAATGCCTCCCTTCGTTTTGGGCAAAGATAATCTGTCCCAACTCAATCTGGCTGGGCGCCCACCCCATAGAAAGGTCCTACACATTGATTTAAAGGAATTCAGGAATGAGGCTGGGAGTCTAATTGGGATCGCTTGTAATAGGTATAACAGTCTTGGAAGGACGTTCATCTTCAAAACAGCTGCACGTCCAAACCAAGAAAACGTGCCTTTAGTCCAAGACTCTAAGTCAGCCTTAATTGATTGTAGTGCAGGAGGGAAATTACGGGTAAAAAGATCAGAGAGTTTTGTAGGGAGCTTAATTCCTAGATATGTTATATCTTTAGAGTCCCATTTAAAAGGAAAACATTTTTTGCACAGGTCTACAGTCTCCACCGGCAGTGAAACATTCAAGGCTATTGACTTACCAAAGTTTATACGCAGATTGGAGAGTGTATGAAATAATTTAAAATCTTTAAGAAGGTTGGGCAAAGTGATTAGGGGATTTGTGAGAAACAACAGGACGTCATCCGCATATGCGGCTACTTTATATTGGCGATGCTTGATGTCAATGCCTCGTATATCTGGATTATCTCTTAGACAGTTCAATAGTGGTTCTAGAGTGAGGATGAAAATTAAAGGAGAAAGTGGGCAACCTTGCCTGGTTCCATTGCGCACCGAGAAGGCGTCCGACAGTCGACCATTGACTTTAACACATGCAGAAGGGACAGAATAGAGTGTTAAGACCATTTGCATAAAACGCGAAGGCAAACCTAGCTTGCAAAGAGCAGCTTCCATGTAGTCCCAGGCCAACCTGTCGAACGCCTTCTCGGCATCCAGGGAGAGCAAAAATCCCTTGGTCTTAGATTTTGACAACCAGTGGTGGATATTTATCGCCTTTATGGTGTTGTCCCTGGCCTCTCTGCCAGGGACAAAGCCCACCTGGTCCGTCGAAATTAGAGACGGAAGATGAGTAAGCAATCTATTGGCTAAAATCTTTGCGAATAGCTTTAAGTCAACATTGAGTAATGATATAGGCCTGTAGTTAGGGACTAATGTACTATCTTTCCCAGGTTTCGGCACTAAAGCAATATGAGCCTCCAGGAGGTCCGATCCAGTTGCGGGTAAAAATGGTACGTCATTAAATGCCCTAACAAAATGGGGGATCAATAGAGGGGCAAAGGATTTGTAATACCCCGAGCTTAAGCCATCAGGACCAGGGCTTTTACCTGATGTTTCTTGTTTTAGGGCAGCTAGAGCCTCTTCTATTGATATTGGTGAGTTTAGGTAATCCAAATTAGGCATTGGGGTGGGGGGTAAGCCGTATTTGGAGAGGAAATCGTCAATCAGTTGTTTTCTATGAGCTGGAGTCCCCGAACCTAGTGGTGTAGGTAAATTGTATAACGAAGAGAGGAAGGATGTAAATTGCTTGGCAATTAAATCCGATCTATGCAGGTTTTCACCTGTTGGGGTAGTTATAGAGTGTATTGTATTGAGTTCTTTCTTTTTCTGCAATGCGTGAGCTAGTAGTTTGCTGGATTTGTTGCCAAACTCATAATATAGCTTGTGAGTTAAGGCAAATCTATATTTTAAACGTGCGTGAAGCTCCGCTTGGAGATCCTTCCTAGCTTCTAATAAAGCTTCAAGAGACTGGGCAGCCAGGGAGCGTTTGTGGGCCCCTTCCAGGGTCCTGATTTTGGCAAGAAGTTCTTCAAGCCGAGCCCCACGCAGTTTGCGGCGTTTAGACATAATAGAGATAAGCTTCCCCCGGAGAACACATTTGTGAGCTGCCCATACAGAAGAGGGAGTTATCTCTGGAGATGAATTATCCGAAAAGTAGTGCGTTAGAGATTCTGATAATTCAGCTATGCAACTCTGATCCAAAAGGATAGAATCGTCCATCCGCCATATAGGTCGACCAGGGATCCGACCCCTCCAGGTGAGTGTAATAGCGATTGGGTGGTGATCTGATAACACCATGGGTTCAATGGATGCACTGGTGAGTCGAATAAGGTCCTCCTGGGTGATAAAAAAATAGTCGATACGTGAATACCTGGCGTGCAGGGGTGAAAAATAGGTGTAGTCTTTAGTTGTGGGGTATAATGAACGCCAGGTATCATGCAGGGTAAGCAGATCTAATTGGGTTTTAACTGCTCGCAATGTACGATAGGTCAGGCAGGAGGAGCCATTCGAAGCATCAAGGAGGGGAGTCAGTGGCACATTAAAGTCCCCACCCATGATCAGCATTCCAGATCTAAAAACCGTGAGACGTTGGGCAATGTCTCGGAAGAAACTAACGTGTTGCGAATTAGGTGCATAGATATTAGCGATTGTGACTGGAGAGTTGAATATTTTGCCCTTAAGGAAGATGAATCTCCCATTAGGATCACTTTCAACATCTTCCACTTTAAGTGGGCAATGTTTGGATAATAGTATGGATACTCCTCTGGTTTTTGAAACATCATAAGTGGCATGAAATACAGTAGGGAAATGGCGACTTCGAAGGACGGGAATACTGTCCGACCTAAAGTGAGTTTCTTGAAGTAATACAATTTGGGGTTTCTCTTTATGTAAAGAAGAGAGTAATAAATAGCGCTTTTCAGGTGTATTTAATCCTCTGATGTTAATGGAGTATAGCTTAAGATTTAAAAAAGGCACTTCCTGGTCAGCAGGTTGCAAGGATGGGGAAGGCAAGTCAGTCATGGTCATGGGGAAGGAGGGAAACGAAAGTTGAACAGGGATTCCGAGATAGGATAGGTATATGAGGTAGAAAGGAGAATCTAGTCTTGGATACGTAAAGAGGTCTATGAGCCCTCGAAAAGTTGAGAATTTGTAGAATGACGATGGGTATGATGACTACCCTAATAAATAAAAGGGAATGCCGTTAGGCGAGGGGTGCGGTGCACCTCAATTATAGATACCACGACCAGCGGGTATATAGGCTACCAGGCCCTACCGTATGGGGGTTGGTCTGTCCTAGAATGAAGAACAGCTAAGATATAGATGTAATCGGTAACGTCTGCTCTAAATATTAACAAAAAGTGAAAACAGTGAAAGCATCACACGCCACCCCAGAACACCACACATTATAATGGGCTATTTGCCAGCTATATGTGGATAAACTAATAATGTACACACATAGAATAAGAACCACTCCCTTGAACAGTTAAGGAGTTACCTATTGTCTGAAGAGACCTATACTTATAACCCGGAATCTAGACTCAATCTGGAGTAACATTCATTAGCTAATTCCCCATGTTGTGAGGGAACCCTTTCAAACCGTATGGTCCGAGAATGCTAAGCTATCATAACCCTCCTCTAACCTGGGATCCAAAGTCAGCCCAGACCCCAGGGACAGATGAACAACTGGAAAGGGCCTATGTGTAATATCACCGAGAATATATATCACTATATCATAACTCTAAAACATTGTCAACAAATATATTAAGCGTCTGAGAGATAACAACATTCAAAATTAAAATGCTTTAAATTTAAATTTTACAGTGCCCATGTGCGGGTACTGGTGATTATTAACCTGCATGCTAAAGGCTGCAGAGCTGGGGCCATGCATTGTCTGTCGGTGTTTCTGTATTAGAGGTCAACGTTTGACAGATGTATATTGCAGTTTCTTCCTCGCAAAGCCACCAGCTAGAAAGTAGAAAGTTCAAAGCTCCCAATGTCTATAGTGATGAGTCGCAAAAGAGTACAGAAGGAGACTGTTGTCAAGCATTGCTCAGATGCGGTTGTGTGATAATATTTATACCACACATAACAAGGGGTGTGATAGTATCATATTAGAGAACTATCAAAAACACGGCGGAATAAAGGTTACAACATAACATCTCGGGTGTTAAGAAATCTCCATCACATTTGTCAAAGTGATCGAAGTTGGTAAATAGTAAATAAAACAGTTTGCAACATTGAAACAATGGGTATAAGTAGTCCCAAATAACCTGGTTGGGAAATTTCAACAGGGCTTCAGCTAATTGATTTCTCGAGATGCGACAGTGAAGAGGCTGATTTGTGGACATCAGTCGTTAGGTGTCCTTATCCAGTCTCTGTCTATATAGGTATTCAGTAAAGTGACCGGGGTTTTCAAGAAAAAGGGGACTGCTCTTTCTTAAACAAATTTTTCTTGATCTTAGCGGTCTCTCCGGGCTCTCCGGGCTGCTGGCAATAGAGGTTCCTGGTGATCCCCACGGGGGGTTTGCGAGTCTCGCATGTTCCTAGATTCTGATGGAGATCTTCGGCGACGGAAACTAGTGGTTTGTGTTTCCATGGGATCCGCGCGTGGAGATGGCCATCTGTTGACTGACTGGCGATAAATCGCATACCACTCTGGCACCGACACAATGGGGATCCCCAATGTGTCACAGAAGCGTGGCAGGTCTTCTGGGACCTTGAGTAGTGCAGTACGGCCTTGATGAGTAGCGGAAAGGCAAAAGGGGAACTTCCACTTATAGCCTATGTTTTTCCCCGTTAACACCTCCAGCAGGGGCCTGAGATCACGTCAATGTTTAAGCGTAATACCGGATAGGTCCTGGTAAAGCTGTATCGGTGCACCATCGTGTGATAAACGTTTGCCCCTCGCCTTTCTCAGTATGTCTTCCTGTAATCTAAAATCCGCCAGACAGCATACAATGTCTCTAGGTGGGTCCGACTCTCTACCTTTGGGGCGTAGTGCACGATGAATCCTGACTATGTCAATTGCTGTTTGAGGGTGTCTTTCTAGGATGAAGTTGAAAATGGCCGTTACAGAGCTAGGAATAAGGTCCCCTTCAACTGATTCTGGCATACCTCTAATCCGTAGGTTCTGGCGTCTTCCACGGTTGTCAAGGTCCTCCATGTGGCGATTAATGTCCCTTAATTGGAGGGTGTGATCGTCAACTTTTATTGTTGAGCGTCTCAGAACCGTTTCTTGATCCTCCAGAGCGCTTTCGGTCTGTGCAACCCTGTTTGTGAGGGAGCGGAACTCTAGGCGTAGTTCTGAAATGGCTGCTGCCAAGGTTTCCTTAATATCTAAAGCAACACTTTTGAGGTCATCAATAGTGAGGGTCCGGTGTGAGCCTGCATCATGCGGTTCCGGTAAAGCCCGTCCTCGGGGAGCAGAGGGAGGTGACGGCTCCGGACTTAGTATAATCTCAGTCCCCTCTGAGTGTAAAGGTTGCACCATTTCTGAGGTGATTCTCTGGCGGGACGACGCCATGTTGTTTCTCGGCGCTCTGAATAGCTCCGGTGTGCTTTGTGACCCAGCGCCGGTATTTTCCCTTGGCGAACGGAACCGGGATGCAGAGTTATGTCTAGAGGCTGTACCCATTCCAAAAAGACAAGTGAAATTAGGCTGGGTGATCTGCAAATAGCTCGGGTTGCTCTGAGGTGGCAGGAGCTGAGAGCTTAAGCGTCCATTCTCCTCACGGTCCAGGCCACGCCCCTCTAACCAAACAAAATTGATGTCCTTTTTATTGGGATTTTATGTGATAGACCAACACAAAGTGGCACAAAATTGTGAAGTAGAAGGAAAATGATAAATGATTTTCCATTTTTTTTTTACAAATAATTATGTAAAAAGTGTGGCATGTGGCATTTGTATTCAGCCCCCTTTACTCTGATACCCCTAACTAAAATATGTTGGAACCAATTGCCTTCAAAAGTCACCTAATTAGTAAATACAGGTGATACTCGAAAAATTACAATATCATGCAGAAGTTCATTTATTTCACTAATGCAACTTAAATGGTGAAACTAATATATGAGACATAAAGAAAGAGAGAGAGCGGGACTTTAAATGAAGCATGTGCAGGGATCAGATTACAATGGATAGGGGGAATATAATAAATCTGGAATAAGTTATAAGTTATTAATTTTAAACTTTCAAATAATGCACCGTCCATGACTATATTGCATTATTAGGCCTGGTACACACGATAGGATTGATCCGCGGATACGGTCCTCCGGACCGTATCCGCGGATAAATCCTCTGGCGGATTTGGATCCGTTGGCATGTACTCACCATCGGATCCAAATCTGCGCGGAATTCAACCGCGGTGACGTGTCGCGCCGTCACCGCGATGATGACGCGGCGACGTGCGCGACGCTGTCATATAAGGAAATCCACGCATGCGTCGAATCATTACGACGCATGCGAGGGACGGGTTCGGACGGATCGATCCGGTGAGTCTGTACAGACCACCGGATCGATCCGCTGGAGCCGATTCCAGCGGGTAGATTTGTTAGCATGCTAACAAATTTTTATCTGCTGGAAATCGGAAATATCCGCGGATAAATATCCGCTGGAACGTACACACCAGGGGATCTATCCGCTGAAACCGATCCGCTGAGATTTTTCAGCGGATGGATCCTCTCGTGTGTACGGGGCCTTAACCGCTTCCTTACTGGGCACCTAAACCCCCTTCCTGCCCAGAGGACTTTTTGCGATTCGGCACTGCGTCGCTTTAACTGACAATTGCGCGGTCGTGCGACGTGGCTCCCAAACAAAATTGACGTCCTTTTTCCCCCACAAATAGAGCTTTCTTTTGGTGGTATTTGATCACCTCTGCGGTTTTTATTTTTTGCGCTATAAACAAAAATAGAGCGACAATTTTGAAAAAAATAAAATACATTTTTACTTGTTGCTGTAATAAATAGCTAATTTTTTTTTTAAAAAACATTTTTTATCCTCAGTCTAGGCCGATACGTATTCTACATATTTTTAGTAAAAAAAAAAAAAAAAAATCGCAATAAGCGACTGGTTTGCGCAAAAGTTATAGCGCCTACAAAATAAGGGACAGATCTATTATTTTGTATTATTTATTTTTTTACTAGAAATGGCGGCGATCTGCGATTTTTATTGCGACTGCGACATTATGGCGGACACATCGGACACTTTTTACACATTTTTGGCACCATTCACATTTATACTGCAATCAGTGCTATAAATATGCACTAATTACTGTATAAATGTGACTGGCATTGAAGGGGTTAACACTAGGGGGTGAGGAAGGGGTTAAATGTGTTCCCTAATTAGTGTTCTAACTGTGGGGGAAGGGGGGTGACTGGGGGGGGGTGACCGATCTGTGTCCCTATGTACAAGAGACACAGATCCGTCTCCTTTCTCCCCTGACAGCACCGCTGTCTGTGTGAGCCAGCAATGAGAGATGATCTCATATGTAAACATATGAGATCATCTCTCATTGGCCGCACAGATCGCCTAAGAAACGGCCACTCCGATTGGCCGTTCACAGCGATCTGTGATTGGCTGTGTCCAAGGGACACGGCCAGCACAGCAGTTCCCTGCTGTGCGCTCGGGAGCACGCGCGGGGAACGCGGAAAGGGGCGGACGTCAATTGACGGCGCCCCAGAGATGTAGAACCACCCTGCGGCCGTATATAGTCGTACGGCCGTCGGGAAGTGGTTAAAGAAATTTGGTAAACATATATACTTGACAGAAAAAAACTGGGGTATTTAATACAGAAAAAAAAAAAAGGAGAAAAAAAAGGGGGGGGTTTATTTGGGGCTATAAATAAGTGCCTTTATAGACAAACTGTAATACAGGTGAAACAATAAACATTTCTAACCAGGTTCATCCTGGTTAGAACAGCAAGCCAAGTTCAACAGTCTAACTATGTATGTTAAAAGCAGAGGATTAGTTGCACGCATTTGCAAATACATGTTTTAAGCTGCAGAGCCAGTCGCCAAGGCTCCCTGCGATTCTGCAGTCCTAACTAAACCTTTGAAGTCTCCTCAATGGAGGCATGTACAAACTGATGGGTAGATGAAGGACAGGTGACTTTTTTTTTTTTTTTTTTCTTACCAGGCATAGGTGCAGGCGGGACACACCCCCAGTCACCTGTCCTTCATCTACCCATCAGTTTGTACATGCCTCCATTGAGGAGACTTCAAAGGTTTAGTTAGGACTGCAGAATCGCAGGGAGCCTTGGCGACTGGCTCTGCAGCTTAAAACATGTATTTGCAAATGCGTGCAACTAATCCTCTGCTTTTAACATACATAGTTAGACTGTTGAACTTGGCTTGCTGTTTGGGTGGTAAGGAAGAACCTGGTTAGAAATGTTTATTGTTTCACCTGTATTACAGTTTGTCTATAAAGGCACTTATTTATAGCCCCAAATAAACCCCCCCCTTTTTTTTCTCCTTTTTTTTTTTCTGTATTAAATACCCCAGTATTTTTCTGTCAAGTATATATATTTACCAAATTTCTTTAATAATGCAATATAGTCATGGACGGTGCATTATTTGAAAGTTTTGAAATTATAAACTTATAATTTATTCCAGATTTATTATATTCCCCCTATCCATTGTAATCTGATCCCTGCACATGCTTCATTTAAAGTCCCGCTCTCTCTCTTTCTTTATTATACAACCAGGGATGGAGGTGGTTTACTAACCACCTCATTTAAAGTCCCAAATTTAACCCCCCCCCCCCTTTTCCAATAATATATGAGACAGTTCAAGCCGTGATTTGTCATAATTGTGATGATTATGGCTTACAGCTCATGAAAACCCCAAATCCACAATCTTAGAAAATTAGAAAATTACATGCAATCAATAAAACAAGGATTGTACATAGAACAATATTGGACCTCTGAAAAGTAGAAGCATGCATATGTACTCAGTACTTGGTTTGGGCCCCTTTTGCAGCAATTATTGCCTCAATGCGGCGTGGCATGGAAGCGATCAGCCTGTGGCACTGCTGAGGTGTTATGAAAGACCAGGATGCTTCAATAGCGCCCTTCAGTTCTTCTGCATTGTTGGGTCTCATGTCTGATTCTCTATGGGGTTCAGGTCAGGCGAGTTTGCTGGCCAATCAAAGTACAGTAATCCCACGGTCATTGAACCAGGATTTGGTGCTTTTGGCAGTGTGGGCAGGTGCCAAGTCCTGCTGGAAAATGAAGTCAGCATCCCCATAGAGCTTGTCTGCGGAAGGAAGCATGAAGTGCTTCAAAATCTCCTGGTAGACGGCTGAGGTGACCCTGGAGACTGTGGAAACTTCACACTGGACTTCAAGCATCTTGCAGTGTGTGCCTCTCCATTCTTCCTCCATACTCCGGCTCCTTGGTTTCCAAATGAGATGCAAAATTTGCTCTCATCAGAAAAAAGGACTTTAGATCACTGAACAACAGACCAGGTGTGTTTTTCTTTAGCCCAGGTAAGACGCTTCTGACGTTGTTTGTTGTTCAGGAGGCTTGACAAGAGGAATACAACATTTGAAGCCCATGTCCAGCACCTGTCTGTGTGTGGTGGCTCTTGATGCTCTGACTCCAGCCTCAGTCCACTCCTTGTGAAAGTCCCCAACACTTTTGAATGGCCTTTTCCTGACAATCCTCTCCAGGCTGCGGTCATCCCTGCTGCTTGTGCACATTTTTCTTCCACACTTTTCCCTTCCACATAACTTTCTATTAATGTGCTTTGATACAGCACTTTGGGAACATCCAACTTTTGCAATTACCTTTTGAGGCTTTTCCTCCTTATGGAGGGTGTCAATGATGGTTTTCTGCACATCTGTCAGGTCATCAGTCTTTCCCATGATTGTGATTCCTACTGAACCAGACTGAGGGACCATTTAAAGGCTCAGGAACGATTTAAAGGTGTTATGGCTTAATTAGCTGATTAGAGTGGGACACTTTGAGCCTAGAATATTACACCTTTTCACAATATTCAAATTTTCTGAGATTGTGGATTTGGGGTTTTCATGAGCTGTAAGCCATAATCCCCACAATTATGACAAATCACGGCTGGAACTATCTTGCTTTGCATGTAATGAGTCTATCTCATATAGTAGTTTCACCTTTTAATTTGCATTAGTGAAATAAATGAACTTTTGCACGATATTCTAATTTTTCAAATATCACCTGTAGAGTCCACCTGTATGTAATTTAATTTCAGTATAAATACAGCTGTTCTGTGAAGCCTGCAGAGGTTTGTTAGAGAACCTTAGGGAACAAACATCCTCATGAAAGCCAAGGAACACACCAGACAGGTCAGGGATAAAGTTGTGGAGAAGTTTAAAGCAGGGTTAGGTTATAAAAAAAATATCGGACAAATAAAGGTAAAATTACTTGAATCCAGAATAGGTATAATGACTGAGCTGCTGATGGTCTGATTCGTCAATATTGGTTGAGATCCTCCCAGTAGACTAGGGCTACTGTAGAAAAAAATTAGGGTAGATTTGGGACATGAAGATGTCACCAAAATAAAGCCTGAGGATGAATCAGCCACAGAAAACATCAGCAGTTTATTTAGACTTTATTAGTGAATGCATATAGTGTCAAAACATAGGGGGGGGCTCTCCCTAAGTAACTGACTCAGCCATCCCAGGAAGAGAGTTCCTCCAAAGTATCTAAATCAGAAAAGCATACACTGAGAAATACAATAAAAGTACAACGTTGTATATAAAATGTGATGATTGGATGGAAACAGGGCCGATCCTCCCTATAGGCTCACTATGCAAGCCGCTTAGGGCCCCGCAAAGCTGCGAAGGGCCCCCCAAATTACTAGAGGCCCCGCCTGGTGAGAAGTCATTTTCGCCCCCTCGCCCCACTTCTCAACTCGCTGGCTGCATGGGAGAAGAGGTAAGAAGTCAGCACCCCCCGCTTCTCAATTTAATGTAAGATGTAATTTCCAACAGCAGAAAACCCCCTCCCCCACTTCTCAACTTTCTTTAATGTTACATGTCACTGTCGTCAGCGCCCCCCCGCTTCTCATTTTTAATGTGCCATGTCATTTTGCTTAGGGCCCCAGGGAGGTCAGGATCGGCACTGGATGGAAAACTTCCTCTAAAACTAACTGAAAACATCCAGAAGAAGTGATAGAAGTGTATCACGAAACGTGTCAATGTTTTAAGATGCTGTGCGCTTTGGTTGGTTCTCATCCCCTTAACTGAATACCCACCGCCATGCTCTATGTGACTAGAACTGTCTGGATCTAATGGTTTTGTCCCCAGTGGCTATGTGTACCATTGCACCTTCCTAGTACTCTGCATGAGGCATCGCCTATAGCAGTGGTCATCAATCCTGCCCTACAGGGCCCACTAACAGGCCAGGTTTTATGTATTACCATGGGGAGATGCAGTCTAGAATACTGCAATCACTGAGCAGCAAATGATATCACCTTTGATGTATTTCAGTTATCTTGCAAACCTGGCCTGTTAGTGGGCCCTGTAGGGCAGGGTTGATGACCACTGGCCTATAGCACCTGTGAACTCTGAACTGACGCAGCGCGGACCACATGACTCGGCTCATCATGCACAGCCTGAGCATGGCTGATAGTCCGAAGCTGGGACCCCCACGCAGCTAACTAGATCTGCTAGTCAGAAGTCATGTCCCAAATCTACCCCCATTTTTTTCTATAAAAAAATATCCCAAGCTTTGAACATCTCAAAGAGCTCTGTTCAATCCATCATCCGAAAATGGAAAGAGTATGGCACAACTGAAAACCTACCAAGACATGGCCATCCACCTAAACTGACAGACCGGGCAAGGAGAGCATTCATCAGAGAAGCAGCCAAGAGGCCCATGGTAACTCTGGAGGAGCTGCAGAGACCCACAGCTCAGGTGGGAGAATCTGTCCTCAGGACAACTATTAGTCGTGCTCTCCACAAATCTGGAATTTATGGAAGAGTGACAAAAAGAAAGCCATTGTTGAAAGAAAACCATAAGAAGTCCTGTTTGCAGTTTGTGAGAAGCCATGTGGGGGACACAGCAAACAAGTGGAAGAAGGTGCTCTGGTCAGATGAGACCAAACTTGTACTTTTTGGCCTAAAAGCAAAACGCTATGTGTGGGGGAAAACTAACACTGCGCATCAATCTGAACACATCATCTCCACCGTGAAACATGGTGGTGGCAGCATCATGTGGTGGGGATGCTTTTCTTCAGCAGGGTTGCTGGTCAGAGTTGATGGGAAGATGGATGGAGCCAAATACAGGACAATCTTAAAAGAAAACCTGTCAGAGTCTGTGAAAGACTTAAGACTGGGGTGGAGGTTCACCTTCCAGCAGGACAACGACCCTAAACATACAGCCAGAGCTACAATGGAATGGTTTAGATCAAAGCATATTCATGTGTTAGAATGGCCCAGTCAAAGTCCAGACCTAAATAGGGGTGAGGTAGTAGGTCTTGATTTTTATGTAAAAAACTAAAAATAAATAAAAATAAAACTTGAAATGAGGAATAAATCAATAACCTCCTATAAATCCGTGCGTATATAGTTATTTGTGGTATGTGGGTGAAACCAATCAATTTATACCTATGATACAATCCTCGTATGTCTTATATTAGGTATATATCAAACCATTTCTAGATCATAGACAAAGACCATAGTGCACAGAATAAACAAATAAACATTTGAAAATGATCCATACAGTTATAAAAAATAAAAAATAATAATATTAATGGATGAATTGAATTAAAGTGCTCTGTGCTGTGAATATCCGCTGATATTAAATAAACAGTCCATGCAAAAAAGTGCTTTGTGCTTCATATAATATGCAGATGACAGTGTGCTCAGTGCTCCCTCTTCACATGCTCTGGTGGGTCCCTCACTCACCAGATCCAGGCACCCACAAGGGGTAAGATGCCTTCACAGTATTAGCCCTGTGTCGCTCTCTGGCAAGTATCCACTTGTTTGGACCCCTTCACTTTGATGTATATCTCAGAGAAGAGAGAGTACTCACATAGTACAGTATCGTTTTGATAAAAAAAATATTTTATATAAAAGTCAGGTACTCACAATTGGCAAGAAACAATCAAGCGTTTTGTGTCAGATATCCTTGGAGTGTTTGCGACTGGATGCTCGACCGGTTTCGTCTGGTGACGTCATCTGGAGCGTCATCACAGATGCTCTTCATCCAATCTGACAGAGCTTGAGCCATTTTGCAAAGAAGAATGGGCAAAAAATTTCCCTCTCTAGATGTGCAAAGCTGGTAGAGACATCCCCAAAAAGACTTGCAGCTGTAATTGCAGAGAAAGGCGGTTCTACAAAGTATTGACTCCGGGGGGCTGAGTGCAAATACATTTATCATTTTTCTTCTTAAAACCATTTATCATTTTTCTTCTCCTTCACAATTATGTGCCACTTTGTGTTGGTCTATCACATAAAATCCCAATAAAATACATTTATGTTTTTGGTTGCAACATGACAAAATGTGGAAGATTTCAAGGGGTATGAATACTTTTTCAAGGCACTGTACATGAATTCCTGTTAAATGGAAGTTCTCATTATTTTGAAATATTATTTTTATCAGTGTGACATTGATGCTCTATTTTCTCAAAAATGTCAGAAAGGAAAACGACATTTCAAAAAGGCGCTCAATACAGATAGTTATTAATATGAACACTGCAATGCTAGTTCAAGGAGAAAACAACCGTTACCCATCAGAGAGCGCTCTCATTTCACATGTTTTATAATGATTTGGTAATGTATTGTTTTGTATACTTCAGGAATGATTTATACTATAGCTGAACTGTATTGTTCAGAAATGTTTTACATAACCATTAATTGGCTTAGAAGTTCAGGAGTAGATCCTGCGGGATCCGAGCTCTCAGCTGAAGAGGAATCATACTGCAGAAAAGAGGCTACATGTCCAATTAAATCCACACACCGGTGCGAATTTATAAAATCATGGAGCAAGTATCATTGTCATCTATAGAAATCAAAGGATTCCAGCCTTCCACATTGATTTGTCTTTGTTATTGCACACACTACTTGTCTTGCTTTAAAAAAAAGCTTTACTTAAGAGGGCAGTGCAAATAGTAGTCAAGTCAACAAACAGGGGCAGATCCACGTACATCGGTGCAGGGGCAGATCCACGTACATCGGCGCATTAATGCGCCGGGCGTAGCGTATCTAAGATACACTACGCCGCTGTAACTTCCATTTTTTTGGTTTGAATTCTAAACAAATTTGCGCCGTAAGTTACGGCGGCGTAGTGTATCTATTGTGGCGTAAGGGCGCGGAATTCAAATGGAAGTGATGGGGGCGTGTTTTATGTAAATACGTTGTGACCCGACGTAAACAACGTTTTTTTTAAACTGCGCATGCGCCGTCCGTGGGGGTATCCCAGTGTGCATGCTCAAAATTAACCCGGAACAAGCCAATGTTTACGACGATGACGTCATTCTACGCAAATCCCTATTCGCCAACGACTTACGCAAACAAAGTAAAAAATTCTAAATTGTACGCGGGAACGATGGCCATACTTAACATTGAGTACGCCTCAGAACAGCAGCTTTAACTATACGCTGGAAAAAGCCGAACGCAAACAACGTAAGAAAATGCACCGGGCCGACGTACGTTCGTGGATTGCCGCAACTAGCTAATTTGCATACTCGACGCGGAAATTGACGGAAACGTCACCTAGGGGCCGGCGTAAATATGCACCTTAGATCCGACGGCGTACTAAGACGTACGCCAGTCGGATCTAGCCCAACTTCAGGCGTATCTTGTTTTGTGGATACAAAACAAAGATACGCCGGAGCAAACTAGAAGTTACGCGGCGTATCAATAGATACGCCAGCGTAAACGCTTCGTGGATCTGGCCCTATGTCTCTATACCCTGTAAACCATCATTTCAGCAAAAAAATACATTTCCTTTACAACTCCTTTAAGAGGGCAGTGCAAATAGTAGTCAAGTCAACAAACAGCGTTCATTTTACTCACCAGTGAAAGATGGATTTCTGTTTTAGGGTCCACCAAAAAGCAATATTTTGTAGTAGGTATAGCTCGGGGTGGTTGAGTCACCTGCTTTTTATTAGACACGTGCAATCCATTTACGTACAAATTCTTTTTTTTCATCAAAATTCGTCATATTCGTTAATTTGGAAACATCCAAATGAACGAAACACTGTTTAACTAATTTTTACAAAAACACATTTTCTGAAAAAACAAAAATTGGAAAGAACAAAAATCTGAAAATCTAAAAATTTGAAAGAACAAAAATTTGAACATGAAAATTCGAATTTTTTTAAAATCAGAAGGAACGAAAATAAGAACGAAAATCAGAAAATGTGAAAATCCGAAAGAACAAAAACATTCGGATAATTTCTATTATGATACAAATATTACGTTTTCTAACCATTCTTATCTATTATTATTTTATAGAATTTGTGAACGTAATAAATATGAATATATACCAAAATTATAAATGATACGAAATAACGCATGCTGCAACTTAACGAATGGAATGTAACAAATTGAAAATAATAATAATAACAAAAACTATAATAATAGTTACAAACACCTATAATTTAATAGTTTATATGTCCTTTCAAATGTGGCTGTTAGTGAACATAACTAATATGAATTTATCCAAAGTTACGAATTATCCAAAATAACGAATGCCACATCTAAATGAATGGAACGTAATGAACGAATAATAATAAGTAATATTTATAACTATTATTATAGTTTTTATAATTACTATTTATTATTCATTTATTACGTTCCATTCATTTAGATGCGGCATTCGTTATTTCGGATAATTTGTTTCTTCGGATAAACTCGTATTCGTTACGTTCACCAACAGCCAAATTTTAAAGGAAATTCCGATACCTATATTTTAATAGTTTATATATTGTAGTTTTTATTTTTATTATTAACTATTAAAATATAGGTATCAGAATTTCCTTTCAAATTTGGCTGTAATGTCCTGTACACACGATCGGTTCGTCTGATGAAAACGAACCGATGGATTTTTTCATCAGATATCCGATGAAGCTGCACGATGCACAGAGGATATTTTCCATATCATATATCCTATATATTTTTTTATTGATCTGCTTTGTAAAACTTTCTATTTTTTGCAATAAAATTTATATTTTTTGGTATTCCCGTCTTTGCCTCTAAAGTCCGACCATCAATTACCGTTTCTCGAGCAATTGCTTATTTTTGCCGATGAAGCTGACTTTCATCAGTCTTGCCTACACACCATTGGTTAAAAATCCGATCGTGTCCAACGCGGTGGCGTAAAACACAACGACGTATAGAGAAAAATGAAGTTCAATGCTTCTGAGCATGCGTCGACTTGATTCTGAGCATGCATGGATTTTTGACCGATGGTTTTCCCCACAGACGATCGTTTTTTTCTATCGTTTTTTTAACCATACGAAAAATTGAAAACAAGTTCTATTTTTTTTCCACCGATGGGAAAAAAACTGATGGGGCCCACACACGATCGGTTCGTCCGATGAAAACGGTCCATCGGTCCGTTTTCATCAGACAAACCGATCGTGTGCACAGGGCATTAGTGAACGAAGCGAATACGAATTTATTCAAAGTTACGAATTATCTGAAATAACAAATTCTGCATCTAAATTAATGGAACGTAATGAATTAATAATAATAATAAAAAATAAAAATAAAAACTATAATAATAGTTATAAACGATTAAATTATACTTATTGGAATTTCCTTTCAAATTTAGCTGTTGATGAAAGTAGTGAATACAAATTATTCGAAGTTATAAATTACCCAAAATAACGAATACAGCATTTAAATGAATGGAATGTAACAAATTAATAATAATAAATAATAATAATAAAAACTCTAATAACAATTATAAACTATTTTATCATAGGTATTGGAATGTTCTTTTCAAATGTGGCTGTTAGTGAATGTAAAGAATACAAATTTATTCGAAGTTACAAATTATTTGAAATAACAAATATTGATCATAACAAATAAAATTAAAATTAAAAAAAAAAAAATTGGCAGTGCACATGTCTACTTTTTATATCTTTAAGATGGAGACTAGAGGGATGATGCCTCCTTGTGTAAGTTTCTACCTCTGTTGCTTCCCGCTTTGATTCTTTTAACCCACATTTGGTTGCATCCTCAATCCCTTCTGCTTTCCCTAAGGTGGTAGTAAACTATGTTACACCACTTGTACCTACAGGTAAGCCTATAATAAGGCCTACCTGTGGGTACTGTGAATATCTCCTAAACTTGTACAGTTTAGAAGATATTCAGAGTGCATACAGCTGATGACATCACCGGCGAATGTGCTCTGAAGGTCCGGCTTACAGTACCAGATTCTTCAGAGCCCGTGCCGTAAACGGCAGCTACATCGCGCATGCGCAGGAGTGATGTCATCGTGTCCCTGGCCACTCATGTGGTCGGAGGCCACGAACCCAGAAGGAAGACCGGGGGAAGATGTTAACCCTCCCAGCGGTGGCATCGTGGCGCTGGAGGGCTTGGTCCCAAGGTAAATCCCTAATAATGGGCTTGTATGTGATGACATTGCCTTGCAGGGATTTTTTTATTATTTTAACAAAAAAAACAAAAACAAATCAAATCTCCCAAAACGGCATCTGGAGTACCTCATTATGGATACAGTAGGTGTGCAGATCTTGGAACTCAAGATTAAAAAATATTACCACTAGTACCAATAGGAAACAAGAACTCTGGGCCAGATTCACAGTGGAGATACGACGGCGTATCTGCTGATGCCCTAACTTTAGTCAGCAAGTGTATTGCTGTCTAAAGTATGGCCGTTGTTCCCGCGTCGAAATTCAAAATTTAACGTCGTTTGCGTAAGCCGTCCGGGAATACGGAATTACGCTACGCGTGTCGCCGTTCGAAAACATTACGACGCGCAATGCACGACGGGAGTTCGGAAACGGAGCATGCGCGGTAGGTCCGGCGCGGGAGTGCGCCTAATTTAAATGGCACACGCCCATTTAAATTGGCCCGCCTTGCGCCGGAGGCCGCCGGCGTAAGTTTTTATCGCAAGTGCTTGGTGAATCAGGCACTTGCGATGAAAAATTGCGGTGGTGTAACGTATCTACGATACATTACGCCGCCGCTCTTCTATGTGAATCTGGCCCTCTTTTCCTGGGTTTACACCAAGATTGAAAGAGCCAAACATAATTTTGGGTGAACTAACCCTTTAACCACTTGCCGACTGCCACCAGTAGATATACGTCGGCAGAATGGCTGGTGTGCGCAAATCAACGTATGGGTACGTTGCTTTGAAATTCCCACGTTGCGCCGCCGCGAGTTCCATGCCCGAGGTACCCACAGACTTGATGTCTGCTGGTGTCCCGCGATCGTGTCACGGAGCGGCAGAACGGGGGGTGCCGTTGTAAACTAGGCATCTCGCTGTTCTGCCTAGTGACAGGACACTGATCGTCTGTTCCCTTTAATCAGGAGCAGTGTTGTTTTTACAGGAACCACAGCCCCCACACAGAATCACTCCCTAGGACACACTTAACCCCTTCCCTGCCCCCTAGTGGTTAATCCCTTCCCTGCCAGTATCATTTATACAGTGATCAGTGCATTTTTATAGCACCGATCGCTGTATAAATGACAATGGTCCCAAAATAGCGTCAAAAGTGTCCAATGTGTCCGCCATTATGTCGCAGTAATGATAAAAATCGCTGATCACTGCCATAACTAGTAAGAAAAAATATATTAATAAAAATGCCATAAAACTATCCCCTATTGTGTAGATGCTATAACTTTTGCGCAAACCAATCAATATACGCTTATTGCGATTTATTTTGTACCAAAAATATGTAGAAGAATACGTATCGGCCTAAACTGAGGATTTTTTTTTTATATATAAATATATTTTTAGGGGATATTTATTATAGCAAAAAGTAAAAAATATTGTTTTTTTATTTTTTTTCAAAATTGTCTACCTTTTTTTGTTTATGGCGCAAAAAATAAAAACTGCAGAGGTGATCAAATACCACCAAAAGATAGCTATTTTTGTGGGGGGAAAAAAGGACGTAAATTTTGTTTGGGAGCCACGTCGCACGACTGCACAATTGTCAGTTAAAGCGTCGCAGTGCCGAATCGCAAAAAATGGCCTAGTTATTGGGCAGCCAAATCCTCCGGGGCTGAAGTGGTTAAGAATCTGTCTTTTTTTTTTTTTATTCTTTATTTTAGTTTTTCTTTCACAAAGATATTAATACACCATTCATACAACAGTTCTGTTATTTTAAGCATGACATCTTCTTTTCCTTAACATTTTTTCAACTCTTTCACCAACAATAACAGTTTTTCAGTTCTACTTCAACTATCTCATCATTTTAATCACACTTTTATACAGGTCTACTATAGTCCCATATCTTTGTTCTGTCTTTATAGTATTGCGTTTAGAGCTTTTTTTTTTTTTTTTTTTTTTTTTTAGCCAACAACAGCATAGCTGTAAAGGTTGGACTGTTGGGTTTAAACAGTCATTTTCATTTGCTTGTATGGGGTAAACTGTAGTTGTAATGTTGATGAGTCCTTTCAGCACCATGGACAACATCATGATCCATTTATAATACACATAAGTCCTTTCAGCACCATGGACAACATCATGATCCATTTATAATACACATGAGTCCGTTCAGCACCATGGACAACATCATGATCCATTTATAATACACATGAGTCCGTTCAGCACCATGGACAACGGCATGATAATAATAAGGATTTAGATGGCAGTATTTCACAATGGCACGCCTGCTGGAAGGCTGAGATGAGCAAAATCAAAAACTACCGTATTTGCCGGCGTATAAGACGACCCCCTAATTTTCCAGCAAAAATTTTGGTTTTGGGATATACTCACCGTATAAGACGACCCCCTAATTTTCCAGCAAAAATTTTGGTTTTGGGATATACTCACCGTATAAGATGACCCCCTTCCTACTAGTCATGCCTCGCCTCACCTCACTGTGCCATTACATGCCTCACTGTGCCATTACATGCCAGACTGTGCCACCATTACATGCCAGACTGTGCCACCATTACATGCCAGACTGTGCCACCATTGCATGCCTCACTGTGCCATTACATGCCAGACTGTGCCACCATTACATGCCTCACTGTGCCACCATTACATGCCTCACTGTGCCATTGCATACCTCACTGTGCCACCATTAAATGCCTCACTGTGCCATTACATGCCTCACTGTGTCCCATTACATGCCTCACTGTGCACCATTACATGCCTCACTGTGTCACTGCATACCTCACTGTGCCATTGCATGCCTTGATGATCCCTTGCCTTATCCTTGACATGCAGAATCTGTCAGATCGCGGCCATCCATTTTTCAAAAGCCGTGCCTCCTTCTCGTGCTGTTCCATGATAGGCGGAACACTCAGCTTCCCAGGAGACACTGTGTTCAGTGTTCCGCCTATCACAGATGCCCTCTCGTCCGAGACCGAGGACGAGAGGGCATCTGTGATAGGCGGAACACTGAACAGAGGCTCTGCTGGGAAGCTGAGTATTCCGCCTATCACGGAACAGCAGAAGGAGGAGGCGCGGCTTTTGAAAAATGGACGGCCGCTTTCTGTATGTTAGGTTACCGGCGTATAAGACGACCCCCGGCTTTTAAGAACAATTTCATCGGTTAAAACGTTGTTCTTATACGCCGGAAAATACGGTAGCTGAAATCAACAAGGGATTCTTGAGCCACATGCTGGGATTGACTTTGCACATCAGGGGACATTTTGAAATAAAATTACACCAGCTATGATGCTTTCAATACAGGTTTTTGCATGATCAAATATTACTTTTCTGGAACCTGAGCCCCATGTGTATTAGGTATTAAGGATTTTAGTTCAGATACATTTTGAGAACTTGCACCTATCAGCACATTCCCGGGGGGTGTGGCAATGGCTGGATTTATGGGTCTGTGTCTGGATTTAATACCTGCAGCTTACTGAAGTCAGAAGAAAGTTAGAAGTTCTGGTCTACATAATTGCTTCAAGTTAGTGACTCCGAGAGAATTGAAGGCTTTTGATCAATGTAACGGCCAGGCAACAGGGAGAGCTCAGCCACAGCAGCCTACATCTTTTCTCTGTACTGTTTTCAAAGAGCAGCCAGCAAATAACTAATAACCAAAATGTGAGCTATTTTTTGCACAAAGCAGGATAGAAACTGCGGGGTTTGCTTGATATCTGTGTTGGGAACATTCTAATACCAAAGCATAGGATCTAAATATCTACTACCACCTACCATATCACCCATGCTTTTCCTGATTTTTAGATTTTTTATCCTTTTTTGGTTTGTAAATTGAAAAAAGAGCACTCATATGGCCACATCCATAATAAGTTCAATAGAGGAAAAAAAAAAGGGGGGGGGGGGGAACTGTATAGTGACCCAGAGGTCGGACTTCAAAGGCACAATGAATAGTGAGAAGGTATTACCAAAATGTTACAAAATGTATTAAAGTTAATACATGGTAGAATTATAAGAATTTAAAACATATATAAAGAATATATGATACAGCGTGAGCCCCTGTGCGTCAATGCATTTCGCCACTAGACTTCTTCAGGACACATTCAGGGATCGTAGAGAAGAAAACGGGTCTCACTTATGGGGAATGGTCTATCTTATACATAGAATTGCGAAAAAATCATATTCAATAATATAGACAATGTTTGAGCAATTTACAGGAGCCAGCTGCTCATATATTCCAAGCGGCCAAAAAAACGGCGCTGAATTTACTACCAACAAACAAGGAGGATATCAGATCAAGGGGGAAGAAGGCAGATGTATTTCAGCAAATAAACACGTGCCCTTTGAATTTCAGGATCAGATAGTATAGCCAACCACTTAAGACATATCTCATGTGTATATAAGGATACGATTATGGAATCCAAAGAGGTCTAACTTCTTAAAGCCAAAGCTCAAACATTGTCTATATTATTGGATATGATTTTTTCGCAACTCTATGGATAAGATAGACTCTTCCCCATAAGTGAGATCTGTCTTCTCCACGATCCCTGAATGTTTCCTGATAAAGCCTAGCGGCGTAATGCGTTGACGCACAGGGGCTCACGCTGTATAATATATTCTTTATATATGTTTTTAATTCTTCTGATTTTTTTTTATGTACCATGTATTAACTTTAATACATTTTGTAACATTTTGGTAATACCTTCTTAGGCCTCATACACACGATAGGTTAACCTGAGGACAACGGTCTGAAGGACCGTATTCATCGGTCAAAACCGATCATGTGTGGGCCCCATAGGTTATTTATCCTTAGGTTAAAAAAAAGCCAACTTGCTTTAAAATTAACCTATGGATTGGTAACCGATAGGTCAAAACCGATTGTTAGTAGGCACAACCATCGGTTAAAAATCCACGCATGCTCAGAATCAAGTCGACGCATGCTTGGAAGCATTGAACTTTGTTTTTTTCAGCACGTCGTTGTGTTTTACGTCACTGCATTCTGACACGATCGGTTACTTAACCTATGGTGTGTAGGCGCGACGGACCATCAGTTAGCTTCATCGGTTAACCTATGACAACGGTCCTTCAGACCGTTGTCCTCTGGTTAACCTATCGTGTGTACGAGGCTTAACTGTTCATTGTGCCTTTAAAGTCCGACCTGTGGGCCACTATACAGTGTCCCCCCCTCTTTTTTCCGTTATTCGTGGTTGGCGCAAAGGTGGGACGCCGTGGTACTCGCTCTTCCAAATGACCAAATGAGGGATGGCTGGGAGCTATTAGTGGTTTTGTTTTCACAGTCAAGCACCTGATATTTGATCATTTTCAGGTTCTCGGAAAGCTACCAAAAGTCAAATGTTGGTTTGGGTGACCAGTTTTTCTTTCTACAACTCTCAGGCCTCGTACACACGACTGAGTTTCTCGGCAATAACCAGCAAGAACCTTGCTAGGAGATATTTTTTTGCCAAGGAAACCGGTCGTGTGTACATTTTCGTAGAGGAAACTGTTGAGAACCTAGATGAGCCAAAAAGAGAGCATGTTCTCTATTTTCTCGACGGGAGTCTGATTTGGCTCGTCGAGATCCTCGACGGGCTGGTTTTTAACGAGAAACTCGGACATCTGTATGCTAAGAAACCCGCGCTTGCTCAGATTAACCACTTCCATACCAGGCACTTACGCACCTTCCCGCCCAAGCCAATTTTCAGCTTTCAGCACTGTCGCACTTTGAATGGCAATTGCGCGGTCATGCTACACTGTACTCAAACAAAATTGGCATCTTTTTTTCCCCACAAATAGAGCTTTCTTTTGGTGGTATTTGATCACCTCTGCGATTTTTTTTTTTTGCGCAACAACTAAAAAAAGACAGAAAATTTTGAAAAAAAATTACGTTTTTATTTTTTTCTGTTAATTTTTTTGTAAATAAGTAAGTTTTCTCTTACAATTACGGGCACTGATATTGCGGCACTGATGGGCACCGATGAGATGGCACTGATAGACATCGATGAGGTAGTACTGACGGGCACAGGTGAGGTGGCACTGATTGGCGGCGCTGGTATGCAGCACTGATGGGCACACATAGGCGGCACTGATGGGCACAAATAGGCGGCACTGATGGGCACTCATAGGCGGCACAGATGGGCACTCATGGGCGGCACTTATGGGTGGCACTGATGGATACTTATGGGTGGCACAGATGGGCACTGATAGGTGGGCACTGGGCATGGATGGGCACTGTGGGGTGGCACTGATGGACACTGTGGGGTGGCAGTCATGGACACCTGGGGTGGCACCGATGGACATTGTGGGGCAGCACTGATCTACCCATGTTGCCAGTCAGTGCCCATTTGTGGGCACTGATTGGCATCTTTTTTTTTTTAAAGCTTTTTTTGTTTTTTAAGACTTTTTTGTTTTTCATGCTTTTTTTTTTTTTTTTGCCCACCCTGGTGGTCCAGGGTGGGCTTCCCTGGTGGTCCATGTGGCGATCCAAAGGGGGGGCTGCGCTGATAAACAATCAGCGCGAACCCCCCCTGTCAGGAGAGCCGCCGATCGGCTCTCCTTTACTCGCGTCTGTCAGACCATCAACGGCTCTTCCTGTTTACATCGTGATCAGCCGTGATTCGACACGGCTGATCACGTGGTAAAGAGTCTCGCCGGAGGCTCTTTACCGAGATCAGAGATGCAGAGTGTCAGACTGACACCCCGCATCACCGATCGCCACGCTGCGCGCCCCCACGGGCACGCGCGGCATGAAATCCTGCAGGACGTCCATGGACGTCCTGTCAAGATTGTGTAACCACTTCCTGGACGTAAATCTGCCATAGGCCGGGCGGGAAGAGGTTAAAGTATGAGACGGGAGTAAAAGTAGGGTTTGTAATGGAGAGAACACATTTTTAAAGCTGTAACAGACTGAAAAGTGCAAATCGTCTCTTACCAAACTTTTATTTAACACGCAAACACATGAGATTAGCAAAAGCAGCCCCAAGAGTTTAGCCAGTGGAATCGAACTTCCCCTGCCGTTGTATTTGTTGTATGTTACCGCGTTTGAGAACGAGGAGATTTTGGCTTGACTGTGTGTACGCAAAGCAAGCTTGTCGAGTTCCTCGACAAGCCTAACAAGGAACTCGACGAGGAAAATGATGTGTTTCGCCCGTCTAGTTTCTCGGTCGTGTGTACGAGGCCTCAGTATGATCAGCACTACCTTTACCACAACAGATTGCTTGAAATGACTTTACTGTGTAATTCCCTCATTACTCGGTCCTATCTATCGTGCCTTGCGATCTTTCTGGCTCACTTTACCATTATCCAAAGCACAGTGTATGCGGTAAATGATAGAAAACACTAAAGTGATTTACATAGCAGACATTCCATGGCCCTGTGGTGATTCACACTGGCAATTACTTTCAGGTTGTAAAACACACGGACAATAGCGGCACGTCTCTTGTTTCTGATGATATTGAGCCTAGAATGTGTCATTATGAAAATAATTACTTACTGTGTCTTTGTAATCAACTCTTTATGGCACTTGATGTTTTCTGTGTAATAAAATCACAATGTAATTTATATTTAATAGGAACAACACTTCCCAGGCATCAGACAGGTTCTCAATACATTTCTATGATATTTACAATGATGTCAGGCACAGTGGATAATGGTCATTGATGTGGAACACAAATGTTATATTACAGTATGTACCCTGCCTAGAACTTTAACCCTTACCGGCCACATTATTGCCAGAGGAGGTGCTGAAATATACCAAAAGATAGGCATTCTTTTATTGAATTGGAACATACATATTTTAGTAAGTGTTTCATTAGTGTGATGATTATTGTATTTTAATGACCCATTATCAACCAGATTGCATTATTATTAATATGTCTTATTATTTAAAAAGAACCCCACTAAAGTACTAATATGCTTCTATTTTAAAACCCCTTTGCGCCGACCGTACGCAAATTTGCGTTCATGGCTCAAAGGGGTTAAACCGGGGCTGCAGGCATCACCCCCGGTACCATTTTTTAGAGCCAATGGTTTCCTTTTTAGGCTGCATTCACACCTAGGCGTTATGTCGCCTGAAGTTTGACGCTCAAAGACGCTAGAGGGGAAAAATAACATTATTCTCTATGGAGATGGTTCACATCTCCACGCCGAACGCCGAACGCCTGTAGCTCAAACAAGTTCCGGACCCTTTTTTGTCGCACGTATCAAGCGGTTTGGCGTATTTGAGCGTTTCCATTTCCCATAGAAAGTAATGGAAACGCACGATTCAAGCGACTTGCGCGACAACGAGCGTTTGTTACAGGCGTTTTGTCGCTTTAATCAATAGAACTTTTCACCCAGGCAGAAGATTAAAACAATCTACCAACATAGCAACAAGTGATGAAAAGATGATAATTTTTCCTATTGGTTAAAATAAAAAACGTCGAAGTACAAAAACGTCGGACAACGCTGTATGCAAACGCGCAAATAAGCATGAATACGCGCGACAAAACGCTGGAAAAAAACGCCGAAAAAAATGACCGAACGACCGACGCTCAGGTGTGAATGCAGCCTAAGTGATAACAACGATGCAGCTAAAAGCCGCTCTTCACAGCGTCACTTCCGGTTTACTCGGCAGCCAATGGCGGCGATTAACCTCCCTGGCGGTATGATTATTTCAGATTTTAGGTGCTAAAAGCGGTACCATTATTTTGCATGGAAATTTGGCGTTTTACATTGTAGGCCTGTAATTCTTATTCCGTGTACACACGATCATTTTTCGGCATGAAAAAAAACGTTGTTTTTCAGCATGTCCAAAAAACAAAGTTTTTCCAACTTCATCATTAAAAACGATGTTGCCTACACACCGGTACAACACGGTACAACACGTACGACGGCACTCCAAATGGAAAGTTCTATTCGCCTTTGGGCTGCTTTAGCTGATTCCGTGTTAGTAAAAGACGATTTGCGCTTTTTTGTCTGTTACAGCGTGATGAATGTGCTTACTTCATCATAACTTGCTTCTGAGCATGCGCGGGTTTAAAACGTAGTTTTAGCCCACACACGATCATTTTTTACAACCCGAAAACCAACATCGTTTAACCACTTAACACCCGCCCGCCGTCAAATGACGGCGGGCGGAATACTCTATTGTTCTGACAGGACGTCATATGACGTCCTGTCATTTAAAACCGCTAGGGGGCGCACGCGTGCACCCGTCGCATTACGGGGAACACAATGCGTGTGCCCGGCGGCCGCGATGGCCGCCGGGCACCCGCGATTGCCCAGTAACTGAGC
The DNA here is from genome assembly GCF_905171775.1 of Rana temporaria. Lineage (NCBI taxonomy): Eukaryota > Metazoa > Chordata > Amphibia > Anura > Ranidae > Rana > Rana temporaria. Next base: position 21,646,875 of record NC_053496.1, on the reverse strand, counting down.
AGGACCGTGGATCTCTGTGTGTAAACACAGAGCTCCACGTCCTGTCAGGGAGTGGAGACCGATGCTGTGTTCCTTGTACATAGGGACACAGATCAGTCACCTCCCCCATTCAGTCCCCTCCCCCTACAGTTAGAATCACTCACTAAGGTACACATTTAACCCCCTTCCTCGCCCTCTAGTGTTAACCCCTTCCCTGCCAGTCACATTTATACAGTAATTAGTGCATTTTTATAGCACTGTTCATTGTATAAATGTGAATGGTCCCAAAAATTTGTCAAAAGTGTCCGATGTGTCCGCTATAAAGTCGCAGTCCTGAAAAAAAATGCAGATCGCCGCCATTCCTAGTAAAAAAAAGAAATAAAAAGAAATCATAATTATGTCCCTATATTGTAGGCAATATAACTTTTGCGCAAACCAGTCACTATATGGTTATTGCGATTTTTTTTACCAGAAATATGTAGAAGAATACGTATCGGCCTAAACTGAGATAAAACATTTTTTTTTTTAAATGGGATATTTATTATAGCAAAAAGTAAAAAATATTGTGTTTTTTTTTTCAAAATTTACTTTTTTTGTTTATAGCCCAAAAAATAAAGACCGATCAAATACCACCAAAAGAAAGCTCTATTTGTGGGAAAAGAGGACGTCAATTTTGTTTGGGAGCCACGTCGCACGACCGCGCAATTGTCAGTTAAAGCGACGCAGTGCCTGAAGCTAACATTTTGTCTGGGCAGGAAGGGGGTGTATGTGCACAGTAGGCAAGTGGTTAAAACGACGTTAAAAAATGCAGCATGTTCAAATTTTTTTTTATGTTTTTCAGAACCTGAAAAATTATGTGTACAATCATTTTAAATGACGTTTTTCAAAAACAAAAAAAGTTTTTTTCATGCCGAAAAATGATCGTGTGTACGCTGCATTAGGAATAACTCACCCGAAAAAATGTTTTTAACATTAGATTGAGGCTAATTGTGGGAAGCAGAATCGGGTGTTTTTTTTTAAATCAATGCAGTACTTACCGTTTTAGAGATAGATCTTCTCCGCCGCTTCCTGGTATGGTCTTCGGGACTGGGCGCCTGCACACCGATGTTCGGCTACTTTCAGCAACTCGTGACATGCTGTATGCGACGGTCGGAAGTCTGTCAATCAAATAGGAACGCCCAGTCCCGCAGACCATACCCGAAAGCCGAGGAGAACATCTATCTCTAAAACGGTAAGTACTGCATTGATTTAAAAAAAGAAAACACACGATTCTGCTTTCCACAATTAGCCTCAATCTAATGTTAAAAATGTGTTTTTCGGGTCAACCCCCGCTTTAAATCTGTCCAAACAAGAGTCTAGTAGACATCTCGGGTATGATAAAGTTTGAAAAATAAAATCATAAATTATAATATAATAAATAACTATAAATAATTATAACAAACAATAATGTAATTATAATAAAAATAATGTAATCAAATCAAAATCACTGAAATTTGCTCAGTTGCAGAATTGTCGCTGTCATTACTTTTATTTAGTTTGATGATGAATTTCCCCACAAATCGCTATCGCACAATTCTGCAAAAGATTATAATTTATTATCGCTGTTTTCTAGCTGATCTAAAATCACTTTTGACATAAAGGGACAGTTTTTGGTTGCTATGGACAATCTCCAGTTTGCAGGCAGAAAGAACAGTTTTTATTATATAAAGGTGCATGCAGGACACTGGGCAGACCACTAGGGACAAGGTGTGTGTGTTTTTTTTATACAGTACTGTAATCTATAAGATTACAGTATACTGTATGTATTGTGTGTATTTACTTTTTTTAATTTTGCGCCGATCTCCGCCCCCGTGCGTCATAACGTCGCAGGGAACGGAGCTCGGCGGCACACAGGCACTGCTCGATCACACAGCGGGGAGGCATCGCAGGATCCAGGGACAAGGTAATTAATTCCCTGCCTGTGGACACTGCGAGGCGATCCCGAGTTTGGCTCAGGGTTACCGCTTTTGGTTCTGAAATTCCACCTCGAGCCAGACTCGGGAATTCCACTGAGAGGGTTAAAAAAAAAGTCAGTAATCAGAATCACAGATTTTGGCAAATACTTTTAAGTGAAAAGGAGGGATTCCTACATAAAGAGTACCTGTCAGCACCTATTACTGTCACAAGGGATATTTACATTCTTTGTGACAGCAATAAAAGTAATACGATTTTTTTTTTTAAAGGGACAATTTATGTATGCATATGTAAGTCACACCCACAAATGTAAATGGTGTCCAAATCACACATGTGAGGTATCACCACGATTATCAGAGTAATGCCGCGTACACACGATCATTTTTCGGCATTAAAAAAACGCTGTTTTTAAAAAATGTCATTTAAAATGATCGTGTGTGGGCTTCACATCATTTTTCGGCTTCTGAAAAACGAAAAAAAAATAAAAAAATTTGAACATGCTGCATTTTTAAAAAATGTAGTTTTTCGGGTTGTAAAAAATGATCGTGTGTGGGCTAAAACTACGTTAAAAACCCACGCATGCTCAGAAGCAAGTTATGAGAGCGCTCGTTCTGGTAAAACTAACGTTCATAATGGATTAAGCACATTCATCACGCTGTAACAGACAGAAAAGCGCAAATCGTCTTTTACTAACACAGAATCAGCTAAAGCAGCCCAAAGGGTGGCGTCATCCGAATGGAACTTCCCCTTTATAGTGCCGTCGTGTTGTACGTCACCGCGCTTTGCTAGAGCATTTTTTAAAAACGATGGTGTAGGGGGGAACGTCGTTTTAATGATGAAGTTGGAAAAACGTTGTTTTTTCTACATGCTGAAAAACATTGTTTTTTTTTAATGCCGAAAAATGATCGTGTGTACGCGGCATTAGAGCAAAAGATCACCTCTGAAACTCTAACCTGGTAACTCTTACATTTTTTAAAGCGTCGCCGATGAAGATTTTGTTTGTACTATAGTTTGTCACCATTCCATGAGTGTGCGCAATTTCAAAGCAAGACATGATAGATATCTATTTCACATCAGTAGCAGCCCAGAGCCTTGTGACACACGTCCACCCAGACAGCCGTCCAGGTGGCTCAGAACCCTGATCACCTGACTCCTCCCGAATAAATAGGCTCTCCCAGCAGGTCAAGGGACTAAAGAAACCCCTGCCAATTGTCTGAGACAACCCATCCACTCCTAGTCTGAATTCACTATGCCCTGGTCATTCTAATGCCACAGTCAACAATGCCACCTTGTGTCAGAAGAGAGAGGTGCATCAAATCCAGAGTTAGGGGGTTCACTGGGTTTTCCCTATCAATCAGCCAGGCTAGTTACCACCTAGCAAGCTAAATTTGTTAGCAACCCTGCCTACTATCAGGGTGCTACACCACTTTATTTTATGCATGCAAGACAGGGGTGGCCAAACTTTTTTCAAAGAGGGCCAGATTTGATGAAGTGAACATGCGTAAGGGCCGAACATTTTGCTGACATTCTTTGAACCATTAAAATTTGGTCTAAGTGTGTTTGCCCGAGCACTAATACACTGCCCAACAAGAATTATCTTGCCTTTGTGGCTGTGTGTGAGTAAAGAGATGAGCTCAGGCGTATTATTTGGATATACCGTCTTTATTGGCGTATAACACGCACCTTAACGTTAGGAGGGAAGTTTCAGGAAAAAAATGTTAATAAAGAACTGTGAAGCAAAATAAGGGTCATTGCCCATCAATGCAGCCTTGCCATTGCCATGAATGCAGCCTTGCCATTGCCATGAATGCAGCCTTGCCATTGCCATGAATGCAGCCTTGCCATTGCCGTGAATGCAGCCTTGCCATTGCCATGAATGCAGCCTGATCAATGCCCATCTGCAGCCTCGGAGGTGAAGCGGGACGAGCGCCAACAGATTACATACAGGAGAATCTCCTGTTTACACAGCAGCCTCTTTAATACAAAGTCCCGCCTCCTATGATAGACAGAGGAGTTGTCCAATGGCAGCCCAGGAGACAAGACTTCCTATTAAACAGGAGATTCTCCTGTATGTAATTTGACAGCACTCATTCCCCACCCCTTCCTGTCCCCTCCGAGGCAGCACCGATAAATACAGTATATATCCAAATTATAAGGGGGGCCACATTAAACTAGAATGGGGGCCGCAATTGGCCCCCGGGCCGGACTTTGGACATGCCTGATGTAAGAGCTTAAAAATAAAAATACAGGAAGGTGAAGTTTAAGGCTTCATTTCCACTGACGTTTTAAAAACGAGCTGTAAAAAAGCTAGGTATTCCTGGAAAAATCAGCGATAAAAACGCGATATTTCCCGTGTTTTTGCATTAGCGTTTTTGTGCGTTTTTGCGCGTTTTTTAACGCTATGAAATGTCCAGACAGGAATTTCCTGTGTTTACAGAGGCTACAGTGACCAATGGGATTTTTGATGATAAATCCCTGGAGCTCAAAAAAGCCGCGTTTTTACGCGGTTTTAAGCGTTATTGCGCGTTATTGCGCGGTTTTTAATGTCTGGCGTTTTTACAGCTGTGTTTTAGGAGCCACAGAATGCCCTGGTCCTGCGTTTTTTTTTACAGCTCAAAAACGCCTATGCCATTTGCAGCTCAAAAACGCCTATGTGGGCATGATGCCATAGAATAACATGGACAGGCGTTTTTAAGCTGTAAAAAACGCTCAGAAAAGTGTCGTGACTTGTGTCAGAAGAGAGAGGTGCATCAAATCCAGAGTTAGGGGGTTCACTGGGTTTTCCCTATCAATCAGCCAGGCTAGTTACCACCTAGCAAGCTAAATTTGTTAGCAACCCTGCCTACTATCAGGGTGCTACACCACTTTATTTTATGCATGCAAGACAGGGGTGGCCAAACTTTTTTCAAAGAGGGCCAGATTTGATGAAGTGAACATGCGTAAGGGCCGAACATTTTGCTGACATTCTTTGAACCATTAAAATTTGGTCTAAGTGTGTTTGCCCGAGCACTAATACACTGCCCAACAAGAATTATCTTGCCTTTGTGGCTGTGTGTGAGTAAAGAGATGAGCTCAGGCGTATTATTTGGATATACCGTCTTTATTGGCGTAAAACACGCACCTTAACGTTAGGAGGGAAGTTTCAGGAAAAAAATGTTAATAAAGAACTGTGAAGCAAAATAAGGGTCATTGCCCATCAATGCAGCCTTGCCAGTGCCATGAATGCAGCCTTGCCATTGCCATGAATGCAGCCTCTTCATTGCCATGAATGCAGCCTGATCGATGTCCATCTGCAGCCTCGGAGGGGAGGCGGGACGAGCGCCAACAGATTACATACAGGAGAATCTCCTGTTTACACAGCAGCCTCTTTAATACAAAGTCCCGCCTCCTATGATAGACAGAGGAGTTGTCCAATGGCAGCCCAGGAGACGGGACTTCCTATTACAGATGCCACAGAGTAAACAGGAGATTCTCCTGTATGTAATTTGACGGCACTCATTCCCCACCCCTTCCTGTCCCCTCCGAGGCAGCACCGATAAATACAGTATATATCCAAATTATCAGGGGGGCCACATTAAACTAGAACAGGGACCGCAATTTGCCCCCAGGCCGGACTTTGGAAATGCCTGATGTAAGAGCTTAAAAATAAAAATACAGGAAGGTGAAGTTTAAGGCTTCATTTCCACTGACGTTTTAAAAACGAGCTGTAAAAAAGCTAGGTATTCCTGGAAAAATCAGCGTTAAAAACGCGATATTTACCGCGTTTTTGCATTAGCGTTTTTGCGCGTTTTTTAACGCTATGAAATGTCCAGACAGGAATTTCCTGTGTTTACAGAGGCTACAGTGACCAATGGGATTTTTGATGATAAATCCCTGGAGCTCAAAAAAGCCGCGTTTTTAAGCGTTATTGCGCGTTATTGCATGTTTTTTAACGTCTGGCGTTTTTACAGCTGTGTTTTAGGAGCCACAGAACGCCCTGGTCCTGCGTTTTTTTTACAGCTCAAAAACGCCTATGTGGGCATGATGCCATAGAATAACATGGACAGGCATTTTTAAGCTGTAAAAACTGGTCAGAAAAGTGGCTGTAAAAACGTCAGTGGAAATGAAGCCTAAGGGTAGGGGGTGAAAGGACTGTGGGAGAATTAGCTGGAGTCTGTAGATATTTTTTTAGTGGGTCAGCAGGTACTTGTATTGTATGGTAAAAATCATTGCTGGGACTTTGTCATAATGCCACGTCATGATTTGTGTATGAATTCACTCCATCTATTTTACTTTGCACGGGAAATACTACCTATTTACATATTGGCAAGAAGCATACAATCACCTACTGTATTGCAGAGTTGTTTAAACCACTAGAAAACATTTTACAATAAAAGGACAACTTTATGCATTGAGATCCTATGTTTAAAACTCTGTTGAGGTGATGGATACAATAGGCTGACTGTATAAAAGCTAAGTTTGGAGCAGAATGTTTATGCAGTGTATAAAACAGACATTATTACCATTGTAACTAAATAAAAGCACTTCTCGGCTAGAGTAGTATGAAAGCTAATCATACCTGCCATTATTTCATAGAAAGTCATCATTGCATGCTGAAACAGTACATGCTGCTGCCATTATTCCAGAGCTTGAAACTTCTGGCAGTGGATGGCTGGTCTCTGGCAGCTTAGGGAATGAGGTATCACTAAGTGCAAATTCACAGGAATTTTGCTTGCATATGAAGGGATAATTGAAGTAAGCACGTGTGGGCAGGTGCCTTTATGTTATGGCTGTATGGAGCACTGACAGGTTATTGACTGGTAATGCATGGGTTAAAGCAGGGGTCAAGTCCTGGGGAAAAAAGTGTGGGAACTCCCACCCAAGATCCACTCCACTCAAATCCAGCGATAACTCGCGGCAGACCTCCGCATCCGCAATGTCTCCTGGGAACAATGACAAAAGCTCCCAGGAGACATTGGCCCAGATTCAGTAAGCAATTGCGCCTGCGTAACCATAGGTTACGCAGCGCAATTGCTTACTTGCTCCGGCGTTATGAATGCTCCTGATTCAGTAACATCGTAACGCAGACTGCAGCCTAAAATCTGCGTGGCATAAGGCTCTTATGCCACGTTGATTTTAGGCTGCATTCTTGCGTTGACCGCTAGTGGGCGCTCCCATTGTGATCAGCGTATAGTATGCAAATTGCATACTAACACCGATTCACAAAGTTGCGCGGGCCCTGCGTACGCAAGGTACGGAGTTTCCGTACGGCGTCTTTAGCGTAAGGCTGCCCCTTCTAATAGTAGGGGCAGCCAATGCTAAAGTATACCTGCCCTTCCCGCATCGCGGCGTTCAAATTTTACGTCGTTTGCGTAAGTGATTCGTGAATGGCGCTGGACGCCATTCACGTTCACTTTGAAGCAAATGACGTCCTTGCGACGTCATTTGCCGCAATGCACGTCGGGAAAGTTTCCCGACGGAGCATGCGCTCTACGCTCGGCGCGGGAGCGCGCCTAATTTAAATGATTCCCACCCCCGGCGGGATTATTTACATTGCGCACGCTTACGCCGGGCAATTTTGCCGGCGCACCCTCGCAATTTACGGAGCTACTGCTCCGTGAATCGAGGGCAGCGGCGCAAATTTGCGGGGGCGCAGGGCAAAATCGTTGCCCTGTGCCTCCGCAAAAAAAGAGCAAATCTCTTTGAATCTGGGCCACTGCGGCATCGAGGAAGTGACGGAATACCCGCACATTACCTGATTAATCCTTATACAGGAAGCGGCCAGTAACATAAAGGATTACTAAGGTTGGCCTGCCCCTGACAATAACTCGAGCTGGGCATCGCCGCTTAGTGAAGGATTGGCTCGGGCGGCTCGGCTGCTCTTGGCTGCTCTAGTCCTGCAAAGGGAACTGCGTTCCTGCTGTGAAAAAAGTGCAGGAACTCCGTTCCCACGCGTTCCCGCAGGACTTGAGCCCTGGGTTAAAGTGGTTGTAAACCCTTACACACCACTTTTCCCTACAGGTAAGCCTATAATAAAGCTTACTTGTAGGTACTGGAAATATCTCCTAAACCTGCCCGTTTTAGGAGATATTTACTATATACGCTTGGGCCAGCGTCATTGGCTCATGCGCACTGAAGAAAGGGCACTATCATGCCGTTTCTAAAAGGGCCCGTGCCGTGACTGTTGGCTCCCATGCACATGCTCGGGAGTGAAGTCATGTGACTCCGTACAGTCACAGAGCTGGAGTCCAAGGCCCTGGAAGGAATAGGGGTAAAGATGGATGTGGACATCGCTGACTTAGTTTGCAGGTTAGTGCATCATAATGGGCTAGTATGTGATGCATACTAGCCCATTATGGTTTTACTTTGCAGGGGAAAAAAGAGGAAGTAAAACCCATCAGTGGTTAACTTCCTCTTTAATATGCTGTGGCTTTTGCCTTTTTGTCAATGATGCTTCCCATAGTGGGGGTATATTGTATACAGCAGGGGTCTCCAAACCTTCTAAACAAAGGGCCGGTTTATTGTTCTTCAGACTCTTGGAGGGCCGGACTTTGGAAATTTTCCTGGCATCAATGGGAGTAAACATCAGGTAGTATTAGGGGGAGGAATAGTACCCCATTGCTGGTATCATAGGGAGGAATATTGCCCCATTAGCGGTGTCAGTGGGAGAAATTGTCGCCACTGTGCCATCAATTGTCGCCACTGTGCCAATCACTTGCCGCCAGTTTGTCCCATAAAATGCTGCCAGTTTGCCCCATAAAATGCTGCCAGTTTGCCCCAAAATACCGCCAGATTGCCCCCCCGCCTGGCACTTACCTTTCTCGGGTCAGCCATTAACCTCCATGATCCCTCAATGTCTTCTCCTGCCCTTGATGTCGCTTCAGCCAATCAGGTGACCGGTAATCAGACCGGTGAACCTGATTGCCTGAGACGCGTGTCAGTGTTACCCAGGGAACACACACCCTGTGCACCCTCTGGTTAACCATTTGGAAGCCGATTAGAGCCCACAGGCTGCAATCGGGAAGCTGCTGGCTCTGATAGACACTTCCAAAACACACCCACCACTGTTATTCAAATGGACGGCACTCAACAGGGGAGCGGCTACCTGAATAGTGGGCGGCAGTGGCGACAATACATAGATCAGTGCCGATCCTGACCTTCCTGGGGCCCTAAGCAAAATGACACGTCACATTAAAGTTGAGAACTGGGGGGGGGGAGGCGGGGCTGGCGCTGCCGACAGTGACATGTTCTGCTGTCGGAAATGATATACGGGGGGGGGGGGTGCTGACTTCTTACCTCTTCTCACATGCAGTCAGCGAGTTGAGAAGTGGGGTGAGGGGCCGAAAATTACTTCTCACCAGGCGGGGCCTCTAGAAATTTGGGGGGCCCTCCGCAGCTTTGCGGGGCCCTAAGCGGCTTACATAGTGAGCCTATAGGGAGGATCGGCCCTGACATAGATTGATGTATTGTTGAGTGACGGTGCAGGAGAGAGGGGGCGGCGCTCCTGTGCCCACTATGGACGCACCACCACTGGTGAAAAGACTTTATTCTCCTGGTGTGAGGCTCGGTGGAGTAATTTGGCCTCCAGCCATGAGGGGCACTGACTCACACGTTAAAGCAACACCACCATGCTAACACTTGGTGAAAGTAATTATAAAAAGTTGACAGCATGCAGTTTCCCCATACTGCCAGCACACAGCATCACCTCATTCACTAAGCTAAGAGAAAATTCACTTGGCCAGACTTCCTAGCCTTTTGCCATAAATAGCAGAATGGATAAAGAATGCTGTCATGGGCGTCCGCTCCATAGGGCAAGGGGGGTCTTTTGCCCCCCCCTGGAATCGCCAGGGAGAGCCAGGAGCAGGGCCGGACCGGCCCTGGGGTTGCTTTAAGCGGTGACTGCAGCGCTCCCCTCCTTTTGTCCTCCGGCGCTCGTATCGTATGTCATGGAGCTGGGTCTGTGTGCAAGGTCCCCCCCGTCCCCCTAGTTCGGCTCGTCTGATAGTCTTCTAGTGTTCCGCCTATCACACGAGCCAAACTAGGGGGGCGGGACCTTGCACACAGACCCAGCTCCGTGACATACGATACGAGCGCCAAAGGACAGAGGGCGGGGAGCGCTGTTTTATATAATTTACCAGGCCTGTGCTTTGTTTGTTCCAACATCTGTTGCCACAGGTAACACTAGACTATTTTCTGATGTGTTTTTAGCAAGTCTGGAAACGCAGAGCAAACACAACACAGAGTTGTAGCCTACGGCATAGTTTCAAGTTGTCCCTTATTTAGAGTGCCTGTCCCTCTTCTGGAATCAAATCCATTTGTCCCTCATTCCAAAAGTATAAAGTAAAATATACTGTCAATATAGTGTAGTGTTTCAGTCAAGGGAAAGGGGTGTTGTGTAATGTAAAGGGGTCCAGAGGTGCAGGGTGCTGTGTAATGTAAAGGGGTCCTGAGGTGCAGGGTGCTGTGTAATGTAAAGGGGTCCAGTGGTGCAGGGTGCTGTGTAATGTAAAGGGGTCCAGTGATGCAGGGTGCTGTGTAATGTAAAGGGGTCCAGTGGTGCAGGGTGCTGTGTAATGTAAAGGGGTCCAGTGATGCAGGGTGCTGTGTAATGTAAAGGGGGCCAGTGATGCAGGGTGCTGTGTAATGTAAAGGGGTCCAGAGGTGCAGGGTGCTGTGTAATGTAAAGGGGTCCAGAGGTGCAGGGTGCTGTGTAATGTAAAGGGGTCCAGTGGTGCAGGATACAGTGTAATGTAAAGGGGTCCAGTGATGCAGGGTGCTGTGTAATGTAAAGGGGGCCAGTGATGCAGGGTACTGTGTAATGTAAAGGGGTCCAGAGGTGCAGTTGTGGAGGGGGGGTACACAGTAGTGACAAAGAGATATTAAAAAGATGAAGAGGGCACAGTGGGGTGTTTTTACATTTTAACGTGGGGGGTGCTTTTAACCCCCGCTAGCGGTCGCAGAAAGGTTAAAATGCGACTGTGTATCGCCCCTGCTGAAGTGCGCCCCCCCCCCCCTGAAAAAATGTCAGCGGACGCCCATGAATGCTGTTGTAATGGGCTTTTTATTCTTCGCCGGCATTCCATCCATTCTGGAAACTGGTAATTGAAGTATTTAGTTGACATTTAAAATTGTGTTCAAGTAAGAACAAATAAACATGCAGAATTGATGGAAGCAAGGATCACATAAGTGAAGCCTAAGTGCATATTTCATGTCTGACACTCATCCGAGAAAGGTCAGCCTGTCAGTAATTTGGGAACTTCATGCAAGTGAGAGGTCTCTCATTAGTGTTGCTGGATATGGAAGGATCAGTTGTGCGATCTGTCAAGTGTTCTATAAATTAGAAAGCTCAAAAGTGTTCTCTATTCTGCCAGCAATGGATTAAACATTGGGAAAGTATACCGTGCAACACTTTTATTTTATTTTTATTGAACGTATACTTTGACAGCTTTGCATTGTTGGAATTAATTGGAACAAATACAGTTTTCTTTTCTATGTATTTTTATTTTTTGAAACAAAAGTCTCTCATAGTTCTTCCAGAAATGAAGATGTGTTGTCCTCAACACTTTGGGTGAGTAATTTTTTGCATAATCAGTAACAATAATTGACATGGACCTTGGAATGTGGAAGTGTTCCTCCTTAAAATCTGTTACACAGTGGGGGGTCTTCTGCTCTGTCTTAAGGCCAGACGGCTCCATTGTTCTGTGTCTGGCTATTGTGTACATTGATTGCCCCCTGGGGCTTCTGTCTCAATACACATAACAGTCCCTCCATTCAAGCTATCGGACCAATCCCTTCTGACTCATGTTCAAGTCCTCATTTGCATGGTTATGAGGACCTGAAGGAGGACTCGATGTACTTTACAATTGACCAATAGGAAAGCGATTGTTGGGGGCGGGATGTTCCAAATTCTGTTTAAAAGTGTGTTGTGTACTTCCAATAAAGGTCTTCCTGTTTGAACTTACATACAGCCTGCCTGGTGTTTTGTTCTAATGAATTCCGAACGGCACATAGCTGTAGTTCGGATCCCGGAGCCTTGGATGACCGAACCATCAGACGTTGCAATCTGCAAGCTGATTTACTAGTAGCAGAGGAGTGTCGGGAGAGCGGAAGCGAGCGAGCAAGCGTTTCGTTACAATAATGGATTTATGTCAACTGTAATTTTTAAGGTTTAAACAGATGATTTGTATCTTCATTATTATTTATTTGAATCTTTCTGTCTATTGCCAGAATGTATTTAATGGCTTGCACCTTTCTTTTTTAAATGTATTTTGGCATAACATTGTGACAGACCCCCCGTACTCTTGAGTAAAGATCGACGAATATCGTTTTTTTCGGTGCTGATAAGATACTGATATTTCAGCCACCTCACAGGCCGATAGCTGATATTCTTTGCCGATATTCTGTACATTTAAAAAAAAATGTTTTACTCTGTCCTTTTACATTTTTTTTAATCACTGTTATTACTGTCAAAATGAATGTAAACATCCCTTGTGACAGTAATAGGCAGTGACAGGTACTCTTAATGGAGAGATCGGGGATCTAGAGGACCCTAAACCCCTCCTCTGTACTTGAAAGAATTCCAAATGTTAAAGTGGAGGTTCACCCAAAAACTTAATTTTTAACGTTAGATTGAGGCTCATTTTGTGAAGGGGAATCGGGTGTTTTTTTTTTTAAATCGAAGCAGTACTTACCGTTTTAGAGAGCGATCTTCTCCGCCGCTTCCGGGTATGGGCTGCGGGACTGGGCGTTCCTATTTGATTGACAGGCTTCCGACAGGCTTTCCGACGGTCGCATACATCGCGTCACGATTTTCCGAAAGAAGCCGAACGTCGGTGCACAGGCGCCGTATAGAGCCGCCCTGACGTTCGGCTTCTTTCGGCTACTCGTGACGCGATGTATGCGACCGTCGGAAGCCTGTCGGAAGCCTGTCAATCAAATAGGAGCGCCCAGTCCCGAAGACCATACCCGGAAGCGGCGGAGAAGATCGCTCTCTACAACGGTAAGTACTGCTTCGTTTTAAAAAAAAGCACCCGATTACCCTTGACAAAATGAGCCTCAATCTAATGTTAAAAATTGTTTTTCGGGTGAACTCCCGCTTTAAGATCAGCGTTTTTGAATACTTTCTACTCTTTAAAACTGGTGCCCTGTCTCGGTGGGTAATGGGTGACGGCAGTGAGAGGTGTCCTCTGAGCGGTGTCTTCATGTGTCTCTTCCCGTTCTCTCCTCCTGTCAGGTGTCCAATCACAGCGCCTGTCGTTTCAGCCAATCAGGTGACGGGTAACAAACACGAGCACCTGATTGGCGGAGAGGTGGTTCAGTGTTAGGACCGCAAATATTCATTCACTGTTGTAACACACCTGGGTGAGCTGTGAGTGGCAAGCATGGCGCTCGCAGGTCACTTTTCTTGACGCTTATTAGAGCCGACTGTGCTTCAAAAACACCCGTAATTCAGGTGCCCGTGCCCAAAAAGGGGTTGGGCTACTGAAAAGGGGGTGGCAGCAGTGGCCATGGATAGATTCATGCAATGCATGAATCTATCCATTGGTCATAGAGGGCATACCTCCCAACTTTTTGAGATGGGAACGAGGGACACCTATCAGCAAAAGTATGCAGGCATAGGACACACCCCTTGCCACGCCCCCTTAAAGGAGAATTGTACAAAAAACAAGAAACTGGACAAATATCAATATCCGAGCACCTCGTCCCAATAATTGAAAAAAGAATAAAGAAGGGAAGGGTACCAACGGAACCTAGGGACTATTGATCGGTGCTGGTAGGAAATCAACAACAAGAACTTTATTGGTTCTACTGCATTTAGGTATTGAACATACACCTTCTGCATTAACCCAAATTTTGTAAATTTCTTTGCTTTTTTTATATATTGTTATGCACTCAATCTGTGCATCTATTTTTGATATTCATTGTATTGATTACTGTTAATTAATTATTCATGTTCTCTTTGATGTCTAGCATTGCTTACTAAGCTCCTGAGGAAGCTCCACATTGAGCGAAACATGTCGAGCAAGTATACAAGCCAATGCTTCAATTGATCTTCCTTCTAAACTCTATTGGAGATCTCATTCATTCATCTTGATTGATGTTGTTTTATATATATCTAATTGTCAAAAATAAAATATTTTTCTATTTTTTCTATACTTCCTTGTTGTTGATTTCCTACCAGCACCGATCAATGGTCCCTGGGTTCCGTTGGTACCCTTCCCTTCTTTATTCTTTTTTGTACAAAAAAACAAGATTGGTTAAACCCACAGGTGCTTTTTTTACCACTACTCTTCCTTTATATTGGCTTTTGGAATTTACAAATGCAGCAATTTAGATATCAGATGAAAGGTTTAGCACTGGGAAACACCTTTTGATAGATAAAAAGTGCATTTTATATATATCTATATGGATCAGACCAAAATGAGGGACAAATGAGGAGGAATGAGGGACAGAGGGACATTTCTCCAAATCAGGGACAGTCCCTCGAAATCAGGGACAGTTGGGAGCTATGATAGAGGGGGTGGCTGGAGAGAGGGGGCGGCGCTCATGCGCCCTTATGGACGCACTGCCACTGACTCGCTGTACCTGCAGTAGTAGCGCGGTATACCACTTTGCACTGATATGCAGATCACCAGAATTATACATATATGTAATAAATACTGGGCCGGATTCATAGAGATTTGCGCATTATTTACGGAGGCGCAGGGCAACGTTTTTGCCCTGCGCCCCCGCAAATTTGCTCCGCTGCCCTTGATTCACGGAGCAGAAGCTCCGTGAATTGCTCGGGCGTGCTGGCAAAATGCCCGGCGCTAGAGCACGCAATTTAAATGATCCCGTAGGGGGTGGGAATCATTTAAATTAGGCACGTTCCCGCGCCGGTCGTAGAGCGCATGCTCCGTCTGGAAACTTTCCCGACGTGCATTGCGGCAAATGACGTCGCAAGGACATCATTTGCTTCAAAGTGAACGTGAATGGCGTCCAGCGCCATTCACGATTCACTTACGCAAACGTCGTAAAATTCAAATTTCGCGACGCGGGAACGACGGGGATACGTAACATGGGCTGCCCCTGCTAATAGCAGGGGCAGCCTTGCGCAAAAACCGCCGTAAGTAAACGACGTAAATTGCGTACGCAGGGCTCGGGCAACGTTGTGAATCGGTGTTAGTATGCAATTTGCATACTATACACTGAGCACAACGTGAACGCCACCTAGCGTCCACCGCAAGAATGCAGCCTAAGATATGCGGGCATAAGAGCCTTATGCCACGCAGATCTTTGGCTGCAGTCGGCGTAACGAGGTTCCTGAATCAGGAGCAATCGTTACGCCAGGGCAAGTAAGCAATTGCGCTGTGTAACCTATGGTTACACAGGCGCAATTGCTTCTTGAATCCGGCCCACTGTATTTGGGTTGTGTACTTAGCAGCTGAAGGTTGTCTTAACCAGATCTGAATTCTCGATACTAGATTGTGATTTTCGTGGCATGTAGCGGCTTGCTCAGACGCAATGCACATTGGGCTGTCTTTGTGAATAAGCTGAATATGACACAGCTGAGTTTATCAGTGACAAGCAGCACCAACAAATCATACAGCTTTATGGGAGATGCCCGTCTATGTATCACGGAGGATGATTTTTGTTGCGGTGCGGGGGCACAGCTGTGGAGGTAATTGGCCGGTGTTGCAATAATGAGATAAGTGTACTAGTAACTATAATAATGGAATCCCCCGCAATAACCATTGTGAAGGTAGAAAGATATTGCAAATAAAAACTACACTTACTTCTCCCAGCAGCTTCAAAGTCAATTGTTTTCTTGCCGGCCAACGCGTCTTAGAACATATTTGCTTCCTAAAATTTCTACCCACGTCTCTGTTTTCTTTCTGTAGTCTAATCCCACGTATGAGGAGCGTTTTTTTTTTTTTTTTACAGAACGGATTTAATTGGTTAACCACTTCATTACTGGGCACTTAAACCCCCTTCGTGCCCAGACCAATTTTCAGCTTTCAGCGCTGACGCATTTTGAATGACAATTGCGCGGTCATACAACATTGTACCCAAATTATATTTTTATCATTTTTTTCCCACAAATATAGCTTTCTTTTGGTGGTATTTGATCACCTCTGCGATTTTTATTTTTTGCGCTATAAACAAAAAAAGACAGAACATTTTGAAAAAAAAACACAATATTTTTTACTTTTTGTTATAATAATATACCAATTTTTAAAAAAAATATATATATATTTTCTCGGTTTAGGCCGATACGTATTCTTCTACATATTTTTGTTAAAAAAAACGCAATAAGCGTATATTGATTGGTTTGCGCAAAAGTTATAGCGCCTACAAAATAGGGGATAGACTTATGATTTTTTTTTTTTACTAGTAATGGCGGCGATCTTCGATTTTTTTATCAGGCCTGCGATATTTTGGCGGACGTATCGGACACTTTTGACACAATTTTGGCACCATTCACATTTATACTGCGATCAGTGCTATAAAAATGCACTAATTACTGTATAAATTAGACTGGCAGGGAAGGGGTTAACACTAGGGGGTGAGGAAGGGGTTAAATGTATTCCATGGGTGTGTTCTAACTGTGGGGGAGGGGGACTGACTGGGGTAGGTGATCGATGCTGTGTCCCTATGTACAAGGGACACAGCATCGGTCTCCTCTCTCCCTGACAGGACGTGGAGCTCTGTGTTTACACACAGAGCTCCACATCCCTGCTGTCACGCCGATCGCGGGTACCTGGCAAACATCGCGGCCGCCAGGCACGCGCATCGGCATCTCAGCGATGCGCCGGGCACAGTGTTTCCCTGCTGTGCCCCCCCAGCGGCGCGCGTGGGGAATGCACATAAAAGGACGTCCAGGGACGTCCACCCGGCAGTTGAGAGCCGCGCTGTGGACGTCTTTCGTCTATAGCGCGGCTCTCAAGTGGTTAATCACAGACAAAGAGAAATTGGAGATTGTTGACATCAATAAAAAGGCAATGAGACAACTATATGCCTTTTACTGTGCTGTTTCATTAATTGTAAAGCCATTCATGTGTACAACAGAATGATTTGCATATAAATAGAAATTAAATTCTTAATTGAATATCTTTGCTTAAACCGCTCAACCAAAATGCAAATATATGCATAGAAAAGAACTTCCATTTCTATGGAAATTGTCAGTTTGTAGAATTCCAGGCATTTGGCAGAAGGAAAGCTGCTGTTTTAAAGTGACCTGATCTCATAGCAGCATAGAATCGCTGGATTCAAAAACAATGGGCTAGATTCACGTAGCTGCGCCCCTTCTTACGGCAGCACAGCGTATCGTATTTACGCTACGCCGCCGTAACTTAAAGGAGCAAGTGCTGTATTCACAAAGCACTTGCTCTGTAAGTTGCGGCGGCGTAGCGTAAATGGGGCCGGCGTAAGCCCGCGTAATTCAAATGTGGAAGGGGGGCGTGTTTTATGCTAATATGTGATGACCTGACGTGATTGAAATAATAGGTATCGTTCTGCACAGCACTGTGCACCGCTGCCAGCCTGCCTCCCCTGTGTATCCATAATTTTCAGTGCCATCACGGCGCCCACAATTTCGGGGCAGCGTGGGCTCAAGGACCAGCTGCTTTGGGGAAAGTGCACGGGCCCCCCATGCAGCTGGGGCCCCTGGGTAGTGCCCAGGTGTGCCCTCTCACAGTGCGGATGGGGAGTCTGCTCAGCACAGGACCTGGAATATCGTTTCTATCCCCAGCAGCCCCTCAGGTATGAGATGTGCACACTTAGGTTGATGTGATCCAGCTTGGGTTTACATTTTCAGAAATGTATCATATTGGTGGCTTAGTTATTTTACTATAATTATCCCCTGGAGTTGTCCTCACTGGCCCAGATTCTCAAAGGGCTTACGACAGCGCAACGCAATGTACGCCAACGTAAGTCCTAATCTGGGCTGTCGTATCTATGCGACTGATTCATTGAATCAGTTACGCATAGATATACATTAGATCCGACAGGCGTAAGGCTCTTACGCTGTCGGATCTTAAATGCAAAAATTTTTTTTGCCACTAGGTGTCGCCTCCGTCGTTTTCCCCGTTGAGTATGCAAATTAGCAAAATATGCGAATTCCCGAACGTACGCGCGGTCGACGCAGTGAAGTTACGACGTTTACGTTAGATTTGCGACGCCTAAAGTTGCCCCTGCTATATGAGGGGCAACCAATGTTAAGTATGGCCGTCGTTCCCACGTCGAAATTCAAACATTTACGTAGTTTGCGTAAGTCGTCCGTGAATGGGGCTGGACGCCATTTACATTCGCGTCGAAACCAATGACGTCCTTGCGACGTCATTTAGCACAATGCACGTCGGGAAATTTTAGGGACGGCGCATGCGCAGTACGTTCGGCACGACTAAAGCACTTGCCTGTAAAACTTGCGGCGGCGTAACGTAAATGACATATGTTACGCCGCCGCAGTTTTACGCCCATCTACGAGAATCTGGGCCACTGGAGATCTGTACTTCGCAGCAGAAGTGCATCAGAGCGCCCTTTCCATACTTTTTCTCTAACCCTAGCAGGCTGACATGTTAATGATGTAGGCGTGAACGCAGGTTAGTGAAAATGTGTGCTAACATTCATCCGACTCTGCTTTTCTCCCTGCAGATCAAATTGTTTGTTAAATAAGTAATGTAAAAGTACGGTAACTTGTTAAATGTACTGAATATAATAGAAGCTTGATTCAGCAAATGCCATGTACTTTAAAAAAAGGAACGTGGCGCTTAGGCTCATACCCTTCACTTAATATTATGTGATACTGGCTGTTAAATCACTTTTGAATATATCATCGAGTAGTTACAGCTCCCTTTTCAATGGAAATTGAGACTCTTCCTTTCTAATGGTGTCTTGTAATAAAATCCTACTCTGAATAGAAATTGAGTCTTTTCCTTCCTGATGGTGCCTCTCGATTAGGAATGAGTTCGATTTGCAGAGGAATCATTGAATCCTGCTTGAAATCTGCACAACATGAACTTTGTAGAGAACCTGATTGAATGGGGGGGGGGGGGGGGATTCTTGATAATAAATTCTGGCCATTTTAAGACGAATAGCCTAGCTATTGTCAAAAAGAGCATGGGGAGCCAGGCACTTCCATTTGTGTCATTTAACAATGCAAAACAAACTGTAAAAAAGTACCTTATCTTAAAGCGGAGGTTCACCCAAATAACATGTATATAAGATCATATTCTTTATACTTCCACCATGTACAGTATGCCCTTTTTTTTTTGGCTCTACATACCTTACTATGGCTATTTTTCCCCCGGTTTCCAGGTACTGAATCCCGCGAGAATAGGCGTTTCTATGCAGAGGCCCAGATGATTGACGTCCTTGAGAAAAAGTTCCCCCCCGCGCCTGCCTATTGCGTAGGCGCGTCACGAGAGTCACAGAGTTTACGAAAGTAGCCGAGCTGCGAGTCAGCTCTACACGGCGCCTGCGCAGTCAGCTCTACACGGCTCCTAGTCAGTGCGCAGGTGCCGTGTAGAGCTAATTCGCAGTTCGGCTACTTTCGGAAACTCCGTGACTCTCGTGACGCGCCTACGCAATAGGCGGGCGCGGGGGGGAACTTTTTCTCAAGGACGTCAATCATCTGGGCGAAGTGCAATGTTAAAAGTCATCGAGCGGACGGGGAGAGAGGCGCTGGGATGAACCAGAGATTGAACCAGAGATTGATGAGCACAGACTGGTACAGCTGAGAGAAATCCTCATTGAGCGGAGCGCAGTGCCGGAAGTTGGGGACTTGGTCCGGCACTGGCTTTATCCCCAGCAGTTTCTCATGTGGCTCCCCACTGGTCCTGATGGATTAGCGGGGCAGACAGGAGGAGGAGCAGCAGAACCAGCTCTCTCTCCTCTCATGCTTGTGAGGGGAGGGGGAGGAGGGAGGGAGTGTCAGCGCTGGCTCTGACTGAGATCCAGAGCTATACATGAGCTCCGATCATCTGGAAAACAACCCGCTATCTCTCCATGTAGCGGTGAATGGACTGTGCTGATGGCGGGGAGCGAAGGAGTGATCCCGGCTGCCAGTAGATGTAGCTCTTTAATTCTGCAAAGTAGGTGGCTGCGAGGCTCCGGGAGCGCGAGGCCTTAGGCAACCGCCTAATTTCCCTAATTAGAGACCCTCCACTGATTACATCTACCTTAGCAGATAGCAGTGCCTACAAGTCCTACACTAATTTCTCCTTAAGCACTTTATCGCAGCACCCTCTATGCTTTCACCATCGCAGCTAAAGTACCGTATATACTCGAGTATAAGCCGAGTTTTTCAGCAATTTTTTTTGTGATGAAAAAGCCCCCCTCGGCTTATACTCGCGTCTCCCTGCCTCACTGTGCCCATCTGCAGCCTTTTGATCTCCCAGGGGTGTGATATGCAGTCTAGTCGGCGGCCGTCCAGTGTAACAAAGCCCTGCCTTCTCCTCGTCCTCGTCTGTAATAGACTGAACACTGACTCACTGCTGGGAAACTCAGTCAGTGTTCCATCATGGACGGAGACGATGAGGGGAGTAGGGCTTTGTTACACTGCATGGCCGCCTACTAGACTGCATATCACAGCGCCGGGAGATCATAAGGCTGCAGATGGGCACAACACCTGGAGAACAGGTACATGAGGCAGGGAGATGGGCAGTGTGAGGCAGGGAGATGGGCAGTGTGAGGCAGGGAGATGGGCACAGTGAGGCAGGGAGATGGGCACAGTGAGGCTGAGGCATGCAGATGGGCACAGTAAGGCTGAGGCATGCAGGTGGACACAGTGAGGCTGCAAATGGGCACAGTTAGGCATCGTACAAATGATAGGTTAACCAGAGGACAACGGTCTGAAGGACCGTTTTCATCGGTCAAAACCGATCGGGTGTGGGCCCCATAGGTTATTTAACTATAGGTTAAAAAAAGCCAACTTGCTTTAAAATTAACTTATGGATTCCTAACCGATAGGTCAAAACCGATCGTTAGTAGGCACGACCATCGGTTAAAAATCCACGCATGCTCAGAATCAAGTCCACGCATGCTTGGAAGCATTGAACGTTTTTTTCAGCACGTCGTTGTGTTTTACGTCACCGCGTTCTGTCACGATCGGTTATTTAACCTATGGTAAGTAGGGGTGACGGACCATCAGTCAGTTTCATCGGTTAAACTATGACAACGGTCCTTCAGACCGTTGTCCTCTGGTTAACCTATCGCATGTACGAGGCTTAAGGCTGCAAATGGGCACTGTTGAACCTCTTTTCCACTTACAGTAGCTGCTGCATTTCTCACCCTAGGCTTAGACTCTAGTCAATAATTTTTCCAATTTTTTTGTGGTAAAATTAGGCGCCTCGGCTTATATTCGGGTAGGCTTATACTCGAGTATATATGGAACATTGTTAATATGGATGCTGTGACTTAACCTCTAAATAGAGGGAGGCTTTACTTATTCAGTAGGCCCTCATTGGCCTTTATAGCCAGCTGAGCTCAGTTCAAAGGCCAGGTAGTGCATTTCGATTTACAAATAATTTGGTCTGGAGAATTCCAGCATTAGTATCCCAGTAGCCGGATTCAGAAAGAGTTAAGCCGGCGTATCAGTAGATACGCCGGCGTAACTCTGAATCCAAGCCGTCGTAGATTTAAGTGTATTCTCAAATTGAGTTACACTTAAATTGACTGCCTGCGCCGTCGTATCTTAGCTGTCTAGTTCCGCCGGCCGCTAGGGGCGTTAATGCTAATTTACAACTAGAATGCGTAAATCAGCGAGATACGCCGATTCACGAACGTACGCTTGCCCGTCGCAGTAAAGATACGCCGTTTACGTAAGGTGTTTTCCGGCGTAAAGTTAGTTCAACAAAAAGTTGGGCTAGCCAATGTTAAGTATGGACGTCGTATTTTGAAATTTTTACGTCGTTTGCGTAAGTCGTCGGTGAATGGGGCTGGGCGTAATTTACGTTCACGTCGAAACCAATACGTCCTTGCGGCGTACTTTGGAGCAATGCACACTGGAATATGTCCACAGACGGCGCATGCGCCGTTCGTTAAAAACGTCAATCACGTCGGGTCACGAGTCATTTACATAAAACACGCCCCCCTGTTACTCATTTGAATTAGGCGCCCTTACGCCGGCCCATTTACGATACGCCGCCGTAACTTAGGAGGCAAGTGCTTTGGGAATACAGCACTTGCCTCTATAACTTACGGCGGTGTAGCGTAAATACCATACGCTACGCCAGCTAAAAGATACGCTGGCTAAAAGATACGCCGCACTACATGAATCCGGCTACAGGTCTACAAATACTCGGGAACCCGTGGTAGTGGCAAACCCAAACTTTATATAGACTTAACTTTAGTTCTCCTTTAAAATCTATGAATGTGTCTTAACCCATGTTCATTTTATTCTCAGATTTCAAGACTAGCTACTGTAGATACTAGGAATCTCCTGTGAAAAAGACGAGCTGTGTTTATAAATGGCATCCTCTCAAGGCATTAAAAAAAGATCCGCTAAGTACTCCTTTGCTTCTGACACTAGCTGTCAAAATTTGTTGCGTTTGTTGAATGTCTATAGAGATATAAATATGGTCTAGAGCCTGCAGTTAAAAAAAAAAGACATAAATAAAAATCCTTTTTAATAACATATTCCCTCATAAGCACTACTGATTTGCATCTTCATATGGGGCCAACTACAGGGATACGGCGGTTCCACAGATACTGATGTCTTTAAAATACATGACTAGTGTAGTTTCCAATGTGCCACTCTCTATGCACCCCCTCCCTCCATTAAATACTTCCCCTTATTACCCCCCACTTTCCCGTAACCAGTTTACCCCAGTAATGAGACCGACACAGTGAATTGGAGAAAATTGGCCACAACAGCCATTTTTATTTTGTAACCAAATCAATATTTAACCAAATTATTAACACTTTTAATATTTTAACCCAATCCCAACTGATCCTTGACAGTAACTACCCCCATTAACCTTTTTTACACTGCGGTACCAATTACCATAACCCAGGCCTCCAGCCGACCCAGCTCTGAGACCCCTTTTTAACCCGCAGTGCACCGTAACCGTATTGCAGCAGACACCGTTCCACTGCAATAACCACCATAGGGGGCCATCCCATCGATGAGCCCCCCAACCATTTCCATTCCATCATTTCACTGTCACCGTCAAGGACCAAGGACACCGCCTCCGCTGTCGTGACAACCCGTCCTTATACCTGCAAGAAAAGAAAACAAACGCACCACACAACAAAAGAAACAAACAAGGGAGGGTGGGTGGGAAATCCTGCCTCCCTCTTCTCACTCTGCCTGCTTGTGGTTTTTGGCGCCGATCCCGCCCCCTATATATAAGGCTCCGCCCCCTCACCGGCCTGCTCCTCCAGCCACTCCCCTGAGACTGAGAGCTCTCCTGCTGTCTTAACCCTCCGTTGCCCTGGTTCCACCCCAGTCATGCCAGCCCTACGTTTATTCCTTGTGCTTTTACTCCGGGCTTTTCTTGACTAGTGTAGTTTCCAATGTGCCACTCTCTATGCACCCCCTCCCTCCATTAAATACTTCCCCTTATTACCCCCCACTTTCCCGTAACCAGTTTACCCCAGTAATGAGACCGACACAGTGAATTGGAGAAAATTGGCCACAACAGCCATTTTTATTTTGTAACCAAATCAATATTTAACCAAATTATTAACACTTTTAATATTTTAACCCAATCCCAACTGATCCTTGACAGTAACTACCCCCATTAACCTTTTTTACACTGCGGTACCAATTACCATAACCCAGGCCTCCAGCCGACCCAGCTCTGAGACCCCTTTTTAACCCGCAGTGCACCGTAACCGTATTGCAGCAGACACCGTTCCACTGCAATAACCACCATAGGGGGCCATCCCATCGATGAGCCCCCCAACCATTTCCATTCCATCATTTCACTGTCACCGTCAAGGACCAAGGACACCGCCACAGCCCGGAAGGAAAACCCCCTTTTCCTTATGGGCCCCCCCACACCCGCAGGGCTCTCTGAACCCCTTCCTGTATCCCCATCATCCACAAGTCTGTACCCACATCCGTCAGATGAACACCATCCTTGAGCAGATACAAACCCACATTAACCTCCAACTCCCTGTGTCTCACCCCTAAACCCCCGTGTTTAGCCACAAACCTCCCTAGTACCTTGTTTACTTTCACCCTTCCCTTATTGACCCGATCCACCGACCTTGCCATGCGCCATGTACTTCGCGCGACAATGTCTGACCAGATGATCAACATGTTGGGGAAAGATGCCCGCATCGTCAAGACGTCCGCCTTAACTGCCGTCATCAAATCCCCTATAGGCCGGATCCCCAGGTCATTCCCCCCGACGTGTAACATCAACACATCTGGGGGTCGGTCGAGCCGAGCATAGCGCTGTACTTCCGACAGCACCCTGCCCCAACCCATCCCAGGGATCCCCAACCAACGAATAGTAGCATCCTGACTGGAAATTCCCAATTGCCTACCCCCTGGCCTAGCATCCGCTCTTCTAGCCCCCCTACAGACATAAGAATGCCCCATGATCCATACGAGGCGCGCCTGTCTTCCACCTGAAAAAACAAACAATAAATCATGACTATTAACAATTTGCCCCCACAGCAAAGATACCGGCCTTTCCCGTAGACTACTTTCTTCCCCCCCATTTATTAATCCATCAACAAATGAGGGCGAACATACGAACGGAATCTCCTCGACTCCCATCTCCCAATCCGCTTCACTGCCGCCTCATCCAACCCACACCGGGCCGCCTCGGTTGCCGCCCCGATGCGGAAGGAGTGCGAGGCAAACAGCCGCTCGTCTAACCCCACCATCTTCAAACATTTTTTAAAAATTGCAATGAATTGAAATCTTGAAACAAAAGACCCATCCACGTGTACCCAAAACGGGCCACCAACCTCAGGGCGTCCCTCTGCATATTCCCTTACCACCCTTACCGGACACATCTCTGAACCCGGCATCGCATACAAAATTACGTCCCTCCCTTTTCCCATCTGATCCGTCTTTGACCGTCTCAGCCGAAAAACCACCCTATCATCATGTGACCGTACGTCACCCCCCAAAAAACCCCCGGCCACCCGTTTTGAGGGACTAACCAACTCCCCTATCCGAAATGCCCCAAAAAATGCCACCGAAAAAACCGCCCGAAACAAACGCATTTCGTATTCAGACGAGCAGACTTCCTTTAAAACCCCAAAAATTCTCCCCAAAATCGAAAATGACACTGGCCTCCGCTCGTCCTTGTACTGGTGCCCTTTTTTGTATCCTTTTACTGTCTGTTTTACCCAAAATGTTTTCGTGAGGTCTGTCCTACCCTCCAATTTGAACCAAAACGCTAAAGCTGCTAATTTTTTCTCTAAAGCAGATACCGACCCTCCCTTCTCTATATGTCTTACCACAAAATACACCACTAACAAGCCCATATCGCCTTCGCCCAGCTCGGCGCCTGCCAGCCGTCTGAAACTGGCCCATTCCTCCCATACTTTCGAGTATGCAGCCCATGTCTGCCCACTCACCGACCTCCTGATCCAGTCTGCAGCGGCTCCAATGCCAGCCCCCACATCCACCCAGGGCAAGGAACCCCTTCTGCATCCGCCCCTGGCGCCAGCTCCCTGAACCTGTCCCACTGAAATCGAGACAAGGCGTCAGCGAGTTTGTTATCCACCCCCGGGATGTGTACAGCATACAAGAATATGTTCCACTGCAAACAACGCAACACGAGATGGCGCAGTAATCTCACCACCGGTACCGATGAACCGGAGATTCGATTAATGACTTGTACCACCCCCATGTTATCGCAATTTAGCCTGATCTTCAAATTTTTGCATTCTTCCCCCCACAACTCGATTGCCACCACCACCGGGAATAGTTCTAGCAGCACCAGGTTCTTCTCAAAACCCGCTGCTGTCCATGACCTAGGCCATGCCTCAGCGCTCCACCGCCCCTTAAAAAAGGCCCCATAACCCGTGGACCCGGCCGCATCCGTGACCAAATCCAGGTCAAAGTTGCTGACAGGCCCTGACATCCAGATCGCCCTTCCATTATACGTTTCCAAAAACGTATCCCAGATGTGCAAATCTGCTTTCAGCTCACCCGTTAGACGGATATAATGTTTCGGCGCCTTCACCCCCGCTGTTGCTGCCGACAGCCGTCGGCAAAAAACCCTCCCCATAGGGATGATGCGGCAGGCGAAATTCAACTTTCCCAACAAAGACTGCAGGGACACCAGCTGAACCTTGTCCCGCCCCAGCATCCCCCGAATCTCCATCCGAAGATTCTCCACCTTGTTCATTGGAAGCCTACACTCCATAGCCTCGGAATCAATCATGATTCCCAAAAAACTCAACGCCGTGGTTGGACCCTCCGTTTTGTCGGCTGCCAAGGGCACTCCAAACTTTTCCGCCATGTGCTGCAACGTTGCCAACAATATTGCGCACACATTGGACGACGGGGGCCCAACGCACAGGAAGTCATCCAGGTAGTGGATTACTGAATCCGTGTCCGCCACATCCCTGACCACCCATTCCAAGAAAGAGCTAAACGTTTCGAAAAACGCGCAAGAAATCGAGCAGCCCATTGGCAAACATCGATCCACGTAGAACTCATCCCGCCACCGACAACCCAACAGCCGAAAGCTGTCTGGGTGAACTGGCAGTAAACGGAACGCGGCCTCAATGTCCGATTTTGCCATCAGGGCTCCCCTTCCGTACCGCCGCACCCATCGTACTGCCGCGTCAAACGACGTATACGATACCGTGCATGCTTCGGGATCTATAGCGTCATTCACCGACCCCCCCTTTGGGAAGGACAGGTGATGAATGAGCCGAAACTTGTTTGGTTCCTTCTTGGGAACCACCCCCAGAGGGGACACCACCAAATCAGGCAGCGGCATCTCTGTGAATGGCCCCACCATCCTACCCAGCTGAACTTCTTTTGCTAATTTTTCTGACACTACCGCCGGGTTTTCTAAGGCAGACCGCAGGTTCCTAGCCAAGGGTGGCACCTTCGACAAGGAACAGGGAATGATAAATCCCTCCGAAAACCCTGCCGCAAGCAGCCGCGCTGCCCCTCTGTCTGGGTACCTATCTAGAAAAGGCCCCATCTTTTCCACCTTCACTGGCGTTCTCCCCCTTTCCAGCAGCATCCCCCCCCCGCTTGCCCTTTTTGAAGCAACGCGACAAGGGGTGAGCCCCCCCGCATCCGGAGCATTCGTGTTTAAAGCGACAGGCTCCTCCATATTTGCAGGAACCCTCGTTAAACTTCCAGCACCCCCCCCATTTTTTACCGGCCGGTGATCCGGAGGAGGGAGTACCCCCGGCCCCGCCCTGAAAAAAACGGTGTATTAGGCCGTGGCGCAGAAATTATCCGCATCCACAGGCTTATATCCTTGTGATCCCAACGTATAGAAGGACGCACAGCCCGCCGCTGGCGAAACTGTTCGTCATACCTCAACCATCCTGTCCCCCCATATACCCTATATGCTTCACCTATCGCGTCCAGATAGCAGAACAGCGCAGAACAGTGTTCCGGGCTCTTCTCCCCTATGACGCTGGCCATAATCACAAATGCTTGCAACCAGTTAGTGAAAGTGCGAGGAATCAGCCTGTACCTTCGCTTCTCCTCGTCGTCTTTTTTGAAACTATCCGGCTTCACCCTATCCAAGTTAAACTTTTCTAACGGTAGGAGGGAAAAAATCTCAACGTACTCACCTTTTTGGATTTTCTCCCGAACCTCCTGTTTTAGATGTGACCCCAGTGGCCCTTCAAAGCAAATATATACTTCACCTTTTGACCCATCGTCCATCCGTACCACATCCGACCTGACCCCCGTGTCACTACTTGCAGTGCTATCTGGCACCAACCCCGTATTCCCCCCCACCGTGGAAGGTAACCCCCCCGCCAAGGGAACCCCGCCCACTGACCCCCCAATCCAGGGCGCAGCCTGAGGAAGCGTTCCTCCAACCCCCCCTTTCCCGGCAAATCGATGCAACAATTCACCCAAACCACACAATAATTCTTGCATCCCCCCAGGGGAACCCTGGGCAGCAGGAGCTAATCCCGCCACCCCGGGGGCCCCGGCTTGCGTTCGCACTGAACTCCCCACATTAACAACATTTTCAGGAGGACCCCCGCCCCCCCCCAACAGAGCACATAAAGCATTAACAAAATCCCCAGATAAATTATTAGCGGACTTACCAGGCTGGCCGGGACCGTCCCTCACAGCCGACACTGGCAACTCCATCGTAGACGAATGCTCCCTCTCCTCCTCATCATCCGATCCTGAAGCTTCCCCCTCCGATCGATCTTCCGAGGCCGGCGTCCTTGGCGAAGTCTGCCTCCCAGGCGTGGCAAGCCTGGAGGCCGTAGATCCCAGCCTCCCGGCGGACCGTCCTCTCCCAATCGACCCGGCCGTGGATGTCCCTGCTCCGCTGCTT
Source organism: Rana temporaria (assembly GCF_905171775.1). NCBI lineage: Eukaryota > Metazoa > Chordata > Amphibia > Anura > Ranidae > Rana > Rana temporaria. The sequence continues at coordinate 21,618,523 of NC_053496.1, read as the reverse complement.
CCCCCGCTGGTACTTCGATCGGCATCCCTCAATGTCTCTGTTGTTTTGGAGCTAACCCTTGTCCTGGACTTGGTTGTAGTGTTCCTGGCAGGCCCCCTTTTAGAGGAATTCGGCTTGGATTGTCGGCCCCCCCTCCCTGCTGCAGTACTGTTAATTAGGGGATGAAAGGCCTCTGCCATGCTGCTATGCCTCGTGTGTGAGGATCGGGCGCCATTTTGTTCCGAAGCCCCGCCCCCCGGGCCTGAATTATGTGTGCCAGCACCCCCAGCCGCAGCGTGGCTTCGCTTGGCTGGAGGGGGTGAAGGGTGGCTTTGTGGGCTGCTATTAGACCGCCGGGACCGCGGTGTTGGGGTAGGTGAGTAGCGCTGCGGTGCTCGTGAGCGCCGAGCGCGTGGGGTTAATACTGACTCCGTCTGGGACCCCCCCGCCTCGTCTATCAATAAGCCCCCCACCTGAGATTCCAGCCATCCTTCCTCCTTGTTAGCTGCTGCTGCTCTGAGTCTTGCTAGGATTAAATCCACATCCATTGCTGCATCCGTTTTAGGGGAAATAAATTTTCTGATCTGTGTGAGGGAGCAACGAGAAATCCTGCCTCCCTCTTCTCACTCTGCCTGCTTGTGGTTTTTGGCGCCGATCCCGCCCCCTATATATAAGGCTCCGCCCCCTCACCGGCCTGCTCCTCCAGCCACTCCCCTGAGACTGAGAGCTCTCCTGCTGTCTTAACCCTCCGTTGCCCTGGTTCCACCCCAGTCATGCCAGCCCTACGTTTATTCCTTGTGCTTTTACTCCGGGCTTTTCTCTACCTTGAACAGCAGAAAACTGCTAACATGGCCCAACTGAGAATTGAAATACGGAAAAAAAAAAAAACAGGCAAAAATGACTTTAATGAGATTGTTGATAGTGTTGACTTAAATCCACAATCTTCGTTGCTGCAATGAAGCTTCGCAGCACAATTTTGTAATATAAGGATTATTATTTTATCAATTTAATTTCAGGACATGCGTGTTAATGTAATGTGACAGTTGCGGTCTATTAAATGTTTCTGCAAGGTTGAATGATCTTTCTTTCATTACATCCTCGTTCCCGAAGGAGGCACAAAGACTTGAGGAATGCAAAAAAGACCCAGCTATCGGGAATCATATGCAAGACCACAATTTGTTTTCCTTCTGCCACCATTATACAAGTTTTATTATCTCAGAAAGGTGATAGCTTCTCGGGAATTTGAAGGTTACACAGCCGACTCCGCGATAGCAATAAAAGAAAAGAAAATTTGTTTAACGCCATTAGGCCTCTTGTTCTGGCAATTCAGCGAGTAGACTTTAGAGACTCTTATAAGCCGGGCATGTATATTGTGAAAAGAATTGCGGATTCTCTATAGACAAGGGCAGAGGAAACATATAGCACATGATGGAATTATTCCTACTGTTAAGAGCTAAATACGAGCTTTGTATATTAGATGGTAGACAGTTGGAGATCATCATTTGTCTTTTATTTCCCTGTAGGGTAAACACTCTTATGAGGAAGCTGGAGCATTGCATGCATTACAACTTAACCCCTTAATAACCAGCAAAGGAGATCCACATATTCACCAGAATTTGAAGGTTATTATTATGAACACTGCAGCTGAGCTGGAAAACCTACAACTTTCACCTAAAATACTAGGCTGGGGGGGACCAACAAGCACTATACAGTGGATATAAAAAGTCTACACACCCCTGTTAAAATGTCAGGATTCTGAGCCAGATTTGAAACTTGCTTATATGGACCAGTGGGAAAGGGACCTATACCTCACATGACTCTGGATACCTCATTGTGCGCTGACATCTACCCATGATTGTGGACATAGGTGTGCGCAGCCTATTGCATTAGGGTGTGCAGAAGGGGTGAGAGACAGAGAGAGAGAGGGAGGTGAGAGAGATGGGGAGTGAGAGAGAGAGGGAGGTGAGAGAGATGGGGAGTGAGAGAGAGAGAGGGGGAGGTGGGAGAGAGAGAAGGGGGTAAGCGAGATAGAGAAGGGATAAGGAGGGTGAGAGAGAAAGAGGGCTGAGGTAAAAGAGAGAGAGGGGGTGAGGGGGAGGTGAGAGGGGGGAGGTGTGAGAGAGAGAGAGAAGGGGTGAGAGAAAGAAGGGGTGAAAGAGAAGGGGATGGGGGGTAAGAGAGAGAGCGAGGGAGAGGGGAGAGAGAGAAGGGGTGAGAGAAAGAAGGGGATGAGAGAGAAGGGGGTGAGAGGGAGAAGGGGTGAGAAAGAGAAGAGGGTGAGAGAGAAGGGGATGTGGGGTAAGAGAGAGAGTGAGGGAGCGGGGAGAGAGAGAGAGAAGGGGGTGAGAGAGAAAGGGGTGAGAGAGAGAAGGGGGTGAGAGAGAAAGAGATGGGGGAGTAAGAGAGAGCGAGGGAGCGGGGAGAGAGAGAGAGAGAGAGAGAGAAGGGGGTAAGAGAGAGCGAGGGAGCGGGGAGAGAGAGAGAGAAGGGGATGAGAGAGAAGGGGATGGGGGTAAGAGAGAGAGTGAGGGAGAGGGGAGAGAGAGAAGGGGGTGAGAGAGAGAAGAAAGGTAAAAGGGGGTAAAAGAGAGAGGGGGTGAGGAGGGTAGGAGTGATATGTATTACTCTGGGTGTGTAGTGTGTGACAGGGCACAATGGGTCCCCCTTCCCCTGGGTCCCGCTCACTTCTGTACACTGGATGATACAATGCATGGCGCTAGTGTATGGGGTGATTCGGGTGTGCCCAGGCACACCTGGCACGCCTATGATTGTGGATAAGACACTTTTTTGGATCCTGTGTTTCTTTTCTATGAAACCTGGATTCTATTAATCTGCTGATACAATTCCATGGATATGCCAGTGCCTCTGGCCTACCAAGGTGTCTGATCCTCCCCCTGGCCTAATATCATCAGGTGTGCTACCCATATTCGGTGACTCCTTGTAAGTTACATGTGACCATCCATTTATTGGGGGGTGACCTGGTTTTGGGGTGTGGAGAGGTCGGGACACCATCCTTTTGGGGATCTCGTCACTTTGATGGATGAGTTCAGTGCAAATTGTTTCATTCCCAACCATACATATTGACTTGTTACAACAAAACCTCTGAAGAAGACCTGTATAAAGGTCGAAACGCATTAGGAATTGTTATATGCTTGTATATACACATGTCAAGCTGTTCTACAGTAGGGATGAGCTTCGAGTTCGAGTCGAACTCATGTTCGACTCGAACATTGCCTATTCGCCTGTTCAACGAACAACGAACAATTAGGGGTGTTCGCGGCAAATTAGAAAAGCCGTGGAACACCCTGTTAAAGTCTATGGGAGAAATCTAAAGTGCTAATTTTAAAGGCTAATATGCAATTTATTGTCCTAAAAAGTGTTTGGGGACCTGAGTCCTGTCCCAGGGGACATGTATCAATGCAAAAAAAAGTTTTAAAAACGGCCGTTGTTGTTTTTTGTCATTTATTTATATGTATGGGAATTTTAACCACTTTTGTACCTTCGTAACTCATATCTTAACTATTTGAATATCTCCCTTGTATGTGTCATCACACAATAAAAACTTCCTTCTTTTACATACGTATATCTAATCCATTAATTGAGCTGCCCAAAAACCCCACTGGGGGAATTACCCTTGACAGGGACCTAAACCCTACCTTTGCTCTGACTGAAGGGCAAGACGTCACCGCTTATCAGCTATCCAAAATTTCCATCAATACTACCCTTATAGAGGCCAACTATAAAACGCTCCTGCGTTGGTACCTGGTCCTGACTAGGGTAGCTAAGATGCGTCCTTCTACCTCACCGAATTGTTTCCGACGATGCGGGCAGTTGGAGCGCTTCCTGATGACGTAGATCTTTACGAAACGTGCGTCGAGGCGAGCCTTGGTCACGTTCACTTCCGGTCCTTTTGGTCTGTTTGTCGAGCAGTGTGGAACGCACGCCAGCTACGGGTGACCTAGCCGCGAGGCTACCATTCGACTACCTTACATGCATGCAGCCTCTGTAATATGCATGTAAGCAAGCCATTTGGCTTTTTAATCTTTTTTAATGTTGTAATAAATGGGATTACACTATTTTCGATTCCTCTATCATTTTCTGCATATATCTCACCATCGATTCCTGGCGGGAGGAAGTTACCTTGTGTGTACAGCATCCGTTATTATCAGCAGACAGGGTTCTGCACAAGCGGTTTAGACCTACTTTTTAACTAAAGTGGTCAAATCCATCTGGTAAGCAGCTTATACATTCGAGCACATTGGGTGATCAAATGTTCTGTTTAGTGAAAGTCTACTTCTGAACTAACTTGCGGGTGCAAGAATTTAAACAAAAATTCAAAGTATTATGGTGATGTTGATAATATTGTAAATATGTAGGAGCATGTTGTGTGTTAGAATATATACATGTGGTTTTTACTATTCTTTTTTATAAGAAAAAATATTTAACCACTTGCCATATAGCAAAATGACGTCGGCAAAGTGGTTTCAATACCCTGACTGGACATCATATGACGTCCTCAGGATATTGAGCCGCTGCGCACCCCCGGGGGCACGCATCGCGGCGATCGTTGTTGCAGGGTTTCAGTCTGACACCCCCGCAACACCGATCTAGGTAAAGAGTCTCTGACGGAGACTCTTTACCACGTGATCAGCCGTATCCAATCACGGCTGATCACGATGTAAACAGGAAAAGCCGGTAATCGTCTTTTCCTCACTCGCGTCTGTTTGGCCTCGTACAGACGGGCGGACTGTTCGATGAAAACGGTCCGCACGGAGATTTCTGTCTGATGGTTGTACACACCATCAGACAGAAATCCGTGCAGACAGACAGCGCGGTGACGTGTCCGCGCCGTCGCCGCGACGATGACGCGGCGATGTGCGCGACGCTGGAAGGTCAATGCTTCCACGCATGCGTCGAAGTGATTCGACGCATGCGAGGGATGGAGGCCGGTCGGACATGTACGGTGAGTCTGTACAGACGACCGAACATGTCCGACAGACAGGATTCCAGCGGACATGTTTCTTAGCATGCTAAGAAACATTTGTCCACTGCAAAACAGTCGGCTGGACAAATGTCCGCTGAAAACCTGTCCGGTCGGCCGTACAGACGACCGAACATGTCTGCTGAAACTGGTCAGCGGACCAGTTTCAGCAGACATATTCGGTCGTCTGTACGGGGCCTTAGACGCGAGTAGAGGAGAGCCGATCGGCTGCTCCTCTGACAGGGGGGGTTTGCGCTGATCGATTATCAGCACAGCCCCCCCCAAAGGATGCCCACAATGGACCACCAGGGATACCACTAGACCACCAGGGATGCCCACCACAGGTATGCCACCCTAGACCACCAGGGATGTCAATCAGAAATGAATAATGGATGCCAATCAGTGCCCACAATGGATGGCAATCAGTGCCCACAATGGGCATCACTGATTGGCATCCATTAGTACAACACATTGCAGTACATTAGTGCCACCTATCAGTGCCCATTTATGCCCATCCGTGCCACCTATCAGTGCCCATCCATGCCGCCTATCAGTGCCCATCCATGCCGCCTATCAGTGCCCATCCATGCCGCCTATCAGTGCCCATCCATACCGCCTATCCGTGCCCATCTTTGCCTCCTATCAGTGCCCATCTGTGCCGCCTATCAGTGCCCAATTCGTGCCGCCTATCAGTGCAACCTATCAGTGCCCATCAGTGCCGCATATTAGTGTCCATCAATACCACCTCGTCAGTGCCACCTCACCGGTGACCAACAGTGCCGCCTTATCATTGCCCGTCAGTGCAGTAACATCAGTGCCCATCAGTGAAGGATAAAACTTACTTATTTACAATGTTTTGTAACTGAAACAAAAAAATAAAAAAACGTTTTATTTTTCTAAATTGCTCTTTTTGCTCTTTTCATTTTGTTTGCTGCACTTACTGGAATCATATCTTTCTCATTGCACTTATGTATAATTGGTTTATTATTATAAATTTTTGAGTGTTAACCATTTGTTATGTTTTGATAATGTATTATACATTTCCTGAATCCTCACGGTCTATGTTTATTATTGAGCGCTCCCTTCACCTTATATTTCACTTGATCTAAAGCACATGGCACTTTAATAGGGATAGCAGCCTTAGTCACTTATTATTCTGCACATAGTTTATGAAGCGCAAAGTTTTACTTATTATTTCATCAGTTGGGGACAATGCACCAAATTCGGTGGCAGTGCCCCCTCGTTACTAGGTTCTGGATTAGGATTTTCAACTTAATAATCTCAATAACGGGGGGTAAACATTCGCAGATCTCCAGAAGCTGCTTTTCCACAAACTACCTGACGAAACACCCCAAAAATGTGTAAAATGTATTAAATTATATATATTGCTGGCGGCGAGAATCACAATCGCTAGGCATTGGAAGCTATGGGACCCGTGGATCGATTATATCTTGACTCCGTTGGGAACTCCAGGATGACCCTCTCCTTCCTCAGCTCCCTTTTCTCTCTCCCTTTTTTTTTTTCTCTCTCCCTTTTTTTTTTCCCTCTTCATCGTCCCTCTTCTTTATTACTTTCTTCTTTTTCTAGTACTTACCCTATATACTTGAGTATAAGCTGACCCCAATATAAGCCGAGGCACCTAATTGTACCACCAAAAAACTGGGAAAACGTATTGACTCGAGTATAAGCCTAGGGTATTCTTCTGCATTCCTCACTGTGCCTCACTTTGCCTTACTGTGTCCATGTGCCCATGCCTCACTGTGCCCATGCCTCACTGTGCCCATGCCTCACTGTGCCCATGCCTTACTGTGTCCATGCCTTAGGCCGCGTACACACGTTGTTCCAAACCGATGAGAATGGTCCGACGGGCAAAAAAAAAATGAAGTTCAATGCTTCCAAGCATGTGTCGACTTGATTCTGAACATGCGCGGGTTTTGAAACGATGCTTTTCTGTACTAACCATCGGTTTGGACCGATCGGTCAGCGGTCCATCGGTTCGATTTTAAAGCATGTTTTAAAATTTTGAACCGAAGGACAACAGACCGATGGGCCGTACACACCGTCGGTTTGGACCGATGAAACTGAACCTCGGTCCATTCCATTCCATGCCTTACTGTGTCCATGCCTCACTGTGCCCATGCCTCACTGTGTCCATGCCTCACTGTGCCTATGCCTCACTGTGTCCATGACTAGACTTACGTTTAACATGGGAGTATATAGAAGAGGTGCCCGGCTTTGAAAAAAAAAACTTTGCTCCCCAGCCGTATGTCCCCCAGACAGCAAATTTTGCACACGTGTAGAGGAGTACTGGGGCTATATGTGTGCCAAGTTCGGTATTGGGTCCCCAAAGTTACCGTTTAACATGGGAGTCTATGGAAGGAGTGCCGACTTTGAAAAATAGGTGCTCCCTGGTCGTAGGTCCCCCGGACAACAAACTTTGCACACTTGTAGAGAAAAAGTGGGGCTATATGTGTGCCAGGGGACCTAAGGTCGGCCGGTACCGGGTCCCCAAATTTCGGGAGATCAGGTGCAAAAAGGTGACTCGAGTATAAGCCGAGGGGGGCATTTTCAGCACCAAAAAATGTGCTGAAAAACTCGGCTTATATTTGAGTATATACAGTACACAATACAGATGCTCTCTTATGGGGCCTCACACAGTAGTAAACCCTAAGACTATCTCGGGGATCACTACCAGGATTCCCTATTACTTCGGATCTCTACCATTCACCATACATGGTGGTATTCCTGATCATAGATGGGGAAATATTATTCTGTCCCATTAGTATTTGGATACATACTGTATCACACGTCTTGCGTTCTACTATGATGGTAGATGACAGATATGTATTATGGCCATACCTTCTGTATCTCTGTATTGCTATGTTGACAAGCTGAAAAATTTACTTTGTTCCATTAATGTGTCTTTTCATTATTGAATTTGTTCCTTTTTCAAGAAAAAATATTGAAATATAAAATGTCAGGTTTCTGTGATGTAAAAAAAAAAAATAAGACAAAGACTTTTTCCACCTTTACTGTGACCTATAAACTGTACAACTTAGTTGAACAAAAAAAATGAAATCTTTTTGGTGGAGGGAAGTAAAAATAAAATAATAAAATAATATGGTTGTGCGCATTAAATGAATGCTTTGTTGAAGCACCTTTTGATTTTATTACAACACTATCACCATGGCACATCTTGACTTGGCAATATTTTCCCACTCTTCTTTGGAAAAACACTCAAAATCTGTCAGATTGCGAAAGCATCTCCTGTGCACAGCCCTCTTCAGATCACCCCACAGATTTTCAATTGGATTTGGGTCGGGGGTCTGGCTGGGCCATTCCAAAACTTTGATCCTTTGCCGATGTGGATGTATGCTTTGGGTCATTGTCATGCTGATGTTCCTCTTCATGTTCAGCTTTCTAGCAGAAGTCTGAAGGCTTTGCGCCAATATTGACTGGTATTTTGAACTGTTCATAATTCCCTCTACCTTGACTAAGGCCCCTGTTCCAGCTGAAGAAAAACTGCCCCAAAGCATGATGCTGCCACCACCATGCTTAACTGTGGTTATGGTGTTCTTTTGCTGATGTTCAGTGTTGTTTTTGCGCCAAACATATCTTTTAGAATTATGGTCAAAAAGTTAAACCTTGGTTTTATCAGACCAGAACACATTTTCCCACATGCTTTTAGGGGACTTCAGATGTGTTTTTGCAAAATTTAGCCAGGCTTGGATGTTTTTCTTCATAAGAAAAGGCTACCATCTTACCACTCTACCCCATAGCCCAGACACATGAAGAATATGGGAGATTGTTGTCACATGAACCACACAGCCAGTACTTGCCATATATTCTTGCAGCTCCTTTAATGTTGCTGTAGGCCTCTTGACGCCCTCCCAGTTTTCTTCTCATCTTTTTATACATTTTGGAGGGTCGTCCAGTTCTTGGTAATGTCACTGCTGTGCCATATTTTCTCCATTTGATGATGATGGTGTTCACTGTGTTCCATGGTATATCTAATGCATTGGAAATTCTTTTGTACCCTTCTCCTGACTGATACCTTTTACCAATGAGATCCCTCTGATGCTTTGGAAGCTCTCTGCGGACCATGGCTTTTGCTGTAGGATGCGACTAAGCAAATGTCAGGAAAGACCTACTAGAACAGCTGAACTTTATTTGGCGCTAATCAGATGCACTTTTTTTTTTTTTATCAAATAACTTTTTATTGAAGATAAGAAAAAGAAGGAGTACATTTCTTACAGGATACAAAGCCACATGGTACAGCATGAGGAGATGCACTTTTAATGAAGGCAGGTGTGTACTGACTCCTAGTCATCGGTAGACATGTGCACACTGAAATATTTCATTTTGTAATTTCGTTTTCATCCGAAAAATAAAATTTAGTTACTGCCAAAATTAGTTTTAATTTATTTTGTTTTTCGTTAAAATATGCATTAGTCCGAAAATCTGAATTAAGGTTGAATCTGTCATTGTAGGCTTATGGTGTCTGTCGCATGTTCTAAGGAGATTCGACGGAGCAGCTAAACTGTACGACGCCGCAATCGTACATTTCCGGTCGAATGTTCCAACTACAAACTATAGAAGAATTCCAATGTTGTATGACACTAATCATAATTATATTTATAAATTATTATTACTAGTCAACCAATATTCAAATTCTGCTATAGCCTATGGGCCGAGCATTTGCCCGGAAATGTACGATTGCAGCGTTGTACAGTTTAGCTGCTTGTCGAATCTTCTTAGAACTTTCAACAGACACCATAAGCCTTCAATGACAGATTCAACGTTTGTATGTTTTTTGCTGCTTCGTCGAATCTTCGTCATTCATGTCGAATGGTGTACCCCAACACTGTCTCTATAATGTCAAATCTTTTGTCTCTATGTAGAATAATCTTGGACTAATAGAGTTAAGGTTAGGCACATTCGACCAGAGGTTCGATAGACACAGATTGCTATTGTCACCGTCATGTCAAATCCCCTTTCTATATCGAACTGTTGTAGCAACGAAAACAAAGCATTTTAATATGTCGGATCTTTCAGATTTTGGATTACGTTCCTTTTCGTTTGTTAAAACGATAACGAAAATACCCAAAATTCGCACGAAAATGCATTCAGACGAAAACGAATGCACATGTCTAGTCATCGGCACATGCGCACTGAAGCAATGAAACGTTATAGCATCTACAAAATAGGGAATAGATGTATGGCATTTTTATTATTATTATTATTTTTACTAATGGCGGTAAACTGCGATTTTTAGCGGGACTACGACTTTGTGCGGACAGATCGGACACTTTTGACATGGACCAGTGACAATTATACAGCGATCAGAGCTAAACATAGCCACTGATTGCTGTATAAATAACACTGGCAAAGAAGGGGGTTAACACTAGGGGGCGATCAAAAGGTTAAGTGTTCCCTAGGGAGGTGTTTCTAACTGTGGGGGGAGTGTATTGACTGGGAGTAGAGAGATCGCTGTTCCTAATCACTCTCTACTCCCCTGTCAGATCCCTGTTCTGGCTCTCTGTGGAGCGATCACGGCATATCAGCTCTGGCATCAATAGCTCTTAGGCCGCGTACACACGATAGGTTAAACCGATGAGAACGGTATGACGGACCGTTTTCATCGGGCAAAAACGATCGTGTGTGGGCCCCATGGGTTATTTAACCTTCGGTTTAAAAAAAGCAAACTTGTTTTAAAATTTTACCGATGGATTGCTAACCTATAAGTCAAAACCGATCGTTAGTATGCAAAACCATTGGTTAAAAACCTGTGCATGCTCAGAATCAAGTCTACGCATGCTTGGAAGCATTGAACTTCGTTTTTTTCAGCACGTCGTTGTGTTTTACGTCACCGCGTTCTGACACGATCGGTTATTTAACCGATGGTGTGTACACGTGACGGACCATCAGCTTCATCGGTTAACCTAAGACAACTGTCCTTCAGACCGTTTTCATCGGATGGACTGATCGTGTGTACGAGGCTTCAAAGCAACCAACGTACGTGCCAACCTGCCGCAGTACAACTGCGGTGGCTGGTCGGCAAGTAGTTACAAAGGGGTTAAATAGTTGCAATTAACACATACAAGTACGTTAGCACTTACAGGAATGGATCAATATATGTGTACATTCACTTGCACTTCACCACTGTTAAAACTTGGCTGTTACTTACAATTCTGATAATTGAGATGAAGCTGGGAATTCGACACAGCAGTTCCCAGCTGGTAATCATTGTGATATGACAGTAATCATGAGGCAAAGCAGTGATAGAAATGAGGCAAACCTGTGTCTCAACAAATGTATTTCCCTCCGGCCCTTCTTGTTATCATCATAGAGTGTAAAAGTGTCTGCAGTGCTCATACAATGCTTCTTCACAACAGAAGAAAAAGATAAAATAAATACCGTACTTTCCCATCAGAATGACTTATGCTGTAAAGACCAGGCCCTGGGTCATAAAGGAGGTATGGTGACAGCCTCTGAATTCATAAGAAAAAAACTTATACTTTCCACCTTGCAACTTTTTTATCTTCATTATTAGTACACAGGATTTATACAGCAACAATGGCTTGGACAGCAACTTACAATACAAAGGGAGCAGGGGTCAAGTCCTGGGGAAAAAAGTGTGGGAACTCCCACCCAAGATCCACTCCCCCACCAAAAAAAAAAAAAATATTATACACTTATATGCATAATTACTAAACCACATGTTTTTTTTTTTTCGATCCACTGTACCTTAGCAATCCTTTATGTTACTGACCGCTTCCTGTATATGGATTCATCGGGTAGTGTGCGGGTATTCCGTCACTTCCTCGATGCTGCAATATCTCCTGGGAGCTTTTGTCAATGTTCCCAGGAGACATTGCGGAGGTCTGCCGCGAGTTATCGTGGGATTTAGAAAGAACGTGCTTCGAGCTGTGCTTCGAGCTGGGCATCGCCGCTTAGTGAAGGATTGGCTCGGGTGGCTCGGCTGCTCTCGGCTGCTCTAGTCCTGCAAAGGGAACTGCGTTACTGCTGTGAAAAAAGTGCAGGAACTCCGTTCCCACGTGTTCCCGCAGGACTTGAGCCCTGAAAGGGAGACTGTACAGTTAGACCCCTTTCACATAGGTCCTAACTCCAGGTTCAATCTGGTCTGCTAAATAAAAAAATAAAACAGGGGGGATTCATCCTCTTCCATTTAGGGGAAGCTGAACGGAGGGCATTCGGTTTTAAATGGGCAGCGGAATCCGCTTAAAACCGTCCGCCCATAGAGCAGAGCGGGTTCTGTCCGTGTCCGCTCTGCAGAAACTGAGAAGACATGGATGTGTCATCCTCCCACTCCAAGACAATGAACCATCAGCTTTGTTTTTGTATTTTATTGAGGCATTAGAACTTGGATTGAAAACGTCAACCTATGACGAAACGCGTCTGGACGGCGTAAAGTGACGTCACCGCGCTCAATGTGAAGGAGGAAGGGCTCCTATAGTGCCGGCCGGCATTTGTTTTTTTTTACGCTTTTACGAATTTATGTTTGTAAGTACAATTATCTATTTTTTTTATAAACTTGCCCAAACGTTATTATGCTGTGGTCCGCTCTTTTCAATTTATGATCCACGGACCACATGTATGACAAGGGTGTAGCGGTTTCACGATCAGAGGATACACTGTTGAGGCTCCTGTTAACCCAGTGTTTAACCTGTGGACGGAAACTACATTTTTCACTGCTGGTTTAACCTGTCAATGTGGTAAGCGGCTTTCCATGTGGTGGCGGTCTTCACGGATCTCAAGCTCACTGTGGTGTTGTCTGTTTTGATTACGGATACCAAGGAGATTTATTCAGCACATTTTTGGGACACTATTTATTTAATTTAATTAATTTATTTTATTTATGTGGTTTAAATTTATATTTACATCTGCATTTTTTATCTAGCCTTTGGTTGCTAGCACATTTTTGTTGGCGCAGTTTTTTTCTTCTACCAGAACTTGGATGGGTTAAGGAATTCATGGGATGCCCAGAAAATGATTCTTGTATGGTATGGGACAATTCAGGTATTCTCCTCCTGCACAACACTTGCTGCAGACTATCTCTCCTTCTCCCTCCAGGACAACTCTTCAGGCGCAGCTAGCACATGGTTACGCCTATCTCTGGTTCCAGCCAGGCCTTAGCAAAGTTTCTTATTACAGGCAGGGACCGTGGGCCCCTATAGTGTAGCAAAAGACAGTCCTGGTGCTAGCTGCCCTCTTTGGTGGACTAGCGGCCTGATTTCCTTGCCAGCAACATCAGTCTCTCCCGCTTGCTCTACATCCATCTCCAACTGCACACTCCCAGTTCTCTCCGGCATGCCTTTCCCAGCTCTCCCAACTGTGCCTGCCACTCACCGACACCCGATGGATCCCTCCTGGACACTTACCCGGCAGTATTCCCCGCTGTTCCATTCTACTCCCGTTCAGGACACCCCTTGGGTTGTGTGGGGTTCCTGTTCAGCTCCAGGCCCATAGTCCAAGGTCACCTCCCTAGACTGAGGGGCTCCCTCCAAGGCCCAGACAGCCGAATACTCCATCTGCAGTTCTCCCAACCAAACAACTCCTCCCCAGCTGGGCTGACTCTAGATATTTAAAGAGGCTGCCCGCTGTCAATTCAGGTTAGGGATTGGTCAGGGCTCCTTAGAACACCCCAGACAGCTCCACCTTTCTAGAAGCAGAAGGGAGGTAACCGAAAGATGAAAACAGCTGTGAGTCACCTGCCTACTCTAAGCCACTCCCAGCCCACAGATCAAAACAAACAGGCCTAGCTATTGGCTAGGCGTGCCTAAATTTATCTGCATTAAAAAAAAAAAACACTATCTCTAGCACCTACCTAAGGTAGAGGGTGATACATATAGCTACACATTAACCTGCCAAGCAAGCTGTAATTTTGTCCAGCCAATACTGAAATGTACATAGTCCGGCCAGACAGCGTTTACTACAGTTAAAGCACAACTTCAGGAATAATAAAAACTTTCTACCATTGTAGTCGCCCTCACAGACTGCAAGGGTTAATTACTGTGTAAATGTCACTGGCAGAGAAGGGGTTAACCATTAGGGGCGATCAAGGGGTTAAATGTGTGTTCCCTCAGCATGTTCTAACTGTGTGGGGATGTGAGTGACTAGGAGAGAAGCCATATTGTTTTTTGCATGCATTAGCGGGTGGCCGGCGGCATTCGTGCCCGCCAGCCACGTGCAGCGGGCAGGCGTGCACACCTCCAGCGGCGTACACGCGCCCTCTGGTGCCCGAAAACGGGTAGGACATACCCGTATGGGATTTCGGCCAGGAGAGCCCTTGTATCGCATTATATCTGTGTTACACAGTCAGCAACTAGTTAAAGAAGGCTGTAAATAAGACGGATTCAGGTACCTAAGCTAGTTGCATATAAACATATATTTGATATTTTTTAATGACTATATAATTGCATTAAAATGTTTCATTACATCTGCCTGAAGTTGAGCTTTAAGCACCAAGCAGTAGGAGTTTTTATTACATACCTATAACTCAAAATCTACATATGAAACACTTCAAGGTAAGAATCATTAAGTCATGGTTTAAAACAATTCTTTGCAGTTATATTTGAGTGTACTGTTTGCGAAGAGATAATTACTAATTAAGCAATCCGATCCGGCTCAGGAAAAATGTATATGATTGATCTTTTCTAATTAAGGTAAACTGCATCATTTAATCTTTTTCAACAGTAACGTCATCGCTGAGGGAAGGTATTGAATGGTATTATTGAGTTCGGAGTAAATAATGTAGAAGCAATTTAATTATGCATATAGTATAGTGGGTCACATTTGCTAAGCTATTAAAGCCAACTCAAGTGAATAACACATAATACGTCACTCAAAAGCAAATACCATGCATGAGGCTCACATTTTCACTGTGCCAGACAGTTTAATACCAACAGTCCATTGGAGGGTGGTAGAAAGCCTTCTAATGTGGAGGAGAGAGCAACAACACCACAATACAGTGGAACCTTAGTTTACGAGTAACGCGGTTAACAAGCGTTTTGAATAACAAGCAACTTTTTTTCTTTATTCTGACTCGGTTGGCGAGTGTTGTCTTGCAAAACGAGCAGAACTCAAATATTTCGTTCCTGAGTGTTTCCAAAGCTGTCGAGCTGTCACCTAATATTTCCGAGGCTCTCCGGACGCCCCCACACCCCTGGCCACATGCGGTATTGCATGCCATAGAAGTCAATGCGGAACAAATTATTTTAGTTTCCATTGACTTCTATGGGGAAACTCGCTATGATAGTGCTTTGGATTACAAGAATTCTCCTGGAAGGGATTATGCTCGTAATCTGAGGTTCCACTGTATGTGCAATTTATGAATTAAAAGGGTTGCAAAGCTTCGTGTTTTTTCACCTTGCCAGTGCATGTGCTTGCACATGCACTGGCATTTTTTTTTTTATTATTATTTATTTTCTCTACATGTGTGTCACCCAGTGGCGGTGCATCTCCTGCCACCTGTCTATCACCATAGATAGATTCATGCATTGCATTTATGGGTACAGTGGCTGCATTTGATTGGCACAGTGGCAGTGTTTTTTGGCACAGTGGCAGCATTTGATGGCACTGTGGCAGCGTTTCATGGCACAGTGGCATCATTTGATGGGCACAGTGGCAGCGTTTGGCACAATGGCAGCATTTGATAGCACAGTGGCAGCACTTGATGGGCACAGTGGCAGAGTTTGATGGGCACAGTGGCAGCATTTGATGGGCACAGTGGTTGAGTTTGATGGCACAGTGGCAGCATTTGATGGGCACAGTGACAGCATTTGATGGGCACAGTGGCAGCAGTTGATGGGCACAGTGGCAGCATTTGATGGCACAGTGGCAGCATTTGATAGGCACAGTGGCTGCATTTGATGGGCACAGTGGCTGCATTTGATGGGCACAGTGGCAGCATTTGATGGCACAGTGGCAGCATTTGATGGCACAGTGGCAGCATTTGATGGGCACAGTGGCTGCATTTGATGGGCACAGTGGCTGCATTTGATGGCACAGTGGCAGCATTTGATGGGCACAGTGGCTGCATTTGATGGGCACAGTGGCTGCATTTGATGGGCACAGTGGCTGCATTTGATGGGCACAGTGGCTGCATTTGATGGGCACAGTGGCAGCGTTTGATGGGCACAGTGGCAGCATTTGGCACAATGGCTGCGTTTGATGGGCACAGTAACAGCATTTTATGACACAGTGGCAGCGTTTGATGGGCACAGTGGCAGCGTTTGATGGGCACAGTGGCAGCGTTTGATGGTTTTGATTGATTTTTTTTTTCAGTTTGTTTGCGCCAGCTGCACCAGACGCAACTGCGTGTAACTAGTATTTTTTAAGAAGAAGGTCAAAAACGGCAACCTACCTATTACAGTATAGGATTCCCGCTAGATTTTAAAGCTTACAGTTATTAATATAGTTGGTTCTTTGATTCCGAGTAAAAGAAATCTAAAGCCCAATCTCCAAGGCTGCAGTACTATCTATAATGAAAACACAGCGCTTTGCTTATGTCTGCTTTCCTGCACATAACTATATATTATGTAGTTCTGCCTTCAGAGGAGATCCCCTTTGAGCGCTGACCCAAATGACTTTACTGGGTACTAATAAGTTACAGATAATGAGGAAGACACATGGCTGGCTCACTATATCTCTTCGCTGCAAGGTAGTTTGTAAATTATATATCATGTGATGGTGGAAACAGTCAATAGAGTTTCATTAGTCCTTGGTTTAATATATACTGCAGTACTGAACGTCCTGTTCACTGATGAGCCGCGGTCTACAAGGTCAGTAAGGTAAACCGTCAAAGAGAACTACTGGAGATGTAGACTCAGTGGGCCAGATTCAGATAGAGATACGACGGCGTATCTCCTGATACGCCGTCGTATCTCTGAGTTCCGTCGGTCGGATCTATGCGCCTGATTCATAGAATCAGGTTACGCATAGATCTCCCTAAGATCCGACAGGTGTAAGTGACTTACACCGTCGGATCTTAGGCTGCAATCTCACGCTGGCCGCTAGGTGTTTGCATACGCAAGGAATATGCAAATGAGGAGTTACGCCGATTCAGAAACGAACGACCGCCCGGCGCTTTTTTTTTACGTCATTTGCGTTCAGGTTTTTCCGGCGTATAGTTACCCCCGCTATATGAGGGGTAGCTAATGTTAAGTATGGCCGTCGTTCCCGCGCCGAGTTTTGAATTTTTTACATCGTTTGCGTAAGTCGTTTGCGAATACGGATGGACGTAATTTACGTTCACGTCGAAACCAATGACGTCCTAGCGACGTCATTTGGAGCAATGCACGCTGGGAAATTTAGCGGACGGCGCATGCGCAGTTCGTTCGGCGCGGGGACGTGCCTGATTTAAATTCTACACGCCCCCTAGCCGCGGAATTTGAATTCCGCCGGGGGATTTACGATACGCCGCCGCAACTTTAGAGGCAAGTGCTTTCTGAATTAAGTACTTGCCTCTAAAACTTGCGCCGGCGTAACGTAAATAAGATAGGTTACGCGGATCTAAAGATCCGCTGACCTATCTGAATCTGGCCCAGTAAGATTGGAAAAACCTTAATGCCATGAAAAGACGACACTGGACAAAAAAAAAAAAAACGAAAAAAAAAAAAATGTACGCTCAAGTCAAGTCACATAAATAGATATGTGGTCAGGTGCTAACAAACTCCAATTTTATGTTACAGCCGGTGTGCAGGTATCCAAGTGAGAAAGTTAGGTTGGCCATGCACTGAAGGCTAAGCAAAATAAATCTAATACAGGAGAGATAATCAGGATTGATATTGGAGAGGATTTGTGTTGGGGATGGGGAAACAATTAGTGCTGGGAGGTGGATTTTAGGGGGGGAATTGTGCTGTGGGTAGCGTGATTAGTGCCAGGAGGGGGCTTTGGGGGATGAGGAATAATGCTGGGGGAAATATGGGGGAGGATTTGTGATAGGGAGGTGGAATTTGGGTTGGGATGGATGGCAAGACGGCAAGGCTGCAGATGGACACTGATAAGGCTGCATTAATGGGCATTTAACCACTTAAGACCCGGACCAAAATGCAGGTAAAGGACCTGGCCAGTTTTGCGATTCGGCACTGTGTCGCTTTAACTGACAATTGCGCGGTCGTGCGACGTGGCTCCCAAACAAAATTGGCGTCCTTTTTTTCCCACAAATAGAGCTTTTTTTTGGTGGTATTTGATCACCTCTGCGGTTTCTATTTTTTGCGCTATAAACAATTTTTTTTGCTATAATACATTTTTGGTAAAAAAAATCGCAATAAGCGTTTATCGATTGGTTTGCGCAAAATTTATAGTGCTTACAAAATAGGGGATAGTTTTATTGCATTTTTATTAATATTTTTTTTTACTGCTAATGGGGGCGATCAGCAATTTTTTTCATGACGGCGACATTATGGCGGACACATCGGACAATTTTGACACATTTTTGGGACAATTGTCATTTTCACAGCAAAAAATGCTATATAAATGCATTGTTTACTGTGAAAATGACAATTGCAGTTTGGGAGTTAACCACTAGGGGGTGCTGAAGGGGTTAAGTGTGACCTCATATGTGTTTCTAACTGTAGGGGGGTGGGGCTGGACTTGTGACGTCATTGATTGTGTTTCCCTATATCAGGGAACACACGATCAATGACAGCGCCACAGTGAAGAACGGGGAAGCTGTGTTTACACACAGCTCTCCTTGTTCTTCAGCTCCAGGGACCGATCGCGGGACTCCAGTGGCGATCGGGTTCGCGGGTCCCGCGGTTAAGGAGCTTCGGACCGGGTCGCGGGCGCACACGCGGCCACGGCTGGGCACTTAAAGAGAACGTACAGATACGTGCTTGTGCCCAGCCGTGCCATTCGGCCGACGCATATGTGCAGGTGGCGGTCCTTAAGTGGTTAAAATGTAAGTTTTTTCCTTCAACTTCCCTCCTAAAAGTTTTTTTCCTTAAACCTCCCTCTTACAATTAGGGTGCGTGTTATACGCAGTGTTGCTCATCTTCCTTTAAAAAAGTAATTAGTTACAGTTACAAATTACTTCACCGGAAAAGTAATTGCGTTAGTGACTCAGTTACTACATTGAAAAAGTAATTAGTTACTCATCACCTCCACATGCCCAGCAAATGCAATACTGTACAATATAATCACTTCCACATGCCCAGCCCGGCCCCAGCCCCATCCCTAGACTAGGCCGCTCCCCCCCCCCTTCCAGTCCCAGACACTTCCAATCCAGTCCACACATGCCGGTCCTCACCTGCGCTGCAGTCTGTGTCTCACCACGTCGCAGGGCCACGGTCAGTGCTGAGCTGAGTCTCTTTGATCTTTGAGCCTCCGCGGGGGAGATGTCAGCGGCTGAGCTGAGCTGAGAGCTCTCGTGACGTGACAGGCGGGCGGGAGACTCCGCGATCATCACAGACAGGCCAGCTCTGTGGCTACATGACCGGCCGTGACCGAATCACAGGCCAGCTCAGGTCTGTGGCCACATGACCGGCTGTTACTGAATCACAGGCCAGCTCAGGCCTGTGGCCACATGACCCCCTCTGCCCCCTGCACGCCGCGGTAGATTTAATTACGGTAATGCCACCCAAGTAATGGGAACGGCGTTACCGTGAGGGGAAGAGTAATCTGTGGAGCAAACACACGGTCGGGATTCCCGGACAAAGCTCTCACCGCAGTTTTCCAGACGGTAATACCCTGGTGTGTACAGGGGGAAAGTTACAGAGCAGGTTCTCGGTTTTTCCCCCGGCGAACTTTTTACCCCCAAGAATCCCGGTCCTGTGTACAGGGCTTGACACCTCCCTGTTCTTCAGCTCTGGGTTTCTCAACTCCAGTCCTCAAGGCGCCCCAACAGGTCATGTTTTCAGACTTTCCATTATTTTGCACAGGTGATTTGATCAGTTTCACTGCCTTGTAATTACCACAGCCGTTTCATCTGAGGGAAATCCTGAAAACATGACCTGTTGGGGCGCCTTGAGGACTGGAGTTGAGAAACACTGCTTCAGCTCTATAACCCGATCGCAGGACACCGGTGGACATCGACAGGGTCCGGAGGCCAACCACGCGGCTCGCAAATTAAAGGGGATGTATATATACGCCCATTTGCGCAGCCGCCCCATTCTGTCGAAGTAATAGTGCGTGCGGCGGTCGGGAATCGGTTAAGGGGGTGTGGCAAGGGGTGTGTGTCCTATGCCTACGTACTTTTGTTAATAGGTGTCCCTCATTCCCATCTCAAAAAGTTGGGTGGTATGTATATACAGTAGAAGAGAAAGATGGTCCATTCATCTGCTCTGTAAAGAGGAAAAAATAAAATACAATGGTTACCTTGATCCATGACACATAAAAGTTAAAATTCAGCTGCCTGAAAAGCTTAGTTCACCTGGGATCATCTTAAAGCACATAACAAGATCAGAATAAAAGACATGGTCAACTGCACATCCTTAAATTGAACCCTAAGAGGCATATGGTCCGTGCCTACTGATAATGAGAATCTACAGCTTACACTTTATGTTTTGGAATACTTGAAGGAACACGGTGACTGCCTGCAGATATTCTGTATTTTCACCGTAGGAATGCGAAACGAGGGACTGTCACAGAAGAACACTGCTGAAGACTAACTACATATCAAGTTATTATTTATTATTGAAAATTTGAAGGAAAGCACTCCTGTGGCCACATCTGTATGAAAGTTTTGTATAAAAATAGAAAGGGGAAGGGCAGAAGTAATCCAAGGTCGGACTTTTGCCTAGATTCAGGTACGTTGCCGCAACTTTGCGGCGGCGTAGCTTAAGGCATTTAAGCTACACCGCCGTAAGTTAGCGAGGCAAGTACATGATTCACAATGTACTTGCCTGCTAAGTTACGGCGGCGTAGCCTAAAGCGGGCGAGCGTAAGGGCGCCTAATTCAAATCTGTGTAAGGGGGCGTGTTTTATGTTAATGGGGCTTGACCCTACATTTTTGATGTTTTTTTTTACTGCGCATGCGCCGGGCGCCTACATTTCCCAGTGTGCATTGCGGCTAAGTACCCCGCATGGGCCTATTGATTTCGACGTGGACGTAAATGATTTAAAAATTTCGAATTTCGACGCGGGAACGGCGGCCATACTTAACATTACTATTCCAACTAGGGCCTAGCTCTAACTTTAGGCAGCCTATCTCTAACGTAAACGGTGTAAAAGTACTGCGTCGGCCGGGCGTACGTTCGTTAATCGGCGTATCTACTCATTTACATACTACGCCGACCGCAATGGAAGCGCCACCTAGCGGCCATCCGAAATATTGCAACCTAAGATAGGACGGCGCAAGCCGTCGTATCTTAGATATGTTTAAGTGTATCTCCGATTGAGAATACACTTAAACATAAGTCGGCGTCGATTCTGAGTTAGGTCGGCTTATCTACTGATAAGCCGGCCTAACTCTTACTGAATCTACCTATATGCGGGGACAATGAGCAGCGGAGAGTATACAAACTTATTTGAATAATATTTGTTAAATATAGTGTAGCGCCCGGTTACTTTTCAGAACCGGTGCTATTGAAAGTTAGAGGAGGTCAGAGAGTTAAGTGACTCTGACCATTGTTAATCAGTTCAAATTTGGAGCTTCTGTCCCAGCTTGGCTCATGCTGTTGTTCCTGGGGTGCAGTTCCACCCCAGGTTGGCAGGTGGCAGCAATGGAGTCAAGGACTGGATACTTTTCCCCAGCAGCCTTTTAGGAGGAGGCTTCCTTGCTGTGCATGCTGGGGAGGGGTATTTATGGGGCAGACACCATTTTCCTGGGTCTTCTCCTCGTGTGGCGTCCATCTTCAAGGTAGCCATTCCACGGCGCCCCGGAAAATGGCCTTCCAGGCCGGGGTGCACGTGCTACGCAGAGATCCTGGCTTCGGGACCACGTTGGCCCGGAACAATTGATCTGCCGCTTGGGACTCAGTACTTAACTGGGTTCCCACCTAAAGAGGTCCTGGGCTGTCCGTCCTGTTGGAGGAAGCTGTTCGGTGGAAAGTCTCCCTGAGGAGTGCCAAGAGAGGCTGGTGTTCCAATAAGGGCCTGACCATCCATCGGGGACCAGGGGAACCGGACACTGAGAGGCTGGATGTTGTTGCCCATCAGTTGGTAACCTAAACTAAACTACCTGAAGGAGATCCAGGTGTTAAGTCCAGTCAAGAGGACTTCGGACCACTATTTTCTGCAACCATTGGGAGGGTCTGTGGCAGAGACTTAACCCCAAGTTCGAGTGTCATTCTGGCTGCCAGGCTTGTGAGAGAGGACTGTCCAGGTCTGCTATACCCATTCTGGCTGGAGTGGTGAAGTGAAAGTTTGTCGTTGGAAGCAGGACTGTTTCCTTTTACCTACACCTGAATCTGTGTTCTCCATCTCTGCTATTCTTCTATTCTTCACCAAGTTCAACTGTTTTACCTTGTTGGGTAAATAAAAGCACAAGAAAAAGACACCTGCTGTGTGGACATTCCATTACTACGGCCCTCATCAACTACCCTAGATGGCAGAGTCACAGAGGTAACATGCCACCCGAAACAAACCAGCAGCTCCTCCGGGGGTAGTGCTACAATAGTACATGGTACAAAAAGAACATTTTAGGGAGTTAAAAAAGCACATATATAAAATACATGATAGAGAGTGAGCCGTCAACGTGTTTTGCTTTTTAGCTTCGTCGGGACACATTGAGGGATCGTTGGAAAAGAGAACCGGTCTCGCGGTCTTGTAACAGGGAGAGATAAAATTACCCATAGAATTTTGAAATATCACATCCAAGGGTATGTTAGATATTCTGGGTATTCAAAGGAGACAGTTATTAGCTCAGACACGCCATATATCAAATTATGTTGTTGGAATTATTCCAAAAAGATAGGGAGAAAAATAATAGGCAGGGGAGGGAGAGTGATAATTCTTGAAAAGCTAATTTAGAAGTCAATATATATTCCTTTAAAAATTGTTATTTCTATCGCCTTTAAAGTGGAGTTTCCATCCCAAAATGTTTTTTTCATTATTGTGCTCATTAGACCTAAAAAAGTTAAAAATTTTTATTGATTTTTTTTACTCATCTGGAAATGCCTGTTGCTAATCTGCCTTTGAAACCACCTAGGATTCTGTCATCATCTCCCTCTAATGCTTCTGGGAAATGTGTGTCATCATTTCCCAGGATGCAGTGAGCTGTCCAATTATCACTCTCCATCCAAGACTTCCAGGAAGTAAGGGCCAGATTCACAGCAGAGATACGACGGAGTATCTCAGATACTCCGTCGTATCTCTCAGAGTATCTATGCGACTGATTCAGAGAATCAGTTACGCATAGATATCCCTAAGATCCGACAAGTGTAATTGTTTTACACTGTCGGATCTTAGGATGCAATACCGCCTCTGGGTGGAGTTCGCGTCGTATTCCAGCGTCGGGTATGCAAATGAGGTTTTACAGCGATCCACAATGGTTTTTCGCGTTCGGTACGTCGTCGCTAGTCTAGTTTCCCGTCGCAATTTTAGTCGTCGATTTACCTGCCCTAACTTTACACAGCCCACGTATGGGCTGTATAAAGTATGGCCGCCGTTCCCGTGTCGAAATTTAAAAAAAAAAATTCTTGCGTAAGACGTCCGGGAATACGAAAGTACGCTACGCACGACGCCGTTCGAAAAAATTACGTCACTTTGCGCAAAGCACGGCGGGAATTTTAAAACGGAGCATGCGCCTAATTTAAATGGCACACGCCCCTTTGAATTACGCGGGCTTACGCCGGCGTAAGTTTTCATGCAAGTGCTTGGTAAATCAGGCACTTGCGATGAAAACTTGCGGCGGTGTAACGTATCTACGATACGTTACGCCGCCGCAGTTCTATGTGAATCTGGCCCTATGTTACTGGCAGGAACACCAGGTAAAAAAAACGATTAAATAAGAAAACCTCAAAAAAGAAAACAAATGCAACCACCAAATATAAGACTGATAAGCTGCAAGACATTCCAATTTTGTTCTTGGGTTTAAATACTCTTTGAAAACACACCAGCCAGCTAAAGATCGATAAATATTATGAGCTAAAAAATAGATCTGCTTACGTTTAGTCTATTCCACATCTTCTAAGAGTATCAGCAGGCACGGGTTTTTCTCCTTTGCGTGGGTTAGAGTTTGTGACTGAAAGTACAGTAGGACAATTTAATTCAAATTGGAGAGATTTGAAGAAAAGGCCGATGCAATAATAACTGCAGGTTGACTCGTCTTAAGAGTATTCTCAAGTGAACTATCTTCAGCTGGATACTCAGTATGAATCCAGATTAAAAATAGCGGGACACCATCGCTTCCACCAAAGTCATTGTACTCTGCTTCTCCATGGGACAGGTTCTCCAAGTCTCATAAAAAGTAAAACATAAATGCTATGTTTGGAGCAATTTGGGAACAACTAAATGTACTTAGAAATATATTTAGAAAATGTAGCATGAAAAATAAGTCCTAAAATAACTGAAAAAGTGGCTAAGTGGCATATCTGCAATCATAACAAGATTGATTTTCAGTACAGTCTGTTCATTTTAAAGCTGATTTCCACCTATGTCATTTTTTTGCATAGTTACTTGTCCAGCTTGAACTAATGTGAGTATGCATATGCCAGGCATGTCCAAAGTCCGGCCCGGGGGCCAATTGCGGCCCCTGTTCCAGTTTAATGTGGCCCCCCTGGTAATTTGGATATATACTGTATTTATCGGTGCTGCCTGGGAGGGGACAGGGAGGGGCGGGAAACGAGTGCTGTCAAATTACATACAGGAAAATGTCCCGTTTACTCTGCAGCATCTGTAATAGGAAGTCTCGTCTCCTGGGCTGCCATTGGACAACTCCTCTTTCTATCATAGGAGGTGGGAGAAATTGTATTAAAGAGGCTGCTGTGTAAACAGGAGATTCTCCTGTATGTAATCTGTTGGCACTCATTACGCCCCCCCTCCCCTCCGAGGCTGCAGATTGGCATCGATCAGGCTGCATTCATGGCAATGGCGAGGCTGCATTCATGGTAATGGCGAGGTTGCATTCATGGCACTGATTGGGCTGCATTGATGGGCAATGACCCTTATTTTGCTTCACAGTTCTTTATTTACATTTTTTTTCCCTGAAACGTCCATACTAAAGTGAAGGTGTGTGTTATATGCCGATAAATACAGTATATTCAAATACCAGGCCCAAGCTCATCTCTTCACCACACACAGCCACAAAGGCAGGAGAATTCTTATTGGGCCGTATATTAGTGCTTGGGCAAACACACTTAGACCACATTTTAATGTTTCAAAGAATTTTAGAAAAATGGCCGGCCCTTACGCATGTTCACTTCATCAAATCTGGCTCTCTTTGAAAAAAGTTTGGACACCCCTGGCATATGCCATACCTGGGGGTAAGGTTACCTAATGTGTAAGGTGAATTCTACAGGCTGGAAAGATCAGTTTGTAAATGGATAGAAAACTGACTAAAAGACCAAATTCAGAGAGTAGTGGTTAGTAACGCTTACTCTGAATGGTCTGAGGCAGGTGTGTCAAACTCAATTTCATCATGGGCTGCATCAGCAGTATGGTTGCCCTCAAAGGCCCGGTTGTATCTGGAGTGTACTCCGTGCCGAATCTCGGGATCGCTGTGGATCTACCGAGTCCACAGTGTTATTGGCTGGCTTCACTACATTGATGCCACCCCTCCGTCATACCTGGTTACCAACCTAACAAACACGGCTTCACCAAGTCAATATGTGCTTCCAGCACCTACCCAAACTGGGCTCCACTGTTTGGAGTACCCTTTATGCACCATTTACTCTTTTACATCCAAGCTCCCTTCCTATGTGTCCGCCTCCAGGCCGCCACGTGGGATTCCATATGGTGATCCCCGCCTTCCTCTCCTGCGGGGTCCTCCTAGACATGCTTCTGATGAAGCAGCCTATGACGCGAAACTAGTAAAGCTCAATGTCGTGACCTTCACTCCACAAATCTTCCCTATCTGGGATTACTATATTGGTGTTATGTATGGTCGTCACCATTTTTAATTTATTTCCTTATTGTATTTTCTGATTTAATAAAATTATATTTTTACATTTTCAATTGTATTTTATTATCCAATTCTACCAAGTACCGCAACAGTCCATTTGGCCCCACCTCTTCCTTTTGGTTCTTTGGTCTGGGGACCTTAGACCCAATCTCTTTATACTCAGCTGGTTATATACAGTTAGAAACCAAATCTGGACAATGCCTCACTCCACCCACAACATCACACAAAGGGGTGCTAACGAGTCCCCCTCAATCCACATCTTAGACAGACTTTCTGACTCTGCGATAAACTATTCCCACCTGCTACATAAAACACATTCCTTTAGTAAACATAATTGGCATGCTAATCCACTACACCTGAAAGGTCAGACATCTGACCTTTCAGACTGCCAACACATATCTATCATCAATAGAACTTTCACACAATACAGTGTCATTAGCATACACAATGAAAGGTTCTTGAGAGGCAAACTTAATTAGCACAATAGACAATAGAATGCAATCACAGCAAGCTTTTATCACTACAGCCAGGTAGACTTAATTAGCACCTCAACAGTCTATGTGTCCCCACGTGAATGAATACTCTCCTATTGATCTGTTGGGGTCAGAATAAACCACTTGTAACATTTCAAGATATCCTGCAATACATGAAATATCATTATTGTCCCATCTCATGTAATTCATGATATCATTTCTCAGTCATCCTATGCCCCTATTGGACATAGGATGACCCTAGACCCAAGAGTCATTAGTGAAGCTGGCACAGGAGTACCCCGCATCCTTCAAAAGTCTCTGGGTATCACGGGCCATTCCGTTACATCTCTCCCCTTTCGGTGGGAGACTAACACAGGAGGGGACCCCAGACGGGTTGACTCCGAAGTTAGTCCAAAAATTCCATTTCTCCAATGCTGGTATCCATACAGTACCCCAAATAAATTGCTCCAAACAGAGCATTACTCACCCAGCCAACCTCTGCCTCTCTCAGAGAACATGCCTGCCGCTGGGGAGAGGCCTGGACTGGCCCTTCTCCCTGGAGTCCTTTCAGCCGCTGGAGAGAAGACAGGGTGACTGGGCTCAGTTCATCATGCTGTTGGGGATCTGGGCCAACTGCCCCCCCATCCCTGGGGTATACAAGTGGGGGCTGAAGTCCCATTCACTACCACAGGAACTCCCTCTCCTGCTAGTTGAGAGCAGAGGCTTGTGGTACTCTGCTCTGTTGCCAGCTCTTCTGCTGGGTTGCTGTGAGTGGAGACCACAGTCCCATCCACTACCACAGGAACTCCCTCTTCTGTTTGTTGGGAGAAGAGGCTTGTGGCACTCTGCCCCGTTGCCAGCTCTTCTGTCTAGGATCTTCTATTCATCCATCTTTTTTGCACTTTATTTGCACTTTACATGGACTTTATATTTTTGGTTTACATTTGCATATTGCACCATCGATTCAGTCACTTTTCAGGATCATCCATGTATCTCATATGGACTTCTTATTGCATATTTGCACAATTTTTATATTTAGTTGTTGATTTGTATAATTTCTTCAGCGCAAGATCACTTTATTTATATTATCACATTTGTGTAAGGTGAACACTTTTCGATTTTGCAGCTTTCGAGCACATTGGGCCAGATTCACAAAAGAGATACGATGGCGTATCTCCTGATACGCCGTCGTATCTCTGTGTTAGGGCCGTCCTAACTATGCGACTGATTCATATAATCAGTTACGCATAGCTAGCCCTAAGATCCGACAGGTGTAATTGAATTACACTGTTGGATCTTAAGGATGCAATTCTAGGCCGGCCGCTAGGTGGCGAGGCCATTGCGGTTGGCGTAGAATATGCAAATGAATAGTTATGGCGATTCCCGAACGTCCACGCTGCCCGTCGATCTAACTTTACGTCGTTCCTGTCGAGTTACGCCGCGTAAAATTAGGGTTGAGCCCTAGTTGTCCTAAGCCATGTTAAGTATGGACATCGTTCACGCACGTCTAAACAAATGACGTCGGTGCGACGTCATTTAGCGCAATGCACGTCGGGTAATTTACCCGACGGAGCATGCACAGTACGTTCGGCGTGGGAACGCGCCTAATTTAAATGGTGCCTGCCCCATTTGAATTGGGCGGGCTTGCGCCGAGCGCATTTACGTTACACCGCCGCAAGTTTACAGGTAAGAGTTCTGAGAATCAGGCAGTTACGCTGTTAATGCTGCGGCGGTGTAACGTAAATCACATACGTTACGCTGCCGTGGAGCAACGTAATTCTATGTGAATCTGACCCTCTATACTCCCATTCATATTCACCATTTACCCTTGAGTAGCGCAAAATATTCACATTTATACTTAGCAGTCTATGCTCCCTTTATGGATCCCATGGTTTAATTTTCAGCTGTGAAAGGAATGTGTCTTTAGTCCATTTTTTTTGCATTTCACAGAAAAAAGTCATTGTCGCCTTCTATATTTGCTGGAATGTTAAACTTTTTCTTGATAACTATCACATATTAGTGACTTTGAATTGAGTTTTCAAAGTTCTAATAGCTGTATTTTAACCAGAAGAGATAAAAAGTTACTGAATCGCTGCACACAGCAGAGGTCTATTTTTCACGGGCAAAAAAAGTAGAAATATAGATAGCGTGCCCTAGGGTCTTTCAACTCAGAATCTTGATTAAGAATACGGAGAGATTTTATAGCTGTGCTAGAGTGCTGTGAAATATCAGTATGTACCTTAACAGGCTATTGTTCCTTGCCGTTTTATGACACAGACCATATGGAGGTGACCCCTTGCGCAGCAATTTCCAGAATATTTATATGACCCAAGTTGTGCTGAGAAACCACAATTTATCTTGTTGCAAAATTAAATAAAATGTCTTCCTTTTTTTTTTATTCGAATTTTAGATCTATTAAAGAAACGCTGACCTTATTTGCAATTTTTTTTATATGAATTTCAAACCTGATCTCGTGTTCTCGTACATATACAGGGAGTGCAGAATTATTAGGCAGGTTGTATTTTTGAGGATTAATTTTATTATTGAACAACAACCATGTTCTCAATGAACCCAAAAAACTCATTAATATCAAAGCTGAATATTTTTGGAAGTAGTTTTTAGTTTGTTTTTAGTTTTAGCTATTTTAGGGGGATATCTGTGTGTGCAGGTGACTATTACTGTGCATAATTATTAGGCAACTTAACAAAAAAAAAATATATACCCATTTCAATTATTTATTTTTACCAGTGAAACCAATATAACATCTCAACATTCACAAATATACATTTCTGACATTCAAAAACAAAACAAAAACAAATCAGTGACCAATATAGCCACCTTTCTTTGCAAGGACACTCAAAAGCCTGCCATCCATGGATTCTGTCAGTGTTTTGATCTGTTCACCATCAACATTGCGTGCAGCAGCAACCACAGCCTCCCAGACACTGTTCAGAGAGGTGTACTGTTTTCCCTCCTTGTAAATCTCACATTTGATGATGGACCACAGGTTCTCAATGCGGTTCAGATCAGGTGAACAAGGAGGCCATGTCATTAGTTTTTCTTCTTTTATACCCTTTCTTGCCAGCCACGCTGTGGAGAACTTGGACGCGTGTGATAGAGCATTGTCCTGCATGAAAATCATGTTTTTCTTGAAGGATGCAGACTTCTTCCTGTACCACTGCTTGAAGAAGGTGTCTTCCAGAAACTGGCAGTAGGACTGGGAGTTGAGCTTGACTCCATCCTCAACCCGAAAAGGCCCCACAAGCTCATCTTTGATGATACCAGCCCAAACCAGTACTCCACCTCCACCTTGCTGGCGTCTGAGTCGGACTGGAGCTCTCTGCCCTTTACCAATCCAGCCACGGGCCCATCCATCTGGCCCATAGAGACTCACTCTCATTTCATCAGTTCATAAAACCTTAGAAAAATCAGTCTTGAGATATTTCTTGGCCCAGTCTTGACGTTTCAGCTTGTGTGTCTTGTTCAGTGGTCGTCGTCTTTCAGCCTTTCTTACCTTGGCCATGTCTCTGAGTATTGCACACCTTGTGCTTTTGGGCACTCCAGTGATGTTGCAGCTCTGAAATATGGCAAAACTGGTGGCAAGTGGCATCTTGGCAGCTGCACGCTTGACTTTTCTCAGTTCATGGGCAGTTATTTTGCGCCTTGGTTTTTCCACACGCTTCTTGCGACCCTGTTGACTATTTTGAATGAAACGCTTGATTGTTCAATGATCACGCTTCAGAAGCTTTGCCATTTTAAGAGTGCTGCATCCCTCTACAAGATATCTTACTATTTTTGACTTTTCTGAGCCTGTCAAGTCCTTCTTTTGACCCATTTTGCCAAAGGAAAGGAAGTTGACTAATAATTATGCACACCTGATATAGGGTGTTGATGTCATTAGACCACACCCCTTCTCATTACAGAGATGCACATCACCTAATATGCTTAATTGGTAGTAGGCTTTCGAGCCTATACAGCTTGGAATAAGACAACATGCATAAAGAGGATGATGTGGTCAAAATACTCATTTGCCTAATAATTCTGCACTCCCTGTATAGGGGGTGGTCTTTAAAACTGGTGGTGTAATTCCTCACCTGCTAATAAATGTTCTGCTTAGCTAAAAGGAATATTTCACTACCAGGAATATGGTGTGCTAAAACACCTGCCGACTCTGCTGCTGAGATCTGACCACCATAATTCTTGGCATTTATACTGCCCACCGCAATGTGTCTGTCCTTTTGCTACATCATACACTTTTATTTCTATCCTCTCTAAGATAAAATGAAGCAAAAATCCAATAGGAATAGTGAGATCCCTTCATACCAATGGTAATCAAAGGTGTGCAAACCTTCGGGCATCCACCCAAAACTGATATGTCAGATTTAGGGTGTAACATGTTAACCACTTAAGGACCGAGACTCATTCTGAGATTTGTGGGTAGATTCACGTAGGGGCGCCTAAAATTAGGACGGCCTAGCCTACTCTTTTTAGGCTACACCGCCCAAAATTATTTAGGTTAGAAGTGATTCTCAAACCACTTACCTTCAAATTTTCAGCGGCGTAGCCTAAAACGAGCGGGCATAAGCGCGCCTAATTCAAATGACTGGGAGGGGGTGTGTAGTATTGAAATGAGGCTTGACCTCACGTTTTTTGAAGTTTTTTACACTGCGCATGCGCCGGGCGACTACATTTCCCAGTGCGCATTGCGGCTAAGTAGGCCGTACGGGCCTATTGATTTCGACGCATACGTAAACGACGTAAATCCCGATTCACGGACGACTTGCGCAAACGACGTAAAAAATTCGAACCTCGCGGCAGGAACGGCGGCCATACTTAACATTGTTATTCCACCTCATAGGTGGAATAACTTTAGGTGGCCTATCGCGTACGGAAACGACGTAACTCGACGGTGTAGGCCCGGCGTACGCTCGTAAATCATCGGGAATCGGCGTATCCCCTCATTTACATAATCTAGGCCGGCCGCAATGGAAGCGCCATCTAGCGGCCAAAAGAAACATTGCAACCTAAGATAGAATGGCGCAAGCCAGCCTATCTTAGATATGTTTAAGTGTATCTCTGTTTGAGAACCCACTTAAACATAGGCCGGCTTAGATTCAGAGTTAGGTCGGCTTATCTGATAAGCCGGCCTAACTCTTTGTGAATCTACCTATTGGTATTTACAGACTACTACTTTATAGAAGATTTTTTTTTTTTAATATCCAAAAGGGGGGGTGGAGAGGTGGTCTTTCGTTTAAGACCACCTCTCAAAAGTGGGTGGAACTCCACTTTAAGCTGTGTTTACATTTGTAGTCGATGTGATTGGACATTACAGCCATCACAAGGCACAGAGCTACCTGGATTAGCTTTGTACCTTTTGTCTGTGATGTGAGCTGTCTAAAGTCAGCTTCGTCACAGATAGTTAAGGACCCAATATGTCTGCAAATACCTTAGGCATCTAGCTCCCTGCATTATTTTCTTTTTTACAATGTGGTGATAGGGAGGGGGTTAAGGGTTAATAGAGCCAATTTATTGGTCAAGACTGTATTTATTGGCGTATACCCGCACCCCAAGTTTAGGAGGGAAGTTTAAGGAAAAAAATTAAATTTTAAATGTCCATCAATGCAGCCTTGCCCAGTGTCCATCTGCAGCCTAGCCCAGTATCTGCAGCCTTCTTCCCCAGTGTCCATCTGCAGCCTTCTTCCCCAGTGTCCATCTGCAGCCTTCTTCCCCAGTGTCCATCTGCAGCCTTCTTCCCCAGTGTCCATCTGCAGCCTTCTTCCCCAGTGTCCATCTGCAGCCTTGCCCAGTGTCCATCTGCAGCCTTCTTCCCCAGTGTCCATCTGCAGCCTTCTTCCCCAGTGTCCATCTGCAGCCTTCTTCCCCAGTGTCCATCTGCAGCCTTGCCCAGTGTCCATCTGCAGCCTTCTTCCCCAGTGTCCATCTGCAGCCTTGCCCAGTGTCCATCTGCAGCCTTCTTCCCCAGTAAGGAAAAATATGATACTGCGCTAACTAACTAAACAAACAAAGAATAAGTGAGCTGCAACAAAAATTGTGATATACACACAATGTACATAAAAGAAGAAAAAATCAGTTGCGCTAAACCATAAGTGAGTAAAAAATAAGTGAGTAAAAAATAAATTGATATAAATAATGTCCATAAAGTCCAATGGGCAAAAAATTGTAGTGTAAGTTCACATCACGTGAGTGAAATATTGAATGAACAAATATAATTAAATTCCATACACAACGTGACTCGCAAATATAGAATCCTCCACCAGTGAAATGGATAATCAATTGATTGTGCGCTTACCAGATGGGCAAGCAAACAAGGCTTGCAGCTGGAACCCCCAGCTAGGATCTTTATCAGGAACTGCCGCTGACACTCTAGATCAGGGGTGGGCAATTATTTTTTCGATGGGGCCACATGAGAAACTAAAAATATTTTGGAGGGCCGGGCCAAAAGGCTAAACTCAATACTCCATAAAATCAATTGTATTTCTTTATAAAAAGCAGTAAATATCATTGTTGGAAAACTGGGGGGCAGAGGCTGGGGACATGGCACAGGAGGGGGACAGAGGCTGGGGACATGACACAGGAGGGGGACAGAGGCTGGGGACATGACACAGGAGGGGGACAGAGGCTGGGGACATGACACAGGAGGGGGACAGAGGCTGGGGACATGACACAGGAGGGGGACAGAGGCTGGGGACATGACACAGGAGGGGGACAGAGGCTGGGGACATGACACAGGAGGGGGACAGAGGCTGGGGACATGGCACAGGAGGGGGACAGAGGCTGGGGACATGGCACAGGAGGGGGACAGAGGCTGGGGACATGGCACAGGAGGGGGACAGAGGCTGGGGACATGACACAGGAGGGGGACAGAGGCTGGGGACATGACACAGGAAGGGGACAGAGGCTGGGGACATGACACAGGAGGGGGACAGAGGCTGGGGACATGGCACAGGAGGGGGACAGAGGCTGGGGACATGGCACATGAGGGGGACAGAGGCTGGGGACATGGCACAGGAGGGGGACAGAGGCTGGGGACATGACACAGGAGGGGGACAGAGGCTGGGGACATGACACAGTAGGGGGACAGAGGCTGGGGACATGACACAGGAGGGGGACAGAGGCTGGGGACATGACACAGGAGGGGGACAGAGGCTGGGGACATGACACAGGAGGGGGACAGAGGCTGGGGACATGGCACAGGAGGGGGACAGAGGCTGGGGACATGGCACATGAGGGGGACAGAGGCTGGGGACATGGCACAGGAGGGGGACAGAGGCTGGGGACATGACACAGGAGGGGGACAGAGGCTGGGGACATGACACAGGAGGGGGACAGAGGCTGGGGACATGACACAGGAGGGGGACAGAGGCTGGGGACATGACACAGGGGGGGGACAGAGGCTGGGGACATGACACAGGAGGGGGACAGAGGCTGGGGACATGACACAGGAGGGGGACAGAGGCTGGGGACATGGCACAGGAGGGGGACAGAGGCTGGGGACATGACACAGGAGGGGGACAGAGGCTGGGGACATGGCACAGGAGGGGGACAGAGGCTGGGGACATGGCACAAGAGGGGGACAGAGGCTGGGGACATGACACAGGAGGGGGACAGAGGCTGGGGACATGACACAGGAGGGGGACAGAGGCTGGGGACATGACACAGGAGGGGGACAGAGGCTGGGGACATGACACAGGAGGGGGACAGAGGCTGGGGACATGGCACAGGAGGGGGACAGAGGCTGGGGACATGGCACAGGAGGGGGACAGAGGCTGGGGACATGGCACAGGAGGGGGACAGAGGCTGGGGACATGACACAGGAGGGGGACATAGGCTGGGGACATGACACAAGAGGGGGACAGAGGCTGGGGACATGACACAGGAGGGGGACAGAGGCTGGGGACATGACACAGGAGGGGGACAGAGGCTGGGGACATGACACAGGAGGGAGACAGAGGCTGGGGACATGGCACAGGAGGGGGACAGAGGCTGGGGACATGGCACATGAGGGGGACAGAGGCTGGGGACATGGCACATGAGGGGGACAGAGGCTGGGGACATGGCACAGGAGGGGGACAGAGGCTGGGGACATGACACAGGAGGGGGACAGAGGCTGGGGACATGACACAGGAGGGGGACAGAGGCTGGGGACATGGCACAGGAGGGGGACAGACGCTGGGGACATGACACAGGAGGGGGACAGAGGCTGGGGACATGGCACAGGAGGGGGACAGAGGCTGGGGACATGGCACAGGAGGGGGACAGAGGCTGGGGACATGACACAGGAGGGGGACAGAGGCTGGGGACATGACACAGGAGGGGGACAGAGGCTGGGGACATGACACAGGAGGGGGACAGAGGCTGGGGACATGACACAGGAGGGGGACAGAGGCTGGGGACATGGCACAGGAGGGGGACAGAGGCTGGGGACATGGCACAGGAGGGGGACAGAGGCTGGGGACATGGCACAGGAGGGGGACAGAGGCTGGGGACATGACACAGGAGGGGGACAGAGGCTGGGGACATGGCACAGGAGGGGGACAGAGGCTGGGGACATGACACAGGAGGGGGACAGAGGCTGGGGACATGACACAAGAGGGGGACAGAGGCTGGGGACATGACACAGGAGGGGGACAGAGGCTGGGGACATGACACAGGAGGGGGACAGAGGCTGGGGACATGACACAGGAGGGGGACAGAGGCTGGGGACATGACACAGGAGGGAGACAGAGGCTGGGGACATGGCACAGGAGGGGGACAGAGGCTGGGGACATGGCACATGAGGGGGACAGAGGCTGGGGACATGGCACAGGAGGGGGACAGAGGCTGGGGACATGGCACAGGAGGGGGACAGAGGCTGGGGACATGACACAGGAGGGGGACAGAGGCTGGGGACATGACACAGGAGGGGGACAGAGGCTGGGGACATGACACAGGAGGGGGACAGACGCTGGGGACATGACACAGGAGGGGGACAGACGCTGGGGACATGACACAGGAGGGGGACAGACGCTGGGGACATGACACAGGAGGGGGACAGACGCTGGGGACATGACACAGGAGGGGGACAGACGCTGGGGACATGACACAGGAGGGGGACAGACGCTGGGGACATGACACAGGAGGGAGACAGACGCTGGGGACATGACACAGGAGGGGGACAGACGCTGGGGACATGACACAGGAGGGGGACAGAGGCTGGGGACAGGCAGCCACTGTTTAATCAATAACAATTGATTAAACAGTGGCTGCATGTGATGGCACAGTGGCTGCGTGTGATGGCACAGTGGTTCCGTTTGATGGGCACAGTGGCGACAATTGATGGCACAGTGGCTGCGTGTGATGGGCACAGTGGCAACAATTGATGGCACAGTGACTGCGTGTTGGCACAGTGGCTGCATGTGATGGCACAGTGGCTGCGTTTGATGGGCACAGTGGCTGCGTGTGATTGGCACAGTGGCTGCGTTTGATGGGCAGAGTGGCTGCGTGTTATTGGCACAGTGGCTGCGTGTGATGGGCACAGTGGCTGCGTTTGATGGGAACAGTGGCTGCGTGTGATTGGCACAGTGGCTGCGTGTGATCGGCACAGTGGCTACGTGTGATTGGCACAGTGGCTGCGTGTGATTGGCACAGTGGCGACAATTTATGGTGGCGAAGTGGCTGCATGTGTTGGCACAAGTGGCTGCATGTGTTGGCACAAGTGGCTGCCTGTGATGGGCACAGTGACCCCTCCCGGCCCTGCCTACTGTTATCACCGCGGCGGGGAACATAACAGACAGCATTCGTTTGAACAGCTGTTTTCCCCGCTGCGCATAGACACTCCCCCTTGGACGGATCTGTCCAATCGCGAGCAAGGGGGAGTGTCTATGTGACTCCCCCTTGCTCGCGATTGGACAGATCCGTCCAAGGGGGAGTGTCTATGCCATAGACACTCCCTCTTGGACGGATCTGTCCAATCGCGAGCAAGGGGGAGTGTCTATGTGACTCCCCCTTGCTCGCGATTGGACAGATCCGTCCAAGGGGGAGTGTCTATGCGCGGCTGTTCAAACGAACGCTGTCTGTAATGTTCCCCGCCGCGGTGATTAACGTGGCAGCGGCGGCGGGGGTGGGCCGGATTAAAAGGTCCGCCGGGCCGTAGTTTGCCCAGGTCTGCTCTAGATGGTGATCCTCCAAATGTGTGGATAAGATGGAAATCCAAGGTACATGAAAAAAATCTCATATAGTGATATACCGCAAATAAAATTCAAATTATAGTAGCACACCAAGGAAAAGCCACCACCGATAGGTATCACCAAATAAGGGGGACTCTTACCAGACACATAAAAACAAACAACTTGTGGCCAAACCCAGCCAGGGCCTTTAGAGAAATTGCCTCCAAGTCACCAGCCAAAGCGTCGGAAACTCTCACAAGCAGCCACAGCTATGTGTGTCACCAAAAAAGAAATGAATCCACATAGTGATGCACCGTAGATAATACAAATTTAATAAAAAGGTTGCACTTACATGAAAAACAGTCAATTACAGCGTAAAAAATCTTCTTCCCCAGTGTCCATCTGCAGCCTTCTTCCCCAGTGTCCATCTGCAGCCTTCTTCCCCAGTGTCCATCTGCAGCCTTCTTCCCCAGTGTCCATCTGCAGCCTTCTTCCCCAGTGTCCACCTACAGCCTTCTTCCCCAGTGTCCATCTGCAGCCTTCCCCAGTGTCCATCTGCAGCCTTCTTCCCCAGTGTCCATCTGCAGCCTTCTTCCCCAGTGTCCATCTGCAGCATTCTTCCCCAGTGTCCATCTGCAGCATTCTTCCCCAGTGTCCATCTGCAGAATTCTTCCCCAGTGTCCATCTGCAGCCTTGCCCAGTGTCCATCTGCAGAATTCTTCCCCAGTGTCCATCTGCAGCCTTGCCCAAAATTGCAGCATGATGTCTCGGCTCGTCTCGCAGTCCCGCCCCTTGGCCCAGATCCTATGATGAACACAACACCAGTCCAATGGCGGGACGTAAAGGCTAGGAGGTGGGACTGGGCGTGACTGCGAGCGGAGCCGAGCCTATCCGAGTACACAGTACACTTGGCTCGGTCTATTTCAGCGATGCTCGCTCCTCTTCCCCTCATAGACAGTGGGGATCGGCGTATAACACGCACCCACGATTTTCCCCTGATTTTAAGGGGAAAAAAGTGTGTGTTATACGTCGATATATACGGTATTTTTTTTTTTAAATTAAGGTGT
This sequence comes from Rana temporaria, assembly GCF_905171775.1. Classification (NCBI taxonomy): domain Eukaryota; kingdom Metazoa; phylum Chordata; class Amphibia; order Anura; family Ranidae; genus Rana; species Rana temporaria. Next base: position 21,580,832 of record NC_053496.1, on the reverse strand, counting down.
GCAGAGTTCGCCTAAGTCATCTTCTTTCATACTGTGTCATGTACTGACATACAGTATGTGTAAGCAGGAGGAATCACAGCACCCAGCAGGTAACATTCTATCCAACAAACCCTACTGTAGTGACATCTTCATCACAGATTTTTGAATGGCCCAATGGCTGCATATGCCTTAGGTGCCTAGCTGTCCGCCATTATTATTATTATTATTTTTTTTATATACAATGTGGTGGTAGGCAAGTGGTTGTGGTTTAATACAGCCAATTTTATTGGTTTAGATGATTTTTTTTTACATATTGAGGTGTATAGAGTTCCCCTAAGCCATCTTCTTTTATAATGTGTCGTGTAGTGAGAGATGTGCATGCGGGAGGAATCACAGCACCCAGCAGGTAACATGCTATCCAACAAACCCTACCGTAGTGACAGCTTCATCACAGATATTTAAGGGGCCCAATGGCTGCATATGCCTTAGGCATTTAGCTTCTTGTCATTATTATTATGTTTTTACAATGTGGTGGTAGGGAGGTGGTGAAGGTTTAATACAACCAATGTTTTGGTCAATATGTTTTTTTTTTTATATCGATGTTTATTATTATTATTATTATTATTATTTATTTTCATACATTGTGGTGGTAGGGAGGTGGTTAAGGTTCAATACAACCAATTTTTTGGTCAATGTGATTTTTTTATATATATATTGAGGTTCGTTATTATTATTTATTTTTATACAATGTGGTGGTAGGGAGGTAGTTAAGGTTTAATACAACCAATGTTTTGGTCAATATGTTTTTTTTTTATATCGAGGTTCATTATTATTATTAGGGTTGTCCCGATACCGATACTAGTATCGGTATCGGGACCGATACCAAGCATTTGCCTGAGTACTTGTACTCGGCCAAATGCTCCCGATGCTTTACCCGATACTTGTCCTGTGTCCTCCTCCAGCCCCTCCTCCCTTTTTCTGCAGTCTCTCAACCTCTGTGCCCCCCGCCGTGTTTTCCTTCTCCTCCGTGCCCCCGCCGCTGTTTCCTTCTCCCTCCGTGCCCCCGCCGCTGTTTCCTTCTCCCTCCGTGCCCCTGCCGCTGTTTCCTTCTCCCTCCTGTCCCCCGCCGCTGTTTCCTCTCTCCCCTGTGCCCCCCCCACTGTTTCCTTCTCTCCTCCGTGTCCCCCGCTGTTTCCTTCTCTCCTCCGTGTCCCCCGATGTTTCCTTCTCTGCCCCGTGCGTCCCAATGTTTCCGTCTCGCCCCCGTGTCCCCCACTGTTTCCTTCTCTCCCCTGTGCCCCCCCCCCCCCCCGGAACTGTCAGGATGGAGAGCGGCGGTAGGAGCCGGTAAACCCGGCTCCTTACTGTTCCGAATGGACAGAGTCAGCGATGACTCTGTCCATTCACAGAACTGAAACATCGTAACCTGTGATTACAATGTTTCAGTTTATGAATGAAGAGAAGACGCTGTCTTCTCTGCATTCATTTTCAGCGCAGCTGATGCTGCTGAGAAAGGGACAGGGGAATCTGTTTCCCTAGTCCCTTTCTCTGTCTCAAAGGGGAGATGTCAGAGGTCTGTTAAGACCCCTGATATCTCACCAAAGCCCCCCCCAACAGGGCTGATTAAAAAATAAAATAAAAATTGCAATAAATAAAAAAAATAATAAAAAAAAATGTAAACAGTAATAAAAAATTCAAAAACACACTGACAAAAGTATCGGTATTCGGTATCGGCGAGTACTTGAAAAAAAGTATCGGTACTTGTACTCGGTCTTAAAAAAGTGGTATCGGGACAACCCTAATTATTATTATTATTTATTTTTATACAATGTGGAGGTAGGGAGTTGGTTAAGGTTCAATACAACCAATGTTTTGGTCAATATGATTTTTTTATTTATATTAACGTTCGTTATTATTATTTATTTTTATACAATGTGGTGGTAGGGAGGTAGTTAAGGTTTAATACAGCCAATTCATTGGTCAAGATTAAAAAAAAAATCATATTGAGGCGTATAGAGTCCTTTTCTTTCATACTGTGCTTTCTAGTGATATATGGGTCAGCAGGAGGAATCGCAGCACCTAGCATGCTATCCAACAAACCCTACTATAGTGGCTCCAACTGTAAATTTTTATAGTGGGGAATATTTTTTAAGGATTGTTTCTTGCTTTTATTGATTTTTAATAATATCACTACCTTGAGACTTTCATTGCTGAACAATGGTGTTCACACTGAACAAATAAATCTAAGGGCATTCAATGTATGATGCACTTATTCATTGGATTCCTCTGATCTAATGCAATATGTGTAGCATGTGTTAGAATTATGTGTTTTTTGTAGGCAGTGTATTCCCATAATAATAGTTTCAAGGCCGCTGCTTGAAGTGCAGAGCTCTTTATAGGACAGTTTAAAGCTGAAACTGAATTGTGGCTGCACCTGCTGGGTAAGTGAGATCGGGGGGATCTTGAGCGGTAACTCCATAAATACACGGATGCTCAATTGAAGAATTTTTGTTTTTAAGCATCCAAATAAAGTTGCACATTTTATTAAAATAACAAACATGTTATACTTACCTGCTCTATGCAGTGGTATTGCACAGAGTGGCCCCAATCCTCCTCTTCTGGGGTCCCCGGCTGCGATCTTGGCTCCTCCTCTTCTTCAGCAGGACTACCATAGCCAGGCGCTTGCTGTGGGGAGAGTGTAGTCCCTGCGCACCCCCGAGCTGTGTATCTATGGAGCCGTGCTCCATAGATGCATTGATGGGCAATTGTGAGGCTGCAGGTGGGCATTGATCAAGCTGCATTGATGGGCAATTGTGAAGCTGCAGATGGGCATTGATCAAGCTGCACTAATAGGCAACTGTGGAGCTGCAGATGGGCATTGATCAAGCTGCACTGATGGGCAATTGTGAAGCTGCAGATCAGTATTGATCAAGCTGCATTGATGGGCAATTGTGAGGCTGCAGATGGGCATTGATCACGCTGCATTGATGGGCAATTTTGAGGCTGCAGGTGGGCATTGATCAAGCTCGTTGATGGGCAATTGTGAGGCTGCAGATGGGCATTGATCGAGATGCATTCAAAGGCAAATGTGAAGCTGCAGATGGGCATTGATCAAGCTGCATTCATGGGCAATTCTGGGGCTACAGATGGGCATTGATCAAGATGCATTCATAGGCAAATGTGAAGCTGCAGATGGGCATTGATCAAGCTGCATTGATGGGCAATTGTGAGGCTGCAGGTGGGCATTGATCAAGCTGTATTGATGGGCAATTTTGAGGCTGCAGGTGGGCATTGCTCAAGCTGCATTGATGGGCAATTGTGAGGCTGCAGATGGGCATTGATCGAGATGCATTCAATGGCAAATGTGAAGCTGCAGATGGGCATTGATCAAGTTGCATTCATGGGCAATTCTGGGGCTACAGATGGGCATTGATCAAGATGCATTCATAGGCAAATGTGAAGCTGCAGATGGGCATTGATCAAGCTGCATTGATGGGCAATTGTGAGGCTGCAGGTGGGCATTGATCAAGATGCATTGATGGGCAATTGTGCAGCTCTAGATGGGCATTGATTAAGCTGCAAGTTGTTTATTTAAAATTAATTTTCCCGAAACTTCCCTCTTAAAATGAAGGTGCGTGTTATGCGCCGATAAATACAGTAAATATTTTGTGGAAAAAATACACATTTCTCTTTAATGTCTCTCATACGACCTTTTATTTTCCACATTGGGAAAAAGCACTGAAAGGGAAGCCGGATCATTTGCCGGTAGACGTGAGTTAAACAAGTGCTTCAATTATGCGGCACGATCTCAGGCGCCGGTTGTGACTCATAAACAGGTGATGTTATTCAAAGCTTCCTTAGAGACTCCGAACATTGAAAATGAAATGGGAACCTCAGATGTTTGACCAGCCGGTGTACATAGGCAGATAGACAAGCTCTTCTCCTTGTGTGCTGAATACTCTATTGACTCACTTAGAAAGAGGGCTGAAGTGCAGTGTGTGAAATGAAGCAGATAACCGTCTGCAAACACCAAGGAAATTGTTAGCTAACACAGCCTAGAACAGAGATACTGAATTGACTGTTACTGCCTGATCAATGCAATGTTTACTTAGCTATTCCTGCCAATAAAAGGACTATTCTTCAATTACGCTATGGAGTAATGGCAGTATTCCCCAGCCCAGGCCCACAGCATATTACATTGCCCCAATCATATTTATCATCTGTGTTTAAAGGGATGCTATTAGTCAGATAATGAAAATATTACATGTAATATTGGATACATAGCAAATACAAACATCACTTCTTCTTTTTCTGCTTAACCACTTGCCGACCAGCTCACGCAGATATACTGCGCCATTGATTCACCCGTGATCATTTCCCGCAGAGACAGAACGGGGATCTGCCTGTGTAAACAAGACAAATCTCCATTCTGAGGCCTCGTACACACGACGGGACCTGCCCGATGAGATCATTTGGTCTGATGGCTGTACACACCATCAGACCAAATTTCCCGCGGACAGGATACACGGTGACATGGCCGCGACGATGACGCGGCGACGTGCGTGACCCTGGAAGGTCAATGCTTCCACGCATGCGTCGAATCACTTCAACGCATGCGAGGGCTTTCGGCCGAGCGGACATGTCCGGTGAGTCATACAGACGACCGAACATGTCCGACGGACAGGCTTCCAGCGGACATGTTTCTTAGCATGCTAAGAAACATTTGTCCGCTGGAAACCTTTCCACTCGGCCGGGAATCCGGTCCGGTCGGCCCTTACAGACGACCGGACCGGGGACCAGTTTCAGCAAACATGTTCGGTGATGTGTAAGGCCCCATACACACGATAGAATCCATCCGCTGAAAAATTCCAGCGAATGGGTTTCAGCGGATAGATCCTATGGTGTGTACACTCCAGCGGATCTGTTTCCGCGGATATTTATCCCCTGGGATGGATTTCCAGCGTATAAATATTTGATGACATGCTATCAAATCTATCCGCTGGAATCCATCCCAACGGATGGATCCGCTGGTCTGTACAGACTCACCGGATCCATCCGTCCCAAGGGATCCCCCGCATGCGTCGTAATGATTCAACGCATGCGTGTAATTCCTTATATGACAGCGTCGCGCATGTCGCCGCGTCATAATCGCGGCGACGGCGCGACACGTCATCGCCAGAGGATTTCGGCGCGGATTTCGATTCGATGGTGAGTACACTCCATCGCATGGAAATCCGCGCAAATCCTCGAGAGGATTACATACCTAAGAGGCCTAACAGGGGAGATCACACAGATCCTGTCTTTTAGCTTTGTAGGAAGATTGATCTGTGTGTTTCCCCAGTCAGTTTTTTTTACTTTTTTGGGGGGGATATTTATTATAGCAAAAAGTAAAAAAACGTTTTTTTTTTCAAAATTTTCGTTTTTGTTTATAGCGCAAAAAATAAAAACCTCAGAGGTGATCAAATACCACCAAAAGAGACAAAAGAACAATAATAGCCCGCAATTGGAGAGAAAATAAAAGCCCAAGCATAGTAGACTGGATATGTGAAGTGAACGAAATACAATATATCGAGAGACAGATAAGAGAAAAAGGATACATAAATAGTCAAATGCCCAAATTATGGCAAAAATGGGATGAATTTCGGCTCTCAAAAAGTATAAAAAAATATTTATAAGTGGAAAATCAGGAAGAACGTGAAGAGTTAATATAAAGGGAACATAAAATGAGTATACGGAAAGGGAGAGAATAGAGGGGCTATGGCCTTTTTTTTTTGTTTGTGGCTGATATTGGATGAATGCGTGAAGGGATGAATGTGAATGCAAGATAGTAGAATACAGTGGGGATCGAAAGTTTAGGCACCCCAGGTAAAAATTTGTATAAATGTGCATAACGAAGCCAAGGAAAGATGGAAACATCTCCAAAAGGCATCAAATTACAGATTAGACATTCTTATAATATGTCAAAAAAAGTTAGATTTTATTTCCATCATTTACACTTTCAAAATTACAGAAAACAAAAAAATGGCGTCTGCAAAAGTTTGGGCACCCTGGTTTAATGGAGGTTTAATGGAGCGTGGCACTGGGGTTTTCTCGCTTTGAGATGCTAAATATGTCCAGATGAATGCATTTCATTTTTAACCGACTTTTTACACTCACCCATACCACAATATTATCCTCCCTGGTGGTTTGTTGCTTCAATAACTGTTGCAGTTCTCTGCGCTGCAATAATTACCTGACTAGCCATTGCATCAGTTAATTAACTTCAGATTACGGCGGTAATAAATTGGAAGTAAAGAATTTTGACCAGGCTGGATGCGTATTTTTTTTAGCTTTTTTATTTATTTTCTCAGAGATATAGGGGATTCTTTGCTGTATGAATATACAAGGAGTCATTTATAAATTCTATGCAATATGACCATGAGGCACTGGTCCAGAACAAAAGAGAATTTCACAGACGTGTGACCCCCGTGCTATAATGTGATCTGCTGGAAGCCGGGAATATTTGGGTCACTTAAATTAGAGGATGGAGCTGAAAGCCTGGATGGTTTCAAGTTCTATCCTTTACATACCTCTGAATCGGTGAGATTGTGTCTCGCTATTCCCTTTTCACTCCTAAGTCCCCACTCAGAAGCACCAAAAGGGTAGTACTGTATGTTGTTTTTTCGCAGTTTGAAGACAAACTTCACCAGGGATTTTACACCTCGTGTTTTTTCACCTTAAAGCGGGGTTCCAACCACAATTAGCATTTTTTAAATCCTGCGTTTTTATATTATAAATCCGGTCACTTACTTTTTTACAATCCACCACCGCTCCGCATAGTTATTAAAAAAAGATAGTTTATAAAACTATGTCCACACCATTGTCATTTTGCTTGTGGGCATTGTGAAGCTCACAAGCACTTAGGGGGTAATCCACAAAAGGGATACGCCGGCGTATCTACTGATACGCCGTCGTATCCCTGTTTCTATCTATGGAACTGATCCACAGAATCAGTTTCTCATAGATAGACAGAAGATCCGACATGTGTAAGGGACTTACACTGCCGGATCTTAGGATGCAGTATCTGCCGCTGGGGGCATTTTGAGTCGAAATGCCGCGTCAGGTATGCAAATTAGCACTTACGGAGATCCACAAAGCTTTTCAGCTTCGTTTTTTCTCCGTAAGTATTAGTTTGCTATCGCAAAATTAGGGCTGCTTTTACAAAGTGTAAAGTTAGTACACCATGTAAAAGTAGACCCTTCTTTCCTGCGACGGTGTCTTTTTTTTTTTTTTTTCGCCGCAACTCGTATTTTTTTTTTACGCCCGTCGCGATTCTCAAAACCCGGCGCAACGTAAAACCGTGCAAAGCACGTCGGGAAAATGACGTCGGGAGCATGCGCAGTACGTCCGGCGCGGGAACGCACCTAATTTAAATGGGACTCGCCCCATTAAATTAGGAACGCCTTGCGCCGAACGATTTTAAGTTACACCGCTGCAAATTTCAAGGTAAGTGCTTTGTGGATCGGGCACTACCTTGTGCAATTTGCGGCGGTGTAACTTAAATGACAAAAGTTACGTTGCACCGGGTGTTTGTGGATTACCCCCATACTTCCTGGAAGTCTTGGATGGGGAGTGATAATTGGGCAGCGCACTGCATCCTGGGAAATGATGACACACATTTCCCAGGAGCATTAGAGGGAGATGATGTCAGAATCCTAGGTGATTCAAGAGGCAGATTTCGTGGGACCGCATAGCAACAGGCATTTCCAGAGGAGTAAAACATTTTTTCTTTTTTAGGTCTAATGAGCACTATAATGAAAAAAAAAATTTGGGATGGAAACTCCACTTTAATGCATCCTATGCATTAAAGTGAAAACACACCTTGCAGTCACTGGCCCCCCCGAGCCCCCGTTTTACTTACCTGAGCACTGAATTTCCAAAGGGTGCGATCCCACGTAGTTCTCCCCATGCCTGATCGTCTCTTCATTGGATAGATTAATAGCAGCACAGCCATTGGTTCCCGCTGCTGTCAATCAAATCCAATGATGCAGCTGCTGGGGGGGCGGGGCTGAGTCATACAATCAGCGGCTATGGACGCCGATTGTATGGCATGGGAGTGCACCTGCAAGGTAACCCCCTCGGGAGAGAGCTTCCCAGAGGGGGTTAGCTCCTGCGGGGAGCTGCCATGGGATCCCAGAAGAGGACGATCGGGGGCACTATGTGCAAAACTAACTGCGCAGTAGAGGTAAGTATGATATGTTTGTTATTTAAAAATAACTTATCTTTTGATCCTGACCTTGATCCTAACCCTGACCTAGATCAAACTCTGATCTACTTTGTAGCTATTTTATCTTTTTCTTACACACTTTTCTTTGTTTACATTTTCTCCTCTGGCAGGGAGTAAACAATACTTTGGGCCAGATTCTCAAAAGAGTTACGACGGTGTATCTCAGGAAACACCGTCGTATCTCTGTTTTTGGCCCCGGGTATCTATGCGAGTGATTCTTAGAATCATTTTCGCATAGATACGGCCAAGATCCGACAGGTGTAAGTCACTTACACCGTCGGATCTTAGATGTAATTCGACGCTGGCCGCTAGGTGGCGTTTACGTTCAGTTCTCATTTGACTATGCAAATGAGCCTGATACGCCGATTCCCGAACGAATTTGCGTCGCGTACTCGTCGTTTACGTCATTTCCGTAAGCGTAAGGTTACCCCTGCTATATGAGGGGTAACCTTACGCCAGTCCGCCGTATGCCATGTTAAGTATGGCGTCGGGTCAGCGTCGTCTTTTTCCGTCGGTTACGTCGTTTTACTAAGTCGTCCGCGAATATGACTTTAGGTCAATGACGCTCACGTCGGCGTCATTGACGTTTTCCGTCATGAGCTGGAGCATGCGCACTGGGCTCTTTTTTCGCCCGGCTCATGCGCAGTTCGATCGGCGCGGGGGCGCGCTTAATTTGAATACAAGCCGCCCCCCTTTGAATTACGCGGCCATACACACTACGCCGCCGCAAATTACGGAGCAAGTGCTTGGAGAATACGGCACTTGCTCCTGTAAGTTGCGGTGGCGTGGTGTAAATGGCTTACACTACGCCAACGCCGATTCTTTGAGAATCTGGCCCAATGTATTTTTCTCTCCATTCAGAGGAGAAAAAACAAATGGTTGGGTTGTACCATAACTGATCACTGTGATGGCCAATCAGAGGCTATCGCAATAGGTGATCAGAGACTGGGCCTCCTGGTTCTCAAATGTTATGCCACGTACACACGATCATTTTTCGACATGAAAGAAAGCGTTGTTTTTCAGCGTGTCCAAAAAACAATGTTTTTCCAACTTTATCATTAAAAACGACGTTGCCCACACACCATCGTTTTTCAAAAATGATGAACAAAGCGCGGTGATGTACAACACGTACAACGGCACTCTAAAGGGGAAGTTCTATTCACCTTTGGGCTGCTTTATCTGATTCCTTGTTAGTAAAAGACGATTTGCGCCTTTTTGTCTGTTACAGCGTGATGAATGTGCTTACTCCATTATGAATGGTAGTTTTACCAGAACGAGCGTTTCCATCTCATAACTCGCTTCTGAGCATGCACGGGTTTAAAACGTTGTTTTAGCCCACACACGACCATTTTTTACAACCCGAAAAAATAAATTTTTTAAAACGACGTTAAAAAGTGCAACATGTTTGAAAAAAAATGTTGTCGTTTTCCGCGTTGGGTATGCTAATTAGCTGTTCACGGCGATCCACGAAGGTGCGCGCGTTCGTTACGTCGTCGCTAGTCGGCGTTTTGCGTCGCAAAATTACGGCTGCTATTGAGGTGGTGTAACAATAGACAGCCCATATTAAAGTATGTCCGTCGTTCCCGCGTCGAATTTCAATTTTTTTTTGCGTAAGTCGTCCGGGAATACGAAAGTACGTTACGCACGTCGCCATTCAAAACATTACGTTGGGGCGACGTCATTTTGCGCAAAGCACAGCGGGAAATTTCAAAACGGAGCATGCGCAGTACGTTCGGCGCGGGAACGCGCCTAATTTAAATGGTCCCCGCCCCATTTGAATTAGGCGGCTTGCGCCAGACGGCTTTAAAGGGTCACTAAAGGAAAAAGTTTTTTTAACTGAAATGACTGTTTACAGGGCATAGAGACATAATAGTTAACTGATTCCTTTTAAAAATGATTAAAAATAGATAAAAAAACAATCATATAATGTGCCTGCAGTTTAGTTTCGTTTTTGCTGTTGTTTCCTGGTTCTCTGATGTACAGAGAGCCACTAGAGGGCAGTCAGCCAATAGAGAGCAGTGATACTTTGTCTAAAACTCCTCAGCACCAATCCAGTTTCGTTTTACACACAGCTCCTTGATTAGTGACCACCGTGAGAAATCTCCCAGTACTGTGGTTATCAGGAAACAGGCAACCAGGATGTGTCCAGAACAGAGAGGAATTACAGCAACATCAGAGCAAAAACGAACAATGAGGACATGAAACCAGGACTGCAGTAAGGTAAAGGAAGCTATTTAGCTAAAAAAAAAAATTCCTTTAGTGACCCTTTAAGTTACTCCGCCGCAAGTTTACACTCAAGTGCTTTGTGAATCAAGCACTTACGAGGAAAACTTGCGGCGGAGTAACGTAAAGGACATATGTTACGCCGCCGCAATTCTTTATGAATCTGGCCCAATGTTTTTTTCATGCCGAAAAATGATCGTGTGTACGCGGCATTAGAACAAGACTTGGGGCTCTTGGTGCTGGAAGTGCGCTGTGCAGCGTGCTTAAACTACAACCGTTTAAAGATGTGTATTGGAAAACACAAAATGCACCTGCAATATGCAAACTGCATCCTGCACAAGTTTGAATCGGGCCAAAAGCCCCGTACACACGGGCTGAATATCTTTGGTATCGGTCAGTTCAATAGAAACTAGACATGTGCATTTGTTTTCGTTATTTCAGGGATTTTCGTGTTTGTTTTAACAAAACGATAACGAACGTGCAGAATCCAAAATCTGAAACATCCGAAATAAAAAAAATGCTTGTATCCATTATATTTTCGTTTTGTTGCGACAACAGTTCAATATAGATAGATAGAAGATTTGACATGACGGTGACAATAGCGATCTGTGTCTATCAAACCTGCAGTTGAATGTGCCTAACCTAACTCTATTAGTCCAAGATTGTGCGACAGAAAAGATTCAATATTATAGAGACATGAAGATTCGACGAAGCAGCTAAAAACATACGATTGTCGCGAGTGGACATTTCTGGTCAAATGCTCCGCCCATAGGCTATAGAAGAATTCTAATGTTGGTTGACTAGTAATAATAATTAATAAATAAATATAATTATTACTAGTCAAACAACATTAGAATTCTACTATAGCTTGTGGGCGGAGCATTTGACCAGAAATTTATGATCGCGGCGTCGTACAGTTTAGCTGCTGATTTGTCGAATCTTCTTAGAACATTCGACAGACACCATAAGCCTTCAATTGACAAGATTCAACCTTAAAGCGGGAGTTCAGCCATAAGACAATTTTTTCAAAAAATCCCCTTAGATTGATGCTCATTGTGTCTAGGGGAATCGGCTAGTTGTTTTAAAATATGAGCTGTACTTACCGTTTTCGAGATGCATCTTCTCCGTCGCTTCCGGGTATGGGTCTTCGGGAGCGGGCGTTCCTTCTTGATTGACAGTCTTCCGAGAGGCTTCCGATGGTCGCATCCATCGCGTCACTCGTAGCCGAAAGAAGCCGAACATCGGTGCGGCTCTATACTGCGCCTGCGCACCGACGTTCGGCTTCTTTCGGAAAATCGTGACGCAATGGATGCGACCGTCGGAAGCCTCTCGGAAGACTGTCAATCAAGAAGGAACGCCCAGTCCCGCAGCCCATACCCGGAAGCGGCAGAGAAGATGCATCTCGTAAACGGTAAGTACTGCACATATTTTATAACAACTAGCCGATTCCCCTAGACAAAACGAGCAGGAATCTAAGGGGAAAAAGTGTCATGTACGGGTGAACCCCCGCTTTAATTCATTTGGATTTTCGGACGAATGCATTTTTTAACAAAACAAAATAAATAAAAACAAATTTCGGGAGTAACTAAATAAATTTGTTTTTCGGACGAAACCGAAATTCCGAAAACAAAATATTTCAGTGTGCACATGTCTAATAGAAACCGGCCAGCATTCGGCCTGTGTGTACGGCTGCTGTTCTGACAGAAGCTGGATGTTCAGTCAGAAAAAGTTCCAAAAATAACCGAAAAAAGTCTGGCGTTCAGCATCCGATCAGCGCTCTCAGCCAATGGCCAATGACAGGTGTGTTCTGGCGGGAGGGGCCGTCTCACTGTCAGAACACAATAGCTCAGCAGGGAGGAGAGGAGGGGAGGGGGGAGATCATTGTACTAACATCTTCATTTTTTTGTCATTCAGCTCATTGGGTTGAATGAAAAAAACTGCTAGTGTGTACTAGGCCTTATGCCGCGTACACACGATAATTTTTGGGGTTGTAAAAAACAATGTTTTTCAGGCTCTAGAAAAAACGAAGTTTTTTTTCAACTTAATCATTAAAACGGCCTTGCCTACACACAATCGTGAAAAAAAAATGCTCTAGCAAAGCGCAGTGACGTACAACACGTACAACGGCACTATAAAGGGGAAGTTCCATTCAGATGGCGCCACCCTTTGGGATGCTTTAGCTGATTTTGTGTTAGTAAAAGATGGTTCACGCTTTTCTGTCTGTTACAGCGTGATGAATGTGCTTACTCCATTACGAACGCTATTTTTACCAGAACGAGCGCTCACCACACACAACTATTTTTTACAACCCGAAAAACGACGTTAAAAACTTCGTGAAAAAATAAAGCATGTTCGATTTTTTTTTTTTTTTCGTTTTTCAGAACCCGAAAAATGCTCTGAAGCCCACACAAGATCGTTTTTAATGACATAAAAAAAACGTAATTTTTTACAACCCGAAAAACAGTCATGTGTACGCGGCATAAGTCTTCAGACAGAAGGTCAGGACAAATGAAAGATAAGTCAGGAACAGTAAATGGAGCAATGGCAGATAATAACCAAAGCAACAAGCACAGATAATATAAATACTAGGGTTGTCCCGATACCACTTTTTTAGGACTGAGTACAAGTACTGATACTTTTTTTCAAGTAGTCGCCGATACCGAATACCGATACTTTTTTTAAAATGTGTCCCCAAATGCAGCGATGTCCCCCCACAGATGCAGCCATGTATCCCCCCATCCAGCCATTGTCTCCCCCCATGCAGCAATGTATCCCCCCATCCAGCCATTGTCACCCCCCATCCAGCAATGTATCCCCCCATCCAGCCATTGTCACCCCCCATGCAGCCATTGTCACCCCCCATGCAGCCATTGTCACCCCCCATCCAGCCATTGTCACCCCCCATGCAGCCATTGTCACCCCCCATGCAGCCATTGTCACCCCCCCATCCAGCCATTGTCACCCCCCATGCAGCCATTGTCACCCCCCATGCAGCCATTGTCACCCCCCATGCAGCAATGTATCCCCCCATCCAGCCATTGTCACCCCCCATCCAGCAATGTATCCCCCCATGAAGCCATTGTCACCCCCCATGCAGCCATTGTCACCCCCCATGCAGCCATTGTCACCCCCCATGCAGCAATGTATCCCCCCATCCAGCCATTGTCACCCCCCATCCAGCCATTGTCACCCCCCATCCAGCAATGTATCCCCCCATGCAGCCATTGTCACCCCCCATGCAGCCATGTGTGTCTCCCCCCATCCAGCCATGTGTGTCTCCCCCCATCCAGCCATGTGTGTCTCCCCCCATCCAGCCATGTGTGTCTCCCCCCACCCAGCCATGTGTGTCTCCCCCCACCCAGCCATGTGTGTCTCCCCCCATATGCAGCCATGTGTGTCTCCCCCCATCCAGCCGTGTGTCTCCCCCATATGCAGCCATGTGTGTCTCCCCCCATCCAGCCGTGTGTCCCCCCCATATGCAGCCATGTGTGCCTCCCCCATCCATCGGCGGCGGCGGCGGCGCGGCGCGGGGGGGGTTAAGTATTCTATTTGTGTATCGGGGCGGGGTATCGGCGTCTGACTACCGCCGAAAAAACTCGGAATCGGTCCCGATACCGATACTAGTATCGGTATCGGGACAACCCTAATAAATACCAAAACAGTTTAAATAGTGTACAGAAATACTACAAGGCATTAAAAGGCACGGAGAAGTCAGAAACAGAAAAACCTCTATCCAGGGCTTCGTTTAATCACTTGCCGACCGCCGCAGGACTATCTACGTTGGCAGAATATCACGGCTGCGCAAAGGGACTTACCTGTACGTCCCCTTTAAATCGCAGCATAGTGGGCGCTCCATGAATGTGACCGCGGTTCCCACGGACTCGATGCCCGCGATCATGTCACGGAGTGGCAGAACGGGGAAATGCCTATGTAAACAAGGCATTTCCCTGTTCTGCCTAGTGATAGGACAGTTATCTACTGCTCTCTTTTATCGGGAGCCGTGATCTCTGTCATTTCACTTGTAGACCATCCCCCCCACAGTTAGAATCACTTCCTAGGACACACTTAACCCCTTCCTACCCCCCTAGTGTTTAACCCCTTTCCTGCCAGTGTCATTTACACAGTAATCAGTGCATTTTATAGCACTGATCGCTGTATAATTGACAATGGTCCCAAAATAGCGTCAAAAGTGTCCAATGTGTCTGCCATAATGTTGCTGTCACGATAAAAATCGCAGATCGCAGCCATTACTAATAAAAAAATAAAAAAATAAAAAATGCCATAAAACTATCCCCTATTTTGTAGACGCTATAACTTTTGCGCAAACCTTATTGCGATTTTATTTTTTACCAAAAATATGTAGAAGAATACATATCGGCCTAAACTGAAAAAAAAAAAAAATTCGATATTTTTTGGGGTAAATTTATTATAGCAAAATGTAAAAAAATATTGTGTTTTTTTCAAAATTTACGCTCTTTTTTTGTTTATAGCACAAAAAATAAAAACCTTTTCTTTATATTTATCCTGTATCGACTATACTGTTATCACAAGTAGGGATGAGCCGAACACCCCCCCGTTCGGTTCGCACCAGAACCTTCGAACGGACCGAACGTTCGTGCGAACATTTAAAACCCCATTGACGTCTATGGGACTCGAACGTTCGAATTGTTCGAAAAAGTGATCATTTTAAAGCCAAATATGCAAGCTATTGTCATAAAACGTCTTTGAGAACCCGGGTCTTGCCCCAGGGAACATGTATCAATGGAAAAAAAGTTTTAAAAACGGTTGTTTTTTCAGGAGCAGTGATTTTAATGATGCTTAAATAAAAAAAATAAAAAAAATTATGAAAAATTCCTTTAAATATTGTACCTGCTGGGTGTCTGTAGTATGCCTGTGACAACGTCTTTGAGAACCCGGGTCTTGCCCCAGGGAACATGTATCAATGGGAAAAACGTTTTAAAAACTGTAGTTTTTTTTAGGACTCCTGAAAAAACGACAGTTTTTAAAACTTTTTTTCCATCGATACATGTTCCCTGGGGCAAGACCCGGGTTCTCAAAGACGTTTTCACAGGCATACTACAGACACCCAGCAGGTACAATATTTAAAGGAATTTTTTTTTTTTATTTAAGCATCATTAAAATCACTGCTCTTGAATCTTTAGGTGCAAACTACAGAGGACACAGGCAATACACCACATAAGAATACTGCAGCTAGCACAATCACCTGCCTGCCAGTAAGTTAGGAAGAACTGATCTAGCTAAACTATACAGTGTATAAATATATATACAACACCTGGGATGTATATATATCCTCTACACACTGTAACATTAACTGACTAGCCTTCCTGCCTGCTCTACCTACTAAAAATGACACTCTCTCTGTCCGATCTTAACCACGGCAACACACTACACAAGGCCGACCTGCAGGCGGCCTTTTATAGTGTGGGGCGTGTACTAAACCCCAGGGCCGTCTTAATAATATCATGGGCCCCTGGGCAAAGTAATGCTCTGGGGCCCCTTCAATGGAGACAGTGTAGGTAAACAGACATCAAGTAGGTAGGAGGCAGACAAGCAGAGCTTACCCTTTTGAGTGGAGCTCCGCGTTAACTACATGAACAATCATTCTGTACAAGTAAGAAACAGTGGGAAATACTACATACATAAAGTAACAAAGCTGTCCTGTGCATATAATATATCTGCTAGATTGATGCCTCCCCGGCACTATGGTCCCTCTACGCCACAGATATCCGCCAGCACTCTGACCCCTCTACACCCCAGATATCCCCCCAGCATTCTGATCCCTCTACATCCCAGATATCCCCCTAGCACTCTGACCCCTCTACATCCCAGATATCCCCCTAGCACTCTGACCCCTCTACATCCCAGATATCCCCCTAGCACTCTGACCCCTCTACATCCCAGATATCCCTCTGACCCCTCTACACCCCAGATACCCCCCCCCCCCCCAGAACTATGACCCCTCTAATTTCGGGGCAGCGTGGGCTCAAGGACCAGCTGCTATGGGGAAAGTGCAGGGCCCCCCATGCAGTTCACCCATAAAACAATTTTTCCCCTTAGATGGATGCTCGTTTTGTCTAGGGGAATCGGCTAGTTGTTTTAAAATATGAGCTGTACTTACCGTTTACGAGATGCTTCTTCTCTGTCGCTTCCGGGTATGTGTCTTCGGGACTGGGCGTTCCTTCTTGATTGACAGTCTTCCGAGAGGCTTCCGACGGTCGCATTCCATCGCGTCACTAGTAGCCGAAAGAAGCCGAACGTCGGTGCGGCTCTATACTGCGCCTGCGCACCGACGTTCGGCTTCTTCCAGAAAATCGTGACGCGATGTATGCGACCGTCGGAAGCCTCTCGGAAGACTGTCAATCAAAATAGGAACGCCCAGTCCCGCAGCCCATACCCGGAAGCGGCGGAGAAGATGCATCTCGTAAACGGTAAGTAATGCTCATATTTTAAAACAACTAGCCGATTCCCCTAGACAAAACGAGAATCCATCTAAGGGGAAAAAGTGTTATGTACGGGTGAACCCCCGCTTTAAGACAGCCCTGCTAAACCCCCTGAGCCATAATTGGCCAAAGCCACCCTGGCTTTGGCCAATTATGGCTCTCTGTTTTTTGCAAGCTGTGATTGGCCAAGCATGCGGGTCATAGTGCATGCTTGGCCAATCATTAGCCAGCGATGCCGCAGTGAATTATGGTCGGTGAAACGTAACTCGAATTTGGCGCGAACGACCCATTTTGTTCGTATTTCGACGAACGATCGAACATACGATGTTCATGTCGAACATGAGTTCGACTCAAATACGAAGCCATAAAAAGGGGACTAGCAGCCAGTTTGGGCCACAGACCTTATGATCCCTGAGGAGTCTTTGAATCCTCCGCAGTTATGCTCTAGTGGCTTGTATAGCTAGTAGGATGAATAGAATCAATTTAAAACTGCTCCCAATATCAGTGTTAAAAAACAATGAGGTCAATGTATTCCTTCCAGTGTATGAACAGATTTTTTAACATCATTAAATAAAAATAAAAATAAAACAGTACGCCAACAGTTCAGCAGATCTGTTTAGTTCTAATGGAAACTTTAAGCAGAGGAGCCATGCGATGTGCTACATAAACAGAACTGGGAAGGCCAAGGTTGATTCATAACTGCTGTCTGCTGTTCAGTACAATACAGGCAGGAACATATCTATTAAATGAAATCCTCAAGGTTTAACCATGAAATAATATGGCATCAACTTTAGAATGCGCCACCTTCATCTTTCATTGTTATTTCTTGGAGGATTTAATGTGTAAGATATTTATTTGTGTTTTGCAGGAACAGCACTCTAGAGGGACGTTGTTGTGACATTGAACGTGGCATGAAAAATGTCTTCATTTGGGTGACAAGTGAATACATGTAAGGCGCCATAGATGAACTTATGCTATGGCTCCCAAGGCTAAAATTAGATGCCAAATCTTTAGAACTTTAGTACGTTGATATATAAATTCCTTTAAAGACCAAGTTCAACTTTTTCCTAACGTTGACTATACAGTCAAGGTGCTCCAGTAGATTAAAAAAAAATCTGTGATGCTTTTACCACTTCAGCCCCGGAGGATTTGGCTGCCCAATGACCGGGCCACTTTTTTCTACGGTGTGTGTGTGTTTTTTTTAAACTATTTACACTTGCTTCATGAAATGGTAGGGGTACAATGTACCCCATTACCAATTCACATGGGGGGGGGGGCAGGATCTGGGGGTCCCCTTTGTTAAAGGGGTCTTCCAGATTCTAATAAGCCCCCCGCCCACAGACCCCCACAACCACCGGGCAAGGGTTGTGGGGATGAGGCCCTTGTCCCCATCAACATGGGAACATCCTCCCCATGTTGAGGGCATGTGGCCTGGTACGGTTCAGGAGAGTGGGGGCGCCGCACTCTGTCATCCCCTCTTTTCTGCGGCCGGCCAGGTTAACGTGCTCGGATAAGGGGTCTGGTGTGAATTTTTGGGGGAACTCCGCGCCATTTTTTTTAATTTGGGGTGGAGTTCCACTTAAAATCCACACCAGACCTGAAGGGTCTGGAATGGATATTTGGGGGGAACCCCACGTAATTTTTTTTTAAATTGACGGCGGGGTTCTCCTTAATATCCATTCCAGACCTGAAGGGCCTGGCAATGGAATTTGGGGGGAACCCCCACGCAATTTTTTTTTTTTTTTTATGAATGAATTCTCTCTGAATTGCCAGAGCCGAAATTCATTATTGCCGCAAAGCCGGTATTAACCACTTGCTTACTGGGCACATAAACCCCCTTCGTTCCCATGCGAAATTTCAGCTTACGGCACTGCGTCGCTTTAACTGACATTTGCGCGTGGCTCCCAAACAAAATTGACGTCCTTTTTTCCCCACAAATAGAGCTTTATTTTGGTGGTATTTGATCACCTCTGCGGTTTTTATTTTTTGCGCTATAAACTAAAAAAACAGCGACAATTTAAAAAAAATATATATTTTTTACTTGTTGCTATAATAAATATCCCAATTTAAAAAAAAAAAATGTCTCAGTTAAGGCCGATACATATTTTTCGACGTATTTTTGTAAAAAAAAAAAAAACGCACTAAGTGACTGGTTTGCGCAACAGTTATAGCGCCTACAAAATAGGGGACAGAATTATGATTTTTTTTTATTATTTTTTTTTTTACTAGTAATGGCAGCGATCTGCGATTTTTATTGGGACTGCGACGTTATGGCGGACACATCGGACACTTTTGACACAAATTTGGCGCCATTCACATTTATACAGCGATCAGTGCTATAAAAATGCACTAATTACAGTATAAATGTGACTGGCAGTGAAGGGGTTAACACTAGGGGGTGAGGAAGGGGTTAAATGTATTCCCTGGGTGTGTTCTAACTGTGTGGGGGAGGGGGGTGACTGGGGGAGGTGACCGATGCTGTGTCCCTATGTACAAGGTACACAGATCGGTCTCCTCTCCTCTGACAGCACGTGGAGCTCTGTGTTTACACACAGAGCTCCACGTCCCTGCTGTGTTCCCGACGATCGCGTGTACCCGGCGGACATTGCGGCCGCCAGGTACACGCATCGGGTCCCCAGCTATGCGCCGGGACAGTGTTTACCCACTGTGCGCCCCCCAGTGGCAGGGACAGTTCTATGTACGGGAAACATGCGCTATTTCACATGCTAACTTTACACCCCCCCTAGGTACGAAATTTAAAGTAATATTACACTTTTATTGTTTCACTTTTAGCATTATTAAATTCACTGCTCCTGAAAAAACTGCCGTTATTAAAACTTTTTTTTGCATTGATACATGTCCCCTGGGACAGGACCCAGGTCCCCAAACACCTTTTAGGACAATAACTTGCATATTAGCCTTTAAAATTAACACTTTAGATTTCAAATGTTCGAGTCCCATAGACTTTAACGGGGTTCTAAAGTTCACACGAACATTTGGTGTGTTCGCAGGTTCTGGTGCGAACCGAACAGGGGGGTGTTCGGCTCATCCCTATTCAGAAGTATTATTGTACAGCCACAGAGTTAGCCAGTGATAAATCTATTGACACTCACACGCTCTCGATAGATTGCTGACTACGTTCTCCTGGATCTTATAAGATATTCAGCCTTTTAATAAATGATGCATAACAGCATTTTGCGTATCTGAAATCTTTTCACATCCGCAGCCATTTTTAAAAAGCCAATGTTCTAGTTTCAGCATCTCAGTAGCACATAATGTTCAACCTTCTACACAAGGTTATTTTTTTTTTCCATTCCCTAATTTTTTTTTTTTTAACAAAGACTTTGTGCCATACGTATTAGTATGTTGGGTCACAATTGACAATTTAATTCTTGATAACATATAATGCTTTTGTCTTATTTGAATTTTAGAAGCTCCAAGACCATCTTTTTTAACTGAGCAGCCATTGTATGATGAAGAGAATGCCCCAGATTTATTTTCACTTTCCCCGTACTTTGGACCTTTTATGAGGTCTAATAAAATGAATGGTTTTAGTTTGCTTGGTTGAAGTGATTTACCGGCTTCTTCAACCTGCTGCTATTGCTAGATAATTCTTTGGAGTAGGGCCCTGCCTCTAAATCTTAAAATAAACTGAAGGTTACAAAAGCTTATGTGGGATTTAATGAAAGTGGATCGCAGTATAAACTTTTTAGGGAGATTTAAAGAGAACCAGTATCAGTCTGGATTATTCTGGAACTTAAATATTAAAGTGGAAGTCCATACAAAATCTAAAATCTCTGGGCCAGATTCACAGACAAATACGTTGCGCAGCGGCGGCGTAACGTATCCCATTTACTTTACACCGCCGCAAGTTTACAGCGTAAGTGCCTGATTCACAAAGCACTTACCTGTAAACTTGCGGCGGTGTAACGTAAATCCGCTCGGCGCAAGCCCGCCTAATTCAAATGGGGCGGGCACCATTTAAATTAGGCGCGTTCCCGCGCCGAACGTACTGCGCATGCTCTGTCCGTCAAATTACCCGTCGTGCATTGCGCTAAATGACGTCGCAAGGACGTCATTGGTTTCGACGTTAACGTAAATGGCGTCCAGCGCCATTCACGGACGACTTACGCAAATAACGTGAAATTTAATACTTAAAATTGCTTAGACCACCTAGAGGGCATGCTTAGTTTTACGCGACGCATCTCTACGGAAACAACGTAATTTTAGATCGACGGGCAAAGCGGACGTTCGTGAATCGCCGTAACTAGTCATTTGCATATTCTACGCCGGCCGCAATGGAATCGCAGCCTAAGATCCGACGGTGTAACACAGTTACACCTGTCGGATCTTAGGGCTATCTATGCGTAACTAATTCTATGAATCAGGCGCATAGATACGACAATCGTATCTCAGAGATACGACGGCGTATCATCTCTTTTGTGAATCTGGCCCTCTGCGTCTATAGACACCAGGGATCTAACACTAACCTCTCTATCCCTGTAAAAGAAAAAACGAGTATACATTCCTTTTTGGAGGCCGATCTGACCCGCTCTGACCAAATCCCACACTGTCAGCCGTGGCTCCTCTTTGTAGGCGGGAGCAGAGGAGACGGAGAGCAATAGAAGACCCATAGTAACTCTACGGGTGGTGTCACTTCCCATTTCACAGCCGTCGTCGTCCGTGTCCTCTGCAGAGCTTCCAGGGCTGGAGATCGGGCCGGAGCGGGTCTGATCGGCTTCCAAAAAGGTATGTATACTCATCTTTTCTTTACAGGGATAGAGAGGTTAGTGTTAGATCCCTGGTGTCTATAGATGCAGGGATTTTAGATTTTGCATGGACTTCCACTTTAAGTGTTAAAACAGAACTATGGGAAAAATAAATAAGTGACATATATGATACGAAGGTGTTGATTTACTAAAGGCAAATAGACTCAGCACTTTACAAAGAGCTGCTGTAATCTGGAAGTGCAGTTGCTCCAGAGCTTAACAAATGAACTGAAAAAAAAAAAAAACATCAAGCGCAGTCACTGTGCCCATCAAGCGCATCCATGGTGCCCATCAAACACAGCCACTGTACACATAAATTGCTGCCACTGTATCATAAAATGCAGCTACTGTACCCATCAGAAAACAAGAAATGCGGGAAAGGGTGACAAACCCTGGGATTTTAAAGGTGTGAAAAAGGATTCCACAGTATATGTGCCGAATCTAGCAAGCATTCGGCACATATACTGTGGAATCCTTTTTCACAGTTTGATTTAATGGCATACAGCTGATTTTAATTGTGATTGGATGTTCTTGGACCTGGACGGGTAAGTGTGCTCCTGGTCTCTTTAAGGCCCCGTACACACGACAGAGGAACTCGACGTGCTTGGCACGTCGAGTTCCTCGTCGAGTTTTGGGATGAAGCCGCCGAGGAGCTCGGCGGGCCGGCTTCTCCCATAGAAGAACGAGGACAACGAGAAAATAGAGAACATGTTCTCTATTTTCTCGTCGAGTTCCTCGGCGGCTCCATCGAGCCAAAACTGTACAGACGACAGAGTTTCTCGGCAGAATCCGGGTTTTGACCGAGTTTCTCGGTGAATTCTGCCGAGAAACTCTGTCGTGTGTACGAGGCCTCACTGTACAACTAGTTTATGTGACCTTTGTATTTTCATGAACTACTCTATTACAAATGTTTATCCCCCAAATATCATTTATGTATAAATATAGATCATTTTGTACTGCAACACCAGCGGTCTGTACTTTTCAGACTGTTGTTGTTGTTTTTGGCAATATTCACAATGCCTTATTTTGTTTTTCTCTCTTTTTTCTATTTTGTAGCTTGTTGCACTGCCCTTGATAAAGCTCAATCGAGCGAAACAGGTCGGGCCTCCTCCAACAGGTTCCTCTGCTACTGTTTTAGTCGCTAACATCACCTATGAGACCATCCATGTCTTGTTTGATATTCTGTGTTATTTAAAAACCAATTTATATGTCTGAATAAATTATTATTTTTATATTTATTTCATTGTTTTGGATTGAATTTTCCAATATTAACACCTTTAAAATCCCAGGGTTTGTCACCCTTTCCCGCATTTCTTGTTTTCTGTTTATATCGGGATGTGGTGTTCAGTGATTTGAGTATCTGTGCTTCATTTACATACTGTACCCATCAATTGCTGCCAGTGTGCCCATCAATTGCCACCACTGTGCCCATCAATTGAAACCACTGTGCAAAATCAATTGCAGCAAGTGTGCCCATCAATTGCTGCCAGTGTGCCCCATACATTTCTGCCAGTGTGCCCCATCAATTGCTGCCAGTGTGCCCCATCAATTGCCACCAGTGTGCCCCATCAATTGCCGCCAGTGTGCCCCATCAATTGCCACCACTGTGCCCATCAATTGCCACCACTGTGCCCATCAATTGAAACCTCTGTGCAAAATCAATTGCAGCAAGTGTGCCCATCAATTGCTGCCAGTGTGCCCCATACATTTCTGCCAGTGTGCCCCATCAAATGCTGCCAGTGTGCCCCATCAATTGCCGCCAGTGTGCCCCATCAATTGCCGCCAGTGTGCCCCATCATTTGCCGCCAGTGTGCCCTATCCATTGCCGCCAATGTGCCCCATCAATTGCCAACAGTGTGCCCATCAATTGCCGCCAGTGTGCCCCATCAATTGCCGCTACTGTGCCCCATCAAATGCTGCCAGGCAGTGTGCCCCCCCCCCCTGACCGGCAATTGCCTGTCCTTCACACTCCGAGTCCTTCTCCTGTCCTCTTCCCGTCATCTCTGCTATGATTGGATGCCTGAAAGGCATCCAAACACAGTGCCTGTCACTTCAGCTAATCAGGTGACAGGGTAACCAGACCCGGTGCACCTGCTTAGCTGAGAGGCAGGGTCAGTGTTAGGGAAGCAATTTATTTACCTATTAGAGCCGACGGCTCTAATCAGGTGCTTCCAAAAACACCCCCGCCACTGTAATTCAGATGCCCAGCGCCCGACAAGGGGCCGGACACCTTAATAGGGGGCGGCAGCGGCGACAATAAATAGATTCATGCAATGTGATTGGCTGCAGTTACTATTCAGCTGAGAATTTTCCATCAAACTCCTTTAATTTTCAGATCTAGATTCATCAGGAATCATTCGAATATTAGAGTATGTATGGCTGGCATTAGTCTGTTATTTTTCAACTTCCTTTAACCACTTCTCACCCGGCCTATAGCAGAATGACAGCTGGGCGGTGGTTCTGTTATCCTGACTGGACGTCATATGACGTCTTTCAGGATAACATGGCGGCGCGTGCCCGCAGGGGCGCACAGCGTGGCGGTCAGGTGGTGCGGGGTGTCACTCTGACACACTGCATCTCCGATCGTGGTAGGGAGCCTCTGACGAAGGCTTCTTACCACGTGATTCAGCTGATCACAGCGTGAACCACGAAGTGCCGGGAATTGTCATTCCTCGGTTCGCACTGACAGGGAGAGCCGATCGGTGGCTATTCCTGTCAGAGAAGGGTCTGCGCTCATAATCAGCACATTAATTATCAGCGCCGCCCCCATTAGAGGTGCCCATCAGCTGCCAATCAGTACCCATCAGCTGCCAGTCTGTGCCCCATCAGTAACGCCTGTCAGTGCCCATAAATGTGCCAATAAGTGCCCCTTCAGTAATGCCTGTCAGTGCCATTCAGGTGCCAATCAGTAATGTCTGTCAGTAGCTCTTCATCAGTGCTGCCTTTCCAGTTAGGGTTGCCACCTGTCCAGGATTCACCTGGACAGTTCCGGTTTGGGATCTTGTGTCCGGGTTTCAGTCTGCCTGAAACCCGGACACATTATTTAGACTGGGCTGTGGCTCCCCAAGTAACTGAGGTTGTCACACAAAAATCTGTTGCCATTCAGGAGATGTGGGCCGCTGTCTGGGGGCAGGTTTGGCATCACTGAGGGGGAGCCATGATGTCAGCAAGAGCAGTTTGGCCACACCCAGTGTTCGGGTTTGGCTTGAAGAAAAGGTGGCAACCCTATTTCCAGTGCCATCTATCAGTGCCCATCTGTGCCACCTATCAGTGCCCATCAGTGCCACCTATCAGTGCCCACCAGTCCCGCCTATCAGTGCCACCTATCAGTGCCCATCATTCCCACCTTTCAGTGCCCAATCAGCACTGTCCAATTTTGCTTGCTTAAAGCATTGCATGACTGCTCAATTGTCAGTTGAAGCAGCGCAGTGCCGTATCGCAAAAAATTGCCTGGTCAGAAAGTGGGTAAATCCTTCCGGGCTAATGTGATTAAAAAGGGAAAAAATATAAAACCTTTTTTTTTCAAAATTGTTGCTCTTTTTTGTTTATAGTGCAAAAAATAAGAAACGCAGAGATGATCAAATACCACCAAAAGAAAACTCCATTTGTGGGAAAAAAAGGACGTCAATTTTGTTTGGGTACAGTGTCGCACGACCGCGCAATTGTCAGTTAAAGAGACGGAGTGACGTATCGCAAAAAATGGCACGGTCATTGAGCAGCCAAATCTTCCGGGGCTGAAGTGGTTAATGATTTAAGAAAATCTGTGCACAACAAGTATAGGAGCACTGATGTCAAATCATTAATCAGTTCTTTAACCACTTGCTTACTGGGCACATAAACCCCCTTCGTTCCCAGGCGAAATTTCAGCTTCCGGCACTGCGTCGCTTTAACTGACATTTGCGCGGTCGTGCGACGTGGCTCGCAAACAAAATTGACGTCCTTTTTTCCCCACAAATAGAGCTTTATTTTGGTGGTATTTGATCACCTCTGCGGTTTTTATTTTTTGCGCTATAAACAAAAAAAAGTGCCAATTTAAAAAAATATATATATTTTTTACTTGTTGCTATAATAAATATCCCTATTTTTTTTCTCAGTTAAGGCTGATACGTATTTTTCTACTTATTTTTGTAAAAAAAATCGCAATAAGCGACTGGTTTGCGCAAAAGTTATAGCGCCTACAATAGGGACAGAATTATTATTATTTTTTTACTAGTAATGGCGGCGATCTGCGATTTTTATTGGGACTGCGATATTGCGGCGGACATATCGGACACTTTTGACACAAATTTGGGACCATTCACATTTATACAGCGATCAGTGCTATAAAAATGCACTAATTACTGTATAAATGTGACTGGCAGTGAAGGGGTTAACACTAGGGGGTGAGGAAGGGGTTAAATGTGTATCCTAGGTGTGTTCTAACTGTGTGGGGGGAGGGGGGCTGACTGGGGGAGGTAACCGATGCTGTGTCCCTATGTACAAGAGACACAGATCGGTCTCCTCTGTCCCCTGACAGCACGTGGAGCTCTGTGTTTACTGAAACTGAACTTAAGGCCGTTTTCATCGGTTCGGACCGACCGTGTGTACAAGGCCTCACAGGTTTTACCTGTATTTGGTTCCATCCATTTTCCCATCAACTCTGACCAGCTTCCCTGTCCCTGCTGAAGAAAAGCATCCCCACAACACGATGCTGCCACCACCATGTTTCACAGTGGGGATGGTGTGTTCAGGGTGATGTGCAGTGTTAGTTTTCCACCACACACAGCGTTTTGCTTTTAGGCCAAAAAGTTCAATTTTGGTCTCATCTGACCAGAGCACCTTCTACCACATGTTTGCTGTGTCCCTCACATGGCTTCTCACAAACTGCAAATGGGACTTCTAATGGTTTTCTTTCAACAATGTCTTTCTTCTTGCCACTCTTCCATAAAGGGCAGATTTGTGGAGAGCACGACTAATAGTTGTCCTGTGGACAGATTCTCCCCCCTGAGCTGTGGATATCTGCATCTCCTTCAGAGTGACCATGGACCCCTTGGCTGCTTCTTGTAATATTAATATATATGTGTATGTATTTTTTATATTTTGTTATATGTATAGAACAGTATATATGTGTCACATACAGGCATGCAAGGTTACACATCAAAGGGTGTTTGTTGACCAAAAGGGTTAGTGGCCAAACAAGATTTACTACACATATCAAAGGGGACTTGTTGACGTTAATATGCAAGAATGCAAATTAGGGCATGTGATGACTGCAGCCGTCTCCGGCTAGGGGTCATCATCTGTCACTCTGAGAGACAGAATGTAGAGACAGCCAATCAAATTGCTCAGCCATTCAGTGGATAGGCAATATAAGCTGGCATTCAGTCTTATCTAGATATATTCTCTATGGATATGAAGGTACAGGTCTAGGAAAAGATGGGACTCTAAAGCTACTATTCGTTGTCATGTTTACTCTGTGGACTTTGGACTGTGTTGGAAGTCAAATAAATTGCACTCTCTGGAGAACTCGGGTTGCTGCTGGAACATAACTTACATCATCATACTACTTCACTGCACTTCTCTGATGATTGCTCTCCTTGCCTGGCCTGTCAGTTTAGGTAAACAGCCGTGTCTTGGTAAGTTTGCAGTTGTGCCATACACTTTCGGATGATGGATTGAACAGAGCTCTGTGAGATGTTCAAAGCTTGGGATATTTTTTTTTATAACCTAACCCTGCTTTATACTTCTCCACAACTTTATCCCTGAACTGTCTGGTGTGTTCCTTGGCCTTCATGATGCTTTTTGTTTCTCTAAAGTTCTCTAACAAACCTCTGAGGGCTTTACAGAACAGCTGTATTTAGGTCCACTCAGAAGGAGGAAGTGCCCATCCTGCCGTATATGTACAGTGGGAAGTAGAGATATATATGTGTATACTGTATATTGTCTCATTTTGTTGTTTGCTCGTTGCTGGGGCATTTGGCGTGGCTGTATTCCATTGTTTTATTGTGTATATCGTCCTTGGATATTATGGGATGTGTATGTAGATTAGCTGTGAGATTGGTGGGGCGAATTCCTACAACAGCTCTCACTGCTAATTGGACAGTCTACCCCACCCGGAATGCAAAGGTGATGGGGATTGTTTTCGATAAACAGTACATGTTCAGCAACCAAACGAGTATCGTCTTGTTTTGTGGTTGTTAGCGGTTGGAATATCTGATATCTATATTCAGACTGGGAGGAAGTGGTATATGACGAAAGCACTCAAGCGGAGTGTGGGACGTTTCATTACAAATATGAATTTTATTGCTCTGTCCAATTTTAAGACTATGAAAAATTTCACGCAAAACTTAAAGGTAGGGTTGTCCCGATACCGATACTAGTATCGGTATCGGGACCGATACAGAGCATTTGCACGAGTACTTGTACTCGCGCAAATGCTCCCGATGCCTGATCTGATACTTGGGGAGAGAGGCAGCGTGTAATGCCTGTGTTCCTGTGTAATGCTCAGACGGCGGCCATCCAGTGTACAAAAGCCACGCCTCCTCCTCGTCCATGATAGGGGAACACTCCCAGCAAGTGAATCAGTGTTCTGCCTATCCCATGGACGAGGATGAGAGGATGTCCGTGATAGGCGGAACACTAACTCACTGCTGGGAAACTGAGTTCCCCTATCACGGACGAGGATGAGGAGGAGGCGCGGCTTTTGTACACTGGATGGCCGCCGTCTGAGCATTATCGGGACAACCCTACTTAAAGGGGTTGTAAAGGTATTATTTTTTTCCTAAATAGCTTCCTTTACCTTAGTGCAATCCTCCTTCACTTACCTCATCCTTCGATTTTGCTTTTAAATGTCCGTATTTCTTCTGAGAAATCCTCACTTCCTGTTCTTCTGTCTGTAACTACACACAGTAATGCAAGGCTTTCTCCCCGGCGTGGAGTGTCATGCTTGCCCCCTCCCTTGGACTACGGGAGAGTCAGGACGCTCTCTACATTGCACATAGAGAAAGGAGCTGTGAGTTAGTGGGCGTCCTGACACTCCTGCTCGCACCTTCCCCCCTCCACACCAGGAAGAAAGCCTTGCATTACTGTGTGGAGTTACAGACAGAAGAACAGGAAGTGAGGATTTCTCAGAAGAAATAAGGACATTTAAAAGCAAAATGGAAGGATGAGGTAAGTGAAGGAGGACTGCACTAAGGTAAAGGAAGCTATTTAGGAAAAAAAATTGTACCTTTACAACCCCTAGTAGGGTTGTCCCGATACCACTTTTTTTAAGACCGAGTACGAGTACCGATACTTTTTTCAAGTACTCGCCGATACCGATTACCGATACTTTTTTTAGTGAAGGAGGACTGCACTAAGGTAAAGGAAGCTATTTAGGGGATTTTTTTTTTACCTTTACAACCCCTTTAACCACTTCCCGACCGCCGCATGTATATGTACGTCCACAGAATGGCACGTACAGGCAAATGGGCGTACAGGTACGTCCTTGCCTTCTAGCGGGTGGGGGGTCCGATCGGTACCCCCCCCCGCTACATGCGGCGGTGGGATTCCCGCCGACGGCGCGGCTATTCGCGATCGCTCCCCGGAGCTGAAGAACGGGGAGAGCCATATGTAAACACGGCTTCCCCGTGCTTCACTGTGGCGCTGCATCGATCGAGTGATCCCTTATATAGGGAGACTCGATCGATGACGTTAGTCCTACAGCCACACCCCCCTACAGTTATAAACACACACTAGGTGAACCCTAACTCCTACAGCACCCCCTGTGGTTAACTCCCAAACTGCAACTGTCATTTTCACAATAAACAATGCAATTTAAATGCATTTTTTGCTGTCAAAATGACAATGGTCCCAAAAATGTGTCAAAATTGTCCGAAGTGTCCGCCATAATGTCGCAGTCACGAAAAGAATCGCTGATCACCGCCATTAGTAGTAAAAAAAAAAAATGAATAAAAATGCAATAAAACTATCCCCTATTTTGTAAACGCTATAAATTTTGCGCAAAACAATCGATAAACGCCTATTGCGATTTTTCTACCAAAAATAGGTAGGAGAATGCGTATCGGCCTAAACTGAGAAAAACATTTTTTTTTATATATGTTTTTGGGGGATATTTATTATAGCAAAAAGTAAAAAATATTGCATTTTTTTCAAAATTGCCGCTCTATTTTTGTTTATAGCGCAAAAAATAAAAAACGCAGAGGTGATCAAATACCACCAAAAGAAAGCTCTATTTGTGGGGAAAAAAGGACGCCAATTTTGTTTGGGAGCCACGTCGCACAACCGCGCAATTGTCCGTTAAAGCGATGCAGTGCCGAATCGCAAAACCTGGCCTGGGCATTTAGCTGCCTAAAGGTCCGGGGCTTAAGTGGTTAAAGCAAACAAAACTTACTGGATCAAATCACAATATATAATTTATAATGTGGAAAGCAGAGGACGTTGAAGCATGGCCACAGGCTATTCTGCATTGTTGTGGTGTATTCATCCAACTTGAGCAAACCAAACTGGCAGAAACTGGGATGTATATACATTTTTTAAGCTTGTTTGTGAGCAGTACAACCAATGACACAAATTGGTTTGTCACTTCTAAGAAGTGACAGCAAATTCAAAAGCGCTAATGAGTCCTTCCTGGAAGGACAGAAACAGATGCCAATTTTGTACACATAAAATACAGACGTGAACTGGTACATGTTGTGTCCTGTAATTGCTTGTATTTCTTGTTTAGCATGAACGGTGATTATGTTCCCGATCTGTCCTTGGCTGGAGGTCACCAGCTCTGTTGTTCTCTTTTGGCTTAAAGTGGATCTAAAGCAGCACTTATTTTCCGTTTAGGAAAGAAGGTTACAAGTCCTGCCATTTTTTTATTGCACAAACCAGGGCTCAAGTCCTGCGGGAACGCGTGGGAACGGAGTTCCTGCACTTATTTCACAGCAGGAACGCAGTTCCCTTTGCAGAACTAGAGCAGCCGAGAGCAGCCAAGTCGCCTGAGCCAATCCTTCACTAAGCGGTGATGCCCAGCTCGAGTCACTGTCAGGAGCAGGCGAACCTTAGTAATCCTTTATGTTACTGGCCGCTTCCTGTATATCAGGGGTCTCAAACTCAAATTACCTGAGGGCCACAAGACAAGTTTTCATTTGCCATGCCATGCAAACTTTCAAACTTCAAAAACAACAGTACTGGTGTCAGCGAACACATATTAACCCCCAGCACTGGTGTCAGCGAGCGCATTATTACCACCAGCACTGGTGTCAGCGAGCGCATTATTACCACCAGCACTGGTGTAAGGCAGGGTTTGACAAATTTGCTTGGAATCTAGGAGCCAGCTAAAAAAGTTAGGAGCCAGAAAACGTGCCCCGTCCTGACGGGCTTGCGCGCAGAAGCGAACACATACGCAAGCAGCGCCCGCATATGTAAACAGTGTTCAAACCACACATGTGAGGTATCGCTGCGATTGGTAGAACGAGAGCAATAATTCTGGCCCTAGACCTCCTCTGTAACTTAAAACATGCAACCTGTAGATTTTTTTAAACGTCACCTATGAAGATTTTAAAGGGTAAAAAAGTTTGTCGGCATTCCACAAGCGGACGCAATTTTGAAGCGTGACATGTTGGGTATGAATTTACTCGGCGTAACATTATCTTTCATAATATTAAAAAAAAATGGGGATAACTTTACTGTTGTCTTATTTTTTTAATGAAAAAAAGTGTAATTTTTTCCCAAAAAAGTGCGCTTGTAAGACCGCTGCGCAAATACGGCGTAACAGAAAGTATTGCAACAATCGCCATTTTATTCTCTAGGGTGTTAGGATAAAAAATATATATAATGTTTGGGGGTTCTAATTAGAGGGAAGAAGATGGCAATGAAAATAGTGTAAAATGACATTAGAATTGCTGTTTAACTTGTAATGCTTAACTTGTAATACCAACGGCCACCACCAGATGGTGCCAGCTCACATCTGGTGGTAATAACTTGTAATACCAACGGCTCACCACCAGATAGCACCAGCTCACAAAAAAAAAAAAAAATATATTTTTTTTTTTTTTTTACTCTTTGCTCCCCCCACTTCCACCCTGCCTGAGGGCCATTTATAACTGGTCCGCGGGCCGCAAATGGCCCGCGGGCCGGTACTTTGAGACCACTGCTGTATATGGATTCATTGGGTGGTGTGCGGGTATTCCGTCACTTCCTCGATGCCGCAATGTCTCCTGGGAGCTTTTGTCATTGTTCCCAGGAGACATTGCGGAGGTCTGCCGCAAGTTATCGCGGGATTTAGAAAGAACTTGCTTTCGTAAGTATACCCGCACACTACCCGATGAATCCATATACAGGAAGCGGCCAGTAACATAAAGGATTACTAAGGTACAGTGGATCGAAAAAAAAAACAACAACAACATGCGGTTTAGTAATTATGCATATGAGCGTATCTTTTTTTTTTGGTGGGGGAGTGGTTCTTGGGTGGGAGTTCCCACACTTTTTCCCCCAGGACTTGACCCCTGGCACAAACCCATAGAACTACAGCAAGTAGTGCCAGACCGAAATACGAAAAAAAAAGAGTCCAAGATCATTTTAATTGTTGGTGGCAACACCACGCCCCCTGCATCAGGGATAAAAGAATACGCAGCCTTGTTTATCTTCGCACTCCTCCCTCTCCCCCCCTTTTTTTTCTCTTTTTAACCACTTCAGCCCCGGAAGGATTTACCCCCTTCCTGACCAGGCCATTTTTTGCGGCACTGCGTCGCTTTAACTGACAATTGCACGGTTGTGCAACGCTGTACCCAAACCAAATCAATGGGGCAGATCCACAAAGATCTGCCCCGGCGCATCGTATCTGAGATACGCTACGCCGCCGTACCTTACCTGGCTTTGGTTCGAATCCATAAAGATTTTGCGCCGTAAGCTACGGTGGCGTAGTGTATCTCAAGCTAGGTAACGGCACGGAATTCAAGTTGGGTGGGTAGGGGGCGTGTTTCATTTAAATGAAGCGCGTCCTCGCGCCGAACGAACTGCGCATGTGCCGTCCCTAAATTTCCCGCCGTGCATTGCGCGAAATGACGTCGCAAGGACGTCATTGGTTTTGACCTGGACGTAAATTACGTCCATCCCGATTCACAAACGACTTACACAAAAAAAAAAAAAACATTTTTAATTATACGCTGGAACGACAGCCATACTTAACATTGCTTAACAGTATGCCACAAAATAGCAGCTTTAACTATACGCCGAAAAAAGCCAACTAGAGACGACGTAAAGGAATGCGCCGGCCGCTCGTACGTTCGTGGATCGTCGGAAATAGCTAATTTGCATACTCGACGCGGAAAACGAAGGGAACGCCACCCAGCGGAAGCCGAAGAATTACATCTTAGATCCGAAGGCGTACGAAGACCCAGATGCCGTCGTATCTTGTTTTGAGGATTCAAAACAACGATACGACGCGGGAAATTTGAAAGTACTCCCTCTGTGGATCTGCCCCAATGTCCTTTTTTGATCTCCACAAATAGAGCTTTCTTCTGGTGGTATTTGATCATCTCTGTGTTTTTTTTTTTTGCGCTATAAAACAAAAAAAAGCGACAATTTTGAAAAACATTTTTTTTAACATTTCTATTTATTTTTTAAAAAAAATGTGTAAACAAATACAAATAAAAAGCCTTGTTTACCTTTTTTATTTTATTAATTTTTGTAAAAAAATAAAAAATAAAAGCCTTTTTTAGCTTCGCACTCCTCCCTCTCCCCCCCCCCCCTGTTTTTTTTAGTTTTTTTTTACCCTTTTTAACCACTTCAGCTCCTGAAGAATTTACCCCCTTCCTGACCAGGTAATTTTTTTGTGATACGGCACTACGTCGCTTTAAGTGAGTGAGTAACTTATATAGCGCTACAAATGCGAACTAAGTCGCCTCAAGGCGCTTGGCATCCATTTTCCTTCAGAATAGGTGGGTCTTGAGTTTTTTTCTAAAGGCCAGGTAATCAACTTACGTTCGGATATTAGTTGGTAATGCGTTCCATAGTCGAGGTCCTTGGACTGCAAAACGACGTTCTCCTTTGGTCTTATACCGGGCTTTGGGGATTTGTAGTAATTTTTGGTTAGTTAATCGAAGAACTCGATTGGGGTTTTATTTTCTCACTTAAATATAGGGGCGCACTTCCGTGTACACATTTGTGCGTCAGGCATAAGGCCTTGAAAGCGACTTGGTCCTTTATGGGCAGCCAATGGAGGGATCTCAGGGACAGGGTGATTGGTTCCCAGGGTTTTTTCCCTGTTATCAGTCGTGTTTTGGACGACTTGGAGCCGGGCAAGCTGGTATTTTGGGAGTCCGAGGTAGAGGGCATTTGCATAATCTAACCTGGAGTTAATGATTGACCCTACCACTACTGCTGTGTCTTCTTTCGGGATGAAGGGAACAACTCTTCGAAGGAGACATAGAAGATGGTGGGAACCGCTAATTACTGATCCTATTTGTGCATCCATTGTCATGTCCGAGTCAAAAATGACTCAGAGACATTTGACTTTGGTGCTTGGGCTGATGGTTTGTCCCAGGATGGGTGGTGGTGTCCAGGTAGTCCTGGCCAGTTTCCTTTGGTTTGCATGAAGTTGAATGAGTTCTGTTTTTGCTCCATTGAGTTTGAGGTGACTCTCCGTCATCCAGTTGTCTATCTGAGGCCCCGTACACACGACCGGATCTATCCGCTGGGATTGATCCGCTGATCAGTTCCAGCGGATAGATCCGGTCGTGTGTACGGCCTAGCGGACAAATCTCGGCGGATAAAAATCTCTAGCCGACGGATTATCCGCGGATAAAAATTTTGTAGCATGCTACAAAATCTATCCGCTGGAATCCAGTCCAGCGGATTGATCCGGTGGTCTGTACAGACTCACCGGATCAATCCGTCCGCTCCCCTCCCTTGCATGCGTCGTAATGATTCGACGCATGCGTGGAAGTACTTACCTTCCAGCGTCGCGCACGTCGCCGCGTCATCGTCGCGCGACACATCACCGCGAATGAATTCCGCGCGGATTTTGATCCGATGGTGTGTACAAGCCATCGGATCCAAATCCGGAGGAGGAATCTCCGCTGGAAACGGTCCGGCGGACTGTTTCCAGCGGAGATCCCCTCGTGTGTATGGGGCCTGAGTGAGGCATTGTTTTAATTAATAACTTTAACTGTCTTTAACTGACAATTTTGCGGTCATTGCGATGTTGTAGCCAAACAAAATTGATGTCCTTTTTCCCCACAAATAGAGCTTTCTTTTGGTGGTATTTAATCACCTCTGCAGATTTTATTTTTTTGCGCTATAAACAAAAAAGAACGACAATTTTGAAAAAAAAAATATTTTTTAACTTTTTGCTATAAAACATTTCTAAAAATAAATTAAAAACAAAATTGTTTTTGTAAAAAAATTTAATAAAAAGCCTTGTTTACCTTTTTTTTTTATTATTTATTTATTTTTGAAAAAAAAAAAAAAAAAAGCCTTGTTTATCTTCATACTCCTCCCTCTTTTCTCCCCTCCCCCTTTTTTTTATTTTTTTATTTTTTTCCCTTTTTAACCGCATTAGCCCCGGAAGGATTTACCCACTTCCTGACCAGGCCTTTTTTATGGCAATTTGGCACTGCGCCGCTTTAACTGACAATTGTGCAGTCATGTGACGTTGTACCCAAACAAAATTGATGTTGTTTTTTTTCCCCACACATTGTTGGTATTTGATCACCTCTGCGGTTTTTATTTTTTTTGCACCCACAAATAGAGATTTCTTTCAGTGGTATTTGATCACCTCTGCAGTTTTTATTTTTTGCGCTATAAACAAAAAAGAGCGACAATTTTGAAAAAATATATATATATTTTACTTTTTGCTATAAAACATTTCTAAAAATAAATTAAAAACAACAATTGTTTACTGTACCTTTTTTTTATTATTATTTATTTATTTTGAAAAAAAAAAAAAAGCCTTGTTTATCTTCATACTCCTCCCTATTTGCAGTCGTGCGACGTTGTACCCAAACAAAATTGACGTTGTTTTTTTTCCCACACATTGTTGGTATTTGATCACCTCTGTGGTTTTTATTTTTTTTGCACTAAAAACAAAAAAGAGTGACAATTTTGAAAAAGAACAAAAAATTTTTATAAAACATTTCCAAAAATAAAATAAAAAATAAACAATTTTTGTAAAAAAAATAAAAATAAAAGCCTTGTTTATCTTCGCACTCCTCCCTCTTTTCTCCCCTCCCCCTTTTTCCATATTTTTTTTCTTTTTTCACATCACCCTCGGAAGGATTTACCCACTTCCTGACCAGGCCACTGCGTCGCTTTAACTGACAACTGCGTGGTCGTGTGACGTTGTACCCAAAACTGTCTTTTTTTCCCCCCACAAATAGAGATTTCTTTCGTTGGTATTTGATCACCTCTGCAGTTTTTATTTTTTCCGCTATAAACAAAAAAGAGCGAAGATTCTGAAAAAATAAAAAAAATTGACATTTAGACATTTTCAAACAGTACAAAAATGTGAAAAAAATATAATACACAGTGCGTTCTGTAATGTATGTGTTGTTTGGCAATTACAACAGATACTGTTTTAGTTCCGCATATATAACAAATGGTGGAATTTTTTTATATGGCTTTCAACAATAATTGAATAGTGTATGTGCAGCATGTGATTGCATTTGGAATCCCGAGGGCATGAATATCAATGGGAAAGCAGCTGGATTAGGAATTTTTATTCCACCTACTTGTGAGATGTTCAAAGCTACATTTGTATAAATTAATATTAAAGGCCCTAAAATAAATATATATTTTCAGTGTACCTAGAAATTCTCAACACACACGTATCATCAATAACAATAGGCACTGCACATGGTGTAATCATCTGTATTCCTCCCGTGTTTTCTCCTTCTTTCTATAACTAATATAATATAATATATAATATAATATAACTAATAATAACTGTAACTAAACAAATATGTAGTCTTATGATACATTCTACATTTATATAGTTAGCCTTAATGTCATTTAACCATTTCAGCTCCGGAAGGTTTTACCCGGCCATTTTTTGCGATACGGCACTGCGTTACTTAAACTGACAATTGCGCGGCCGTGCATCGCTGCACCCAAATAAAATTCATGACCTTTTTTCCCCAACAAATAGAGATTTCTTTTGGTGGTATTTGATCACTTCTGCTGTTTTATTTTATTTTTTTAAAACAAAAAAAAGACTGACAATAAAAAAAAAAACATAGGGCCAGATTCACATACCGGCAGCGCAGCGTAACGTAACCCGTTTACGTTACACCGCCGCAAGTTTTCCGATTTAGTGCCCGATCCACAAAGCACTTACCTGGAAATTTGCGGTGGTGTATTGTAAACAGGTCCGGCGCAAGGCGGCCCAATTCAAATGGGGCGGGTACCATTTAAATTAGGCACGGTCCCGCGCCGGAAGTACTGCGCATGCTCCCGTCGCAAATTTCCCGAAGTGCTTTGCGCGAAATTACGACGCGCCAACGTTTTGTGAATCGCGACGTGAAAAAAAGACTTACTAACACTTGCGACGACGTAACGACGGGAAAAATCTTTGTGGATCGCCGTAACTCCTAATTTGCATACCCAACGCTGGTTTACGACGCAAACTCCCCCCAGCGGCGGCCGCGGTACTGCATCCTAAGATCCGACAGTGTAAAACAATTACACCTGTCGGATCTTCTGCCCATATTTTTTTTCTTTTCTGCTATAAAACACATCCGATGATTTAAAAATCAATTTAGGTCAATATGTATTCTGCTATACATTTTTTGTAAAAAAATAAATAAATAATAATCCCAATAATAATAATATATTGATTGTTTTTACTAGTAATAGCGGCGATCAGTGATTTTAAGCAGGACTGCGACATTGCGGCGGACGAATCTGACACTAAGGCCCCATACACACTATTAGATTTTTGTCTTCAGATTTATCAAAACCATGTAGAGCAAGGGCCTGCCTGATTGCATGCAAATCGAAACTCTTAAGGTTTGACCTCATATTACCGTATATACTCGAGTATAAGCCGACCCGAATATAAGCCGAGGCACATAATTTTACCACAAAAAACTGGGAAAACGTATTGACTCGAGCATAAGCCTAGGGTGTCCAGCTGCATGCCTCACTGTGTCCATTTGCATTCCTCACTGTGTCCATTTGCATGCCTCACTGTGTCCATTTGCATGCCTCACTGTTTCCATCTGCATGCCTCACTGTGTCCATGCCTCACTGTGCCCATGCCTCACTGTGTCCATGCCTCACTGTGCCCATGACTAGACTTACGTTTAACATGGGAGTATATAGAAGGGGTGCCTAGCTTTGAAAAATTGGTGCCCACTGGTCCTCCAGACAGCAAACTTTGCACACTTGTAGAGGAGAACTGGGGCTACATGTGTGCCAAGTTTTGGGTCCAGAGGACCTACAGCCGGCCAGTACTGGGCCCCCAAATATACCGGAGAAATTACCGTTTAACATGGGAGTCTATGGAAGGGGTGCCCAATTTGAAAAATCGGTCCCCCCCGGCCAACAAACTTTGCACACTTGTAGAGGAGAACTGGGGCTATATGTGTGCCAAGTGCCAAGGGGACCTACGGTCGGCCGGTACCGGGTCCCCAAATTCCGGGAGATCAGGCACAAAAAGGTGACTCGAGTATAAGCCGAGGGGGGCATTTTCAGCGCCAAAAAATGTGCTGAAAAACTCGGCTTATCAATGCTGTATCCTGGCCTAGGCCAACAAGGCCCAGGCCTAGGGCAGCACTTTGCAGGGGGGCAGCACGGAAAGAGTCCCCGCCGGCTTGTGCTACACTGTTAGTGTAGCACCAGTCTTATGGGGCAGACCGGGCTGAGAGGCAAATTAGTCTAGCCGCCACACTGCTTCCGGTATGCGGCCGGCCGACATTCCACAACTGTGGGGGGGGGGGGGGGGGCGCCGCTTCTAATTTTGTCTGTCCTATCATCCTGGACCACAAACCTTCCTCAATGTGCTATATGTTTTCTGCTATAGGCCACACTTTTTTTTCATTTTTTTTTCCATTTTGGATAGAGTAAGGGAGGGTTAAAGCCCCGGCCATTGCAGAGATTTCCCTTCACTTCCTGCCCCATAGCCAAACAGGAAGTGAGAGGAAATCTATGCAAATTAACAGAATTTATTGCCCCCCCCCCCCTGGCCCTCAGAACTAGTGTCCCCACTCGAAAATGTCAGGGTGGGTCTTAAACAGCAAGGGGTGTGGCCTTGACAGGAAGGGGTGGGTCATATTTAAATTAGGGGGTGCATGAGTTTAGTCAGGCTTAGGGCAGCACAAAACCTAAATACACCACTGCTGCTTATACTCGAGTACCGTATTTGCCGGCGTATAAGACGACCCCCTAATTTTCCAGAAAAAATTTTGGTTTTGGGATATACTCGCCATATAAGACTACCCCCTTCTTACTAGTCTTTCTGGAAGCTGAGGGGTAGCCAGAACCGCTGACAGAAACAGGCTTTTTTCAAATCTCACTGTGCCATTACATTACATTCCTCACTGTGCCATTACATTACATGCCCCCACTGTGCCATCACTTGCCCCCACTGTGCCATCACTTGCCCACACTGTGCCATCACTTGCCCACACTCTGCCATCAATTGCCTACACTATGCCATCA
This sequence comes from Rana temporaria, assembly GCF_905171775.1. Classification (NCBI taxonomy): domain Eukaryota; kingdom Metazoa; phylum Chordata; class Amphibia; order Anura; family Ranidae; genus Rana; species Rana temporaria. The sequence goes on along the minus strand of NC_053496.1, from coordinate 21,541,509 downwards.
CTTGCCTACACTGTGCCATCGCTTGCCCCCACTGTGCCATCACTTGCCCCCACTGTGCCATCACTTGCCCCCACTGTGCCAACAGTGCCATCACTCACGTTTTGCTGATGTGTTTCCAGGCCGGTGACAGTCTCCGTGCTGCGAGCGTCCATGATTTGAAAGCCGCGCCTTCTTCTCAGCGTGTCCTCTGATAGACGGAACACAAATTTTCCCAGCAGCGCCTCTGTTCTGTGTTCCGCCTATCACCGACGTCCTCTCGCCCGAGGATGAGAAGGCATCTGTGATAGGAGGAACACAGAACAGAGGCGCTGCTGGGAAGATTTGTGTTCCTCCTATCACAGGGCACGCTGAGAAGAAGGAGCAGTTTTTAAATCATGGACGCTCGCAGCACGGAGACTGTCACCGGTGTATAAGACGACCCCCGACTTTGGATGCATTTTTTTGCATCCAAAAAGTCGTCTTATACGCCGGAAAATACGGTATATACAGTATATGGTTTTGGTAAATCTGAAGACAAAAAGCTGCAGAAAATCTAATAGCGTGTATGGGGTCTCAGTGACACTTTTTTTGGAACCAGTGACACCAATACCATAGTTGCCAACATTTGAAAAAAAATTCCAGGGACACTTTGCAGCACAGCTATGAACATGCCGCTGCGCTCGCGACCAATGGCTCTGCATCTTAAAGGGGACATACCTGGACGCCCATGTGTGCAGCCGTGCCGTCGCCGTACATCGTTGTGCGGCGGTTGGCAAGCCGTTAATCCTTATCAACTGTCATTGCATGCATTTTGTAAACTAAAAAAAATATTTCTTAGGCCCGGTTCACACTGGTGCAATGCGAGAACCCTGCAAATCCACTGTGGGTTCCCGCATCGCACCCGATACGAACTGCTAGGGAGTGTCATTATATGTTACCGACACCCCCAGTTCAGCTGGGGACCCTTACATTAGGGTCCCCTGAGGGCCCCCTTACATCAGGGTCCCCAGACAGTCACACCCCCCCCCCCCCACTTCCAGAGGTTTCCCTGTACCTGGCTAGTCTCCGTTGTGCACCTTGAACACCCAGGACTTCTCCATAGGTGAGATGGGAGGCAGTGATCGGCGGCTGTATAGTGCCCACAAGCCACGGGATCTCTCTCCGACTGTATCCACTGAAGAGGGGAGGGGCCTCTAACCCGGGCATGTATCATCAAAAGTGTAGAAGCAGAGCGACTCACTTAAGAGTGAAGCTGATTTATGCCCAGGTTAGAGGCCCCTCCCCTCTTCAGTGGATACAGTCGGAGAGAGAACTACAAGCCCCAGGGAGATCCCGCGGCTCGTGGGCACTATACAGCTGCCGATCGCGGCCTTCCGTGTCCCCCCTTGTTAGGGTGACCACATTTCCAAACTGCCATTCAGGGACAATTCAGGACCAGGGGGGGGGGGTTGATTTGTCAGGTGAATGGCTGTTTTAGCAACACCATGCTTGATATGGTGTCAGGATCATAGGCGTGCACACAGGGTGTGCCAGGGCCCACCCTAATCACCTTGTGTGCCACAGAATCCCCCTGTTTGGACCTCTGGCATTTCACTGAAGTCCTCTAATGATTCCTAAAAAAAATAAAAATTCTGTAAAACTAATTAAAAAACAAAATAAAAATGAAAAAAAGAATCATACCGTCCACTGCTCTACCAGTCAGTCACTTTGAGAGGCAGCTGACCTACCTGTCCACTACGTTGACCTACCTGCCCACTAAGGATGAGCTCCGGCGTGTTCGCATAGAACACGTGCGGAACCCGCCAGGAAGTGAGCACGGCGCTGCGCTAATATCAGCCAGGGAGACATTTCACGATCCCCGCAGCCGAGCATCGGGACAATGTCTCCCTGGCTGTGATTAGCGCAGTGCCGTGCTCACTTCCTGGCGGGTTCCGCACGTGTTCTATGCGAACACGCCGGAGCTCATTCTTAATGCCCACTACCCTGACCTACCTGCCCACTACCCTGACCTACCTGTCCACTACCCTGACCTACCTGCCCACTACACTGACCTACCTGCCCACTACACTGACCTACCTGTCCACTACACTGACCTACCTGCCCACTACACTGACCTACCTGCCCACTACACTGACCTACCTGCCCACTACACTGACCTACCTGCCCACTACACTGACCTACCTGTCCACTACACTGACCTACCTGCCCACTACACTCTGTCTTGCAGTACTCAGACTACTGACTACTTCCACTCAGGTAGATCGGGGGATTTCACTCACCACTCCAGGCCAGGACTCCATCCATAGATAACTGCTATCCACCAGTCCCTTCTTGAGGGTGACATAACTGAGCCATGAGGAAAGGGATAATTTGAGATGGATCACTGTTCACTTCAGAGGAAGCACTCCTCCCCCGCAGGCCATGTTCTCCACCAGCAGTCTCCACACGCTCGTCTGCACCGAGCACCGCCCCTCCCACTCACACACACGGACCGCCTGAGGAATCATGGGGGACAGGACAGGCTGGACCAGACCACTGGAGTCCCTGGGCGGGGGGGGGGGGGGGGGCAGGTGCTGAGGACTGCATTGATTGATTTATTGATTGTGCACAGTGATAATAGGGGCTGCTGGACTCAGAGCCTGGAGGAAGTCACCCTGGGATAGCAATGACATTCAGTCATTCACAGCAGCGCAGAGGCAGGTTTGGAATGAGCACTGGCTGCTCACCCCCACGCTACACTACTGGGCTGGCCCGGACGGATGACGGTGGAATGACAGGGCCCAGTCCCATCTTCTCCACCCAGTGTGCTTGCCAGAGCCCAGCGTGACATGGCTCCCCGCCTCCGCGCGCTGACTACAGAAGTCAACATGCTGAGGCGGGGAGGCGTGTCACGCTGTGCTCTGGCAAGCACACTGGGTGGAGCAAGATGGCCGCCGCTCCGGAGCTAGGACAAAGCCGGGGACTTTCCTAGGCTCCGGAGCGCTCCGTGGATCGGTGACGATCCGTTTCACCCCTACAACCGGGACAAGTCCCGGCAGGCTAAATTAGCCGGGACTATGTCCTATTTCACGGGACTGTCCCGTTAAAAACGGGACAGTTGGCAAGTATGCAATACAGTGATCAGTGCTAAAAAAAAAAAAAAAGTACTGTCACTGTATAAATGACACTGGCAGGGAAGGGGTTACCATCAGAGGCGATCAAAGAGTTAAGTGTGCTCCCTGATTATTAACTGTGGGGGATTGCTGTGACTGGAGAAAAACAGAGATCCATGTTTCTGCTTAGTAGTAACCTAAGATCTCTGGCAGAGCAGTGGTCTTCCTCTGCTGTGAATGATTGATAGGTCTCTTTTTCCTATATCCTTATCAGGGATGCTGGCTACATAAACATGGTTTGCTTGGATGTTCAAAGTTTTTTCCGCTACAGGTAATAGGCACTTCTCGCTGAATTCTAAAGGATTTTAGAAGTTTCTCAAACTGACGCCTTTGGCCAAAAACCAAAGTTTGTGAACATAAGCTCTTACCCTGTATGGAACACTCAGGTATGCTAAAGTAAGGTGACCAGATTTTTAAAATGAAATCCGGAGACATACCGTATTTATCGGCGTATACAGCGTACTTTTTTGCCCTGAAAATCAGGGCAAAATCGTGGGTGCGCGATATACGCCGATACCCGCTTCCCGCGCTTTGTTCGAACCACTGCGCTGACATATAATGAGCGCAGTACACTCGGGTATAGTCGGGCAGGCTCGGCTCCTCTCGTGGTCACGTCCTGTACGTCCTTTACGCGAGAGGAGCAGAGCCCGCCCGACTATACCCGAGTGTACTCCGCTCGGTATATGTTGGCGCAGTGGTTCGAACACAGCACGGGAAGCGGGGATCGAGCAGGGATGGCCGCAGAAGGACGGCGGACCGGACGAGGCCACCGATGGACGACGGGCAGGACGCGATGGACGACGGGCAAGACACCGACGAGGGGCATCCAAACTGTAAGTATTTTTTTTTTGCAGGAATCTTCCTTCAAGTTCGCCGGGGCGCGTTATAGCCCGATAAATACAGTATTTTTTTTTTTACTAGTAATGGCGGCAATCAGCGACTCTCTGCCTGTCGCCGCCGCCACCCACCTCACAGCCTGTCAAATCTTACTCTCCGTGCCCCAGCTACTACTGGGTGGGGGGCAGAGGAAAATCACTCCGCCAGGGAAGGCAAGGAGATAAGCAGGTAGGTGGCTGGAGCTAAATGGGCATGCGCTTGTGACTGAAGAAATATTCCCTCCGACCAGCACATGATCATCAGAAAGGGGCACAGATAATGGAAAAAAAATACACCCCCCTAAGCTAGTAGGAGCGGAGTGGGGGTGTGTAATTCAGACTTTTTTTTTTTTATTCTGCACTGACTGGCCCGGATTCAAAGATGAGTTACGGCGGCGTATCTCCGGACACACCGTCGTAACTCTGAGTGGCGGGGTCGTATCTATGCGCCTGATTCGTAGAATCAGTTACGCATAGATTTCCCTAAGATCCGACCGGCGTAAGTCTCTTACACCGTCGTATCTTAGGCTGCATATTTACGCTGGCAGCTAGGTGGCGCTTCCATAGATTTACGCAAGGAATATGCAAATTAGGTAGATACGCCGATTCAGAAACGTACGTCCGCCCAGCGCATTTTTTTACGTTGTTTGTGTAAGGCTTTTTCCGGCGTAAAGTTACCCCTCATAAAGCAGGGGTAAGTCATGTTAAGTATGGACGTCGGAAACACGCGGACAGCGTCGTATTTTACGTCGTTTACGTAAGTCGTTCACGAATAGGGCTGTACGTAAGTTACGTTCACGTCGAAAGCATTGACAGTTTGCAGCGTAATTTGGAGCATGCGCACTTGGAAACGTTCACGGACGGCGCATGCGCCGTTCGTAAAAAACATCAAATACGTGGGGTCACAAGTGATTTAAATAAAACACGCCCACATCATCCACATTTGAATTAGGCGGGCTTACGCCGACACATTTACACTACGCCGCCGTAACTTAGGGTGCAAGTTCTTTCTGAATACGGAACTTGGGCCCTAAGTTACGGCGGCGTAATGTATCTGAGATACGTTACGCCCGCCGATAGATACACAATGTATCTGAATCCGGGCCACTGTCTTTGAAATTGCTCCAGCCCCTGTTCAAATCCAATTTGGGGACAGAACCAGGGACAGACTTGGTCCGGGGACAGTGTCCTCAATCCGGGGACTGTCCCCAGAAACCGGGGATGTCTGGTCACCCTATGCTAAGGGCCTAATGTAGACAATTTTGTGTCTTGACACCTCTAACCACAGACGTACTCCTTCATTTTCCCTGAATCAAGATTGGTCTCAATATAATGAAGTCATCTAACATTTCAGCAGGCTCAGACATCACAAATATAGAAAAAAAAGTACAACCAAACAAGTATTGATTAAAATTGGTAATTCATGATACTGCTATTGTCAGACTAACTGCAAATCACCTGTTTTAAAGCTAAGTCCAGTCCTAATTAGAAGATTACACAGCACCGGAGATGTATAACGTTGTTCAGACTGCATCACAAATCACAAAATCAATACGTTTCAAAGCAGTATTCCTTTTGCTTGAGAAATTGGGCCAATAGCCTGTACACTGCTGGGCATGGAAGTGTTTCAAAGCACTTGTATTTAAATATATTTAGTTCAACACAAACTGTGTATTTAGAAAAAAAAGCAAAAAACAAAACAAAAAACAAGACAGAATTCAAATCTATAAAGAAAGGGCCAGAGTTAGAAAAGAAAAAGAATAAACGCATGGCCACCATGACAGGGTTAAAAGGGGTTTGGTATGGGAAAGCTGTTGCTGGGCAATTTAAAGCATTATTAAATAGCACTTACAAGGTTGGTGGGGTGGGCAGTAGAAAGTAGGTGTAACGGTCACCACCGTTTACGATCTTCCATCAACCCATGACAGCTCATCTGACTCTCCAACCGTCCAACAGACATCAGACATCCCATTTCCCCAGAATCAAGACGAGACACGCAGCTCTGTACTTGTTCCAAAATGAAGACTACTTTTAATGGTAACTTTCAGTCTTATATACAGTACAAGGCATGAAAGGAACAATCAACTCCCCACCCACACATCACACCGTGGGGGGCTTCAATCACATTCTTTGAGCTAATTACTAAACATTCTAGACATGTCGGCGCCGGCCTATAATTATCATGATCTAATCACTGCACATTCCTTCATTAACATAACTCAAACAAAACACCATCACACAATGATCTCTTCTCAATCCACATCCCTAGACAGACGTTCTGTCTCCGACAAGTACATTCCACACATAAACAGTATTTAGCATACATAATTAGAGGTCTGGGAGCAGACCTGGATTAACACCTTTACACAATGGACAATGAAATGTCTAGGAGTAGATGCAATTAACACCTTTCAAAAGAATGTGTCCCCACATTGAATAAGCCAACAACTTGTGATATCTCAAGACATCCTGCAAACATGAATTATTACTAATGTCCCCTGTCCTGTAATTTAGGATATCATTTCTCAGTCATCCTATGGCCCTATCGGACATAAGGTGACCCTAGACATAAGACTCCTTGGTGACGCCGGTACAGGAGTACCCCTCATCCTTACAAAGTCTCTGTTTGTCCCGGGTCATTTCGTTACAGTAGGGCTGCAGAAAGGTGATCTGTAAGAGGGTCTCAAGTCTTCAGTCAGAGGAGAGCGTACTTGAGACATTTGACGACCCTCCCGCCCTTACTGTGTTCAGTGGTTTTTGGTCTGAGGTTGGAACAGGATCTGGTGGCATTGTTGTGGCAGCCGGCAGGGTACAAGGTAGGGTTGCCACATCATCCCTTTAATCCAGGACTGTCAGGAAAGGTACCACCCGCTGGTAATACTATCTGATATTTGGCGTGCAGTACTGATGTCCACCAGCAGGTGTCTTCTGGGAGTTTGGAACTGTCAGGAGAGCCTTTCCCTGCTGGTGTTATGTGATCTTTGGGCCGCAGTACTGGCATCCACCAGCGGGTGGATCCTGGCAGTATGGAGAAGATATCTCCTCCTGCAGGTAGGAATCACCTGGACCTGATAGCAGATAATGGTAAAAAAAAACTGAAAAGTTCAAACACACTTTGCCTTGGCTTCGTCTTGTGCCCTGATCTGAACCTTGATCCTGAACCTGATCCTAAATCTATTTGTACCTGTTCCTGTCAGTCCTGTTTCCCTGGATCCCTGCTCTGCTGTCTTATTCCTTCCATCCTCTCCCTGTTCGTTGCTCCTTGTCCCCCATCTGATGATCTCCTGTTATGACCCTAGCTTGGCTGAGGCTACAATTCCGGTATTCCCTTTTTGCTATATATCCCTGTGACCCTGTCTGATTTTTGTTATTTTGGGGTCTTGTCTAATATTGGTTTGTTGTGCACTGTGTGATATTGGAGGTGGTTGCATTTACATATTATTCACGTTTCTTAATAAATTATTACATTCTTCACCTATATACGTCTGGTTCACTTTTGTGCAGTACACACAGTTCTGATCACATCTGATTCATGACAAGGACACATATGAATTACACAGGTTCTGAGGCTGATTTAATACAGATAAGACACCAAGTGAGTTTAATTACCACCTTAATCACTCTCAGAACCTGTGTAATTAATATTAGAAGTGTGCATTAGTTTTCGTCCGAATACATTTTCGTCTGAATTTCAGGTATTTTCGTTATCGTTTTAACAAACACGAAAGCACAGAAAACGAAAAACGAAAGATCCAACATAAACAAATGCTTTATTTTCTTTTTTGTTGCGGCCGAATGTGCCTAACCTTAACTCTATTAGTCCAATATTATTCTACATAAAGAGAAAAGATTCGACATAGAGAGAAAAGATTTGACATAGAGAGAAAAGATTCAACATTATAGAGACATGAAGAAGAGTCTACATAGAGAGAAGATTCGACATAGAGAGACATGAAGAGTAAACATTTTTTTTTCTTAGAACATTCAACAGACACCATAAACCTTCAATGACAGATTCAACCTTAATTTGGATTTTCGGACGAATGCATTTTTTTAACGAAAAACAAAATAAATAAAAACGAATTTCGGGAGTAACTAAATAAATGTATTTTTCGGACGAAAACAAAATTACGAAACAAAATATTTCAGTGTGCACATGTCTAATTAATATGTGTCCTGGATTAAAGAGATGATGTGGCAACCCTAGTACAAGGTCCTTTTATGGGTTTGATAGGGAAAAATTATGTACATTTGTAGGGACCCGTCCTTGGTACGGCTCCCAATTTTAGGGTTGGGAACTGTCCTTGGTACGGCTCCCATTATTAGGGTTGGGAACTGTCCTCGGTTCGGCTCACATTATTATAGTTGGGACCCGTCCTCGGTATGGCTCCCAAAACACCCTGTACCCATGTTGATGGGGACAAGGGCCTCTTCAACACAACCCTTGCCCTGTGATTGTGGGGGTCTGCAGGCAGGGAGTTTATCGGAGTCTGGAAGGGGGGCCCCCAGATACCAGCCCCCCTATATGAATGGGTATCGGGTACATCAGGTACATTCACCAAAAAAAGTGCCAAAAAAGTAAAAAGACAGGAGACAGTCCTTTATTAAAAAAAAAAGTGTCCGGCGATGTCCATTCATCTTCAATCACAGTGTCTGATATTCCCGAAAATACTCTGCCTGGGGGGGGGGGGGGGCAGGATCTGAGGGTCCCCTTTTTAAAGGGGGCTTCCAGATTCCAAAAAGCCCCCCACCCGCAGACCCCCACGACCACCGGGCAAAGGAATGTGGGGATGAGGCCCATGTCCCCATAAACATGGGAACAAGGTGCTTTGGGGATGACTCCAAAGCACCCCCCATGTTGAGGGTATGTGGCCTTGTATGGTTCAGGAGGGGGGGCACTCTCTCGTCCCCCCTCTTTTCCTGCGGTCTGCCAGGGGCCGGGATTTGGAGGTCCCCTGGTTAAAGACAGCTTCCAGTTTCTGATAAGCCCCCCCGTCCACACTGTCCAGGCAGAGGGTGAAAAGTCATGCAGCCTCATAGGAGAGTCAGAGGAGAATGAAAACTGCTCCTATAAGCTATAACCAGTGCTTAGCCGGACACTGATATTAGTTACAAGACTGCTATATACTGATGATGAGAAAAGGTATTTAGAAGTTTATATTTACTAAAACTATTGCATTTCTGTGTACTGTGGGAGACCAGATATAGTGACGGCAGGGTCCTGGGTTTAGTAACGCTTTAACAATGATACATTTTTTATATAATATCTAAATTATTATCATACAAAATCAAGCCTAACAATAGCATAGAAACAAATACAGGCCGAGATTCTCAAAGGACTTACGACGGCGTAGCGCCATGTACGCCGTCGTAAGTCCGAATGAGAGCTGTCGTATCTATGCCCTGGATTCTTAGAATCAGTTACGCATAGATTTGTATTAGATCCGACCGGCTTAAGTCTCTTACGCCGTCGGGGCTTAACTGCATATTTACGCTGGCCGCTAGGGGCGTGTACGCTGATTTACGCCTAGAAATATGTAAATCAGCTAGATACGCAAATTCACGAACGTAAGCCCGGCTGACGCAGTACAGATACGTCGTTTACGTTAGGCTTTTCCCAGCGTAAAGTTGCCCCTGCTATATGAGGCGTACATGCGGCGTACCAATGTTAAGTATATTTTACGTAGTTTGCGTAAGTCATCCGTGAATGGGGCTGGACGTAATTTACGTTCACGTCGAAACCAATACGTCCTTGCGGCGTATTTGGAGCAATGCACACTGGGATATGTCCACGGACGGCGCATGCGCCATTTGTGAAAAACGTCAATCACGTCAGGTCATGGCTAATTTACATAACACACGCCCACCTCTTCACAATTTGAATTAGGTGGGCTTACACTGGCCTATGTACGCTACGCCGCCGCAACTTACGGAGCAAGTGCTTTGAGAATACAGCACTTTGCCGTCTAAGTTGCGGAGGCGTAACGTAAATAGGATACGCTACGCCCGCACAAAGATACGCCGATCTACGAGAATATGGCCCACAGTTTTTCTTATGTGGCAATGTATTTAAATAAAAAGAAAAAAAAGGCATAAATAGAGTTTTCCATCTGTAAATCAGCATGCTGGGCCTTTGCGAATGATTTGCCTTGGGGGAACCAATAACTGCATTTTACCTTCCTCTTCCTTTCCTAATCCGATCAACTTCACAATGTGAAGAGAACAATCTATTTGCGGGCTGTACGGCACACTTCAGGCACGCAGTGATGGAAGCTCATAGCCGACTTACATAGAAAATATTGCTGTCAATCCCCCAGACCAATTTCTAATGAGGAAATAGAAGGCTTCTATAGATACAGGACCTCACCTTGCATGTGAATACGAGCCGTACGCAAAGATCTCATAGAAATGAAGCCTTTTCATGTATGCAAATCTCTAATAAAACAGTGAATATTATAGAATCCCACACTCCATTGAAAACAGAGAGGTAGATTCACGTACCTTTAGGCGGGCCTAGCGTATCTCCTATACGCTACGCCGCCGTAACTTTGAGAGGCGAGTTTTCAACGATTTTGCTGCCGAAGTAATAGCGGCGTAGCTTATTAGGGCCGGCGTAAGCCCGCCTAATTCAAATGTTGAAGCTGTGGGCGTGTTTTATGTATATTAACTGTGACCCTACGTAAATTACGTTTCGATCGAACGGCGCATGCGCCGCCCGTGGACGTATACCAGTGCGCATGCTCCAAATGACGTCGGCAAATCGTCATGCTTTCGACGTGAACGTAAATTATGGCCAGCCCCATTCACGGACGAGTTACGCAAACAACGTCAAATTTGAAAAATTTGACGCGGTTCTGACGTCCATGCTTAACATTGGCTGCGCCATGTTTTTGGTGGTTTATCTTTACACCTGAAAACCCTTTACGTAAACAGCGTATCTTTACTGTAACAGCCGGGCGTACGTTCGTGAATTGGTGTATCTAGCTGATTTACATATTCTAGGCGTAAATCAGCATACACGCCCCTAGCGGCCAGCGTAAATATGCAGTTAAGATACGACTGCGTAGGAGACTTACGCCGGTCGTATCTTAGCAATATTTAAGCGTATCTCAGTTTGAGAATACGCTTAATTATACGACGGCGGGGATTCGGACTTATGACGGCGTATCTACTGATACGCGCGTCGTAAGTCTTTATGAATCTACCCCAGATTTGTGAGAATTAACCACTTCAGCCCCGGACCATTTGACCAGGCCACGTTTTGCGATTCGGCACTGCGTCGGTTTAACTAACAATTACGCGGCCGTGCGACGTGGCTCCCAAACAAAATTGATGTCCTTTTTTCCCCACAAATAGAGCTTTCTTTTGGTGGTATTTGATCACCTCTGCGCTTTTTATTTGTTGCGCTATGAACAAAAATAGAGCGACAATTTTGAAAAAAATTCAATATTTTTTACTTTTTGCTATAATAAATATCCCCAAAAAATATATAAAAAAAAATGTTTTCCTTAGTTTAGGTCGATACGTAATTTTCTACTTATTTTTGGTAAAAAAAAAATCGCAATAAGCGTCTATCGATTGGTTTGCGCAAAAGTTATAGCGTTTACAAAATAGTGGATAGTTTTATGGCATTTTTATTAATAATTATTTTTTACAAGTAATGGCGGCGATCAGCGGTTTTTTTTTTTTCGTGACTGCGACATTATGGCGGACACCCTGAAGACGTAAACAAAGAAACGTACATCGGCGGCGGACCTGGTCACGTGTTACCTGACGCAAGTTCCCGGACATCTGGTTGCTGTTTTCGCTGGGTGGAACGCACGCCACCACGGAGGTGGAAGCCAAGCGAGACACAGACAAGCTAGCAGCCCCGGTGCAGGGACAGGAACATTGTAATGTAAGAGGCCAATTGGCCGTTTTATACTTATATTTTTTATCAAACCAACAGTATTACGCAATGGATTTCTATATTCTTTTTTTCATATGCTATCTATAACTCCGAGCAAGAGGCTTTTGAATTTTTCTCCTGTCCGAATGATGTGTATGTGGGCACTATCCTGCAAATGCTTTATCTGACTTTCTTTCTCACAAAAAAAGTCAGATACATCTGGTAAGCGCAATAACCTTCTGAGCACTTTGGGTGATCACAGAGATTCGTGATTGGTGAAGGATCATTTCACTTTAAGCAAGATTTGTGTGAAGCCTCGTACACACGATCGAGGAACTCGACGGCGAAACACATAATTTTCCTTGTCGAGTTCCTTGTTAGGCTTGTCGAGCAACTCGACAAGCTTGCTTTGCGTACACACGGTCAAGACAAAATCTCCTCGTTCTCAAACACGGTGACATACAACACATACAACGGCAGGGGAAGTTCGATTCCACTGGCTAAACTCTCGGGGCTGGTTTTGCTAATCTCATGTGTTTGCGTGTTAAGAAAAAGTTTGTTAAGAGACGATTTGCATGTTTCAGTCTGTTACAGCGTGACAAATGTGCTATCTCCATTACAAATGCTACTTTTACTCCCGTCTCATACTTTATTCTGAGCAAGCGCGGGTTTCTTAGCATACACACGCTCGAGTTTCTCGTCGGAAACCAACCCAACCAGGAACTCGACGAGCCAATTTGAGACTCCCGTCGAGGAAATAGAGAACTTGCTCTCTTTTTGGCTCGTCGAGTTTCTCGACAGTTTCCTCGCCGAAAATGTACACACGACCGTGTTCCACGGCAAAAAAATATCTCCCAGCAAGTTTTTTGCTGTTTTTTGCCGAGAAACTCGGTCGTGTGTACGAGGCCTTACAGTTTTCAAGTTTTTGGATCACTGGATTGATTGGAACTTATACTAAACATTGGGCCAGATTCTTGTAGAATCTGCGGTGGCGTAGCGTAAGCCATTTACACTACGCCGCCGCAAATTACTGGAGCAAGTGCTGTATTCTCCAAGCACTTGCTCCGTAATTTACGTCAGCGTAGTGTAATTGGCCCGGCGTAAGGCCGCGTAATTCAAAGGGGGCGGCTTGTATTTAAATTAAGCACGCCCCCGCGCCGATCTAACTGCGCATGCGCCGGGCGGAAAAATAGCCCAGTGCGCATGCTCTAGCTCACGACGGAAAACGTCAATGACGCCGACGTGAGTGTCATTGACGTAAAGTCGTATTCGCGAACGACTTACGAAAACGGCGTAAACGACGGAAAAAGCCGAAGCTGACCCGACGCCATACTTAACATGGCATACGACGGACCTACGTAAACTTGCCCCTCATTATAGCAGGGGCAAGTTTACGCTTACGGAAACGTCGTAAAATCACTGCGTCGTGCGCGCGTACGTTCGGGAATCTCGCATAACTAGCTAATTTGCATAGACGACGGTGAAAAAACGACGATGCGACACCTAGCGGCGGGAAAAAAAATTGCATTTAAGATCTGACAGCGTAAGAGCCTTACGCCTGTCAGATCTAATGGGTATCTATGCGTAACTGATTCTAAGAATCAGTCACATAGATACCCTGGGCCAGATTAGGACTTACGACTGCGCAAATAGCGTTGCGCCGTCGTAACGCCTTTGAGAATCTGGCCCATTGGGACTACACATTAGTGTACACTGAGTACACTGTGGTGATTTATTTGGAATTTGGACTCATCACCATATACTATTATCCAGTGGCGGCCCGCCCATAGGGGGCGCCCGGGCGCCGCCCCCCTCCCCCCACAGCTAGTCAAAAAAAAAAAAATCCCTTAAAAAAAAAAAAAAAAAAATGTCCCTTTAAAAAAAAAGTGCACTGTGTACTGTGTAGGAGCGCCGGCCCCAGTGCTCTATAAAAGCGTGATGCCAATGCAATCCCGTGATTACAAGCAAGATGCTTAATTTGAGGGGTTTTGTGAGGCTTTGTGGCGCACTGCACAGTGCCTCTACACTC